>NC_138541.1:51512538-52712538 GCF_964234715.1 Podarcis melisellensis
AACTTTCCATTTCAAAGGCAGACCTATGTAAGGTAAAAGGTGAAGGACCCCTGGATGGTTAAGTCCAGTCAAGGGCAACTATGGGGTGCAGTGCTCATCTTGCTTCAGGCCTGAGGAAGCTGGCACACAGCTTTCCAGGTCATGTGGCCAGCATGACTAAACTGCTTCTGGTACAATGGGGACATTTACCTTGCCTAGACCCATGTAGAACACATTGCAGCAATCTAATCCCCAGCTAGGTAGGTAGGTAGGTAGGTATTACCATGGCCAGATATGTTCTCTCTAGGAATGGGTGCGGCTTTTTTGTGATGCAGTGCTCAATCTGTTAAATACTGTTGAATATGAGAATAAATATCACATTATGTACTTCAGGCTTACCAACAATTTTATCTGAGGTCAGATGACTTCTGAGATCTCCTCCTCCTCCTTCTCCCCTCTCTTATTAACCAATAAACACCTTGCCAGTGCCAGCCATGAAAAGAGATTCTATTCTATTCACTCCACACCCTAATCTGCTTAATTAGGGGGAGAAAGAAAGTAACATGTTGTTTAGTAGTCATGCTCCAGTGGTGCCTGGATTGAATCAGGTTTCTGTCTCCTTAAGGATCAAACCAAATCTCAGCTTAAACCTCCAGACAGACTTCTTTCTCTTTCCCTTTCAGCTTTCGAAATAAGTTTCTTTAGCGGTGAATGTATATACTATTTCACTCTGTGAATGATGCTTTCATGTTCAAGTGTTTCCAGGCTAACTAACTAGGACCAGTTTAAAAACCTAACCTTTGAAGAATATGTGTACTGCTCATGCTCATGAACCATTTTGACTCAAACTCTGCATGTTCTTGGATTCAGAGTGAAGCTATTTATATGGCCATCTATGGCAGGAATCCATATCATGAATTTATTTGTAGCTTCGCTTGTATTGCAAACCATCTCATACTTTCTATTGCAAATCCCGTAGAGCTGAATAGATATTATCACTGTTTCACTGTGACGGTAGCTTGATACCCCGTATCAATTCCGTTCGCACATTCTGAATGGTATCAATTGGAATGGGGATTTCTCTTCCACCCATCTGTTTCCTCTCTTTGCCTTCATCATTAACCCTTTCTGCTGCAGAAGGGAGACTTTATCCTAGACTACAGAACTTTGAGATGCCAGAATGCAGGCATGCTACTATGCAGGTCAGGCCAGGAAGCCAAGGGAGAGATTTAATTAATGAAGTTGTTAGTAAAGGTAAAGGGACCCCTGACCATTAGGTCCAGTCGTAACCGGCTCTGGGGTTGTGGCGCTCATCTCACTTTATTGGCCGAGGGACCCGGTGTACAGCTTCTGGGTCATGTGGCCAGCATGACTAAGCCACTTCTGGCAAACCAGAGCAGCGCACAGAAACACCATTTACCTTCCAGCCAGAGCGGTACCTATTTATCTACTTGCACTTTGATGTGCTTTCGAACTGCTAGGTTGGCAGGAGCTGGGACCGAGGAACCGGAGCTCACCCCGCCGTGGGGATTCGAATCACCAACCTTCTGATCAGCAAGTCCTAGGCTCTGTGGTTTAGCTCACAGCTCCACCTGTGTTAGTCTTACACAAAAGTGGGGGGGGGGGACTTCAGGAAGCACAATGTAAACCAGGGGTAGGCAACCTAAGGCCCGGGGGCCGGATCCGGCCCAATCACCTTCTCAATCCAGCCCGTGGGCGGTCCGGGAATCAGCGTGTTTTTACATGAGTAGAATGTGTCCTTTTATTTAAAAAATCATCTCTGGGTAATTTGTGGGGCCTGCCTGGTGTTTTTACATGAGTATAATGTGTCCTTTTATTTAAAATGCATCTCTGGGTTATTTGTGGGGCATAGGACCACAAATAACCCAGCTGTGGGCTGGTCCACTGTTCCTCAGACCACATGGTCTGAGGGATGGTGGACCAGCCCACAGCTGAAAAAGGTTGTTGACCCCGGATGTAAACTCTCATTCATTAAAGGGGGAGTGGGGGGAGAGAGAAACGGTGAAGGCTTCATCAAACCCATTTATAGTAAAAAATAATAATCGTATTGTCCTGCAAATACAACCAACAACATGACTGCAGTGTCCCATTTCCCAGGGAAGATGGAGACTATGGAACACAGTGCAGCAGAGACGCAGCAAACCTTCCCCATGCATATACTGTGAATTCAGAGCAATGCCAAGCGAAACCACTTGGTTTTTTGGGTTGGTAACCTCTTCAGACACCTCCTTCCCTTTGGCTTCATATGGCTCTGCACTCTTTCTAGATTTTGTGGCATCACCATCTCTCATTCTGTAGTACTGAGTAGAACTCTCATTCATTTATGCCACCTGCAAGTGAAATTCTTTTGGCTTAAGCACCTAAGACAAATCACCCATGGTGTATCTGAATAGCTGTAATTCATTCTCCTGCTTGCCTTTGGAAGTTTGTCTCTTTAGAGTTTATTTCTAGAGACTGGTCCCCAGGGAGTGAATTTCCCAGATGCTCAGGGAGATGGGTAGAGGAAGGAGAAGAAGACAGGAACTTTTTTAAAAAGTTAAATGGCAGGTTTCAATAGTAGTAGTAGTAAGTAATGATGCAGTTGTAGTAATATTTTCCAAAGAGCCACAAGTTTTTATATTGGTTTTCCCCTCTATTGAAAACAGTTTGGGAAAAAGAAAGAAGGATTTATTTACTATTCTCAAGATCATACTAGCTGGATAAAGGCATTGTTAAAACCATTGTATTAACGAGAACATCTTTTTTCACGTGTGCAATACACATTCTTTTAAAAGGATGGAATTTCAATTTCCCCCAGAAATCACTTTTTAATGGTGTTCTTGCCACTCACATCTATCCAGGCTCTCATTCTGATGCAGTGCTAGGGGAATAAAATCTGCCTGTCTTTTAAATGCACAATTTTGGAGCTCCCAGGAACGGCTGTGACAAAATTCATACTGACTTCAATGAGATCAAGATCAGAATATCAGTTTCCTTTCCTTTCCCCCCTCCTCCTTTCTTCTTGAGTCTACATCTTATGCTTTTAAAATAAACGTTTCCTGGGGATTGTGATAATATAATCTTGTCTTTACTGCCAGAAACTTTAATGTTCATATTTACATGCATTTCCCAGCATGCCTTTCCCAAGTGTATCTCATCGGCAAAGAATGCACACATAAACATTCCATTCTTTCCTGGAGCCTCCATGTAAAATGGAATACCCTCAACCTAAAACAACAGCTGTCCAACTGCCACCATCTCAATGGAATTCATTAATTTGTTTTTCCCATTTACTTGCTTTCAGCATTATGCAGATTGACGGAATCGAGAATAGCTGAAAGGCTGTTGTTCAACGAAAGCTCGGGAATGTCAGATGCAATTTTGCCTGTTGGGTTTATGGGTGGAGAAAGTCAAGGTGGAACATTCATTCTTCCCTAACTGATCTTCGTTTACCTAACCTGTTAGGAATGTGAAAGAGAAAAAAACAAGAACACATTTAATAGTTTACTTTTTCATCTCCCTGGCAGCTGCCTTCATCAAAAGGGGAAAAATCCATCACCTGGTTTGATGTGCTTATTGACCAAGAATCCATCTGTGTAATATTACCTTAATGAACGCAGGTAACATTTAGATGCTTATTTATTTTCCTGTATGAAGGGAATAATAAAATAAGCCAGGAAATATTTTAATATCTGCTTTTTTTTAAAAAAGAAACAATCTAGGTTCTTTTACAGAAGTACAAAGAATGGCTGTCTTTTTAAATAATACCATTTTTCAGATGTGATTAAGCTGTTATTTAAATAGGATCTATGCAATTTACTTGGGAAAAGGTAATATTTCTCCCCCACCAGCACCCCACCTATCTGTGTTTAAATGAAATACAAGTCATGAAGGAGTAATTCACCCAGAAGCATGAATATGCCACATCAAGTATAACTACAAGTGACTTATTCAGGAATCACAGACAACTTGGCTTGTGGGTTATTACATATGAATGCGACATAAAATCAACAACATTTAAATTATGCAGAAAGCTACAAAAATAGAGTCATCCCTGCAATTATTTCATATGTGAAATATGCTTCCTACCCTCGCTCATAACCATCCATAACAAAGCTTGTCAAAAATCTCATTTTAATAAGAAAATGTATATCAGTAGGTTTGCATAACCCCTATTAAGCAACATAGTAAAACAAATCTCCCCCCATCTCTGCTTCCTAAAGCCTTTATATATCTGTTGCTGACATTTCAAAATGTAGTGCTAGATTGTTCTCTGAAATGTTTACAGCCTAAAATTGATTCCAAGTAATACATTTTTATTTTTTTATTTTTCTTTCTTTCTTAGGCTTGTCTTTTGTTTGGGTAGAAGGCAAACAGAAAATGCAAAAATACTGACTATAGACTGGCTCACAGAGTTGCACACGGCTCATCTTAAGGGCTTCTGCACACCTGCCAATCCTGAAGAGCCGCAGTGTCCTTTAGCCTTATGCGTTATGACGGGACCTGTTCAGGGGTATACTATCCTTTAAAGTGGGATTGCAGTTGTGGAAATATGCCACTTTCAACTCCCGCACCGCCCTGCCACCTTCTTTCAGAATGTATCAGACAACTTCTATTAGACTCGCAGACAAAGATTAATTCAAACACACTTTCATTTCCACTGCTTTTCACACAGAGAAATTGGATTTTGAGCTAGCCTGTATTTGTGAAGAGTCTCCAGTAACAACTTAGGGAAGATGCCATCCTCGAAGCGGGATCCCTCATACAGTGGTACCTCAGGTTACAAATGCTTCGGCTTACAAATGCTTCAGGTTACAAACTCCGCTAACCCGGAAGTAGTACCTCAGTTTAAGAACTTTACCTCAGGATGAGAACAGAAATTGTGCAGCAGCAGCTGGGGCCCCCATTAGCTAAATTGGTACCTCAGGTTAAGAACAGTTTCAGGTTAAGAAAGCACCTCTGGAACGAATTAAGTTCTTAACCAGAGGTACCACTGTAAAACGTGAAGAAGAAAGGTTAAAGCATCAGGTTGTAGCTCCAGGGTGGGTCTTGGAGCAGTGGACTTGGGGAAACCAGAGACAGTTTCAGCTTATGTCCCACAGATGAAAGGAGAGAAATGCAGAGAGTTTAGTTTCATTAGACCAGGCTTCCTCAAACTCGGCCCTCCAGATGTTTTGAGACTACAATTCCCATCATCCCTGACCACTGGTCCTGCTAGCTAGGTATCATGGGAGTTGTAGGCCAAAAACATATGGAGGGCCAAGTTTGAGGAAGCTTACATTGGACTCATCAGCCCAAGAGGAGCTTCATGGAAGGAGCATAGGAATCTATTGCACCCTGAACCAGACCTTTGGTTCTTCTAGCTCAAGGTTAGTGCTCCAGACTAGAACCTCCCTCAGCCCTACTTGGAGTTGTCATGGGACCTCATGCATGCAAGGCAGACAGACACTCTACCACTGAGCTCTTCCCCCAAATCTTTTCTGCTGTTGGTTCTCATGTACCAAAAGGGCAGAATGAATCAGAAAATATCTGGAAAAATGATCTGGTATTAACTGAGAATGCTCGCTATACTGTACTGACATATTCAAAAGGCCCCTCTCTAAGTTCCTTCTCCAGGAGCCTAAAGCTCAATTGTCTTGTCTCTGGTTGCTCCACCCACTTCATTTATTTGCATATTCTGGGAGACATGAGGGGAGGGGAGCTGGCCATAGCAGGAGGGGGAGACTCCCTGGATACTTCTGCAGCCTGCCTCATATTTGTCATCTGGCCTCCCCTCCCCTCCCCTCCTCTCCTGCCTTTGAGTCCAAACTGCTCTCTGCCACAGACTCTGTCATGTGACAAAGGTATTTGAGAGCAGAATCAGTGAAAGAATCAGTAAAGGAATCTAGAAATGTTGTAAAATGCTGAAAAGTTGCAGAATCATTCAGCATGCTGAATCACTGTGACTCACCTTGAGGATGACTCATTCTCTGTATAAGTATTGTACAGTCATACCTCATGTTATGTCCGCTTCATGTTACGTTCTTTCAGGTTACGTCCCGCGGCAACCCGGAAGTACCGGAATGGGTTACTTCCAGGTTTCACCACTCGCGCATGCGCAGACGCGCAAAATGACGTAATGCGCATGTGCAGAAGCGGCGAATCGCGACCCGCGCGTGCGCATGCGCAGACACACTGCTGCGGGTTGCATTCTTTTCATGTTCCGAACGGGCCTCGAGAACGGATCCCGTTCGCAGCCAGAGGTATCACTGTATCTGCTTGCAGGCAGACTCAGTCAGTCTCTGTTTCAGTCTCTCTCTCTATGTGTGCTCTGTGAAGCCTGTCCTCAGTGGAGACTGTGTGACTCAGTGACTTTGCGTATGCTCTGAAGCTAGTTTAATCTTCTGTTCACTATGCTGTTAAGGTTAGCTTAGTAAAGCTTTTATTCTCTTACTGAAGAAGACCCTGCGTTATTAATTTACGCTGCACGTCAGACTCTTCCTGCTCATGAAACCCTGTTACCTCTTCTGCCTCTGACACCTCCTCCTCTCAGTCTGATTCCTTTTCGCCCTCTCACCACACATCATCATCCCACCACCAGTCTCCTGACTCTGAGCCTTCTTCCCTTGAGAGTTCCCCAGCTGTTGCCTCCCACCACTTATCTGCATCCATCCAGTCCATGACACCCACAAAAGCATAACAATATGTAAATAGTGATTAAAATGGTACTATCCACCTACGTGGGAGGAATCAGCAAGCTCTAGGGAACCCCAAAGTTTTGTAGAAGTACAACAAATCTTTAGGGACCCTCTCCCCCTGGGAAGAACCGCTCCATGTAAGATAGTGAGAACTGAGCATGTCTAGTGGCCAAGGAATGCTGATTGTTGGTGTTGGGGGGCAGAAAACCAGGAAGCACTGCTGAGGAATATAATGGAATATGCTGGTGGACACCAGGTGGTTTTTTTAAAATAGCAAAGTAGCCATGAAAAGGACCACTCCACATTGCACCACTTGGTTGCAAATTTCACTTGTTACTATTATGTTGGGGAACTCCTGTTAGGGAACTCTCAAACAAGCTTGGAAACATTCCTTGGAAAAGAGCCTGAGAATTGCATGAGCAACAGCCTCATAGCAACCATTTCCTGTGTTGTTGACATTTTCTGCTTTCACGACTGCTTCAAATAAGATAGTAAGAAGTAGTTTCTTTTTCTTAGGAAAAACGGATCCAGGAACAATCTGGTACTTTTCATTGCCTTTCTTATAATGTGTAGATGCTGTTTCTAAGGTCTGTCACTTCTGTTTTGATTGTGAATTGCAACCAATGCCATTACCATCGCAACGTTTAATTCCAGAATTCAACATGTAGGCCAAACTCCTCTTCATGTATGCCAGTAGCCCAAATAGCTTGATCACAGCTCTGTGATTTATGGCCTCAAAAAAATATTTGGCTTTCAGTAAGCAGCGCAATTCAATATTGATGAAGCATCATATTTTCTCTGCATCAGAAGTTTGATTATGACACTGTTTGGTAAAATATTAACGGATGCAATAACACAGATATACGGCTCCAGTTCCTAAACCATTTACTCAATCCAAAGCCCGCTTTCCCCAAAGCTAAAATCTAATGCATGCTGACTGGGAAGGAGGAAGCAAGAAAGGGAAAGGGAAAGGGAAAGGGAAAGGGAAAGGGAAAGGGAAAGGGAAAGGGAAAGGGAGTGTGCTGTCTGGAAGAAGATGTGGCTGGCTGGATGGCAAACAGGAGAGCGCCATTGTGGAACACTTTGTTCCAGGTTTCACTTATCATTGTTTAATTCCAAAATGAGGGTCAGGAGTCAAAGTGACCTATTTACTAAGCATTCACCCTGATTTGTTTGTGGGGAGATTAGGCAACGTTGGCTATTTAATGAGCATTCACTCTCATACGCTTGTGGGGAAGCTTAGAGGTTGTGGCCTCAATGCATGTGTCATAGGCGCCAACTCTATGGGGCTGAGGACACCTCAGCGATGAGCCCCCTCAAAGTTGGGTGGAACCTGGTGCCTATGGCAGGTGCTATCTCACATTTTCCAATGCATTTCTCTGTGGCATCCCCTAATTGTAAAAAGTCTGATCTTTTGGGGAAGTGAGTTTGTAGTGCAAGACCTTCCAATCCATTATAAATGCACAACCTGAATCTGCTAGGATGTGATTGAATCCCACTGAAAACAGTGACAGTCTGGAAGCACCCGAAGAATGCATCTACAAGGCCTTGGTTACACCTGGTGGATTTCTCCCTCCTTCAAATGGCAAACCTCATATACCATATCAGACATAGAAGCACAGAAAAGTCCTTCTATTACTGTAACTAAGCTCAAGCACATGTAGTTATTATAATCAATTATTCTTCCCCTGCTTATCCCTCGCTTCCCTCTTCTGCATCCTCTGCTGTCCCCCTTGCATGTAGATTGTAAGTAATGGAACCTGTCCTCTGGCTGCTCGTAAGGTCTGTATTAAAATGTAGCACATTTGAAGATACTTATAGAAGGGAAAAGTTGGTTTCTCCTGATCTGGGTATATGGAAAATCACTTCACCACTTATGAAAACTTTGAAGCAGGCTAATCCTGTCTCTTCCCATAAAATCAAATCCCTTACATTATAATGTAGACTAAATGCAGCTCTCTTATTACTGACACAAGTGGGGAATTCCAGGGGAGGGGGAAATACTCTATTCCATATTCTTAAAAATTCCGAAGGTGTAGCTTTTCCCTTTCATGGTCTTAATTGTTCCGTCTTGGTGATTTATACTACTCATAATGGGATCACATTTCTATGGAACTGCCAGATTCTAGTTTTGTCATGATGCAACCAAAGCATCAACCAAGACCAGGAGAGCCACCTGCCCCACAATGTCTCTCACCTGAACCTGCCCACCTGAACCTGCCCAATTGTAGGGCCAGGCCCTATGCACACTTTCATTGAGATAAGCCTCATTGAAATCAGCACTCAAAAATGTATAGTATCAGTCTGTACGTGTGGTTTCCTCGAGAGATGCTTAGATTCCATTTTGCCACAATAGGCTGAAGGGTATCGATAGGGGATAAAACAACAACAACTCGAGAGAAGAGCTGTGAGCCAAAAATTCTGTGAAGAGGCAGCTGGGGTCAGTTGCTTACCTGTGTCCACATTACACAACCCTGTAGCAGTTTGGCGTCCCAACCACTGACGGCACTAAGGTTAGCATCTCATCCCATCTCAAGGGATAATATTGACATAAAAAGTGGAACAGTGGGGTATTTCTAAATGGGACTTGCACAGCTGTTACATGAATATCCAGGCATATAATATATGGATCATTTATACCAGCCTTTGCCACCCTGCTGCCTTTCAGATGTTTTGGACTACAACTCATGTTGGCCCCAGATATCATGGTCATTGTCCTGAACCCCTGGCCTACCTGGCAGCAAGTCAGTATGTCAAGTCCCCAGTCCAAGGTCAATCCATGTGTCCAAAGTACAAACAAAGCACAGTCCTGCAGAGATCCTGGAACTGAGCAGAGATGCTGGAGCTGAGCTCCACCTGGCCAGCTAGGGAGCTGGGCTGTGGGACCTTGCCTGCCTCAGTCTCCTGGAGCGCCCTGCCCACTGCTACCTATGCCTCAGAGCCTGCTGTGTTCATGGAGACAGTGTGGAAATGTTTTGGATAGTAGGAGAGGATATATTGATTAAATATTATCTTTCCTCACTCAAGCTAGTGAGCTTGTTGCAGAGCACATTCGGAAGCTAGCTGATAGATTTGTTAGACCCATTTGAATTAAGCAATCCAGTCTGGCTTGTCCAGATTGGATTGTTCCTGGTAAATCCCCTTTAGTTCCCTCTTAAAAGCAATAATACCAACTTGTTATCATCTGCCTGTTCTGCCGTTGCAGACTTCTTGGATCATTATTTGTCTAGCTCCTTCCCTTTGACCGTATCGCCTTAGGTGACCCTGCTGGGAGTACGAGATTCCTGACAGCTTCACTCACAAGGGTCATAGGAACATGCAAGCCCACTTACCACGACAAGGTGGTGATCCAGTGAGTGGGAATCACACAATCGTCTTCTTCAAAAAGTAATGATGAGGTTTACTTACATTCAGTTTACAGTATGATCCTGAAGGCAGACTTTAGCTTGTACAGTGGTACCTCGGGTTAAGAATTTAATTCATTCTGGAGGTCCATTCGTAACCTGAAACTGTTCTTAACCTGAGGTACCACTTTAGCTAATGGGGCCTCCCGCTGCCGCACAATTTCTGTTCTCATCCTGAAGCAAAGTTCTTAACCCGAGGTACTATTTCTGGGTTAGTGGAGTTTGTAACCTGAAGCGTCTGTAACCTGAGGTACCACTGTAGTTACAGTTACAGAGAAAAGTGTGGGTTCATCCTCTGTGAGTAGGTGACCCCATGTGTTGCTGGCTGACAGCCAGCACACAGCAAAAGGCATCAAGAGAGTGAAGAGTCAGATGGCTGTGTCACTAGCCCCTTTATAGGGTCTGCCAGGGTCACACCTATCTACCTGGTCACATGCAAGAGGAGGATGCTCCAGACCAGGTGTGACAGGAAGTCCTCCTGGCTGGAGCAACATCCCCCTGTGTGTCCACTCTGGACAAACAGGAAATGTTGTCTTTGACTGCTTATTTCACATCCCACAGACAGGGCCCCCCTCGCTCTGGTGATGGGTCCTGCTGATCTGGTTCCTGTGCCCTGACATCCATCCACTCACTGCCCCTTGAGTGCTTCCTACACCAACTTCTCATTCGCCATCACCAGCTTGCCCCAGTATGTCCCAGTTACATCCTCTTCCTCCTCTTCCTCTTCCCCGTGGCAAGTTCTTGACAGTCATCCAATTGGCAAAGGCTGATTGAATAAAGTCTTTCTCTGAATTGTACCACTTCAGGGCACAGGAAAAGGCTCTGCTCTCTGCATCTCCCAGCAACACCTAATACTTTTACTCTTCCCCCCGATAATGTTTAGTAGAACAAAACAGTAAATGTTATGCAACAATTGCACACCAGCTTTAATGTGTAGTTCTGGCCTTAGATAGCAAGCAAGCAATGGGACATCAACAGTGTTTGATAGCATGCTTTGGGGAAATGGGGAGGAGGTGGGGCAGGATAAGTCATTCCATATGAACTCTTCTATATGCTAACATTTAAAAATGAAAAAAACAAACAAACAAACCATAAAGCTCTTTGAAGCACGAGAGGAAAGGATGTGATTCTGACTTGCGTGCTTGTTCATTTGGAATCACTTCACAAAGAAAATCGTCTTGAAGCCAGTTCGGTATAAATCACATTCTACTTCAAAGAGCCAGCATCTAATTCAAACAAATGTATGCAACCCCCAGACCAACAAGTTCAGAATGCTAACTTCGCGATGCAGGCTTACATTCTCACCCCATTGCGCAAAGTGTGAAGTAAGTGAAAGCGATTTTGTAGACCGCAAACATTTTCGCTCCAGCTAAAGGGACTGAAATGGGAGAGGCAGGAAAAAACCAAAATTAAACAGACCACTTCAAAGTGAGTGGGGGGACGGACGGACTATGACACCCCCCCGCCTTTGAATAAGATGTATTTGCAGACTTTAAAAAGCATGTGGCTGATGTCACAGATAATTCGTTTCAGTGACGATACCATGGACAGACTTTGGTAAATATGCTTAGAACATATGCTTGCTTTCTAAAATCTGTTAATGACTCTGCAAATGGAGCATAGATTTCTGAGTATATTTTACATGAAGCTTATATGAGTATCGGCTATTAGGAACTGACTCTTAGGCTATGTAAACAGTACTGGCTAAAAATGCAGCCAGATCATTCTTTTCCTCAATTTGGATTGAAGCTTGTTTGGGGGCAAAACGCATCAAAGCACAGTATTTCATAAGAAGCAACAGGACAGATAACAGAAAAGATATGGATTGTGGCTAATGTTGCCTGCTTTCAAAACAGTAGTAGGAATGCACTGGATGGAGTGTAAACTTTTATTTTTTATTTTATAGTTTTGCCATTTTGTAAACCACTTTGGGGTTGTTGTTTTAAATAAATAAATAAATAAATAAATAAATAAATAAATAAATAAATACACACACACACAACTTTAAGTTTGAAACTGTTGCTACTTTTGAAGCAGAGTCCTTCTGTTTAAACGGGGAGAGCATACAGCAGTGTTTAGATCTGAGATGCTTTCACCAGAAAACTGAGCTTTCGTATTGGACCTAAACAACCGAAAGCATGTGTATTTACACATATTTAGAGGAAGTTGTTTAGGAAATAGCTTCATGCACTGCTTGTGCAACAATTGCACAAACCACCATGCTTCAATTTGGGCACTTAAGTATGCAGAGAGTCCGTAACCTTTTTAAATTAATGTGATCCAGAGCTGGATCGTTAGCAAATATTTTCCTCCCATCTAGCATGGTATGGGAGGTGAGATGCCACTAAGCATTCTTCCACCTAATGTTCCTATAAGCTCTTTAATGGAAGACAGATTATGAAATGTATTTTACATCAAGCTTAGGCTTCTAATATTGGTGGAGCTGTGCTTGGATCCTAGCAAAGTTTATGGGAAATATTTCCATTGGTTTAAATAGAAATAGGATCAGGTCAAGGCCAAATGATCTCCACTAGTCTGCATTAGACCAGATTTGCTTTCAAAGTGGAATCCCCTCCCTGATCATCTGCTGGATTTATTTCCACATTCACTGACCTGTACCTTTGAGACATGTCTGTGCAAATTACTGCCTGCACATAATTCAAGTTCAGTTCAGTTCAATAAACTTTATTTAAAACAGGATTGGGTAATGTGTGGCCCTCCAGATACTGCTGGACATTCTGCAGGGCTTCCTCTGATGAAATTTGTTAGGCGAATCCATCCCAATGCATCTATCAATAATTAGAAAATAATAATGGTTAATTAGGAACAAGTCAAATTCTTGCCCTCTAGAAACGCAGCATGTCTGCTTGTTTGAATAATTTGTACCTACCTTTATTATTCAGGAGATCCCAATCAGGCTAAATGGTCATAAAAACAACCACAAAACATCAAATCTTAAACATGAACAAAGAAAATGAACAGCAAGCAATGGGAGCAAAAAATGTCAATGGATAATAAAACCACCAGAATGCAAGCCAGATGTGATAAAACCAGCAACCACAACAAGGAGATAAACCCGACATGGTCAGGAGAGAATAAACATGTCCAGTTTCACACATTCATCCTTGCTTATAATGAAAGGTATTATCTTGACATGAACATGTCAATAATGTTTGGCAGGCCATACTAGCAGAGCTCAACTGGCATTTTCTCACTATAATCTTTTGTGTCCCCTGGTACGAAACCAGTATATCAGTTATCCTCTGTCATATGTGACTTATGATTGAGTTTACTAGAATGTATAATTCTACAGGGAGCTCTCTCTGTGGAAATACAGCTGTTCTCTATGCTGATATCAGTGACATCTCTTCAGGCAGGCATTTGTGGGAGAAGTATAACAGCAGTGAAATGCTTTGATAAAGTGCTGCTGCTGCTGATTTGCTATATTTGATGTTATTCCTTTGCTTATTGATGTTAATATATTTATTATGTGTTTTGTTTGTTCATTGGATGCCACCTTCTGATGCTATGGGATGAAGGGTGGATTAAAGATTGTAAGTCTGGATTCAGCTAACCTGGTGGAAGCCAGCATAGTGCAATGGGTCTTTCTCCCCTCTTCTCTGCCCCCCACACTCACAGCGCCTCCATCAAATCTACTGTGGAGGGTGGGAAGAACCCCCAGAACAGCACATGAGGAGAAGAGAAGGGATATTGTTCTATCTGGCAAGTGGAAATGCTTGTATGGAACGATCATGTTTGCATGGTGCTGACATCCGTCCACAAGAAATAATGATAATGTTAACGATAATAATATCAGTATACTGTTTTGATTATTCAATTCAAATTCTGCTTGGATCTTCTTAGATTGTAAAGCAAGGCGATCTTCAGAATAAGGTTCCATACTGTAGATCGAATGATCTTCTGGAATATGAAAGGGTTCTTTTAAATAGGGGGGTGCTGGGTTAAACCACAGAGCCTGGGGCTTACCAATCAGAAGGTTGGCGGTTAGAATCCCTGCTACGGGGTGAGCTCCCGTTGCTCAGTCCCTGCTCCTGTCCACCTAGCAGTTTGAAAGCACGTCAAAGTGTTAGTAGATAAATAGGTACCACTCCGGCGGGAAGGTAAATGGCATTTCCATGTGATGCTCTGGTTCACCAGAAGCAGCTTAGTCATGCTGGCCACATGACCCGGAAGCTGTACGCTGGCTCCCTCGGCCAGTAAAGCGAGATGAGCGCTGCAACCCCAGAGTCGTCTGCGGCTGGACCTAATGGTCAGGGGTCCCTTTACCTTTACCTTACTGTAAAGAAGATATGGTATCCTCTAAATTAGGTGACAAGGAAGCCTATGAAAAAAGCGGAGGTTAAATAAAGAAGGAGAAACCCAAACGGAGCAGCAAACACATAAAACCTGCAGAGGGATATCAACATCTTTAAAAACAAAACCAGAAAAGGATGCCAAGACACGATGTGCAAATATGGGGAAACTATGTAAACAACCAGAGCATCATTGTTGCTAAAATTTGTAAAGACTGGCTCCAGAATATTTACCTGTCCAGCTTGTTGTATTATGAATTCAGCCCCATTTCCCCTAGACATTATTCAGCTCCAAATGTTAAATGAGTTTCTGTGCATGTGCTGTCAATCTTCAGCAAATCAGGCGCCCAAAGCTTTGTACACTTATGCACTGAAGTTCATTCCTGGTAATACCTTGCCCCTGATGAAAAACTCATTGATTGCAATGAAACCATGCAGACTACAAAGCCAGTCAATGAAAAATATCATTGATTGGTGGTTGACTCTATGCCACTAGACTACCTGCTCAAACAAGCTTTTGTTGGGTGAGCATCTTCTCTCTTTGAATCAATTCGCTTGATAGCTCCTTGCAAATGTTCTATGTAGCTGTTTCCCCCCAGTCACACCTCTCTTGTTCCTGTATTTGGGGGTGGGCAGTTCACCCCACAAAAGTGGCTCTCCACAATTGTTGGGGTGCTGCATAATATGTACAGGGCAGAGGAAACCAAGTGGTCATTTCCAGGGCATGTACAAAGCACAGCTTCATCAGCAAGCATGCAGCTATGTTAAAAGCGCCATACATTTAAAGCACATAGCTTCTCCTAAAGAATCATGGGAACTGTGAGCTAAAATGCCCAGCACCATTAAGAGACTATGGTTTTCAGGATATTCAGTGGGAGTTCATGCGCTTTGAATGTATGGTGAGTACTCAGCTTCTGAGCAGGGAATTTCTGAAAAACAGGCACACAGCCCTCCCATAAATGCTTGCTGAGAAAGATCGTGATTTCTACCCTGTTTCTGAATTGAGCTGAAGGCAGTTCACTAGCCATTTCTTGTTTTCACTGTCAGGGCCTGATGTCAAAGACAAGTTGCTCTTAAGAGCTGAACAGTGGCTCATCTTGTTGACAGTGGAAGTTGCTGCAGAGAAAATAAGGAATCTCTGGCTGTATGTGTGGTTTCTCCTCCCACATGCATACCATGCTGCTCAATTTTGACCACTGTGGAGACTGTGCTAGTTGTGTGCCTATAATGGGAACTGAGAGGCACGAGGAGCAGAACAAACAAATGGCTTTGAGGCAGTAAGCACACAAAATGTAGCACGGATGCAAGGAGACATTTCCACTTGGTGCTGGTGCAGAAACCTGCCCCTGGAGCAAGCAGAGCTGTATGACTGCCCCTTGCTTGCTCCTGCCCTGCCCAGCGCAGCTAGACCAAACAGACGGGAAGGAGAGAGAAAGCACTACAAGGGAAGGAAGCATGAAGATGCAGAGAAAGTTGATTAGTTGTGCACTACTCAAAGAATCAAACCTATCCATTCTGAAGGAAATCAGCCCTGAGTGCTCACTGGAAGGACAGATCCTGAAGCTGAGACTCCAATACTTTGGCCACCTCATGAGAAGAGAAGACTCCCTGGAAAAGACCCTGAAGTTGGGAAAGATGGAGGGCACAAGGAGAAGGAGACGACAGAGGATGAGATGGTTGGATAGTGTTCTCGAAGCTACCAGCATGAGTTTGAATAAACTGCGGGAGGCAGTGGAAGACAGGAGTGCCTGGCGTGCTCTGGTCCATAGGGTCACGAAGAGTCGGACATGACTAAACGACTAAACAACAACAACACCCAAACAATTTGGACCATTGGAACGTAGGAAACTGCCTTATAATGAGTCAGACCACTGGTCCATCTAGATTGGCATTATCTACACTGAATGGTGGTGGAGAGGCTGGGGGTTGAACCTGGAAACCTCTGCATGTTAATCAGATGCTCTGAGAGCCAACAAATTGAAGATCAATCCAGATTAGACTGAGGCGCTGTTACTGGACAGTTCCCTAGACCAGATGGCTCGGAGGTTGCCTGCTCTTGATGGGGTTACACTCCCTATCAAGGAAGGAGCGGGTACACAGCCTGAATCCTTTGCTATCACTTGAGGATCAGATGGCCTCAGTGGTGTGGAATGCCTTCTATCAGCTTTGGCTAGTGGCTCAGCTACACCCCTATCTGGACAGGAATAGCTTAACTTCAGTTGTCTATGCTCTGGTAACCTCTAGGTTAGATTTCTGCAACGTGTTATATGTACAGCTGCCTCTGAAGATGGTTTGGAAACTTTAGCTAGTGCAGAATTTGGTGGCCACATTGCTCACCGGGACAAGAGGGTTTGAGCACAATACACCGATTCTAGTTCGACTGCACTGGCTGCCAGTTAGTTTCTGGGCCCAACTCAAAGTGCTGCTTTTGACCTGTTGAAATATACTCAGAGTTGAGAGTGGATTTCATGCTCTTTATTCAGCTCATAGTGGCGAGGAGGAATCAAAGTTCCCCCAGAATGTCTGCATTATATATATTATTTACACAGTTGCCCCACGTGATTGGCTAATTCCGGGATTCTCCTATAGGCCAATCAGGTTGCGGATTCACTTCCAAATGGAGCTGGATTGGGTGGCTCCTGTGGACCAATCAGACTGTTGCATTCTGAATCCTATTATTCTAGGACCAATCAGACTGCTGCATTTTGGATCCATTTCAACTCAGTACATAACACCTGTAAAGCCTTAAATCGCTCAAGGACTGCCTCTCTTCATGTGAACCGACCCAGACTCTGAGATCATAATCCAAGGCCCTTCTTCATGTGCCTTACTAATGATGATGATAACAACAACAACAACAACAACAACACTGGGCTATAGCCCTTTTCCTACTGCTCCTTACAGGGTTTACGTGTGCTTAACTGTGCTGGATTGTGGCCTTGTACTAAATCTGATAATAAGGGTGTTCATATGAAAAACCAATTTTTTAAAGGAGGGGGTTTAGGTTTGGAACATTCAGTCTAGTATTTTGCCATTCATAATATAGGATGGTTATGACCATGCCTATATAAAACCTTCATCAGTATTACATTTTCATTAAAAATGGAAAATTGAAAAACACACTACTATATTCTTAACATTTTCAGCTTCCTTTTAAAAAAAGAAATACACATTTCCCCCACATCGGACTCTGCTTTTCAAAGAAAAATTGATATGATAAGCCGTAGAGCTGAAAAGATGGAAGAAGCAGAGGCATGCGAAACAAATGCAACACTGGTGTTGCAAAGTAAATGAAGTAACACAACGCTTCAACTGCTAATTGACAAGATCCACACTTCTAAGCCAAGTTCTGTAATATAATCCCCACTGATGAGGAAAAAAAATACTTGTGATTGAACAGGTGCAAAGAAAAATAATTACATGCCAAGCTGTATTCCTTCAGCTGAAGGATCATGACGACTTCTAGTCATGTACTGAAAACAAAATGCAAAGAAAATGTCTGATGCAGAGAATTAGAAATGATAAATTTAAATAGCATATCTAAATTAGAATGGCACCAAATATCCTCACATCTTCCCCCTTTTATTATGAGGTAGAAATTAGTAATTTTGGAGTGGCCAAAACTTCTCCTGAGAACCTTTCTGTGAATATTCATCTTTGGCACCATTATTCATATGGACAGCTGCTGCTGCTGCTGCCTCCTCCTTCCTGGGTTGCTCACATGGGTGATCTTGCCCAATCAGAGACTGCGCAGTGAAAAAAGATGACATCACAAGAACCCTATGCCTGTTTACTCAGAAGCGAGTCCTGCTTTGTTAAAAAGGGCTTACTCACTCCCAAGTAGTAAGTGTGAACGTACAATTGCAAATGCAGGCAATCTGATTTGCTTGTGGGATGACATCACCAAGGGCAAGTGAGGACAGATTAAATTAGGGGGAAGTTAAATTCCTCTTCACCTCACCAGTTGTGGTGTTTATTGCGGCAAACAGCAGTTTCATACACAGCAAACAAATTTAAACAAGGCAGTGTGAATTCACCCTCCACTTAAAAACAGAAGCATTCATCCTGGCTCCTGTTGAGTCCATAGAGGTTCCTGGTGGTTCAGTGCTGAAAGGACTATTACAGGGCCCATGCGGCAGATGCAATTTGTTTGATTAGAGAAACAATATAGTGTGGCATCTTCTGTACCACACTGCTCCTGTTCTTTAGGAGCACCCCAAATGCACCTTAGATATATTAGCTGAGATGTAGGAGCTACTGGTTCACAAGTTATTTTTCTCCCATGGCTAATGTCCTATGTGACAAATCTATTTGTCAAGTGACTTTGAACTTCCATACTAGAAAGGGTGAGAGGAAGCATGAGTTATGTGCCCCATCTGTTGCTTATTTAGAACCTACAAAGATGAGTTCAAGTATCTCCCCACCTTGGGAAGATGTTTGTTTTCCAGATGTGGAACCACCATCTTTCTGGGAAGGAACAAGCTGGTCCTTGAACCAGCACATTGGTGGCTCATCAGTCAAGCAAGTAAGGAAGGGTTGTAGCTCATGGTGGAAGACCTGCTTTGCATGTAGGTGGTCCCAAGGTTGATCTCCAGCTTCTGCAGTTAGGACAGGGAAAGATTCAATGTCTGAAAAATCTGGAGAGCTGTTGCCAGCCAGTGTGATTCGATTTGGTAAAAGGTACCTTCCTATGTTCCTAAGTAGAGATGGACTGTCTGAGGGAAGAGTACTGAGTGCCAGATTGAGGTGTTGCTTGGGCCAAGAAGCCAAGCTAGAGTTGACATCATGACAGATCCAGATTACTGTATATCCTACTGGTCCTTTTATTTGTACCACTTGACCTTTGCCATACCGGTAGCTGCAATAGCATGGATGAGAAACACTGTTCCTGGCAATCCTGCCTAAGATCGCTGGTTAAGAATATTTTCAATGGTTTTCAGAATGGTTTTTAGTTAGAATGTTTTTAAACTTTTTTGGTTTTTCATAAATGTGTTATCATTGCGTTGTCTGCTGCCCTGGGCTCCTTCAAGAGGATTAAATAATAAATAATAGCACCCTCTGGCTAACACAGTGGTCAGCAATTCTGTATTCTGGCAAATTGCTTTGGTATCTCAGAGGAGAAGTGCCTGGGTCTTGCTGCCAGATAATCTGATTCAACACTCTGCCTCCTACTTCATGGTCAGATGGAACAAGACACATCTCAACATCTGAAGCTACGTGGGAGTTGCCAATGTAAGCTGCCTAGATGAGAGATCTGTAGGGAACCATCGATAAACTGCCCTGAGATCTTCAGAAAATGACAGCATGTAATTATAAGGGCATTCCTACATGTCTGAGTAATGTGTTGAGTCTGTTTGAGATATTCAAAATGAGCATGTGAAGAGAAAGGGTAACTTGCATGTATTTGTCTAACAACAACAACAGCAACAACAATGTCAACAATCGCAATAACAATGGTTTTAATTATATGCCACTCATCTCACTGGGTTGCCCTAGCCACTCTGGGTGTCTCCCAACAAAATATAAAAAAACAATAAAGCATCAATAATTATAAAGTTTCCCTGAACCCAACTGCCTTCACATGTCTTCTAAAAGTCAAATGGTTATTTATTTGTTTGACATCTGCTGGGAGGGCATTCCACAGGCAGGACGCCACTGCTGAGAAGGCTGGTTCCCTGTAGCTTCATGTCTCACAGTGAGGGAACCACCAGAAGACCCTCAAAGCTGGACCTCAGTGTCCAGGCTGGATGATGGAGGTGGAAACGCTCCTTCAGATATACTGGGCCGAGGCCATTTAGGGCATTAAAGGTCAACGCTTTGAATTGTGCTTAGAAACATACTGGGAGCCAGTGTATGTCCTTTAGGACTGGTGTTATATGGTCCCAGTGGCTGCTCCCAGTCACCAGTCTAGCTGCCACATTCTGAATTAGTTTTACTTTCCTAGTCACGTTCAAAGATAGTTCCATGTAGAGCCTCAAACATGTTTAAAACATCAATGCTTCTCTTCCTTCTACAAATGATAATATGTGCCCAGAGGCAAAGCAATGTGGGTGCGATGGATGTGGTCCACCCTGGGTGTCATCCCTGAAGGGGGGTTAACGTCACTACGCCCCCCCAGGGCCACTCACTGCGGGCAGCGCCTCCCTGGGATGCCGTGGGTGGCACACCCCCTAGGATGCTTGCCATGGGTGGCGCACCCCTGGGACACTTGCCCCGCCCCCTGGGAAGCTCGCTCCGCCCCCGGGGTGCTAGCCCTGCCCCTCCAGGTGCCAGAGCAGCTAACTCCACTTCTGTATGTGCCATGAACTTGGAAATCTAAGCTTGTGACTGCTGTATTCAGATCAGCCTTTGGGACACTAATGCCTCAGTTTGACCTTCGATTACTTCCCCAATCAGCTTAGCATTTGGGGCCTGAATAGTGCTGTGCACAGCATCGGGGGCGCATGATTTCAACCCTGGCAGGCAAAGACAAATCACTGGGCATTATTGTGATGTCAGGTGATTGACAGGTGGGAGTCCCTGCCTCCTGTCAAACTTGGCCCATAGTTGGTGGTAGCAAGGAACCAGTTACCCATCCCTGCTGTAAATTAATCATTGTTCTGCCTGGACACTGAGGTCGAGTGCCGAGGGCCTTCTGGCGGTTCCCTAACTGCGAGAAGCCAAGTTACAGGGAACCAGGCAGAGGGCCTTCTTGGCAGTGGCACCCGCCCTGTGGAACACCCTCCAACCAGATGTCAAAGAGAACAACAACTACCAGACTTTTAGAAGACATCTGAAGGCGGCCCTGTTTAGGGAAGCTTTTAATATTTAATAGACTATTGTATTTTAATATTCTGTTGGAAGCCACCCAGAGTAGCTGGGGAAACCCAGCCAGATGGGTGGGGTATAAATAATAAATTATTATTATTATTATTATTATTATTATTATTATTATTATTATTATTATTATTAATGAACTTGTACACCACCATCATAAAGAACAGATGTGTGTCTCACTGCAGCACAGCTATCTCCTTCCCCTATCCTTTGCCTTTCATGGTATGCTCTGAGTTATGCTCTTGCGAATGGGAAATCCAATCTTATTTATAAAACAAGCAGGTGTAATATTTTGGGGGAAAGAAAATTTAAAAAATGCATTTCCAAAGATAAATGCACCCTGAAATTAAACCCCCATGATTAATTTTGTACTGTTGATAGGAAACTGCTTCATTTGGCTCAGGAAAAATATAGTGTGTTGATAAGAGAGAAATAGCCAGGCAATATTTAGGAGTCTCCTAATGAAAAAAATATTAATTTTCTGATAACATTCCTACCCTCCCCTGAGTCGCACACGCAGATGGCAAAATGTAACTTCTCCATATAAATCCACACTTCTCCTGATTTATCAAACTGCTTTATGGCATGTATGTAATAGGGCCCAATCACAAGGCATAAATATAAAAACACATCAAATGCTGGAAAAGTTAGGTCAAAAATTGTTCATTCCAAAAAATAAAAAAGTCAAACTTCCTGTAAAATATACTTGGTACTATGGCATTGAATTAAACTAAACTATATGTGTTCTGTTTTTGTATTCTGATTGTACAGAATTGAGCTGAATGTAGGCATGTGATATATAAGTAATGTAAGTAATACTCATTGGTTACTTTCTTAAACAGAGGCACTTTGCACATCCTTAGAGGCACTATTTTTCCATTATTTCTGCACATATTTCAGAGTTAATCAAGACAATGGAGATGGTTTCTGGATCTAGTCTTTGGGAACTCTAACTGGTAACCCTAAGCTCTGGTAATGTATCAGTTACTTGATGTAGTGCATAGCATTTGTAGAAGTCATGTGGCAGTATATATTTAGGCCAGGAAAAGAGCTAAAAGTCTACTTGCTCAATGATTTTTTCCCTATGTGTTAATGTTCCCTTTGTTGATCTGTTAAGAGTGGCTTCAGACATAATAAGACACTGCACTCAAACACGGACTGTAGACACTTAATTGTTTTGCCCATTAGTTTTCAATTTGCATATTCATCTTTTCAACTTTCAGTGTAACACCTAAAGAGGGAAGCCAACCACTTTTTTTTATTTTTTACCAACTCCGAAACTGTAAAAAGCTGCCCTTACAATAAACCCACTACAGTGGTACCTCGGGTTGAGAACTTAATTCATTCTGGAGGTCTGTTCTTAACCTGAAACTGTTCTTAACCTGAAGCACCACTTTAGCTAATGGGGCCTCCTGCTGCCACTGCACGATTTCTGTTCTCATCCTGAAGCAAAGTTCTTAACCCGAGATACTATTTCTGGGTTAGCGGAGTCTGTAACCTGAAATGTATGTAACCTGAAGTGTATGTAACCCGAGGTACCACTGGACATCTATCCTTCTGAAATTTGATGAGATTCATGACATTAGAAGGGTCTATCATACCTGCACCCTGTTGAGCCTGGAAGGACAAAACTGTTACTACCACCTCATGGCTGAAGAACTAGCACAGCTGATGTCTTTCACATTTCTGTCACCCACAGAACAGCACTATGAACTCCATAGAAAGAGTCTATATCCGGCATGGAAGTAACACATTATCCCTCATTTCAATGCAAACTATTTTACCCAAATGAGGGACAATGGATGGAAGGAAACAGGGAATGCATAAGTAACTCGAGAATCTGGACTGGAATTTGAAATACTCATTTTTTCCTAACTCCAGTTTTGGAGGGAAAAAATGTATCTTAGCACCCCCCCAAAAAAACCCCCACACAACTAAAAGTGCATGACAATTACCCTTCCAGTTCTCCATTTTCAAATTTTACAGTGTTCTGTCAACCTATAGCAACTGCAGATCAGCAGCTCCTTATGTCTTTTATATTTGTGACTCCAAATCTCCATGGAATGCTTAACTCCAACCGGATGGGATTAGCAGTACAATAAAGCCATTTGTCTCCAAAAGCCAACATTTGTTGGAATAATATTTCTACCATCCGGTGGGTAGCATCTGTTACCAACAGGGAGGTATATCTTTCTATTGGTGTCTTTAAGGATTGCATAATAACAACGGGCGCAATCCAACAAAGATTAAAAACTTTAAGGTTGCAAACCGAAGCACAGTTACTAAGGAGTAAAACTCGATGAGCTCAGTGGGCCGTACCTCTGAGTAAACATGCATTAACAGTGTTGCCTATTCCAATGATGTCAGTGGGAAAGTGAACTATGTGTTAAATGGTCTCCAGTTGAAACAATAACTTGACAGCACTCAGTTTTGGGTGGATGATGCTAAGTGTTTGGATTGAAGAGCAGCTGCTTAGTGATCTTGTGCTAGCTTGTGACACCAGCAGTTTCTGGGAGTTCAGTATGTAGGAAGGTTTTGAATATAAATGTTCACCAGCCAATAGCATACCCTCCAACATTTCTCTGATGAAAATAGGGACATCGGGGGTCAAATCAGAAACCGGGATGGCTTCTCTAAATCAGGGACGTCCCTGAGAGCCAGCGTGGTGTAGTGGTTAAGACTCGTAATCTGGTGAACCGGGTTCGCTTCCCCACTCCTCCACATGCAGCTGGTCTTGCATCCTGGTCTTGCATCCTGCTGCATCTGGATATTTAAAGTATATGAGTGCTTTCCAGCTTTCAACACCCGTTCATGGACTCTCTGCTATTGTGTCCCCCACCCCCACCATTCAATAAAACCAAAGAGTAAAATTATTAGTACAAAATGGTTGGCCTGTAGACTCTCACATAAAAGACAGCCAGACAGCCAAAATATTCTAGCCTGATGTTTTGATTAAAGTAAAAGGAAATAGGAGTGAGTATTAAAATGTATTTTTGTTTTTTTAAAACTGGAAAGACAAAATTATTCATGGATTTCCCATTTCTAGTCATTAAAGTAATGGGCTACTGGAGTAAGAGCTGATTGCAGGATTTTCCCATTGTGACTCATTAACACTTGTATGTTTCCTTCCCATTTTCAAAACTGAAATGTATTTAGGCATTTAGCTCTTTCCCTGCACCTTATGTAAGTTGGCAAAATTGCAATGCCTTCAGTCTAATTGGATCTGTTTCTACCAAATTTGTTCTCATTTGTCTAGCAATACATGACAACCCTTTACAGCAGCTTATGGCACCTGAAGACGTTTCCTCCAATTCCAAAGTATAAAATGACATTTTTGAAGGTCGTAATTGTAGATTTAAAAACAAAAAACTGATTGTGAATTTATTTCTTCCTTGTCATATTCATTGGGAAGACAGGTCTACTTCATATATTCTTTTCTGATCTGGAAATTATTCGCCATTTTGGAATACTTTTTGTTTATTTGGCTTGTATCTCATAATCACAGAAGCTGCTCAGAATGGAGACCACACAGTCAGATTTTATTTTTTTTAATTAAGTGCAGCCCTAACCTAGGCATGTTTACCTGAAAATAGTCACACTGACTAAATGAAGCTGGTAATAATAATAATAATAATAATAACAACAACAACAACAATAATAAATTTTATTTATATCCCGCCCTCCCCAGCCGAAGCCGGGCTCAGGGCGGCTAACAACAATAAAACAGTACAAAAGTACAGCACAAACAAGGGAGGGAGTTAGGCTGTGCCCTGGCCAAAGGCCTGGTGGAACAGCCAGTCTTGCAGGCCCTGCGGAAAGATGTCAAGTCCCGCAGGGCCCTAGTCTCTTGTGACAGAGTGTTCCACCAGGTCGGAGCCACAGCCGAAAAAGCCCTGGCTCTAGTTGAGGCCAGCCTAACTTCTCTGTGGCCTGGGACCTTCAAGATGTTTTTATTTGAAGACTGTAAGTTTCTCTGTGGGGCATACCAGGAGAGGCGGTCCCGTAGGTACGAGGGTCCTAGGCCGTATAGGGCTTTAAAGGTTAAAACCAACACCTTAAACCTGATCCTATACTCCACCGGGAGCCAGTGCAGCTGGTATAGTACCGGATGAATATGATCTCGCAGCGAAGACCCCTTAAGAAGTCTCGCTGCAGCATTCTGCACCCGCTGGAGTTTCTGGGTCAGTCTCAAGGGCAGCCCCACGTAGAGCGAGTTACAGTAATCCAGTCTGGAGGTGACCGTCACGTGGATCACAGTGGCTAGGTCAGGGCGAGAGAGGTAAGGAGCCAACTGCTTAGCTTGGCGGAGATGGAAAAATGCCGCCTTTGTTATAGCTGCAATCTGCGCCTCCATGGAAAGGGAGGTGTCGAAGATTACACCCAAACTCTTAATGGACGGTGCTGGCACTAATTGCGCCCCCGCATCTCATTATTTCCATTGTATGGATGGATAAGAAAAGGTAAGAATAGAGAGGTGTCCCCCAGATATCTGACTCAGAGAGATGTGAATGGGAACTTGGAACATCTCATGAACATCTCTACAACTCTTGTAGAGACAAGAGTTCCACAGGCCAAAGAAATTGCTTGAATGGTGGCCCATTCAGAAGTATCAAGCTCAGTTATGTAGCATGGGATCTTAGGGGAGAAGACCCACTTGGTGGTAGAACATCTGCTTTGGATGCTGAAGGTCCAATCCCTGGCATCTCTGGGCTGGAAGAAACACCCACATTAAAGCCCAGAGAGCTACTGTGTGTCAGTGAAGACAATACTGGGCTAGATGCACCAATGGACTGATTCAGTATAAGGCAACTTCATATGTCCCTAGGGACAAACCTGAAGGCATGTGCGTTGGAGGTTTCTGGATGGTGCCCCAGATGCAGCATACTACTGAATTGGACCACACTAGTTGTTTTAGGTATAACATTATAATGAGCAAATATTTTAAAAATGGGAAAAACAGATGTGCTGTTTGTTGAAATACAGTGGGTGAAATGATTCATAGGTTGTTAAACTGCTTTTCGCAGTTCATGAAATCACTTCCCTGTCCAGAACTCATTTGGAACTTGGAGTATTCGTACTCATAGGCTATTGATCCGCATTAGGCAATAATGTGCTTGAAAATCTACTTTAGCTGTGCCTGATTCCACCCACCTTGGTGGCATCTCTTGTTTCTGTTTCTTGATGGCAACATTGAAGAAGGAAATCCATCCAGGCCCACACACAAGCGACTACTCCACAGCCAAGAATTTTATTTTATTTTTAAAAAGCCTAGAGGAAAAAAATACATTTTTGAATTTAACAAGCAGTATATTCTAATGAAGCAAGGCTCCACACCATCATGGTAGCAGCTAACAAAGATGTCTGCATTAGCAATAGAGCTGGGGAAAACATAACAAATAGAAAAGGCAGGCATGAGAGAAAGCAATGAAACCAAGATGTGTGACTTTTGCACAACGGAATAGATAGGCTTGGAAGGAGGGAGCGAGATGCAAAAAACGAAAGGGAAAAAAGAGCTCAGTCAAATTAGGAACTTGGCACAATCTCTTCCGTCACCCACACAAACTTTCTGCTCTTTTTATGCCAAAGGAGAACAAAGATTGTTGGAAAAAGTGGATGCATTCAGCAATAAATGCCAGGATATTAGCAAAATGAATAACAGCTCTGGGCAAAATACGAGTCAGCTAGGGATTGCATAACATTGCTAAGATGGGGGAATTCCATAATGTGATATAGCAAGTGTTCAATCAATCAGTCAGTCAGTCAGTCAGTCAATCAATCAATCAAACAAACAAACAAACAAACAAACAAACAAACATAAGCATATATTTTATCCCTGACAGTTTAAGAAGCAAAGCCATGAAGCCCTAACGTAAGGAGCAGCATATGCAATGAAAGTTTGTCCTTGGTTAAAAATGGCTTGGATCCAGACCTTCCTCTTGACTCGTTGACTGAGCTTTGCTCAGAGAAGGACCCTTTCCACTCATGGAACAGAATCATTGGATCCAATCCATTGTGCTTGCAGCTCCATTGGCGTAATGGAACATGATTCCCAGCAGGCAGCAAATCCACAGTGCTGCTAAGATGCTAATTTTCATCCGAGCTGTTTGGCGCTGGGAAAAGGCTGCCTCCAGAAGTGGCTGGCTCTCCTTCAACAGAGATATTTAAGCAGCAGGGGCTGGATAGCCGTCTGTCAGAGATGCTGTGCTTGCCAAGTTGTGCACTGGTCAGGGGATAGTCTAAATCATGGGTAGGCAAACTAAGGCCCGGGGGCTGAATCCAGCCCAATTGCTTTACAAATCCAGTCCACGGACGGTCCGGGAATCAGCGTGTTTTTACATGAGTAGAATGTGCCCTTTTACAGTGGTACCTTGGTTTGCAACCATTTTGGATTGCAACCGTTTTGGATTACAACCACATCAAACCATGAAGTGGGTGTCCCCTTTTTTTGGATTACAACCCCCCCTTTTTTTGGAGGCCCCATTGGCGAAAGTGCGCCTTGGGTTACAACCTGTTTTGGTTTACAACCGGAACGGATTATGGTTATAAACCAAGGTATCACTGTATTTAAAATACATCTCTGGGTTATTTGTGGAGCCTGCCTGGTGTTTTCACATGTGTAGAATGTGTGTTTTTATTTAAAATGCATCTCTGGGTTATTTGTGGAGCATAGGAATTAACTCATCCCCCCCCCAAAAAATATAGTCTGGTCCCCCACAAGGTCTGAGGGACAGTGGACTGGCCCCCTGCTGAAAAAAATTGCTGACCCCTGGTCTGGATGACCCCCAGGATTCCTGCCAACTCTCAAATTCTATGATTCACATGCAGCTCATTGCAAAAAAGCAGTGGGCATAGGTTTACAGAAAGAAGTACTGAAGTATTCCTCCTCCATCTGGGCTTTGAGAGAAGGGTGGGGGTGGGGGAAGCATGGGAAGGGGAGGGGGTTTGGGAGTGAGGGGCAGAAAAAGAATTCAACACTCTCTCTCCAGCCCACTGCTGATGTGCCAATGCTATTTGATGGTGACCCATGTTGAAGACATTGGCCTGATGCCATAACATGCAGTCCTACCTCTAGGGAAGTGTGAACTTTCCTCCTTGTGCTAAAACTAACAGAGTCTCTGTTTAAAAAGAGCACCCTGGATGGGAGTTTGTTAATGCAGCCTTGAAGAAAGACCAGAGAATCCACTTGGCATTTGTGTTTCCCAAGACCACCCACACGCTAAATGCTGCCTTACAGCTTCTTGAACTTTCCAGAGGAAATGAAAGACGTCCTGATGAAGCATTTGTTAGGGAGAAACATGTTCTAGCCTTGCCACTTGGTCTCTCTCTTGCCACTTTGGTCTCATGTAACCGCAGGATGTTTTGCTACCCAGCTGAGCATAATGGGCTGGCACATGACTATGTGCCTTCTGCCAATGCTGCAAGCAGGGGGGATACTGTCTTGGGTTCTCAAGGAAAATGATAGCCTAAAGGTTCAGGCTGATCAATATGATAGTTATACTAATATCCCTGGAACATCTAAAAGATGATCACTCATACTGACGCTCCAAAATAAATGCAATACGTGCAATCAATTAAGCTGTCTGATGATATCTTGCTGCTAGTCATTTTCCTTTATGGATTTTAGAAAATGAGCCCCAAACTGAGATCCTGTTGTTTATTGAGCATGTATTGCAAATCATTTGCAAGTGTAATAACAGACAATGCCAGATCACATCACTGATGTGATTTATAATTCTATAAGCCAGATTTCCAATTAAGTATCTAATGATGCTTTAATTGCTGAAATTAATACAGAGGACTAAATTGCATGAATCCAAAGGTTCTCATGCACCCACTTTTAAAAAATTGACCACATTCTGCCATGCCACATCCCCAAATTGTGGCCACATAAGTACACAGACTTGTTATACGCCAAGAGGAAAAAGCAAAACCTTATCTGAATAAAGTAAGTTTTAGAGAGAGCTGGTCTACAGACTTCAGCCACCATGAAGAAGCCACTGTAAACCCCACAGCACGACAGCTCTCATCCTGTGATGAACTGTTCATGTGGAAGAGCACTCTGAACTTTGTCAACTTTCTGAAACAAAAACTGGGATGGTGAAAACTCCCCAATTCACTCAATATGAATGGTTCTCTGTGTGATGACACACATCATATACATGGATTTACAGTGGCTTGTATATTGTGGCTATATTGGTGGCTCAAGGCACATTTCCATGGAATCAGTGGTATTCAGGCCAGACTCATATGACCAAGATGATGACTTCTTCTTTTTCATATTCATATATATATATATATATATATATATATATATATATATATATATATATATATATATTGTTTGTGAGCTAAGAAGCTCACAAAGTATAAAATCCAGTTATAGAAACTTGGTTAGTTCTGCTGTGGCTGGATTATTATTAGCCTGTGGTACTACAGAAGCAGGATTTTTCAATCGCGACACCAGTATTGTGGAACACTCTCCCTGACAAAATATGAGAGCCTCCATTAGTATGGGCATTCTGCCACACAACTGTTTAGAGACAAACGTACCCCTGATCTCCTTGAACCTCCTGTTTTAACTGTTTTAAATATTTTCCTGTCTGTTCCAGTTTTTAAACAGGCATGTTTTACTGTCTGTTTTTATTGTGAATGTTTAGTTTAACATTTTGATTAAATTGGTTTTATTGTGTATTTTACTTGTAAATGACTTAGAAGCTATTTATGCGGGATATTAATTAAATGATTAATTAATGATAGGAAAATGTGAAAATCCATTCTTAAAATATACAAGAGGACAACGTAGCTATTAAAACAAGAGAATCAGCTGAGAAATCACGGGAATGGCTGAGTAAACAGGTGTGTCTTCAAAAGCCCATGAAATGTCAATATAGATGGGCTTTCTCAAATTTCAGCAGGGAACGTGTTCCATATCACCAACATTATCAATGAAAAAGCTTGCATCCACATTGTCACAAGCCAATAATACTCAAGACTCATTGGGTTCCATTTGTTGATGCCCTTGGATCCATGTGGTTAGTTCCTTGTTCATAGGCCTCCTTGTACGGCACCTCCATTCCAACAGAAACTCTTCTAAAGGTGAGTATACAATAGCATAAAGGAATGGTCCTGCATGCTGAGCAGCTGTACAGAAACATATCGCCTCAAAAAGTGGAATTTACAGTAGCCACCATGTAGCCACTTGATTGCAACAATTTGTCTTTGCCTCCAAATAAATTAGCTTAGGATCAGACCATTTAAAATTAAACCCACAAAAGCAGGTTATTAATCACTGTATTTCCTTCCTCCCTTCTAAAAGCGGCAGAGCTCCTTGCCTGAGGAAATTCTTCCAAATAGTCATTGTTACCTTGTGGAATGGGAGCAGTTATCATTTTTCTTCAAGGAAGCAGCGGTTCATGCAGACTTCTGCCCGTGAATGAATGCAGACCACCATTCATCAAGTGGCAGCACTGTGGCATTCACAGCAGCAGATGCCACGGTAGGGTGATAGTGCTCACCTGACCTCCAAACAGCCGAGTTGCTGGTGGTTACTGGGAGGGATGGGCGAGGCGGCAGGGAGGTCAGTGCTGTGCAAGTGCACTGACAGATCCAATCTGGCACTCCTGCCAATGCATTTGCACTGTGCCAACTCCCTGCTGCCTTGCTCTTCTGCCTCTCTTTTCTGGTAATCAGTAGAGATCCATCAAATGGTAATCAAGTGAATGCCACAACTCCACTGTGCTGCCCACTACTGGGCATTTGTGCTCTCCCTTTGGTTTCTGTAGCAACAGGCCAAGTGGGGAGAGTATTGCTGCTTCCTTTCCCAGATTACGAATAACTTATGGAAGGGCGATGAACATCTCACCAATTTATTTGTATATAAGAAACCCCCTGAGATATTTCTGTACTGCCCTTTGCCAGAAACGGGCACAGGGCAGTTTGCAGCAGAACAAGCCACTACAGAACACAATACATATTAAGCAGGAACATAAAAAAAATAATTATCAAGAAGTACATAAACAAGAAAATTACCACCTCATAACTTCTAAATGACTACCGATCAAAAAGCCTGACAAAAGGGTGAGTTTTTACCTGGTATCTCCTATCTATCATGAGGGCAAGAGCACATGTGAGTTGGCAGGAAGATCCAGATTACTGTTTTGCTAGGAGATTTACATGCTTACCATGGTAATTTATCACTTGATATCAGGGATGGGACTGAGGAGGAATGGTGGGGACTGCCCTACCCTCTTCCTTAACCTTTCTGAGAAGAGGAGGACAGTATAGATTTAGAACAGTGGTTTGCAGAAGGTCATAGTTCAGGGGCTGCAGAGGGGAGAAGCTGGGAAATATTGAGAAAGGGGCAGGAGGAAGAGGAAGCACCAGGGAAGAGACAGCTAACAGACTCAGTATCTTGGGAAAGCATTCCTGAGCCCCCCTCTCCCAGGACCCGGAGTGCATTGAGAACAGAAAGCTCAGAGGCAGAAAGCACAGATCAGTTGGTGCACAGATGACGTAGAATAGGAGAGACGTAGGGGGTGGGACTTTACTTGGAGCAATGCCATTATCTAAGAGAGACTGCATTCCTTCTGTGTGAATATTAAATAAAGGAGTTGGTAAGAACTCTTTTTGTTTATCTGCTTCTTGGCTGCCACTGTGGGAGGGATAGGATTCCCTGAAGCCTCACACTTGGTGAATGATTAAATGTATCCATTCTGTGTATATATTTAAACTAGAGATATGGACCCTGCAGCCCTCCGGATGTCATTCTGCTCCAGAGCTCATGATCCCTGACCATTGGCTATGCTGGCTGAAGTGATGGATGTCGCAGCCTGGTAAGACATGGCAGGCCACAGGTTCTCCACCCCTAGTTTTAGCAGGATATCTCAGCTAAGACAGCTGCTTTGAAAATTAGCAAATGTCCACTCCTACACACACACACACACACACACACACCATCACCATCTAGGAGAAGTCACTTTGTGTCCTGGCATTCCACAACTAATTGCTCTTCATCATCTTCATCTGCAGGCAACAGACTGGTGATGAGGAAATTGAGATCATTAGGATGCTCTGTTATGATCCAAATTAAATATTACGGATTTGCAGAGGGGACATAGGCTAGTCATGGTAGATTGAGAGATGCAAGAGGCAATATGAAATTATTAAGAATTTTCTCTCTCTTTTTCATTACGATGGGACTCATGGATGTCCAATGAAGCTGAATGTGGGAAGATTCAGAAAAAAGAAATTACTTCTTCACTATGGAATTTGCTCCTACAGAAGTCTGGGATGGTCACCAGCTTGGATGGCTTTAAAAGAGGATAGACATCTTCATAGAGGATAAGGCTATGTTCTACCTCCACTGTTGTGGCCATTATTATTCTGAATACCTGTTGCTGGAAACTGCAGGAGTGGAGAGTGCTCTGGCATTCAGATCCTGCTTTTTGAGCTGCACATTGGTATCTGTTTAGCCAATGTGAGAACTGTTATGTACTAAGCTTGGATCCTAGAACAATAGGCAAATAGGATCCTAAAATGCAACAACTGATTGGCTTGCAGGAAAAGACCAATCAGACTCCAGGAGGAAGTTAATCAGCATATTAAGCCGGTGGGATCGTAGAATGCAACAACTGATTGGCAGGAAAAGACCAATCAGGCTCCAGGAGTGAAGCAAAATCAGCCAATCAGACAGGACTCATTGTGTAAATAATGTATATAAAAGCCTGAGGTTTGTGGGGCAATCAAATCACTGTTTTACAAGCTGCAATAAATAGCATGAAATCACTACAGGACTCCGAGTATATTTCAAGAACGCAATGCCAAACTAGATAGGCCTTTGGTCTGATCCAGTAGGCTCTTCTTATGGGATGTCTTTGGCAATCTTTGCACAGTTCCCATCACATGTAGTTTGGATCTCTGACAGCCTGTCTTTGACCACATCATCTCCCTCTGGCCCTTTTGACCCCCATTTTCTCATCTGTCAGAACTACAAGCAAGCTGCAGCCTGTCTTGAACCTTGGCTGAGGCCTGACATACCTAGACTGGAAAACTAGATACAAAATTCATAATTCTAGATGCTCAGAGATTTCATTAGGGAAGGGGAAATGCCATTTTCTCTCAGATGGGAAAGTATGACTATTGATTTGCTTTGATAAATAGATAGATGATGATGATGATGATGATAGATGATAGATAGATAGATAGATATAGATGAATGAACAAGCAAGAAAAGAAACAACAAACAAACAAACAAACAAATCCCAAGTTCACATTTCTGTTGTAAATCAAATCTCCAAAAATGTTCCAAAACCCTGTCTGGGAATAATTGTTAATCAGAGAAAGTAAAAGAATTGTTGCACTTCAGCCATTCTAATTAGAAATGCACAGGTAATGAATGAAATACAGGAACAAACGGCCCATGAAGAATTCAAATGAGCTATTTTAATGATGCCTACCTCTACTAATGATTAAATGAAAATGTAGAGGTTTTTCTTCACTTTAAAATAAACAGGCTGATGGGTGGATATTCAATAATACAAGAATCTTGCATCATCTGAGGGCTTGAAGGCATCTGCATAATTCCCAAGGGTGCTATTATAGGCTGTGAAGCTGCCTGGCTCTGCTTCCAGAGTTTTAGACTAGACATCCTTAACTTGGTGTCATCCAGATACTTTGGACTACAGCATCCACCATCCCCGATTATTGGACATGCTACTTTGGGCTGATGACAGTTGCTGTCCGAAACATCAGGAGGGCATCAGGTTTGGGAGAGCTGTTGGAGGCAGTGCCCAAGGGGAGAGGGACTCAACCCATAACCTATAAATGCCTATAAATAATTTTATTTCATACACAGCCTTATGTCATTCATACCAGATTCAAATGCAATGGTACCTCGGGTTACAGACACTTCAGGTTACAGACTCCGCTAAAACAGAAATAGTACCTTGGGTTAAGAACTTTGCTTCAGGATGAGAACAGAAATCGTATGGCGGCAGCGGGAGGCCCCTTTAGCTAAAGTGGTACCTCAGGTTAAGAACAGTTTCAGGTTAAGAACAGACCTCCGGAATGAATTAAGTACTTAACCCAAGGTACCACTGTATTTCATGTGCAATATGGTTGCTGGTGAAAAACAGCTGATGCTGGGTGAAGGCTCCATGCTTCAGCTAAAATGCCTGCTATTGGCTAAGCATTAAGATCACATGGATCACTTGGTGAGTGCTGATGCCATCAGCGCACCTTCCCAGGGGCTGGCATGGCATTCATGATCACTTAACCTGCCTTATCAGTGTAGGAAGGTGGCCGCAGCCATTACAACTGTGGCATGGAGTCCATGCTATGCAGAAGTATGTTTTTCACTGGCAACCACAGCAAACCCTTGCTATAAGTACTACTACATATTTCACCAACTTGGGGCACTCCAGATGTGTTAGACTAAAAGCCCATGCAGGCTGGAGCCAGTTAGAGTTGTAGTCCAAAACCTCTGGAGAGCTCCAGGATAGAGAAGGATGTTCTACAGTGTGGTGTAGTGGTTAAGAGCGGTAGTCTCGTAATCTGGGGAACCGGGTTCGCGTCTCCACTCCTCCACATGCAGCTGCTGGGTGACCTTGGGCTAGTCACACTTCTTTGAAGTCTCTCAGCCCCACTCACCTCACAGAGTGTTTGTTGTGGGGGAGGAAGGGAAAGGAGAATGTTAGCCGCTTTGAGACTCCTTAAAGGGAGTGAAAGGCGGGATATCAAATCCAAACTACTACTACTACTACTACTACTACTACTATTCTTCTTCTTCTTCTTCTTCTTCTTCTTCTTCTTCTTCTTCTTCTTCTTCTTCTTCTTCTTCTTCTTCTTCTTCTTCTTCTAGATGTGGGAGGGTTTAGGTAAGTAAATTCATGGTTGGCATTTCTAGTGACAGCTGCAGGTTTATCCTTAAGCTTAACCTGGCCTTCTAATTTAATCCTTACTGTGGAATAATTCTGAAACAGGTTACCATGAGACTTCAAAGGAAAAACCATGGGATTATTTCTGGATTGCATCTATCATCTTCCAAAGGTCTTGCTAGACCATTAAAGTCTGACAGTCACCATTCTAAGCTATATGGCTATGGATGGCAGGGTCTGTGAACTTTGGATCCCTTAATTTTTCATTTTCCCAGTCTTCATTTCTCAACATTTTGCAACAATTAGTGATTTTTGGTTTTTTTTTAAAGAATCTACATGGAAATTAACCAGCATTTTAGTGAGGAATTCTCCTCACTAAATGATGATGATGATTTTATTTATATTCTGTTCACTTGACTAGGTTGCCCCAGCCTCTCTGAGCGGCTTCCAACAAAGTATTTAAAACACAATAGAACATCAACCATTAAAAACTTTCTTGAACAGGGCTGCCTTCAGATATCTTCTAAAAGTCAAATAGTTGTTTATATGTTTGACATCTTCAGGGAGGGCCACTACTGAGAAGGCCCTGTGCTTGGTTCCCTGTAGCTTCACATCTTGCAGTGAGGAAAACGCCAGAAAGCTCTCAGAGCTAGACCTCAACCACCTTGTGATGCCATTTGCACTTAGCATCTGGAAGCAAAAACTGTTTTTCCACATATGCTAATTTGTTTTAGGATTTCATTAGAGGTGTATTGGGGGAGGGGAGTTCTGAATTTTTATTTTTCATCTGCAAGCTGATTTATAAAGGGCGAGGCACAGACACAAGAACTTAGCGTTCAATTAAAAAAACAAAAAACACCTCTAGCAAATTTTCAATTAAAAAAATTGTCTGCAAAGAGCCTGTGATTGATTTTGTTGAAAAGAAACTAATTAGTACACTGTGTTCTTGACAAATAATAGATTAGAAGAACAATAGGATGGAAATGTAGGAAGAAAAATAAAAAAACAACAACTCAATGAGTGAAGGAAATTTCAGAAGAAACAGAAGACTTGCTGATAAGCCCAAAAGGCGACTTCAAAACAACATGGTGGGGAAGTATATTGTCCAGAATAGACGATGCTACGACCGACAGGTATTAAAAGTGGCTTTCTATGCATATTTTCAGTGAAAATATTTTAGAAATTCCACAACTGAGGGATGAGAATAAACTCTTTTTATTAGCATCACCAATCTCTGCACTGTATGCTTCACCTCCCAGATCCCAGGTTTTGTGAGTTATATCCCCAGGACTCCTTTGAGATACTGCATATAGAGGTGTAATTGTCTCGCTACTTTGCTTGCAGCTTCCACCCGCTTCTCCCCTGTTCTTCATATGGTTTTGCATTTCCCCAGGCAGTAGGAAGTCGCAAGGTGGATTTAAGGATTTTTTTTCAAGTGTTGTGGTATTTTTTTTGTAATATCTGTTTTTTGGTGTGTGTGGTGTTTTTTTTTTTTTTAAAAAAAAAGAATATACAAGCTGAGCAAAGGATGGACTACTGACAAGCACACATGTGGATAATTCTTAACAGTAGCATCAGTTCCACAAAAACCACACTCATGCAGATTTTCAAGGCTGTTTATTGCCAGCCACCTTTTTAAAAAAACTATCTCTCCACCGGAAGTAAAAAAGAAGTTACTTTTATTATCATTATCAATTGTCATAACTAATTAATTAAATGCATATACTGCCCTTTGTCAAAAAGACACAGGGCGAGGACCCCTGACCATTAGGTCCAGTTGTGGCCGACTCTGGGGTTGCGGTACTCATCTTGCTTTATTGGCCGAGGGAGCCGGCGTACAGCTTCCAGGTCATGTGGCCAGCATGACTAAGCCACTTCTGGCGAACCAGAGCAGCACACGGAAACACCGTTTACCTTCCCGCCGGAGTGGTACCTATTTATCTACTTGCACTTGACGTGCTTTTGAACTGCTAGGTTGGCAGGAGCAGGGACCGAGCAATGGGAGTTCACCCCGTGGCTGGTTTTCGAACCGCCGACCTTCTGATCAGCAAGTCCTAGGCTCTGTGGTTTAACCCACAATGCCACCCACGTTCCCTATCAAACAGTTACACAAATACAATTGTAAGAATAAGAGATAAATAATAATTAAAGCAGATTCTCATTGCAGCAACAGCACAAAAATAAGGGAGGAGAAAATCAGCAGCAGGTTATCTAAATAAAAAATAACTGTGAACAAATACAAAATCTTCACTCTATCCAAAGGTAGCTCTTAACCAGAAAATGGCAAACCTTCCAAGTTCTCACCTGGGAGCTTTCCTTTCCTCTCCCAGTCTCTTGCCCTGAAGATCTTCACTTCCCTGTCTGACTTTCATGTGGATGCAGTCCTTGGACACCAATGATATCCCAGAAGGCAAGACGGTAGAGAGGATATTCCCTGTGGTGTCTCCCACATGCAGACTAGACAGAGATGATGGAATAATTTAATAAGTGCTGACAGACTCATGAGTGGGGACACTCCACCGGGTAAAAGAGGCATTTCACAGGCGTAAAATGAACTTTATCACTAACTGAAAGAACTCAGGTTAATGCCAGTAAATGTCTCCAATGGTTTCACTAAAAGTTCTGTGCATTTCAGCAAGTTGCGATGAAATCTTTCAGACTGTTCTATGTTACTTTCAGGGAAAGGAATTCCGGTAGTGCTCCTAGATATTGTACTTTAGTTGAGAATTTTGGATCACATCTCTTTCCTGTGATTTTGTGGTTCACTTTCTGCCAACAAAGATGTGTCAAGATTCAGGCTAAAGTAGCTCTCCATGGATTTGCCCCTGCTCAGCTAAAGCCCTTCAAAAATCACAGCTAATTAAGGATCCAATCATACTGCCTCTTCCTTGATTTCTCTGCCCGCAAATTGCTAACTTCATGGTCTTCTGATCAATCCTTGATATGATGACTACATGCTGAGCTCTCCTAGCCTTTTCCGCTGCAGAATTTTAAAATAATTTGAAAAACTCTAGGGAGTGTTTAGACCTGTGATTGGGCGAGACGAACTCTCCTACAACTGACCACAAGACCAAAATAACCAGTCTCTGAGTTCTGATGCAAACAGTGTGAGCTCAAATGCTGAAAGCTCAGAATCCACAAACGGGGGTGTAGAAATTATGCCAAGGCTAAAATTTATGTTCAACAGTTCTTCTCCCCCTCAAAGAAAAACCTCAGTGTATGCAATCAACGGAAATGTGAGGGGAAGAGAAATGTCCTTTCTGGAGTGAGGGAAATTAAGACACAGTCAGTGCTCATACCACACAGAGCACAAATGTAGCCCTCACATTCACCCAAACACATGCAGACACATAGTTCCCCCCACTGTCTCTCCCACACACCCAAGGGACTAGATCGGGATGGGGAGTCTTTTGCCTTTCAGCTGTTGTTGCACTCTCCACTCTTATGATCCCTGATTATTGTCCCGTGCTGGATGGGGCTGATGGGATTTGGAGTCCAGCAATGTCATATGTCTCCCATGCCTGGGCCAGAGCACTGGAAGGGTTTTGTAGAGAGGAAAAGAGATGTGAGTATGAGAGGGGGGGAGATCCAGGGGAATATTTGCAGAGCAAGAGCGATAGGAAATCTGAGACAAAGAGGCAAGGAGTTAGAGCTCTTCATGCCCCCAAACCATGAGAATTTACAGCCATCTGCAAGTAAATCAATAAGTCACAAGAGAGAATGGAGACCCTTCTTTTGCAAAAGGATCCACAAAGTTAGAAGGTGATACAGTTCTGGGTGATACATTTGGGGAAAGGCATTGTCAGACTGGAACATGTCCAGAGGAGGGAGACCTAGACGGCGAGAGGTTTGGAATCCAAACCTTATGATGAATGGTTGAAAGAGCTTTGTATATTTGATGTGGAAAAGTTTCAGGGGAGACATGTCTTCAAATATCCAAAGGGCTGTTGCCCAAACTATGCTCTCTGTTGTTCCAGAAGGCGTAACTAGAACTAATAGCTTGTAACTGCTGGGAGACAGGTGATGGATAATGAAAATAATAAGAAGTAAAATGTATAAGGAAACTAATATAACTAACAGTAGTTGTAAATGAATACAGACAGACAACAAGAATTGTATAAGCATGAGACCTTATTTGTTTATGGATACACTATGGACAAATATGGAAAAAGAATAACAATATACAAAATGGAAGAAAATAATGCGATAAAATTATATGTGATATAAAAAAACCAGAAGAAGGAAGGAGGGAAGCCAGCTCTGAAGAGCAAGTATAAATGCAAAATGTAATACAATATGTGTATGTGGAGTATCTAATTGAAAAACTAATAAAGATTAATTGAAAAGAAAAAATAACTAATAGCTTGTAACTTCTGGGAGACAGGTTTCAGCTAAACAATCAGGGATCCTGTAATTGCATCCTGGATTGGAAATACTGTGTTGAACAGAAGGGTTGGACTAAATGAACTCAAAGGGTCCTTCCAATTCTATAATTCCAAGATTGCCCATGGTTAGTAAGAGCACTTACTGAAGATTAACATTGTGACGAGCCACTCCAAAGCCCGCATGCAAGGTTGAGCTTTGGGAGGGGGGAGCATTGTGGGCATCGATTGAAGCAGTACTCTAGGTCACCTGCCTCTCCCTTAGCATAATGCTCTCATTGAAACAGAAGTTACTGTACTGGAGATTTAGAGCAACCTGCATGAAGAGCAGTGCACTCTCCTTTGAGGCATTTGTAGCTGTCATTTTATTGCTCGAGACTTATGAATGGTGGTATTGTTGCAAACAGCTGTAGCATGAAGACGTTTAAGCTAGACATTACTGCCTGTGGCGTTTAGTGCTCAAAATGTTTCAAACACTGAAATTACAATTTATAGAAGTAAATTTTATATATATATATAAAAATGCACCACGCATAGCCTATTTAGCTCCCGGTACCTTTCATGGGTTTGAGCCTCCAGTATTATTATTATTACACCGGCTGTGCATTTAACCCCAGCTAGTCAGAATCAAATGTGAAAAGCATGCAATAAATATTGTTTTCATCTTGCAGTTACAGTCTCATAACTTCTGTATCCAGAGAATAAAATGCAATGGCAATTATAGCACTCTCCCCGGAAAGTAATTATTATGGTTCCTCTGCTGGTTGTCATTTCCCCAGTAAAATTAATTGTCTTACATATGCCGACTTAGTGAAACGTAAGTAGAAAGCTCAGTGTGCCACTAATTATTTATACCCTTTGAAATATCTGATTATGTAGATTGCAAACGTTAATATCATTTCTTCTGGATCTTTTGGGGTCTAAGTAAAACATAGGAAAACTGGCTCGGAGGGCAAGGGCGCTTTGCTTTCATACAAAAATGGCCTTGTACATCATGACGCTGCTTCTCCAATCCTCCTTGGAGGCCTTCGGCAGGGTGTGTTGGCACATTGGAAACGATACATGCAGCTCATTAGCACTGTGAGAAGTGGCCGCTTCAAATTATTGCTGTGCAAAAACATGCTCTCCAATATCTTGGAATATTTTCTTTCCCCCACAAAAGAGGCTTTTCTGCCTCATCTGCAGGGTACTTTTTCATTTCTTTAGAAGCTCTTAGAATTTTGCTGAGTATGGGATTTTTTGTTGTTGATGCTGTCAGTATTTTTTATTTATTTATGGAATTTATATACCGCCCTACACCCGGAGGTCTCAGGGCGGTTCACAGAATAAAATCACAATCTATAAAATCAAAGTAAGAACAGTAACCCAATAACACCCCCCCCAAAAAAGAGCCACATTTTAAAAGGTTATAGGATGTCCATCAGGTCAACCAAAGGCCTGGTTAAAAAGGAACGTATTTGCCTGGCGCCTAAAGGTGTGTAATGAAGGCACCAGGCGAACTTCCCTGGGGAGAGCATTCCACAGACGGGGAATGACTGCAGAGAAGGGCTGTTCTCGTGTTGCCACCCTCCAGACCAGGGGTGTAGGAAGGGGGGTCAGTAGAGACAGACCTCCCTGGGTGCCCTCACTGAGGGGGTGACATTCAGTGTGCTGCCTGCCCGCGACTCCCAAGCCTACCCCCAGCCATCGGGGTAAGGGGGGGAGCTTCACCACTTTGCCAGCGGCATTCCCCCCTCCCCCCTTCGTTTTGACAGCTTGGGGGAAGCTTGGAAGTTCCGAGTGGGCAGCGTGCCAAATGTCCGCAATGGGCGGCTTGCTCCGCCCCTGTGAGTGGCTTGCTCTGCCCATGGCTGCAGGGCACGCACGCTGCTCCGGGCACCCAAGCGGTTGTTCTGCAGCTGAAAGAGCACCCTCCACACCAAGACCCCCTCTGGAGTGTGCCCTCCCTGGGCAGCATGGGCATATCATCCACCAGTGCTCCAGACCTCTCGAGGAGGAGACACAGAAGATGATCTCAAGGTCCAGGTAGGTTCATATGGTTAAACCACAGAGCATAGGACTTGTCGATCAGAAGGTTGGCGGTTTGAATCCCTGCGACGGGGTGAGCTCCTGTTGCTCAGTCCCGGAAGCTGTATGCCGGCTCCCTTGGCCAATAAAGCGAGATGAGCGCCGCAACCCCAGAGTCAGTCACGACTGGACCTAATGGTCAGGGATCCCTTTACCTTTAACCGAGGACAGTGTGCACATTCTTCTTTCTGTTAACCCTTTCCCCAGCACTCTGTAACTTCCACAGCTGCCCACACTTCCTGATCTAACAAACCCCATGGAAGGAGTTCCCCTGTGCTTTAACAGAAGTGTGGGAGGTTGGGGTAAGCTGGCTACCAGGTAGCTGAGGTCAGTGCGCTTGCATTTTCTATTTTTAAAGTGAAATCCTCTCTTTCACCTTTTTTCAAAAAAGTCTGCACTGGTTGTTGGGATGTGATTAGATGCTAGGAGAGGATTTCTTTATTATCCTTCCTCGCGCTTGTGAGTTCAGCAGAATGCCATCCCTTTGAAGCTTAACTAGGCTAGTGTTAGCTTTTTAGTTTTAGTAAACCAGGATACTTTAAGGCAGACTGGATTTTCCTGGTATTACCCCCTTGGCTCCCCCTTAAAATAACAATCTGATACAAATAGTCTAGTGAATAAAACTTACGAAGAAAATGTCTCGAAGAGTAATAGATACAGCAGCTTTTTTTAGGCAGGCTTAAAATGGTAATTGAGTTATCGGTACTAAGGCATACTTAAGTCTAGCTTAAAAATGGAGTCTGAGCTGGAGCTTTGCAGATGTTCTCACACTGTAGGCATGGTGGAGAAGGGTGGAAAGAGAGTGTGCCCAGGCAGGGAAGAGCATATACAGGTACAGTTGTATCTCAGGTTAAGAATTTAATTCGTTCTGGAGGTCTGTTCTTAACCTGAAACTGTTCTTAACCTGAAGCACCACTTTAGCTAATGGGACCTCCTGCTGCCACCACGCCACCGCCATGTGATTTCTGTTCTCATCCTGAAGCAACGTTCTTAACCTGAGGTACTATTTCTGGGTTAGCGGAGTCTGTAACCTGAAGCATCTGTAACCTGAAGTGTCTGTAACCCAAGGTACCCCTGTATAGCTATGCCTTCTTCCTGTCAGGGCACAGAGGGGAGTGATCTCACGGAGTTCTCTCTAGCAAGTTTACAGGAAAGCTCTGTGAGCCTCAGCCCCTTCATGCACTTATCTGGCAAAACATGAATTGTTGGTTTGACTGCATTTAATATCCCACACTGGTTTAGTATGAAGGCTTGACTTTTTTAAAAAAAGCATGGAATGGTGGTCAAGAGCATGAGAGGCAACTTCCCACTCTTCCAGTATTTACAGGAAAGCCCAGCCAAGAACTGCCTGGGGTTTTCAAGAAGTGCCGGATTCCAGGAAGGCTGAACACCAAATTTGTAGAATAAAGGAAAGGATACTCACAAACCCCTCAGCCACCTCAAAAATAAGGCAAGCATAACAAAACCCCAACTTTCTACCCATGAGGCTTTCCTCAATAGTTTCTCTTCCCTTTTGAATCATTTTTGAACGCTGTTTCTTTTCTCAAAAAAAACGCAAAATAGGTTTTGGGCTCACAACACTTCTTCAGATGCCCCCTTCCCCATAAAATGCAAACTCCACAGTCTATGGTGACCCCACAATTGTGTGTGAGTGTGCATGGCAGTGAGACAGTGTAAACCGAAATTCCTGGTGCTTGCTTGTAAGTTTTAAAGAGTAAGTTACACATTAGTTTATTTATTAATTAGACTTGCAGCTTGCTTTGGTTTCACAGAGCTTAGAATGACTTACAGCTGGCTGCCAAGCCGCCTCTCTTCCAGGCACTTTCAGAGCCAGGCTTGCTTAGCTTAGTATAGTTGCAATACGTGTCTTCAAACTGCTGTCTGTACCATTCTCCTGTCACTCCTTTCAAAACTGGCCATTGTAGAGACATGTACTGAATTAGAAGTTCAGTTGAAGTTCCACATCTTAACACTGTGATGGCCTCCATCCCACTCTATAGCTGAACACTGAACATGTGGACAGCATCTGCTATTGAGGCGACATGACCTCACTTTCTTCTCATTCCTGATGTACCAAAAATGCATGTGGGAACTTTCCCTCATTTCAGACCTGATGACAACATACAAAAAGCCAAGCATGCTAGATCCCGTTGAAATGAAAGTATATGGAGGGAAAGACAGATCACAAGTCATTTCAGACCCACCCCTGGATTTTATTGGGTAAAGCAGCTGTGGGTTGCTTCAGCCTGAGTGGGAAGAAGGAGTGGAGAGGAACATAAGAGCCCTGCTGGATCAGGCCAAATACCCATCTAGTCTATCCTTCCATTATCAAAGTGGCCAACCATTTGCCCATGAGAAACCAGCTGGCAGGCAGGTCCTAAGCACAATCGCAATTTCCCCACTTGTGATTCCCCAGTGACTGGTATTCAGAGGCACACCATCTGCAAGACTGGAACTACTACACAACCCATCATGTCTGGTATCCATTGACAGTCTTATCTTCCACGAGGATGAGGTGCTAACCCATTGCCTCCCACCCATTTGCCCACTCAGAATTGTCCACTTTACAGTAAGGTTACCAGATTTTTTTCAATGAATCCAGGACACTTTATTTAAATAAATAAATAAAACACGTTCGGGACCTTGATGCTTCAGCTACAGTGGTAGCAGAGGGGTGGCTGCCGCCTTGACCTCAACCGCCACGTTTCCCCTTCCTCCAAGGCTTCTATCTCCTTTCTCCATGAGACTGCACAGCCCCTGAGTTGTTGGTTCTTCAGTGGTTGTGGTGGTGGGGAAGCGGTGCACGGTGGGTCAGGCATGGAAGGCGGAGAAGGAAGGCCGAGAGTGGTGGCGGCAGGGAGGCTTGGGCAGTGCAATGCCTCCCTTCCCATTGGAGCAGCCCCAATCCCATTCCTACTTGTGTGCAAGCAGGAGAGGGCGGTGATCGCTCAGCTGGAAAGGGAGGCTTCCTGTTGCCTAACTGAGAGATCCCTGCCCCCTCCTGCTTGCAAGCAAGCTCTGATAGGCAGTATGAATCCTCCCTTCACAGCTGAGAGATCCCTGCCCCGCTCCTGCTTGCACGCAAGTAGGAGTTGGGAGGCCGCTCTGATAGGCAGCATGAAGCCTCCTTTCACAGCTTAGTTGCTGGGGTCAGGGAAGGTGGAGGCAGCCCGGAAGCTGGATCTTAGAGCCCCTGCACCACCATCATATTGACTTCCAAGCAGCTCCTGAAGCCAGCCAGAGCCAGCTGCTCCAGGCTGCTGAGACTGCTTCTACTGTGTTCCCCGGGGACATTAGATGAAATCTGGGGACATTCCAGGGATGGAATTTATCCATGGACTTATTCGCAAATCTGGGGACTGTCCCCGGGAAACGGGAACATCTGGTAACCCTACCTTACACGGCTCTGCTCTGCAAGAGAAAAGAGATGCAGGGGTCTATCTTAGCTGCTTAATTTTCCCTAAGGAGTGACTGGGGTCTGTAATCCAGAACAGCCCCTCCCTCTGAACAAGAGACTGTGCATCTGTGTGCACATGAGATCTGTGTCATTTGCAGGTCAGAGCAACTGCAAGTTTAAATGTATAAGGTGCGGGTGGGAAATGTTTCTGAATTCTAAAGTAGACCCCCTCCCCCTAAAAAAACCCAACAACAACTTGGGTGTGTGCATGAAGATTGCGCCCAGTGTATTTAGAATCCAAGTGATGGGCCGTAATTATGTTGGAACTGCTATGAAAAGGAAAGAAATCTTTATACTTAAGTTGCAAGCTTTAGGCAGAGGAGAAATTATGGATAAAGCAGAAGGGCAGGAAATCAGTGGCAGATGGCACGAAAGGAAAACACGTGGAATTTTCAAAATTACAACCGTTTAACTTTCATCTTCCAAAATACAGCCTGAAATTAATGGGATGAGGGTCAGTTCTTATGCTACATTTGTAGATTCAGGATTCCTTCCTGTACCTGCCTGTACACTCATGCCAAACATTTCTTGCAAGTGAGTAATGCACTAGCCGACTCCAGAACAGACTCATAAACATGCACATGGTTATGCGTCTGCTCAGGAGCTCATCTAGTGAATATAAAGGGTGAGCCATAGGAGGAGGCGCCTCCTATGGGACTCTTTCCATATTTAAAAGGGGAGCAGGGAGAGGATAAGATGAGAATCAGCAACACCAAAGGAGGCAGAAAAGTTCCAGTGATTACGTCTATTCAGCCCTGCAAAACTACTAACCGCCTAAGGATATCACATTATAAGGAGACTCCTGAATCGCTAGGCACTGTGCCTTAAAATATGTTATTCTATTCCAAAATGGATTTCCATTTGCAAAAGCCATTCATGGGTTGTAATTATAGCAAAGTTGTCTGATGGGCAGGATGGTCTGCATCTGTCTCCATCGATTTTCTGGCAAATCCACGAGGGATCAATGTGATATTCCTGGCTCCGGTGTCTACCTCCCCTCCCCTCCCCTCCCCACTTCCTGATTGCAGGCGGCCAGGACCGAAGCTGTAGCCTTCAAGTCTGCTCCTTCAAGTTGCAGGCAGCTGATGATCACAATCACTTTCTCACTTCCTTGCTTACAAAGGGATCAAATAATAACAAAAAAGCATATGGTCCTTTCTTTCGGTAGTTACAGAAAGGTAACTAGGAATTACCAAGGTTACATTAAACAGTTTGATCTGTTTGCATTTGCATATTGAAAATTTCTCCCATGTTTTTTCACAAATTCTTCATCAATAAATTGTGGTGAGGGGCTTCTGCAGTTTTTTCAAACTCACCTGACTTTTGAGGTGGCTGTGAACAGTGGCGGTGCTCTGGCACCGGGGGGGCGGAGAGCAGGTGGGGGCAGGGCTGGCACACATCCTGGGGGTATGGCACACTGTCTGTAGTGGCGTGGCACCCAGTGTGGGCGGGGGGCAGCCGTGATGGCACCCCACTAGGATCGCGCTGCTGGGGGTGGTGCACTTCCCCCACATTCCTCTTCCTCTGCCAGTGGCTGTGAAGTGTTTATGTGAGAGTCAGTGTGGTGTAGTGGTTAAGAGTGGTAGACTTGTAATCTGGGGAACCGGGTTTGCATCTCCGCTCCTCCACATGCAGCTGCTGGGTGACCTTGGGCCAGTCACGCTTCTTTGAAGTCTCTCAGCCCCACTCACCTCACAGAGTGTTTGTTGTGGGGGAGGAGGGGAAAGGAGAATGTTAGCCGCTTATAGACTCCTTAGGGTAGTGATAAAGCAGGATATCAAATCTTCTTCTTCTTCTTATGTGTCACATTTCCTCTAATCTAGAAAGCATCCATCTGGTGGTCTGTACTCTGCAGCCTTCTTAGGTGTCCATGCTTCAGTTAAAGTCCTGAGGGAGACGCATCCACCCAAAGGTGTCTCCCCCCCCCCCCAGTCTCAGTCCCATCTCAGTCCACACAGAATGAGTAACACCAGGGAGGCTCTTATGGCCTCCCTTGATGCTTTTTAAAAGCCCATAATTTAGCCTTAGCTTTACACCTCCCTGGTACTGCTCATGGCTTTGGGTCTTCTGGGAAGTAGGGCAGGAAGCAAAGAGATCAGCTGCACTGCAAAAATGCATGTGGATGCCTGGGGGACTGATGTGGGAATGATTCAGCTTCACAGCAGGAGTTGTCCCATTATGTTGCTCTCTGAAATTATATGGGGCCTTATTGTGTATCATAAATATATTCCCACAGATAGAAACCAGCTACCACAAAGGATTACAGTTCCCCAAAGCCATAGCTTTCACTCAGTGCTACTTGGACCACGAGCAATGGACCTTGGTTTTTTTTAAAAAGGAGAATATTCATTCATTAGCTTGTTACATAGCATTGCTGCATCTAGATATAAAAGTGATACATAAGGGCAGAGCTTTTGAAACTTTTCATGTTATAGACATGCGTCGTTTCGTGACACAAGAATTCAGTTTTCCATCATTTCACGACACAAGGAATTCAGTTTTACTAGCAAACCGGAGGTTAAACTAACACCTTTCCAGCACCGGGAGGAGCATGGGGAGCATTTGTGTGACACACCTACACACTGCAGCTGACACACTAACGCAGTGTTGGCCAAACTTGACCCCTCAGCTGCTTTTGGACTACAACTCCCATCATCTCTCGCTAACAGGACCAGTGGCCAGGGATGATGGGAATTGTAGTCTCAAAACAGCTGGAGGGCCAGGTTTGGCCAACACTGCACTAACGTGTCATGACACAGTTGGGAAAGCTCTGCATTAGGATTTTTGCCCACATATGCATGAATGTGCAGATGGAGGGTGCAGCAGCAGCAAGTTCTCCCACTCCTTCACTTGCACATTCAAATGCACATTTTCAATATGTGTCCACATGCTCAAGTCTGTGTATGATGGCAAAGTCCCACCATGCTGTTTGAATGGATATATCATTTGTTCATCCACCTTCTGTTCCTAGAACCTGGTCATGTACAACTTCGCCACGTTCTAGTAAAATATTTCTTTCTGTCTGGAACAAATAATAATGAGTGTAACTCTTTGTTCTGGTTGCATGACAGACTAGCATGGTAGGAATGAGCAGTTTCCCATAGGAAACTGGCTCCTCTAAGAACTGGCACGTGTGTTGTACAATCTGTATTTGTTTTACAGGTGGAACAAATGCAGAGCAAGTCTCAAAGTTCCAGAAGACAGGCAACAAACCTAAGTGAAGACATTTGCTGCTAATCCCCTCAAGAACACTGTTTGACGTATGGCATTCCTCTGTCCCCCTTCTGCGTTAGAAAAGCTGAAGAAAATTAAAAGAAAACAACCCAGACATTTCATACTATATTTAGCATATCGAATGTCATGGATATTCATGCTATTATAAATGGCTATGCAGATGAGTTTAGGAGTAAAATATAATTTCCTCATTCATCCTCTAAATAGTTTCCTACTGGTGTGTTGTCAACCAGCAGATTATGTGTATCGTGTTATGAGAACAGCAGAACACCCTGAGGCTAACGAGGAAAAATTTAGTTAGCTACAGAAATGCTTTGCAAGAATCTGGACTGAAAACTACAAAACATGCAGCATCATATCCAAAAACATATATCTTTGACTGTCAAGAAAGACAATATCTGATAGGATAGCTGATGCAGTGGAAGCTTTGATACTGCAATTAGCAAATCCCCAAGCTGTTCAAATAAATGCTGCAATTCTATGTTCATTTACCTGGGAACAGGGATTGGGGAGAAATTAAATCACATTTGCATTTAAAGATGGATCTAGCACATCCACACTTTCTAAAACAATGCACAAACTGAAACACAGGCATCGGTTTAAATGCGCATTTCTGTAATATTGCAATTCAGTTCTCTGGCCAAGTAATGTGTACAGAAATGCATTTACTAGGATATAATGTGTCACTAAAATTGCATACATTCGTGAAAATATACACAACTGAATTGTATTAGGAGAAATTTGCACTAAATTGCTGGTGAATTTTCAGGAGGGTTTTGGAGAGCTGGATTTAAAATTGGATATTTGAGAAACTGAGAGAACTGAAAGTGACAGATCCTTCCATCCCTACCTTGGAATAAGCCCTCTTGAACTCAGTGGGGCTTACTTCTCAGGCAGAGTTTGATAGTATTGCAGTGTGAGTTTGCATTAGACTTGATCATTGCTCCGAGCCATTTCTAGAGGTTCAATCATCTGACTCACTCACTTCTAATGTTGTTAATAAGTTGCCTTCCTATGATGGCTGCTCTCTTTTCAGTTTCCTCCTCTGAGCAGAGAAGGTTGAGAAGCACTGGCTCACTCTACACTTGATAGGCACCAGGCCCCAGATTCACAACCTGTTGTAGGCTTCAGTCCTGAGCCAAGTCAGAAAGTGGGGGAAAGTGTGGGAACCAACATTTATAGAAAGAGCGAGATGAACATGAGCAAGCAAAAGCAACAGTGAGCCCCTGAGCTACTCGCTGCAGGACAGCCTTACAAGGACTGGACCAGGCTACAGTTCCTGACTGAGCCCTGTGCCGATCTATGTGTTTCCCCTCTTCTTCTTCTGCTTCTGCTTCTTCTGTGTTCTTCCTCTTCTTTTGCTGACCATGTGGAGGCTGTTAAGTGTGGCCAGCTTAAATTCATCGCTGGCCATCTGGGCATGAAAACAGACAATGCCCGGCCAACCAGCAAGGCTCTGACCAGGAATAAGGGGCTCTGATTGACCCACTTGAACTTAAGGTTTTGGCAGGCAATTATTCCAGCAGACAGGCTGGCGACGTGATCTCTAACTACCTGGTGATGGCAGCTAGGAGCGAAGGGGAGGCTGCAGCTACCACCCACCCAGGAAAGGGGGTGAGCGGCCATTTTATGAGTCAATGTTTGAGTTGCTTTTTGTGAGGTAAGGAAATTTTCATCTTGACGTTGTTCCTTACAATTGCGTATAGTTTTGATATCTAAATATCAAAGCTTCTGAACATACCTGTCACGGCCACCCAGGACGGGTCCCAGCTCACAAGAGACCTCACTCCGTTGCAGTTTATTTACAGGAAAAGTTTATTGAAGATTTCTGCTTCTCGTACAGTTCAGCATCGTGGCCGTACGTCTGTCACGTTAGACCGCTGAAGTCCCCTCTGACTCCTCCCCTCTTCCACACCAACTTAATAGCCTGGCTCTAGACCACCTCTTCCTCTCCTTTCTTTTCCGCAGGGTCTTCCTGCCCCCCTGGGTTCCCTCTCTCCGTGACTCGCCTGAGGCTGAATCCTCTGCCGCCTCTTCCCCCCTCCTTCTGGCTTTAGGGCCGGGCTCCTCCCCTGAGCTCTCTCCACTTCCGCGCGCCTCTACGTTTGAACTTGGCGCGCGTACGTTGCTGCTGACCTTCCTTTCGACCGCTACACCACCCCTTGTTCTGCTCTCCACCCTTTCCGGCTGAACACCTTGCTCCAACCCCCTTTCTCTGTTCTCTCCTAATCCTGCTCCCTCCGAGAGGCTGACGACTCCACCCCCTTTACTCCGTTCCGGCTGAGACGCCTCTTGCTGCGTCTGTCTTCCACTGGGCTCCTCTCCGCTTCTCCCTTCTCCTCCCTTTTGCTTGATTAAGGTAACCCCCTTTTGAGAATCCTCTGACTCGCTGCTCAGACTCGTGGATTCCCTCAGAATTCTGTCATCTTCTTCCTCATCCTTCTGCCCCTCCTCCCACTCGCTCTCCGTCTCCTCTGTCATCTCCTCCTCTCTCCCAGAAACCCTGACATCCATCCCCCCCTCGAAGCCCCCCCTTCCCCCCTCCCGCTCGCCGGGTGCAGGTTGAGGAAAACGTGGTTCTTCCGGGGTCGGTTCAGGATACAAGTTGTCCACTTCAACGTTCTCCTCTGTCATCTCCGTATATGTGTGTTCGAACTCGGGTTCCCCACCCACAGACATCACAGTCTCTTCCTCCATCACTGCTTCTCCTGGCGCTGCCTGCCAAGGACCTACCATCCATCTCTGACTCCATGCCTCCCTTGGCTGATCCACCCACCAACAAGGGCCTGTCTCCTCCCCCCCCAGTCTCGGATCCCTGGTCGGGCTTGTTTCGGGCGTATGGCCCTCGGGTGAGGAGAAACCCTCGAACGTGCTGTCTGACAAAGTGGGCGTGAAAAGCCAATCATCAAAATACTCCCCGGGCATGGGCTTGTGCGGAAAAAGTGCATGGAACTCCTCCTTCAACAGGGGTTCGTCCAACGCGTAACCCGGCACCCAGCTATTGGCAGAGGCCGGAGTACCTTCCCTGGCTAGAAAATATTCAACTCCCTCCTCCCCCCATCTCGAGTCCAGTATCTCTGTGACCTCGTTAAGAGGTTCTGGTCTTGGCGATTCCCCCCCCTCAGGCGCCCTCCTACGTGGCTCTGGGAGTGCTCCTGACTCTTGAAACCTGTGCGGGGTTTTGTAGGGAGTGAGCACCGACCTATGAAAGACCGGGTGTACCCTGGAACCCTCCGGAAGGGCTAGACGAAAAGCCACCGGATTGATCTTAGCCTCAACTTGATATGGCCCTAGCTGCCTGTGTCCTAACTTCTTCTTGGCCAATGACCTGGCCGGCATCGCGTGGGCTGCTAACCACACCCAGTCCCCAATCTGGATGTCCTCTCCCGCCCTCCTGTGCTTATCGGCCTGCACCTTATACGCCTGTTTTGCCAGCTCCAAATGTCTCCGCAGCTCCTCGTGCACCTCTTGCAACTCCGCTGCAAACTGGTCGGCATCTTGAGGCCCCCCCCCTCCTGCTGCCGCAAATCTCGGGAAGGTTCTGGGATGACGGCCATTGTTCGCGAAGAAAGGCGTCACCCCGGTGGATGCGTGTTTCGTGTTGTTGTAGGCGAATTCAGCCATCGGCAGATAGTCCACCCACGCCGCAGGTCGCTGGTTGGCGTAGCACCGCAGGTACTGCTGCATGATCGCGTTGACCCTCTCCGCTTGACCGTTGGTTTGTGGATGTCTCGCCGATGTCAGGTTGATTTTGACGTGCAAGATGCCCAGAAGCTTTCGCCAGAAAGTGGAAACAAACTGGCGCCCCCTGTCGGACAAGACGGACTGCGGAAGTCCATGCACTCTGAAGACGTGATCGATGAAGAGCTTTGCGGTCTGTTCTGCCGTCGCCACCTTGGCACAAGGGATGAAATGCGCCATCTTGGTGAACAAGTCCACCACCACTAACACCGCCGTCTTACCTCTGGAGCTGGGCAGGTCCGTAACAAAGTCCAACGCTACCCTCTCCCACGGTTGCTGCGGTGTCTCCAGCGGTTCTAGCAATCCCGCCTGCTTCTGGTGCACTGGTTTGGACCTCTGGCAGATATCACACCTGGCGACGTAGTCCGCCACCTCTCCTCTCATCTGGGGCCACCAAAAGTCTCTAGCCACCAACTCCATCGTCTTCTCTTTGCCGAAATGGCCTGCACTAGGGGCGTCATGCAATTGTTGCAGAACCTTGGCTCGAAGATCGTCGGTGGGCACGTAAAGGGCACCCTTACGAGTCAAAAGTCCATCTTGCAATTGGAACTCATCGTTGTCTCGCGACCCTCCGCGTAGCTCCTCCATCTTGGACTGTGCAAACTGATCCCTTTGCAACGCGCGTCGCACCGCGTCCAGGTCGACTGCGATGGTAGCGCACGTCCACGCCTGCGGTGCGAAAATGTGCTTTGCTGCGATTGGAGCTGCTTCCTCCAAGTATTGCGGCTTTCGGGACAGCGCGTCTGCAATAACATTGGAGTCTCCTGGGATGTATTCTATTTTGAAGTCGAAATCCGCAAAGAACTCCGCCCAGCGCATGTGTCGCTGGGTCTGTAACTTAGCCGTCCGCCAATACTCTAAGTTCTTGTGATCCGTGCGGACTTGCACCGTGTGCTTGGCTCCTATTAAGAAGTGTCGCCACGCTTTGAAAGCTGCATGAATGGCCAACAACTCCCTGTCCCATATGGTATAATTGCGCTCCGTCTTGCTGAGCTTCCGGGAGTAGAACGCACCCGGTCTCCAGTTGCCTTGTGAATCCTCTTGCAAAAGAACGGCCCCAACCGCTCTGTCTGACGCATCGGTCTCTACCCGCATGGGTCTGCCGGGATTCACGTGGAGCAGCTGCTCTTCGGAGGCGAAAAGACCTTTAAGCGTCCGGAAGGACCGCTCCGCTTGTTCGGTCCAGACGAACTTCTTCTTCTTGGAACTGAGGGTGTCAGTGATAGCCGCCGTCGCGTTCGCAAAACCTTTAATAAACTTGCGGTAAAAATTGGCAAAGCCGATGAACCTCTGGACCTCTTTCCGATTTCGAGGGCTTTTCCAGTCCAACAGCGCTTGAACCTTAGCCCTGTCCATGGCCAGTCCCTCGTCGGACAACTTGTAGCCAAGGAAATCAACCTCTCTGACATCAAACTGGCATTTTTCCAACTTGGCGTACAGCCTGTGGTCCTTCAGCCTCTGCAGGACCTCCCTCACGTCCTTATCGTGATCCTCCGGCGATTCCGAGAAAATCAGGATATCGTCGAGAAAGCAGACACACTTCTTGTAGAGGAGACCTGCTAGCACGTGGTGCATAAATGCTTGAAAAACGTGGCTGCCATTTTGGAGACCGAAAGGCATGACTCTGTATTCGTATGTGCCCAGAGGGGTGAACATGGCGGTCTTCCACTCATCTCCTTTCCGGATGCGGATGAGATTGTAAGCTCCACGTAGGTCCAGCTTGGTGAAAATCTTGCCCCTCCTGACGGTCGCTAAAAGGTCGTCAATCTTGGGCATGGGGAAAGCTTTGGGCTTAGTCAAGCTGTTTATGAACCTGTAATCCACTATAAGCCTTTTTTGGGGCGTGTTTTTCTTCTTCACAAAGAACACAGGGCTGCCACCCGCAGCTTTAGATTCCTGGATGAAACCTCGCTTGAGGTTATGGTCTATGAACTCCCGAAGCTCTTGCATCTCGTCTTCCGACATGGAGTACAGCTTGGCAGCAGGCAGTTGCGCCCCTGGCACTAAATCAATCGCGCAATCGTAAGGTCTGTGAGGCGGCAACTTGTCAGCTTCCTTCTCACAGAAAACCTCCAAGAAGTCCTGGTACTTGTGAGGCACTGTTTGCACCATACCCAGATGCAACTGCTGCTCGGCTTCTCCTCCCTGATCGGTCTGAAAGCAATGCTGAGCACAATACGATGAACAAAAGGTGATCTGCCGCTGGTACCACGCAACCGCGGGACTGTGCCTCTCCAGCCAACTCATGCCTAACACGATGGGTGTGTCCGATAAGTGGGTGACATTGAAACTAATAAGTTCTCGATGGTTGCCAATCTGCATCATCATGGGAGGGGTTTGCTGCACCACTTGCCCCCCCAGCAACTTCCTGCCGTCTACCGTGACCACGTTTAGAGGCGTCGTTGCAGGCAGGAGCGCCATGTTGTGTTGCTTAACGAACTGCAGTCCCACGAAGTCGGCGTTGCTTCCCGAATCGATCGTTATTGGAACCTCGAGGAGTCTCCCATCAGGCAACTGGAGTGTTGCTGTGAGCAGAACTGCCGGTCTGGGAGGCAAAGGGTCCACGCTCTGCAGTGATGCTGGGGGCTTGTCTACAGATCCGCCTGGCTGAGCCCCAGTAGCTCTGCTTCCAGCCAGGCACTGTCGTTTCCCTGAAGCTGCTCCCCTGGTTGCACCTCTGCTGTTACAGTTGCCAGTGCTGCAGTGTGCTTCTGGAGCCTCTGGGGGCACTCTTTCGCCTTATGGTGCGCACTGTCACAGATGTAACACTTCCTGGTTCCTCTAGGAGGCTTCGCTTTGGCTGCACCAGGGACAGGGCTCTGGGATGGCTTCTGAGCCCTAGCACCACCAATCTCCATTGGCTCCTCGCTGTCCTTCCCCATTGGCGAGGGGTGCGCACGGCTGAAATCCCTGTGCACAAAAGGGAGAGTCCTCGCTTGCGCACGCGCTTGGGGCCCGTCCTCCTCGTGCCACGGACGTCCCTCATGTCGAATTCCAATAGCTAAAGCCCGTTGCACCACGTCTTCTAGGGTCTGGGGTCTGTCCCCCCTAGCGATCTCATCCTTGATGGGGGGGCTCAATCCCTCCCAAAAAAGATCTCTGACCGGCTTACTGTCCTTTGGCCAATCTAAGGCGGTGAGCAATGCAAAAAATTTAGAGTGGTATTGGCGCACAGTCGCTTTCCCCTGCCTCAGCCCGTGCATTTGACGGCGCGCAATGTCCACATCCACAGAGGATTGAAAACAAGAATCCATCGCTTTGATGAACGCAGTTGAATTGCGACGGGCCGGTCCATCTTCGCGCCACAGATTGCGTAGCCAAGCCCTGGCCTCCCCATGCAGGTGCGAAACAATGAACCCCACTTTCTCCTCCTCATCTTTAAAATCGTGACGGAGTAAATGCAGTGCATATACGACGTCCGCTCTGAAATTGGGATAGTCTTGCAAGTTGCCATTAAAATGCGGAACCAGGGCACCCCCCCTCCGTCCAAGCGCAATGCCCTCCGCTCTGGAACCTGGGGCCCCCGCCCTGTCCGCGTGTTCCCACCTTGCCTGCAAATCCTGGCACGTCTTCTCCAAGTCGTCATTCTTCTTCTGCGAAGCAATGACTGCCGATGTGAGAGCGGTAACCTGATCCCGCAGTGCAACCAGCTGCTCCTCAGCGCTCATGGCTGCTCCCGTTCGTGAGCTTCGCAAAAAAAATTTTTTGCTTTCAGAGAGGGGACTTACTGTCACGGCCACCCAGGACGGGTCCCAGCTCACAAGAGACCTCACTCCGTTGCAGTTTATTTACAGGAAAAGTTTATTGAAGATTTCTGCTTCTCGTACAGTTCAGCATCGTGGCCGTACGTCTGTCACGTTAGACCGCTGAAGTCCCCTCTGACTCCTCCCCTCTTCCACACCAACTTAATAGCCTGGCTCTAGACCACCTCTTCCTCTCCTTTCTTTTCCGCAGGGTCTTCCTGCCCCCCTGGGTTCCCTCTCTCCGTGACTCGCCTGAGGCTGAATCCTCTGCCGCCTCTTCCCCCCTCCTTCTGGCTTTAGGGCCGGGCTCCTCCCCTGAGCTCTCTCCACTTCCGCGCGCCTCTACGTTTGAACTTGGCGCGCGTACGTTGCTGCTGACCTTCCTTTCGACCGCTACACCACCCCTTGTTCTGCTCTCCACCCTTTCCGGCTGAACACCTTGCTCCAACCCCCTTTCTCTGTTCTCTCCTAATCCTGCTCCCTCCGAGAGGCTGACGACTCCACCCCCTTTACTCCGTTCCGGCTGAGACGCCTCTTGCTGCGTCTGTCTTCCACTGGGCTCCTCTCCGCTTCTCCCTTCTCCTCCCTTTTGCTTGATTAAGGTAACCCCCTTTTGAGAATCCTCTGACTCGCTGCTCAGACTCGTGGATTCCCTCAGAATTCCGTCATCTTCTTCCTCATCCTTCTGCCCCTCCTCCCACTCGCTCTCCGTCTCCTCTGTCATCTCCTCCTCTCTCCCAGAAACCCTGACAATACCCAAGCTTCTGAACAGACATTTGTTGTGTGTGTTTGACAGAAGGGAGGGTGGGTAGGTCACGGCCTACAATCTGTGCTCGGAAAGAAATGTACCTTCAAGTTGGTACGTGCAAATGAATTAGCACTATTCCTGACTGCCTTCTATATTTTACAGCTTCTGTAGTTGATGATATAGCATGCAGGATATAGCTCTCTAGGCCATTGCTGGATTTGCAGCACTAACAGTATTAAAATTGCTTTAAGTCAGTAAAGAAAGTTTCTATTATTCAGTTGACCCTAAGAACCAATTACAGTTCCATTGAAGTCAGTGAGGCCTTAAGGTACCACTTATGGCAGTGTTTGACTTGTTAAGCTTAACAAGAAACTAAAGAGATCAAAGGTTTCCACGGACCTAGAGACTGAGTCCGTGGGACAGCTAATGAGAGAAATCAACTTCTTTGCTAGGACATCAGTTCACCAGCCCAGTTGGTTTTAGGATAATAGATAGAACCATGAATACATTTTGGTTGGACTTTGCATTCAGCTAATGTTTCCATGATTGACACAAGGGCTAATGATGGGTGAAGTAAACAGGAGTGAGGGGAATTATTGTTGGATTCTCTATGTTCACATTTGGATTCTTTCCATTTTTATTATTTCTAATTATTTATTAAAAATGTATACAGCCCTTCATCCATAGATCTTAATAGTGGTTCACAACATAAAAATACAATATAAAAAACACAAAATGCACAATGAAACAAAACCAATAATGCCCCCTTTCCACAACATATTTTCATTGGGAACATGGGAATCTGGGGGAGAAACAATAACAGCAACATCTGCTCCCACATGTCCCAATAACTCTCACCTAGTTCTAATTATTCTGCTTGCCAACCATCTGCTGTGAGAACTGCTTGGGAGAACAAGGATACCTGAGGACACAATGGAAGCACTGAAAAATGTCTTCTTAGCTGCCAGTGTGGTGTAGTGGTTAAGAGTGGTGGACTCGTAATCTGGTGAACCGGGTTCGCTTCCCCGCTCCTCCACCTGCAGCTGCTGGGTGACCTTGGGCTAGTCACACTTCTGTGAAGTCTCTCAGCCTCACCCCACAGAGTGTTTGTTGTGGGGGAGGAAGGGAAAGGAGAATGTTAGCCGCTTTGAGACTCCTTCAGGTAGTGATAAAGCGGGATATCAAATCCAAACTCCTCCTTCTCCTCCTCCACCATCCTACTAGCTTTCCTTTCTGCACTTGTATAGCACATCTGGATTGCCTGAACCTGCTTTTCTATCAGCCCTTTTGCTTCACCCTTTTGATATCTTTTTCTGGACGAGAGAGAGAGAGAGCACTGAACAGCCAGATAGCATGCTGCCATGAATCAAAGTAGAAGACTGGAACTGCTTAACACTTCAGGCCTGGTTTGCACTTAACACTAAACCATGGTTTATTAAAGCATGTCTTTTGATTGTAAGTCCAACAGCTTGACTATGGTTTATTAAGCATATTTAACATTAACCATAGCTTAGCATTCTGTGTGAACCTGGACCTCTTCTGACACTGGTCACATGTCACTGCCCAAAGTTAGAGGCATGAATGAAAAGTGGCTCCTCATGATTTCTGCCTTCTTTAATGAAGGAAGTAGGGGGAATCATCTACTGGATGCTTCAGCTTTAACTATACTTTATTAAATAGTTTTAACTTTATGTTTAATGTTGATCATGGCTTAGCATTATGTGCAAACCAGACCTTTGATCATTCTAAGCATGACAAAGTTTTTTGTGCAATGCTGGAGATCTGGTTTGTACAAACAGGACCCAGGAGATGCTATACCCACATTTGGCAAAATTTAAAGAGCGGAAACCCTTGAAATTGTTAAATCATCATCCTCTTTGAGCACAATACTCATGTAATTCACCTTGTGCTCATAACTTCTTAGCAAGATCTAATGGGCATACTTCAATATTATTGCCCCAATAGTTCAAGTGATTTGCACAACACAAAAGAAGTGGGAAGATTTTACAGACTTGATTCCATTATGACAAAAAGTCGAGGCACAAAAGTGGTGACCTTGCTCTGCTAAAATCAATAGGAGTTTTGTTATTGATGTCAGTAGGAGCAGAATTGCATCCAATGTCTCTATTTCGAAGGCCTTCTGATCTGCACATCAAATGCATTCTTCCTTTCCCTCCCTCTCTGACTATTTTCCACAACCTTTTTAGCCATTTATCAACAGCTGGTATTTTTGGTACATTCCAGTAATAGCACATAATATTTTGGCAGCAAAAAGTAAATTAATATCATGACCAGGTGTGGAACTTACTGTAAGAACATGTTGGGTCAGCTGGACCAATTCCTTGACAAGAATGAAATCACTTCTTCAGCATATATGGCTGCTTAAAAAAAAAAAAATTAAAGATGTGTTTTCAAAAATAAAAACATAAACAATACAGTTAGTAAGGACACAAAGAGCATTAACTGTGCTGTATGCATTATTGCAACTGGGATAAAATAAACAGAAGGTTTAGCACTCTTTTGCAGACATGATCAGACATGAGTGGGGTTATCCAGAGTTTTGGAGTACGTTGTCAGCAATATGCGGATGACACATAGCTCTGCTTGTCCTTTATATCTGCAGGTGTGACAGTGGACGTGATGGACTGGTGTCTTGCCTTGGTAAAGGACTGGAAGAGAGCCAACAAACTGAAGCTCAATCCAAATAAACTGAGACACTGTTAGTGGGTGGTTTCCTAGTCCAGATGTGTGGGACGTTATAATAATAATAATAATAATAATAATAATAATAATAATAATAATAATAATTTATTTGTACCCCGCCCATCTGGCTGGGTTTTCCCAGCCACTCTGGGCGGCTTCCAACAAAGATGAAAAATACACTAAAATGTCACATATTAAAAACTTCCCTAAACAGGGCTGCCTTCAGATGTCTTCTGAATGTCAGGTAGATGTTTATCGCTTTGACATCTGATGGGAGGTCGTTCCACAGGGAGGGCGCCACTACCGAGAAGGCCCTCTGCCTGGTTCCCTGTAACTTGGCCTCTCGCAGTGAGGGAACCGCCAGAAGGCCCTCGGAGCTGGACCTCAGTGTCCGGGCAGAACAATGGGGGAGGAAACGCTCCTTCAGATATACTGGACCGAGGCCGTTTAGGGCTTTAAAGGTCAGCACCAACACTTTGAATTGTGCTCGGAAACGTACTGGGAGCCAATGTAGGTCTTTCAAGACCGGTGTTATATGGTCTCGGCGGCCGCTCCCAGTCACCAGTCTAGCTGCCGCATGCTGGATTAATTGTAGTTTCCGGGTCACCTTCAAAGGTAGCCCCACATAGAGCGCATTGCAGTAGTCCAAGTGGGAGATAACCAGAGCTCTTGCTCTTGATGGTTTACACTTCCACTAAGGAGCAATTACGTAGCTTGTGGGAAGAAGAAGAAGAAGAAGAAGAAGAAGAAGAAGAGGAGGAGGAGGAGGAGGAGGAGGAGGAGGAGGAGGAGTTTGGATTTGATATCCCGCATTATCACTATCCAAAGGAGTCTCAAAGTGGCTAACATTCTCCTTTCCCTCCCTCCCTCACAACAAACACTCTGTGAGGTGAGTGGGGCTGAGAGACTTCAAAGAAGTGTGACTGGCCCAAGGTCACCCAGCAGCTGCACGTGGAGGAGCGGAGATGCAAACCCGGTTCACCAGATTATGAGTCCACTGCTCTCAACCACTACACCACACTGACCTCTGGATCCATTGTTGTTGCTTGAGGCTCAGGTGGCCTCAATGGCTCAGAGGGCCTTCCATCAGCTTTGGCTGGTGGCCCAGTTGTGCCCCTATCTGGACCGGGATATAATAATAGTAATAGTAATAATAATAATAATTTATACCCCGCCCATCTGGCTGGGTTAGGATAGCCTAATTTCTATTGTCTATGTTCCGGTAACCACTAGGCTACATCACTGCAATGTGTTATATGTGGAGCTGCCTCTGAAGATGGTTCAGAAACTTCAGCTGGTGCAGAATTTAGCAGCCAGGTTGCCGTTTGAGGCAAGACAGTTTGAGCATATACTGCCAATCCTGGCCTGAATGCACCGGCTGCCAATTTATTTCTGCGTCCAATTCAAAGTTCTGGCTTCTGTAAACCCTTAAATGGCTCAGGATCACACTACCTCAAAGATTGCCTCTCCCCGTATGAACCGATCTAGACCTTACACTGAAACAGAAGTCACTAGACCCTTCTATATAGTGAGAAGGTGGGGAGGGGTATTACTCAGAAGGGTGGTGGGAATGGGTGATTGGCAGATAGCTGTGATGAGCCTGTTGACGACTCTTAACGACTGCAATAGGTCTTACAGGAAAAAGCAAGGGGCGAGAAGGTGAAAAATGGCTTTGTCATGTATAATGAGATAAGAATTCAATGTCTTTGTTCAGACCAGGTCTCTCCATGGTTTTAAGTTTGGTAATAAGTTGCAATTCAGCAGCTTCTCTTTCCAGTCTATTTCTGAAATTCCTTTGTAGTAAAACAGCTACTTTGAGATCTTGTATAGAATGTCCTGGGAGATTGAAGTGTTCTCCTACTGGTTTCTCTGTCTTGTGATTCACCTTCTCACCCCTTGCTTTTTCCTGTAAGACCTATTGCAGTCGTTAAGAGTCGTCAACAGGCTCATCACAGCTATCTGCCAATCACCCATTCCCACCACCCTTCTGAGTAATACCCCTCCCCACCTTCTCACTATATAGTAGGGTCTGGTGACTTCTGTTTCAGTGTATCTGAAGAAGTGTGCATGCACACAAAAGCTCATACCAAGAACTAACTTAGTTGGTCTTTAAGGTGCTACTGGAAGGATTTTTTGTTTTGTTTTGCCCATTGCACAATGAAGGGGCCCCTGAATGTTAATCTTTGTGTCAGGATATGTAATGTGATAATCCATCCTCGTATGCAGATGGAGAAGCCCATCTTTTGACACCTTGAATTCTGCAGATAGCAGAATAACAAAATATGTGGCACATGTTGATGAGTAACATTCCCAGTGATGTGATGAACAATGAGGACAGCTTACTCTTCAAGGAAGTGATTGTAAGGAATAGAATGTGAGCTTATGCACTACTTTGAGAAAAGCCATATAAGTGGATTATTTTGACAGTATGGCAACCAGCAAGGAAAAGTGCTCTCTCTGCTCTGAAATGCTCCCAAGTAGCAAGTCAGTTTTTTAAAAAAATATATAATCCACATTAAAATTTTACAGAGCTTTGGCTTATGGAGCCATCAAGAATGGCATGTGGGAAGAAAAAGGACATTGTTTCTAGGCTATTTTCCAAGGCGTTGTCAGGACCTGCTTCTAAACAGGTTGCCTCCTACAAAGGCCCTTGTGCTCTCCACACACATGGAATGCAAAATAATTATAGCCAATCATAATTTGAATGGGTTATCTAAAAGTTTTGGATAATGGTTGGAAAACTGAAAGGAAAACTCCTTTCTATAACCACCCTCAAACATTCCTCCTCCCATGTTAAAGGCACTATTGTGGTAGAGTGCCTTAAGTTATTAAGATCCATCATGATAGTTTGCAGAATTATAGTCTCCATCCTAGTTTCTGCGGGCAGCATTCCGAAAGCGATTCATTGGCTGGATATTTCCACAGCACAGAACCTTAACCAGTTCTTACAGGTAAGTTATAAACATCCCGTCTGTCCTGAAATAACAGTCTTGCTGCATTGGACAAGACAGGAGTGAGTTGCCTGTTTATCCTTCAAGATCTCATCATTTGATGACATGCACACACATGTCAACTGACTCCGCAGAAAAGTATTGTGTCCAAGCTGAAATTTGTGATAGGAATATGCTGTCTGTGGTGTTTCAGCTGTTTGCTTGTATCATTTGACCCTGCAGTTATTGTGGGATGCCCATGTCTCTATGAACTTACACTTAAAAGCTGAGAAAATGGCTTCTTCGGTAGGAACCTAACCACTCCATTGGGAGAAGTATGTTTCATGGCCCTACTGTGGGTGCTACCCTCGTCAAAAGTAGATGTCATCTACTGGAAATAATACCTTTAACACTAATCCTTCTAAGAGAATAGGTAATATGTATTTTAAAAATTCTTTCACCAGGGTTTTTGAATTTTATGCAGTGACTCCTCACTGATTTTTTTTTTATGTTACACTTCATCACAGAGTCCAACACAAACCTTAGGGCAGCCTTGAGAAAGATCACCAAGACAGGGTGTTTCTGTGTGACTGTTTCTGAAGCATCTTAATTGGCTTCAGCAAAAGGTCATAGTCTTCAGGGTACAAAGGAATGTAAATGACCAATTAATATATCTAAAGCTTTCTCATTACTTACCCGAGAGAGTAGAAGCAAGTTTAAAAGTAGTCAAAAGCAAATTAGTGAAATCTGTTCTTCTGACATTCAGTGTAATCCTAAACACATTTACTCAGAAATATATCCCATTGAGTTCAATGAGATTTACTTCCTCTGAAATATATTCAAGACTGTTGCCTAAACCATTAAAATCCCCCTCTTATTAATACATCCAAAGGAACATCACTGGAATGATTTAACATGAAATAAAATAATTTAAATATTTCTACACCTTCACTTCCTACTCTCAGGGAGAGCCAAGTATATGGTCACTTCCTTTCAATCCAAACCCCTCACAGCCTAGTTTGCAGGAGGGAAAGCTGGATCGCTCTGCCATTCAGTTAATGATCATAATGGAAAATATTCAGGGCATTTTCCCCTGTGTTATTTATTTGTCTCATTGACAGACCACTCTTCATTCAAACACAGCAACATTCCAAAAGGCAACAGCAAAATTCATTAAAATCCCAATACTACCATTAAAAATCCAATTAAAGACAAATTTACCTGATCTGCACTTTCTGAGACAATATGAGAAATGAAAGACAAACATCCTTCAAAATCCACACTTCACTGGAATTTGCAACACACTTCTCCAGTGAATTAATGTATACAAAAATACATATACTGAGTGGAAAGTGTCCATAAAAATACATATTGTCAATGTGTATTTTAGGGGAAATTGCTTTGAAAAATGTGTATATTAGGCAAAATTGCATACAAACAAAATTACATACAAATGTAATTCATTTCAAAATGCTGATTAATTTTCATGAATTTTTTGTGTGTTTTTTTTAAAAAATGCAAACATATGTGGAAATGTGGAGAGCCGAACCTAAGAGTGAAAAAATGAGAAATCAAGTGAAGCTGAAAATGACATATTCACCCGTCCCAATGTGTGGGCAAAGCCTTTTAGGCAGAGTGTTAGTTGAAGAAGAAGAGTTTGGATTTGATATCCCTCCTTTCACTCCCTTTAAGGAGTCTCAAAGCGGCTAACATTCTCCTTTCCCTTCCTCCCCCACAACAAACACTCTGTGGGGTGAGTGGGGCTGAGAGACTTCAAAGAAGTGTGACTGGCCCAAGGTCACCCAGCAGCTGCATGTGGAGGAGCGGAGACACGAACCCGGTTCCCCAGATTACGAGACTACCGCTCTTAACCATTACACCATACTGGCTCTCTTGAAGACAGGATATTAAGCTGGAAGCAGGTCAGGAAACATGGGTAGACAAGCTCAACCCCTCAAAATCTCCTGACCCTTCTCTATGTTATCTGTGAGCTAGAATTTTCTGGTTAGCAGGCTATCGAAGCAGGTCAATACTTTGTCATCCTGCCAACCATCACTGTTTGCATTTCTCAAAATAAAATCTGAAACGTTGAAAAAGAAAAGACTAAACGTCAGTCTGCCAGCTACAAGATAAAGAACAATTTCTAAAACAAACTCGGGGAATAGTAAATATTCTTAGTGATTATGCCATGTCTTGTGGGTTTGCTCAGTCCATAAAAACAAATACTAAAAGTACACACAGTCAAAATTAAGAGGAAAACACTGGGGAGTCAGTACCCTTGTAAAAGGAGGGCATTAAGAAAAGGATAGATAAATGAAAGTTCAGTGATCATATTACATTCATTGAAGGATAAAAATACATTTAGGTTAGGATCAGTGTGTTAGAAGGACCTGGTGGCTATCACCAGATAGCTTGAGGAAGAAAGCTATGGTGATAAAACGTACACAGGAAAATATGCAAGAAAGAGAAATGATATACCAAATGCATGGAACAAGTTAAATATTTACTGAATGTCAGGCATAGGCAACAGCCCTCCAGATGTTTTGGGACTACAACTCCCATCATCCCTAGCTAACAGGACCAGTGATCAGGGATGATGGGAACTGTAGTCTCAAAAACATCTGAAGGGGTCGAGTTTGCCTATGCCTGGTCTATGTTATATAACATGAAGGAAGCTCTATCTAGCATCTGCCTGTCTGCCTGTCTATATCTATCTGGAATAAGGATGCTCAGATCTGGGGATCAATTGCAGGCATCCTGACTGTACTATGTGGCCCTTAGGACTCTCACAGGCCACACTCTGCCTAGCCACACCCCTCAATCCTAGGCCACACCCCTCATCAGTCCTGCTTGCATCTTCCTTGCGCATCTTCGCTTGGCTAGAATGTGTCCTCACTGGACTCCTGAGTAAATTTGGGTCTTGCTAGCAACAACACCAACAGGCAACAACCAAAGCCGTATCCAGGGCTGGTCCAAGGTCAGAATCTAAACAAGCAGAGTCCACAGCAAAGGGTCAGATGAGAGGTGAAGTCAGGACAGTCCGTAATCTGGTTTGGCATAGGCAAGAGATCATAGACATACACACAACTGGTACATAGACATTGTTCCACCAGCTATTCCAGTGTAGCCCTGGAGTTGTTGAGCTGGAGTTTCTGGAACCCTGATCTCAGCTGACTCCTATCAACTGGAGTCAACTATCATCTGAGTCCAGAGGTCTCATTGAGAAGAGGGTATTGCTCCTCAGAAGATCTTGATTCCCAAAGAGTCATTGTCTGCAGCTAGACACTACTTGTGAAAGATTTATTGTGCTTCTGAAATCCAAGCATGCTGACAGATGTCTCCCTCTTCATTTTTTAAGGGAGCCCAATGTGGCTACAATGCTGGCGGCACTCCCTACCTGAGTTCACTAGTAGAAGGAACAGTGATGCTGCTAGACCCCAATGATAGCTTCTTCCCTTTTCACCTCAGGGCAGCCTGCTGTGAGAGATTTTTTCTGGCCTCATGGTGGTCGCCATATTAACCACTGACCCAGGGTAGCACTGCTGGCAGGCAAAGGAAAAATTGAGAAATGGAAAAAACCTCCAGATCTTAGAAATACAGTTTATTTCTTGTCTAGTGCATTTTAGAAAATTCCTTCCTCACAGATACTTTCCTGACAGGACCCCATGCATATGTGACCAATATGTGGAGGTGGGGGTGGTTCATTAACCATCTTTCGGTATTGTGCTGTTATTTAAATGGTATTATTTTTTGAGGTATGCTTTACCCCTCTGGCATTTTCTACTATGAGGAGTTTATTAAACTTTAAAAATAAAATAAATAATGTGAGAATTGCTGCCCAAAACATGCCTGCAAGTATTTATTTTTAAAAAAAGCCTAAAAAACACCTTTGGGCTTGGAATGAACTATATGCTAGCACATGGCGCTTATTTCTCCAATTTCTTCCCCTGCTCGCCAAGACTAAACTAGCTTTCAGTCCTTCCCAGCCCAACCTGAAGCAATAAAAAAACCAATAAAAGGTTAGTTGAAACCAATAAAAGCATTACCAAATCAGGCAAAATTGTGAAGCTTTGGCCCCCCAAATATTCATAGTGAGGAATAGGCAAAAAAGTTGTTTCTTCTAACTTATATAAAATCAAGGTTTATATGTGAACTAGTAACCTTGTGCCCAGCATAACTTTGGGTTTCTAAGAGAGAGGGAGGAAATCAGCACAGCTTGAAATCTATGGTTAAAGTCAGTGTAGAGTTTTGAAAGGCTCAGCCACCATCTTGATTCAAAATGGCACCCTGTTGTATCCAAACATAAACAAAAACTTACTCCTTCATCTCAGGAACCATGCAAAATCTGGTTGTCCAAATGCTTAGCAAATAAACAAGCAACTTCCCAAAATATATAATAATACAATACACTGTATAAGCTTTCATTTGATGGTCAGAAAATGACCCACCACACATTCACGTGCACACACAAATCAGGGATGGTTAACCAGTATCCCCTAGGCTGGATTCAGTCCCTAAAGGAGCATTATCTGGGCTGCAGAGGCTCTTTCAGATGTTAATGCTAATATTAATTAGTTTTTAATTGAGCTATGAATCAGCATGTCACTGATTTGACTCTCATTTCTGGCATGAGCTCACTTCTCTCTCTCTCTCTGCCTCTGCCCATGTACAATATGGGTGATAGACAAGACTGACTTCCTTACAGGAAATATACTATCTAGGCTGGCAGTTTGGGGAGCAGGAAGATAGCAATGGCATGGCATTTCCATTTGTGCATGCATGTACAGATACATGCATGAAAACAGAGAGACATCTGCTTTCGGCTTACAGATTTAACTTTTAGAGATATAACAGCTCCCTGGTAGTCAAAGCAGAGACCATGATTTACCAAGGACAGGTACCCAAATAGAGAGCATCTCTGGTAAATAGGGACAGTTGGAGCATCTGATAGTTGTTGCTATGATAGAAAATTGTTATAATATACATAATAAGAGGGAAAGAATGAATGCAGAGCAATGACATAAACAACCCTCCAGGCTGATGAAAGATAAGTAGAAGTAATAGCGGAATATTATTAAATCAGACAGGAAAATATTTTGATAAAAGATCCTCAGGTTACCGACTGCTAGCCATTATACAGCTTGAAGACTGGATAATATGACCATTGTGACTGCAAGTCCTGGTTCTCACAAACAGCGGATGAGTTGTCTAGGTGTAGGGATTTGTTTTATTTTATTTTTATGGAGGAAGCATTCAGTCATGTGAGCAACAACAACACGTACATCCCAAACTCTGCTGTCTGAAGGGAGGAAAACCTGACACAGCCTTGCCTCAAAGTGTAGCAAGATTACATGAATGCATATAAATATAGTACAATGGACTAAAGGTAAAGGTAAAGGGACCCCTGACCATTAGGTCCAGTCGTGGCCGACTCTGGGGTTGCGGTGCTCATCTCGCCTTATTGGCCGAGGGAGCCGGCGTACAGCTTCCGGGTCATGTAGCCAGCATGACTAAGCCGCTTCTGGCGAACCAGAGCAGCGCATGGAAATGCTGTTTACCTTCCCGCTGGAGCAGTACCTATTTATTTACTTGCACTTTGACGTGCTTTCGAACTGCTAGGTTGGCAGGAGCAGGGACCGAGCAACAGGAGCTCACCTCGTCATGGGGTTCGAACCGCCGACCTTCTGATCGGCAAGTCCTAGGCTCTGTGGTTTAACTCACAGCGCCATAGTGCAATGGACTAAGTCAGTGTTAAAAACACAGGTGAGTGATTCTTGGGTTCCTTGTATAGGAAGGTTTGAATCAGATGTTTCAGAGTAATGACGATCATCAAGTGATTCTGCATAGGTTTGGGGACACACCCACACCATACATTTAAAGCACACAACGTCCCCCAAAAGAATTATGGGATGTTTAATTTCCCATTCACACTTAATAGACTACAATTCCCAGGATTCTTGGAGGGGAAGTCATACGCTTTAAATGTACTTTAAATCAAAGTCAGTGATGCAGAATTGAATAATGATTCCACGTTTCCTGCATAACAGAACATGGATTTTCATACATTTCTAGCAATATGATGCCTTAATGAGCCACTCTCAGAAAAGGTCCTTTTCTCCAGTTCATAACTTAATAGCACTTTTTTTTTTACAAGGCATTTGACTAATTTCTTTTATACACAGTGTTTTATCAAGCCAGATGGAAAGTGCATGCTCCAACTATTCTGCTGCTCTGTACGTCGTTCTTGCCAGACAGTCTGCTTTCGAAAGGACAAGTATGACTCAACAATAATAAAACCGAAAATTGCCATCTAAGAAGATGAAGATAAGTCGGGAAATCTCTTGGGTGCATTTATAAATATCATCTTTGTAAAGTGGTAACATCACACCATAAGAAGAGACCTGTTGGATTAGACCAAAGGTTCATCTACATCAGTATCCAGATTCCCACAAGAGGCCAGCCAGATTTGTTCAGAAAGCCCACAAGACAAATGGCCCTATCCTGTTGGTTGCTGCCCAGGAACTGGTATTCAAGATGCGCTAATTTGGACCCAATGCTCCATCTAGCAGATTATTGTCAACCATTACTAGCAGTGGATCTCCATGGTTTCAGACATCTCTACTAGGAGAAGCCAAGCATTGAATTTGGGACTTCCTACGTGCAAGACAGATGCTCCACCATGGAGCTCCGAACCTTCCCCTGTCCTCCATGAATGTGTCTAATCCTCCTTTGAAGCTATTAACAACACTGTGTGCAGCAGTAGCTAGTGAGAAATGCGGCAGCTTGACCGTTCACTGATGCAGCATCATCATCCTCACCTTATGTCGCTGCTGAAATGACTGCACTGATTGCTGAGTAGCCAGCGGGCTAAGTTCAAGGGTCTGTTTCAAGCCTTATACAGCTTGGGGCTAGGATACCTGAAACATCCTCTTACTCATTATATAACCAATTGATCATGAGATCTGACAATACATCATATATGTAGATGTCACATGCAATTTATCTCTTTTCAGCTACTGTTGATTTTAGTCATCTTTTGAATGCTGCTTTAACTTGTTTCTTTAACTGAGATTTTTTTAAAAAAAACTGCTTAGAGAGGGCTTTGTTTTATTTACAATCAAGAGGTATACAAATATTGTTTAATAAAGACGTAAATAATCTTCTTGGTTAAGGAAGTCAGATGACAGTGTACAGCCCATCTGGTGCCCTTGGCTGATGTAAAACTCTCAGATCTGCTCCTGGTCTGAGCAGCTTATTCAGACGTACAGTGCCTCATATGCTGGAGATTGCATCTAGCCATCTTCATGACTAGTAGCGCTTGACAGGCGTCCTCCATGAATTTGTCTAATCCCCTTCCGAAGCTGTAAATAAACATCTATGCCTTTGAAATCCATTGGCTCTTCAAGGCTCTTCTTTTTTTGCAGCTGAGGCCTTTCCTCTTTGGGGGTTTGCAATGTCCAGGAGTGATTAGGTAGAGATTGATCCTGCCTGACATTAGCCCAGAGAATCCTTCCAATTAATTCCATGAGCGCAAGGCAGTTTTTTCATTGTAGTTCTTGAACTGCAGATTCCCAGGGTTGAATGGCTAACCCCTTTTGAAAAGCCATTTGTGATATGGTGGTGCAGCTGTGTCTAGTGTTCAAATGATGTGGGAGATCCTCAATCTCAGAGGACATGCCCCATCTCTTGGACAAGTCCACAGCAGTGACATACATCCTCGCCAAGTTTCTACTGCTTGGTTTTCATTGCTTAGCATAGCCAGTAGCAAAGCTTTCTCTTAACCAGAAGAATGATGTTTCCATCCAAATACACGGCTCCTAAAATTTGCTGTAATCAGGGGGACATTTTGGGGGGAAATCTTCAGAGCTTTCACAGCTTCCATTTTTGCAGGAGAGATGATTTATGACAATATAATCAAGAACATACAGTGGTACCTTGGTTTAAGAATAGCTTAGTTTATGAACAACTTGGATTAAGAACGCTGCAAACCCGGCAGTAGGTGTTTTGGTTTGTGAACTTTGCCTTGGAAGCAGAACATGTTGAGTGTGTTCCATTTGTAAATTGAGTCCCCCGCTGCTATGGGAAAGCACGCCTTGGTTTACGAACTGACTTCTGGAATGGATTAAGTTCGTAAACCAAGGTACCATTGTATAATGTAACAGGAGTGCAGTCCGTATACTTTAAAAAGATGTTGAAGATTGCCTTCCATGTACACCTAGTGGAAATGTGGACCTTTTGGTTAACAACATACCATGTACCATATCTGACCCTGCTCTGGATGCAGTATTTGATACATTACTGTTTTAAAGGTAATTGCTCATGTAGTGTGGAAGGCTGTTCCTTCAGAAGCATGACTTTGGATTCTCCCCTGGGCAGCCTGGAACTGTCGACACAGTTATTTAGATCTGGGACAGCTCAGTCGGCAGAGCACAAAACTCGTAATCTCTAGGTCATGGGTTTAAGCACCACATTGGGCAAAAGATTCCTGCATTGCAGGTGAGTTTCAGGGGGGTTGACTAGATGACCCTTGTGGCGCCTTCCAGCTCTAAAATTCTATGATTCTACAGATACAGCTAGCTGTAGGGATCAGAGAGGATGGCACCAGAAATCTGCCCTAGACCAAACCCTCAGGAAGGCCAACTGCCAGGTTTAGCATCCGAACAGGAGGGGAATAAACCATCACAAAAAGAGTCCCGATTCAAATGTTGTCATTTCTTAATATAACAAAATCACCTTCCTTCCTTTCTTTCTTTCTTTCTTTCTTTCTTTCTTTCTTTCTTTCTTTCTTTCTTCTCTCTCTCTCTGTGTGTGTGCTCACACTAGCTTTTGTTTGGTGGAGTGTGGGTGGAGGGGAAACCTACAGACCTAGCGGTTTTGAGTCTGCATTAAGGAGATGATAAATATTACAAATAAACATTGATTTGCTTCAAGGAAGAGATTGTAAAATAAGACACTCAAGCATTCCTTTTGTAGACTAACAGGGCAAAATACAGGAGCCATCGATCCCTGCACATAGGTAAGTAATGCAGTGCAAATACAAACTGTTATTTTATAGCAGCTTTCACACAACATGTCCCAAGGTGATTTCCCCCCTGTCAATAAAAGAAACAACAAAGCAGCTATTGAACTAGCTTAGCCAGAGAAAACAGATATTGCTTAAATAGTCTTAAATGCAGACAGCCAAGATCCTTGGGCCCAGCCAAGTATGGTTCAGAAGCTACAGCTGGTGCTGAAGCCTTATAGAAATCACCTTTCACTGTCATGGATCGATCTGGAGGCTAGTTATCTTGAGAAGTCATTGGATGGGATTGCCAACCTTTTTTGGCCCTACAGGAGCCTGATTCTGGAGTTATACCTCCATCATTTGAAGGGAAACGCAGGCTGCATTTGTTGGCTCCACCCCACTGCTGTGACCCCACCACCTTCTGTGACCCCTGCTGCCTTCAATATGTTGGGTGTTGATGGTATGAACTGGAATGCCTCTTCTAAGCACAGACCAGCTGTGCGGTCAGTTTTCTAAATCACATGGGGATGCATAGAACTGGCTTCTCGTTTCAGACGTTCTGGGAGCAATGCATGAAGAAAGGTGGATGCTGGTAACAGGGACACAGGTGTGGGATGGGATCAGTGAGCACAGGCCTGCTCTTCTCTTACACCAGGGGTGGGAAACCTTTGGCCCTCCAGACTACAGCTTCTATCATCCCTGGCCATTGGTCATGCTTGCAGTTGATGGAAGTTGTAGTTCAGCAACATGTGGAGAACCAAAGATTCTCTACTCCTGCCATCCACAATTAGAGTCATGGGAGAGCTTTCAAGATAGAGATAGGATGAGAGGAAAACTCAGAACTGGAGGCCGGTTGAGGACACATAAAAAGAGGTAGGGAGGTTCTCTTGGTACTCTTATATGATTCTACTTCACATGTTCCCTCCTCAAAATCCACCTTTAGCATACAACCTTAAATCTTCAGACTAGAATCTTGAAAAAATCTGAACTGAAGCCTGGTCACCTAGAACAGGGGCTTTAATTTAGTCCGGTACCAGGTCATATGGCTTGCAAGCTGTGCCACATTCTGAGTGGAATCTGGCATTTGCAAACAAAGAGCTATCAAATACACTCTGGCAAAAAAAAGTGCAACAATGCCTTTACAGTGAAGCAGTGCAATAATTTTACCAGCAGCACAATAGCTTCAGTATCTCCTGCATTAAAATGCAAGATACGAAAAAGGAACATTGTGATTTAAACATATAAGCCAAAAAGAACAATAAATGGCATTAAAAAATGCCTAAGCAATAGGAAATGAAGAGCTAGATATTTGAGGCATTTTTTGCATTTAAGGGGGAAAAAGTATACATTAATCTACACTTTGATGTAGATTATCATCAAACCCTACGGTATAAAATCATCAGTGGAGACAGTAGAAATATGACATACATTTAAATTGCTGTAGAAAGAATGTAGAATGCTAACAGCTGCCTCTACCCTGTCAATCAGAAACAGAGAACCTGTAGCCCTCCAGGTGTTGTCGAACTACAGCTCCCATCCTCCTCCTGACCACGGACCACAGGTTCCCCATCCCTACTGTAAACAGATGGAGCAGTGACACTCTAGAGAAGGAAGAGCCCAGTGGTGCACATTTGGGCAAAGGGAGAAACAGAAAGAATGGAGCAAAATTGAGATGGGGAGACAAGAGCAGGGGATAGGAGACAGAAAAGAAGCCAAACAAGCGTTTTCGGAGATGTTTGAAACTGCCGTCTGTTACTCAGGGCTGACTCTGTTGGGAGGACAGGTTGCAAGTGATTCAGGCTTTTGAGGACAATTTGGTACCATCTGCTTTTTAAAACAACAACACCACACACTCAAGATGCATCACCCGCTGCAGTAACTTGCCGCGGACATTACCCTTGCCATCTGATAGTGGATAATCCTGTGCCAATGACAGTTGAAATGTAAAGTCAAAACAAACAAAACCCAACTAGAATAAAAGGAACGTGGGTAGCTGAGATGCCGCCCTTTTGTTTTAAGCTGTCATAGCTGGTCTGTGTACACATGCCTGTTTACTCTGCTTCTAGTGTGTTCCCACCACCGATCTGTGAAGCCATATACAAATGATCTTAGCCACAATCCACATCTGTCCGGTAGTTCCTTGAGAATAATTGCAATTTGACGAACCCTTCCCCCTCCCACAAAAAAACCCTTAGCATCAATCTGATTTTGCAAACATATGAAGACATCCACACTCTGCCCACTAGTGTGGACCGAAGACAGATGACTTGAAAGCACATTTAACTGTACTAATGATTTGCAGATGTCATTTGAGAGGCAGGGTGTGGTGTGGCATGAAGTTTTTAAATCTGTGATGTTTCTACAATCTTGGAAATGGGAAAAGAGGAGTTCAAAAAGGCAGATGAGACACCAAATTTTGTGATGCTACCCTTTCACTCCAGCTTCCTTCTAAACGCCTCTAGCCAGCTGTCTTTGATAATCGTTTAGGAATGGTACAAATAAATCATAATCAGGTGACAATAGCAACATCATCCAAGCTGTTGTCATTTATCAAGAAGATAAAAATTCCCTTCCTATTAGATGAGCAAGTGTGTGTGTGTGTGTGTTTATCCCATACATCCCATAGCATTTCTCTTGCAGAGCTCAGAAGGTTTAGACTATAAGTGTAATGTATACAGATTTAGTAAAAGCGCAGATTTTGGAAATCTGATTTTTCACTCTCATATTTGACTCAGCACAGGATAATTTTAGATAAGTACACATCTGACGGGTATATCTTTCCTACGTTGGGCATATTCATCTTGAATTTCAATGCTCTATTCTGTACAAGTTTTTACTCCTCAGCATCTTTCCGGAATAGCATTTCTTTCCCCCCTTTTTGCCAGTTTTCAATGTCGTTATCTCATTTTCAAAGTTACAGTCTTCAAAATCTCGAGACTCAAAGTGAAATTCAAATTACAAAGTTGTGTGTGTGTTTAGAAAACCCAGCACAGTAGCATTTTGGCTATATGTATCATAACTTTAAGCACATCATTATGGCTACATTTGAAAATTATTTTGCTGGAGGCCAGGAGGATGCAAAACAATTTTAAAAGGACCTGTCTGAACAGGAGATCCTTGCCTTTATGATATATTTTGGAAGATCTAATGAAATTCTAAAAGAAATATTTCCCTCTCTTTTTTGCCCTTTCTTTTGATATTGTTAGCAGTAGCATTACTCTTTGTGGTGACTACATACAGGAGTTTTAATAGTTGCCAAAGTTTCTTCTGGAAAAAATCCTCTGCCTTTAACACATTACCTAAAGTGCAACATTTCAACCACAAACTCTTCCCCTTGACTGCATCTCTGTGGCAGGAAAATGTTCAGCTTTTGCATTTCAGCCTGTCAGGCAGTTTAGGAACGATCTATCTGGGCTGCATGGTTACTAAACAGGAAGGCCAGCATATTTCTGCTAGTTCTCCTTTACCTCCCTGGCGCTGGAATTTCCCGGACATAGCTGGGATTCGGATGTCAGAAATAGCGCCCAAAACCGCTTTAATGTCCGGGAAAATCAAGATATATAGCAACCCGTGTCAGAAGTGTAGATTTTGGTGAATTTCTTTTAAAATAAGCTCAAAAATGTCTCCTTTTTGAGATTTTTGAACACATACACATTTAATTTGGGTACCTCCAGACTGTCAGTATTTTGCAGGAGGGATTCCAGTGCAGACTGAAGAAATTAGCTTTGTACAATTAAAGTGTCCTAGTGTGACAAACCCACTTTTAAAAAAGAATGTTTCTTGTGGTTAGGAAAGTGAAATGGAAAGGCTTGGAACAGTGTAGATTGACCGAATAATAATAATAATACAAATTATGATTTATATGCTGCCCATCTGTCTGGTTGCCTCAGCTACTCTGGATGGCTTGCAGTAAATTAAAACACCCAATGCAGGAAAACATCAAACATTAAAAACTTCCCTATACAGGGCTGCCTTCAGATGTCTTCTACGAGTCAGATAGTTGTTTATTTTCTCGACATCTGGTGGGAGGGCGTTCCAAAGGCTGGGCATGACCACTGAGAAGGCCCTGGGAAGATGTATAAAGTAGGGCTGAATCCTGGATCCTGAATCAAATTGGGTTTTTTTCAGATTGACCTGGGATTCAGCCAGAGTGCGGGGAGGCAGCCATGGATTGCCCTGGGTTGGGTCCACCTGGAACTTAACTTGAAAACTGTGGAATCTTAGTGGAAGTGAAAAGTGGAGACCTCTCTTTCCCAACCAATGTTTACTGAACAGGTATGTAGGAAGGAGTGGAACTACTGTGAAAGGTCCTGTCCCTGATCTACACATACATTCCTTTGAAGGTCTAAATAACACCTACATACATGCAATTAAATGAGCAAAGTCCTTACTCTGGTGTCATTAGGAATTATGATTCCTCATGGTGTGAAGAGACCTTCATGTGCAAACATTTCTATGCACATAGGATATATGTAGACCTTCAAATGAAAGTGCATGTTTTGATGAACCTGCAACCTGATCTATTTCACAAGAATTCATTTGAACTCGTTCAATCTGAAAGAGGCTAGAGAGTATCACTATTGAGTAGGGCATCTTGGGACCTCCATGGTAAATTTTGTTACTCTTACAGTATACCAAAAGTCTTCGTTCTTCTAGAAATGCATTGGATACTGTTTCTTCCCCCCAAGCAACAACTTTCCGCTCACATTTTGTTTTAGCTAAAACGTCAATGGCAACCCAGGGATGTCATCTCAGGCCGTAGGAAACTTCACTAGTCTTTTTGAAGCTCTTGGCGTTCCTTGCCATTTCTTATGTGCTTGCTCTGAGCAGGGTATTTCAACATGTGATCTGATCCAAATGTCTCCCATTGGTTTTGCATCTGTCAAATTTAGCAGAGTAATCTGGTCTGCATCCAGGTCTAATGCCTTCGATTTTGAGCATTTCACAATAAATATTTTTGGACAGAATGGCAGACTTAAAAATATATATTGAAATGCAAATTCTAGCTACATGGTACTTATTTATTTCAGAGCAATTCCACCCCCCCCCCATCTTGCACATCACCCACAGATGTCAGGGCAGGTTACATTAAAAGGAAATGGAAATCAACTTTGAGTACATAGTGCCCTGTGCAGTGGCTGCCAGATGTATGATAAACCTAAAGGAGTTTTCAGTCTTTTAGAATGCAAATACTACTTATGAATTCAAAAACCTTCTTTATTTTCCATGCAGTATAGGCTGAAATTGTTGTTTCATCACATGAATGAGGCTATCAGTAAATGGTCCTGTTTATCATTTTGCATTTTGTGTGGGAATCATGCATATTGAAGGGATCACTTGAAGTCCCTCCACAGAAATGAGCAACAACAAGGGAACTCTATTGTTCAGCCCCTGGTTTCTTTTTATGCACACAATGAACTTTATAAAATGAAGAGGACCGTGCTGAAAAATATGCTGTGGCAACTATATTTTCTTTCCAAAACTGTTTGTAGACAATCAAATTCAAAGGATGCAGTGATATTAGAAAGATTAACTGGTGGGATGAGGAGAGCAAAGAGCTGAGTGAAGCCATGAGATTATTGGAAAAGTGAAAGCGTAAAGTTGTTCACATTTCAAATCAAAGTATAGCTAACATTCTTCGTAGCTAGCTTATTCTACTGTTCCAAATGTAAATCTGCAATATCAGAGAGAATGAGAGAGAGATTTTGAGTAGAGGAACTTGGGTTTTGTTTATGGGCGATTTGAAGGATTCATAACCACACACTGAAGTCAGCAATAATTTGAAAAGTGAAGTAGCCAATCTCCAGAAACTCTGAAGACAACCCCCCTTCTCCTCCCCTCAGCCATACAGAAAGATTTTAATCTTGCAAAACTGAGAATGAAAAGAGGCTGCTTGGCGGGTAAAAGAAATTGGTCATTACAAACTGGATGGACAGATTTATACACCCTCTGTGGCTTTCTTTTTCATCAGCCATGCCTTTTATGTTGAATATACATGTGTAATAGGCTTTCCCAAGCAACCCATATCTGTACTTAAGACTATGTGATTTAGTCTAAAAAGGCCCTAGGAATATAAACACATTTTAGAGCATGCAAAGAACTCCTGCCGTGTAAATAAAATGTTAGCGATTAACTCGGTTTCCCCACCCAGCAACCAGACCACCCATAAGAGCATAAATGACCACAGTAAGAGGAAAGTCTCCTTTGAAGTTCATTCTATCTTTAATTGCTGATTTATTTATTTGTTTATTTGGTCTTAGGCAGCAGCCAACCAGGTGTTTCAGTGTAGTTCAAAATATATGTTTACTTTTTTTTTAGCTGTTTCTCTGCCACGCTTCTTTCAAGGGAAGCTGGTAATTTTCAGACGCTGACTTAAATAGTGGTGTTAAAGGCAAGACCACTGACAAACATTTTCACCAGCAACAACTGAAGTCAGAAAGAAAGTTGTAAGCCCAACCAAAAACATCAGGGTTCTCTTATCACAACGTCACACTCCACATAAAGATAGAAAAGCATTCACGGTCCAGCCACTGGAATCCCATGAAACAACCCTTCAATCATTTTTAACTGCATAGCTTGATACTACACTACATTTCATCTCTTTTAACATGTACCTGCTTGCCAGTACTGTGTGATGTAGCCTTAGGCACATGCTATGAAGAGGAACAGGGCGGCAGGTGGCGGGGGGAGGGAGAGAGAGATGAATGATCTATATCCGCTTGCCCTTACTCACAGCAATAGTATTTAGAGAAATGATACACTGGGTTGAGATCCGACTTGTCCAAGTCTCTGGCCTCCTCTCTTCTCCCTCAGATTAACACCGTGGGAAAAGAATACTTGCGCCACCCTGCTTCAGAAAATGCAACGCCAGATCTTAGGGAAACGTTAACGTTGCTCAATACACAGAGGAAAATCAACGGCAACCAAAAGCAACCAAGGCCCATGGCAATATGCTCCAAGGGCAATTGGTTGACCATCAATCAAAAATATGATTTCACAAGATTCTTTTTTTGGCACTGTTTTCTGAACATAGCAAGTGGCTGATCCATATTGCCGAGGAGAAATATTGTGAAAAATACGTTACCCGTAAACTGATCCGTATCGGCACTCTCTGCCCATATTTCTCTGCAAACACTAGTGCAGTTGTTGCATATACTAAAAGCCTCAACTTTAGCATATATAAAAATACATATAAATAAATTCTACATCTAAAGCCATAGGCAGCGTGCCTTTGAATATCAGTCATTGTGGTGTAGAGTTGCAACTGTGGAGAACACTCAGGTTCTGTTTGCAGGCTTTCCATAGGCATGTGGCTGGCCACTGTGAAAACAGGATACTGGGCTAGAAAGCCCCTGGCCTCGCCCAGCAGGACTATTCTTATTCTCTTAAGGATATATGTCCATGACACATTTCCATGGATACGGAGAGCTGGATAGGAGTGGGCAGGAGGATGAATAGGATTGTATCTGATGGCTCCATCATTTACATGTTCAACAGAAAGTCTGGAAGGAGCCTACAACTGTCATTGCTTTCTGGCCACATTCAGAAAGCCTGCAGGGCATTGATGAAATTCTATCTCACAGTGGGTGGACGGTTGTTCAAACCTGTATTTAAAATCATTATTAGTAAAGTGGTGCCTCAGATGGTGCAGAGGTGGGGATATTGATACAAATGCAAGCAAAGCACTTTCCCTTCCCACCAGGACTTCAGCTACCCTCCTCCATGTGGGAGTGGGTGTGACAATGATACATGCTAGAATTGACTATTTGTGCCTAAATTCTATGAAAAGACTCCGGTGAGAGATTTCCCACCTTGTGCCACAGAGAAATGGAACAAACTCACCACTGGAAAGCTGGTATCCAATGCTCCCTGACCCAATATCATCTACAAGAGATTCATGTCTCCCTGAACATGAATTGTCCCTTGATAAGGGACAATTAAGGGATTGGCTCTTTGGGACTGAAGTGGAAAAAGACTTAACTACGATTACTTCCGCTTATTAAATCAGTGCACTTTCGAAACTTCCATTTGCCTCATTAAGATTCTCCTCCAAAGAACTACGCTTCCAATTGATGTTCTTAGCAGTTCTAGATGGACCGTACAATAAAATAACCTATGAAAAAAATTGTCTGTGTGGGCAACCATCTGTAGAAGACATACCATTACTTACTGCAATGTCCACTATATACAGACCCAAGAAATCGATTTATAAAACCTCTAATCGTGAAGGAAACCAATTTAACCAGGGCAGAGAAGGTGAAATGGCTGCTGAGCGATGCTGATGACTCTGTAACTTATAAAGTACCTCTCTAGGCATTAGTAGCTAGGAAGATTAGGGTGAAAGAGCTAGATAAACTTGTGGTCAACTGCAAAGGGGACTTGGAGATTCAATCTGAACATTTTATAGGAGAACTAACTTTTATTCTTTGTGACAATTTTTTTTAGTTGATTTGACTATGGTTTTACTGTTTCTGTGGTGACTGGAGATGGTTTTGGATGATGCCATGGCCTTGGGCTAGTGCAATAAAAGTTTATGGTGATGATGACAATCAAATGTTAGCTTAATAAGCCAAGATAGGTGTGTACTTCATGCAGTTGCTTTGCTTCTCCCTTCCTTTACGCAAGGAAACAAGGCAGAAAGCAGCAATCAAGGATCGCGTCCCATGACATCAGAACCAGGAACTGCTTCAAGATGCCTGCTAGCCACTGTGTTAAACCGTGAGGCCCTCTGATCATAGTTGGCATTTAGATGTGAGTTAAGGGCACCAAAATACTACCTTTGTCAAATTCGAGCTTTAAAGGTGAATTTCAAATGAACCCCCAAACATGTTGCCTGTGTTGATATAGCAGAGATGGATTGGGATGGTGGTTGAGGAGAGGAAGGAAAGGGGATAAATCCTGGCTGCTGGACTGCCTGCCTCATCAGAGAATTTAAAGCCAGTGCGTCAATTTCAAAGTAGCAGCTTTGCCAGCCTAATTAAGCAGGTGAACCTTTGTTTAAAAAAGTGGAAATGTTTCCATGTCAGACTGCTGCTAAAAGTGCAGGCCCAGCTCCAGGGGAAAGAGATGGGCAACTCTACAGGCAAGGGAGTTTTGGAAGCCAGAGGACTATAGGCAAGAGTGCCAAAGGCCTGTGGGGTTGCCAAGTCCAAGCCTATTTTAAGTGATGCATAGATGAGGGAGTTCTGCCAGGAACAGCTGCTCCCGACACTTATGGCACTACAGTGAGAAAAGCCGCACTTGGTGAAATGTTCGCTTCCAGGCAGCTCTTATAAAGGCAGCGTCTGGGCTTGGAAATCCTACAGAGGCATCAATGTCCAACAGGCTATGTGAAGGGGAAATGAATGTTAATAAGAGCAACAGCAATCTCAGGCATCATGGTCATCATTTATATGGTGTTTCAAAGCATTTTCTTTCTTGACAATAATTTTGTCAGGTAGGTCAGTACTGTATTAGGGGTATTCACAAGTTACATTCAGTGAGTGTAGGAGTGAGTTCACGGGTTAACATTCAATATAGGTACAGAAACAGTTGTTGTTAATTTAATTTATGAATTGCTTCCTACGAGGCATCCCAAAGTGATTTACAAGATAATAAAAAACATATATAAAACATTTACAGATATAAAACAATTAAAACGAATATGCATATATACATAAAATCAATTCAAATCTTTTACAGATAACAACAGGGACACATATGAAGTTGAATTGTACACTTGTATTTTTATTCACCTGTGACAGTTAATTGAACTCCCATTGAACACAATCAGCATACAATCTTTCACACAAACACTTATACATGTGCAGAAACAGATTGTATCATGGTTTAGTGTAATGCAGGGTCCCCAGATGTTGTTGGACTACAACTCCCATCATCCCTGAGCTCTGGCCTTGCTAGCTAGGGGTGATGGGAGTTGTAGTTCAACAACATCTGGGGACCCACAGGTTGAGAAAGGCTGGTGTAATGTGTGCACATGCTACCTGTGTACCCAAATAGTTGAGTTGTACGGTGACTGCAGAATCTGTACCTGAGTGCACACTAATGGATCTGTGCACTATCAACAAGGTGTACCTGTGCTCAGTGTGATGTGTGAACTAGCCCATTGCTATTCTCAGATGCAGTAATAGGAAGCTTAGTCATCAGGCAGGGCTGCTGCTCCTAACTAGCCAACAGTGCAAGTACTGAGAAGTATACTCTGCTGAATTTGGCAGGACATAATCCCAGGTTGGTGTGCATTGGATTGAATCCTAGGCTGGTGCCCCAGGGGCCACAGTGTTGTGTGGTTCTCCCTCTATACAGATGGATCAAAGCAAGAATGTTTTTCCAAGGGGGAAAGGGGAAATGCAATCCTATATTTTATCCTGCTGGTGTGAGCTGGGTGGCGTGCTGATGTGGATGGTCCTTCCACCTCAAATTCCTCCCCCAACTGTGGAAAATGGCTCTACAAATCTGTTGTGATGGCAGGAAAGGCAAACACTAAGACCAGCTCCCTCCAGGAAGGGCATGAAAGCTGTGCAGCAACTCTTGGTTTTCCCATTCTCCTCCTGTCTGTGAGCTGCTCTGAAGACAATACATGATGTGTTTTCCACTTTATTTAACCCCTGTGCTTTACACTGTGCATTTACCCTGGCCCTTAACACGCCTGCATGGTCAGACTGGGGTTTTCTGTGGAGAAAAGTGGGTAGGGCAAGGAGGGCCTTTGCAAAAACCACTTTTGGGGACACTACAGTGGGAGTGCCTGCCTCCCAAAAGAAAACAAAAGAAACAGCTTATAGTGCTGCTGATTCAGTAACAATCAGAAAGACAAAGCAGTTAGCATTAGCTGTGCAACTTCTGCAAAATCTCTTTTTGCTGACCTTCCCTCTCCCCTTACCAATTTCCACTCCAAATCCATCCACTTGCCATATCACGAGGGCTAGCGCAAGACATTTTTCCGCCTGAGGCAATGGGCAAGATAAAGCATCCCTCCCTAATTCTGTGCAGAATCCTTGATGAGGCTGGTGGCTGGATCTTATTTTACCAGTGGTGTGATTGAACAGTGGCCTGCACTGTACCTGAGGGGAGCAAACTAGCAGTAGTTGCAGGGCAGGTCATGTGGCACACTCCACTCTCTCCACCAACATCTTGCCACTGCTGCCCATTCCCAGCAACTGCTGCCTGAGGCAGCTGCTTCACTCTCCCTAACAATAGGGCTGGTCCCGCATATCACTCTGAATGAATGGTTGAAGCAGAGGTGGAATGTGATTATGAGCTCTGAAAAAGGCAAATCAACAATGCGTTGGTATAGTAGAAGCCGGAACTGTTGAATATGTATGGAGCAAAACTCAACTCTTTTCTTCTGAATCGCTAATATATAACTGACTGAAAAGGGAAAATGGATGTCTCTGTTTCATGGACGCTTCCAGATAAGAAACCCTTTTTAACAGTTTGCCTTCATTAAAAATGTCACAGTTGCCCTCAATCGGATATTTATAAAAAAGCTAAAAATAGTGCCACAAACTAACGACCTTTTAATGAACAATTAACAATTAGCTCCCTTTGGTGACATGAGGCTGTTTTTGTTTGATGTTCCACAGCAGAAAGCGTAGGAGTATTCAGAGATTGTGGATGTGGTGTTGTTCTTCCTTCAATAAGAAACAGAAAGTATGGATGCTCAGGAAGAAATAGGAACTTAGAAGGATACAGTTGTAAATGGAAGGGAATAAGTGCATGGATGCTATTTCAGATTTCAGTGGGAGGTGGAAGACCAATCTTGGAAGGAAAGGAGGATTTACAGTGGTACCTTGGGTTACAGACGCTTCAGGTTACAGACATTTCAGGTTACAGACTCTGCAAAGCCAGAAATAGTACCTTGGGCTAAGAACTTTGCTTCAGAACAGAAATCACGCACAGCGGCAGTGGGAGGCCCCATTAGCTAAAGTGGTACTTCAGGTTAAGAACAGTTTCAGGTTAAGAACAAATTAAGTTCTTAAGCCGAGGTACCACTGTACTATAAAAGGTTCAAAGGCCTGATCTTGAATATACTCAGGATAAAGATTGTTTAAATACAATAAAACAGTAAACAGGGAAACACTGATCTGAAGAAACAAGGTCCAGTCAATGCTGGGGAGAACAGAAAGGTTTTTAATTGCTGGTGACGACCCCTGCTTGGTGGCTGAAGCCATTTCCATTCTCTCACTACTGCTTATCACTGCAGGACTTGCCCTGTCAGGTTTTCACCTAGTTGTATCTGCTTGCTTTTGAACTGTATCACATTTCAGAAGGAAAATGGCTCTTTGTCTTCTTACTGCAAGTCTGCAGTCTCAGTGCCTGCAGAACCATCCACCCTGTTTAGTCACTGCCATCTGACTCATCAGACTCCCTGCTCCCATTTCCTCTGTTAACTTTTATGCCATTGCTTTTTGTTGGCAAGTTTTACAGTCACTGAAATTCTTTGATTTCCAAACTTTCTGATGATCAAGTTAAAAACCCACCAGAATATCAGGGGAGGTAGAAGGATCTAGCTCAATAGTCAGGAATGATAGTTGTAGTCTAGCAACATCTAGAGACAGCGGTTGCTCACCTCTGCTCCAGTAAGTTTTTCCATCCTCTAAACTGCCATGTTTGGAGCTGAACCATTTCACTACTCTTTTTTTCTTTTCTTTTGTAGACAAGAATAAAAATGTTTATACTGAATGTCCTGAAGCTTTGCTTTTCTGCTGTTTTGCTTCACCCATAATCACATGGGACCACTGAAATGAAACTCCTATGTTGAAATGGATACCACTGGAATGCAGAAATTATCTATGGTTATACTGAGTACAAAATGGCTGGCAAATGCTATATTTGGCCTGAATGTGCAATATATAGTCTCTCTTTTCCCTTGTCTTCAAAAGGAAATTCAAAGTCCAAAAAAAGGAAATATGTTATTAACAGTCTGTCCTTTTGTTTATAAGCTAGGCTGCCTACTGTAATTTAGGAGGAAAACAGAAAATTACTTAAGATGTAAAGGTTTAGAATATATTTACAACCCCCGCCCCCCCAAAAATCCTAGCAGACATGAATGAACAGTCTGAGATTCAGTTTCACTAACGAGCCCTGAGGATAGGATAGGACAGGACCCAAAAGATAGGTAAACTCATTTACTCCGACTAGAGAACAAACAATATTTTTCTCAATGAGTACTGACATCTGCAGTCACTGAGTGGTGGAGATCAAATAGCACTCAATTATCTGACATGCAAGATACTCTATGCTCCGTGTTGTAAAAGCTAGCCACGAATTCAGCAATAAACGAACAACAGACAATTTGTAAAAATGTCAACTTGTCCAATGAGTGGTGGTTGTGGAGACCATCCCTCAGTCAACCATTCAGAGCACTTTGTAGTTTTCTAACACTTGGTGATTCACAAAGGCATTCCTTCATTTATTTAACAATTTCTTACCTGTGTCTGAGGGACGCGGGTGGCACTGTGGGTTAAACCACAAAGCCTAGGACTTGCCGATCAGAAGGTTGGCGGTTCGAATCCCCACAACGGGGTGAGCTCCTGTTGCTCGGTCCCAGCTCCTGCCCACCTAGCGGTTCGAAAGCACATCAAGCGCAAGTAAATAAATAGGTACCGCTCCGGCGGGAAGGTAAACGGCGTTTCCGTGTGCTGCTCTGCTTCGCCAGAAGCAGTTTAGTCATGCTGGCCACATGACCCAGAAGCTGTACGCCAGCTCCGTCAGCCAATAAAGCGAGATGAGCACCACAACCCCAGAGTCGGTCATGACTGGACCTAATGGTCAGGGGGGGGGGTTCCTTTACCTGCTGTTTAGCATAAGGCCCATGGGCAATATTCAGCTGTATGAACCAGTAAACTAGTATAGAACCATTCAAATCAAAAGCAGAGTAGTACTGAGTTGATAAAAGAGGTCGGTCCCACAAAATAAAATATCATAACTGTCAAAGGGCAGGGTAAAGAGGTGCATCTTCAATGTACAGTAGAAGCCAATGCAATGAAGATGCCGGAGACACCTTTGTGGGGAAGAAGTGCCACAATTTAATGGCTGCCACAGGGAAAGCCCCCCTCTCTCTGTCTCTTTGTGGACCTGTTTGTGGATTTCAGAATGAAATCCACCTTTAAAGGGGAAACATACACTTTACACAATTAAGTAGGAGAGAATATTTAGTGACATATGACATGCCCTTCTAGGGTGTGCTGGCTACAATATTGCCCTAAATCAGTAAATGCTGCAATGTGAACACCTGACTTCTTACCCAGCCAAGTTACAAAAACTTACCCTACCTCCCTTTCCTCCATATCTCTTGTTTCCTTTTTGTATTATTCTATCTTTATTTATTTTTTTACTGAAAATGAAGGCTAGAATTTAAACAATTCTGCAGAGGCCCAAGACTGTAACAACGGGGATATTATTTAATTATTCAAAGCCCTTTTTGTTTCCAACAGTTTCGTACCAGCCAAAGAGAAGACATACCTGTTTCCCCCAAAATAGAATAAGATAAGATAAGATAAAATAAAATTAAAAAAAAAATATAATATAATAATAATAATAAAAAAATGGTTTTCTGCTTTTGGTTCTAATCCCTTTTTTTCATTGCTGTAAGTAAATAAATAAAATTCTAAATAAATTACTAACTAAAGATAAAAGTCTCTTTCAATATTCACTATACAATACTGTAGTGTATGCATATTCTGACAACAGGAACATTGATCTGGGAAACTATAGTGGAAACTATGTTGCTCTGAGCTGACCAGAAGCTCTGAGTTGCTCCAGTTAGAAGGATTAGGTTACAAATGTTACAAAAGACCTCTGCTTGTTACCCAGGGAAATCTCTGCCTGTCAAAGTAGACAGTTCTGGGTGAAATGGACAAATAATCTGATCAGGAATGAGGTACCCTATGCCTGCATTTTCTACAAGAGGTGTTTGTATTGTGATTTGGTGAGATTAGAAAGCTGAATTACCAGGTCTTCTTTTGTCAGACTCTTCTGTTATTGACTATCTCTTCATCTAGATATGCAGTCGAGAACCTCCAGTCTCCAGGCATAACCAGGCCAATCAGACCTCTGATTTTGGCCCGTGATACCATTTTGGGCAAACCACTCCCACCTGCCAATCACCTGATGTCAGGTGCAGAGATCTGTTATTGCTGTTAGTGTTTAAAACAGCAACATAAGTCTTAAATTTGGAGATAAGGGATCTCTCAACTCTGATGCTTAGCAGTGTAATCTGAAATAAACCTCTTTCTGCTCTTTGATGCTCAAAACAGACAATTGGTGTCAAACAGCAGGCAACAGTCCTCTTATTGCTCACCACAGCTCTAAGATCGAAGGTAGGTTTCTGCATCATCTTTAAAGGACAGCAAACAGAATCCTGCCCTCTGACTGAGAAGGGTTCCCCACTTCTGATCCATATACTTAGTACGTTAGGACCTTCCATTATGAGAGGCAACGGGTCTCCTGTCCCCAAATGGTAGACCTGCTGATGCATTTAAACATTCAGCATCATGCTGGAATCCTCCTTTCTTCCTCCTTCTTGGTGGGAACTTGATTGTGATGTAATGGGAATAAAGCCGTCAGTTTAGGTTGAGCAAGCTGGAGTGAACGAGAAAAAATGTATCGCTGAGGAGACTTGCTGGCATCGCTTTCTGGCATCTGTTTGCAATCCAGAAGATCATGCAAATATTTGTGTCAGATTCATAGGGCCATCTGACACACTGCATGGCAGCCAACAACGACTCGCCTCAGAGAAAGATGCACTCATTCTTGGTTCTCTCATAAGTGTCTCTTTTGTGATCTATGTGCTTGTAAACATGCATTCTTCCCACCAGGAATGTAATTTCACTCCAGGTGAAGGAGCAGAGGTGGGGGGGGGGGGCAAGATTCCCAGCCAGTTCAGAGGCTTTCAATATTTTTAGTCAGAAACATAGATGAGGCGAGAGAGGTGAATAATCATATTATCTCCCTTCCTATATGGATGACATTTGCTATTAAGTCAGCTATCTCAGGAAAAAATTGTGTGATGGGGCAACCCTGCCTCCCTTTCCTGCCACCGGTTGTGTTCCCATATCTGAACTGTGGGATCGCAGGAGTTTTCCCAAGAAATGGGGCTGCTCTCTTAGACAGCCAGTATCTGTATAGATAGACTATATAACTGTGTTATATAGAATTTTCAGAACTGGTGTCTGAGTTTGCCACTTCCCTCTTCCGTCCCATCCCCTTTTCCTTGCGTGCTATGACTCTTTTTTTTTTGGTAAGCCTAAGGGCAAGGACTATCTTGCTGCTGATTTTTTGTAAGGTGCTGTTGGAGAGCCTTGGGCTACAGGTTGAGGTATAAATAAATAAATAGTCCTGGATGGCAGGGGAGGAAGCATGTGTGCATTAATGTGTGACTAAAAGAGAGAGTACTTTCCCCAAATGCTGTTCCTGAACTGATTTTTTTTTTTTTTTTTTTTGCTTTGTGAACAGGGCTGGTGCTTCCCTTTTCAGAATTCCTTTTCAAGGCTAGACAATTATCCTCATCTCTCTGTGTTGTTTTAAAATTCTTGCATAATTCATAGACTGGGGGACAGCACCACAGTCGCTAAAGGTTTTATAAGTCATCTTCGGCACGTATTCAGCTCAGATCTATTTCAGGTTCCAAACATTTATAAATATGGAGAGAGGATAAGCCAGAATTCCATCCTGAGAGCTTTTCTGTAATGAAGCTTTTATGTAATTTGAATAGCTTCTGTGCAGCTAAGAGAAAAGCATCATGGGCATTCCTGTGGCTTTCTTCTTTTATTTCCCCTGCCCCCATTTTAATGTTGCATTATTATTATTATTATTATTATTATTATTATTATTATTATTATTATTTTGTGGAGGGAGGTTAGGGAAATCAGGTGGGCTTAAAAAAAGAAAGGATACAGTGGTACCTCGGGTTACATACACTTCAGGTTACAGACTCTGCCAACCCAGAAATAGTGCTTCAGGTTAAGACCTTTGCTTCAGGATAAGAACAGAAATCGTGCTCCAACGGCACGGCGGCAGCAGGAGGCCCCATTAGCTAAAGTGGTGCTTCAGGTTAAGAACACTTTCAGGTTAAGAACAGACCACTGGAACAGATTAAGCACTTAACCTGAGGTACCACTGTATCTCTCTGTGGTTCTTCAATGCGACACCACGCTGTCTCCCCACTACTATGTTGCAATGACCAAAGACAAACACCCTCGAGATACCCCAGTAATAAATTTTCAGTGTTTAGTTAACCATCCAAGGAAAGAAAATACTGCAAAGGAAAGAGGGCACAGCATCTTGGCCTCTGGGTGTTTCACCCATGATTTGTTTATAGTGGGACTGTCAAGTTGAATTTCTAAAGCAGGGACTATCTGCCATGCTTCCTGCTACTTAGAAGAAAAGGTGGGGAAGAAAAACAAAAATCTCTATTCATGAAATCGCTTGCGTTTAATGTAAAAAGAAATGTATTTCTAATTCATTGTATTCCCAGCTCCTTTCTGGCTAAAACTCTCCTGTCCCCTTTTTATTGGTGTCTCTAATTCTGAACAAACCCAAGTTGCTCACACTATCCTGTAATTTTACATTCTGAGTCATTCCACATTCCTTCTCTCTCTTTTATATACACACACATGATTATATATTGCAAGAATGGATATGCTAATTTCTCGACTTTGGTTTTCTATGGTAGCTGTCCGGCCACTATTTTAATGGTACAGCCATAGCAACAGACACCAGTAAGCAAACTGCAACCGAGTCATTATACATGACAGGGCCAATGTCTGCCACAGCTGTGGCTGAGATGGGCACAATGGAATCCTGGTGGTTGATCTGCAAGTTGCTGGAGTAATCCAATTCCATCCCCACTGTCATTCCTCTAAAATAATAGTTATAATAATAAAGTACCAGTAATTCCATTATCTTCCGCAACTGTGGGAACTGAGAATAAAGATTTGCTCCATGTTTTAAAATTTTGCTCTGCAGCAAACAAGCCTTTCCTTTAGGAAAGAACCATGATTGTACTGTATATGTTCACTCCGGAGCAAAGAGGCCCCCTCCCTTCTCATGAAAAACGAGCTCAGAACATCGTTGCGCCATGTATTATTCATCAGCCAGGAATTCTCATGTCTGAATACGGCTTGAGTAGATTGTGAGAGCTGAATCGTGACTGTAAATGTCAACACACTGTTTCTTACAGGGCAAGGCAGTTTCGCATTAAGGCTTGGAAAGCAGCTGGGAAACGGAACGGTTTTCTTGCTGCTGCTGCTGCTGCCAGGTGTTTTTCATGTGTGAGCAAATTCAGGTGAACTGCTCCGATATCTGTGATGTGCACATAGCATATGTGGCTCTGCATGACCAGGGACCCCTCCACATTGCCTTCAGTGTTGCTGAATGTTCCACCACAGATCCCGACTCTGGCACTAGTTAAAACTGATTCTCTTATAGTGGAAAAAACAAACAAACCGTATGTGATGGCCTGGGATTCGGACTTGGATGCTGAACCTGAGAAATCCCAGCCTGCACAGGAGTCCTCGCCTCCAGAACCAGCTGAGCTGGGGCTGGGGCTTGAGTCTGAAGGGTCCTCACCTGTGCTGGATCCTCAGGTGCAGGCACCAACTGAGTCTGCTCTGGCTCCTGAGGTGATGGAGGACCCATTGCCTGCAGGTGCTCCACTCTCAGCCCCATCAGGGGAAGCTGAGGTTGCCTCTGGGTCCTGTAACCCTCCAGCCCCTCCTGAGCTGCAGAGGCTCAGGGCAGAGAGGCGGAGGGAACTAAGTTCCCGCAGGAGGAGTGCTCGCCTCCAGGCCAGGAGAGGCGAGTCACCTGTGGACCGGGGCCACCCTATGCCTTGGGGCAGATAAAAGCCAGCCAGTCCCAGTCCCAAGTTGCGGGAACAATATTGTTGGTAGCCAGTTCCTGCCTGAACCCTGTCCTGCTTCACTGCTGGAGCTCCTGACCTCACCCGACTCTGTGCCTTGGACCCAGCTTCAGTTTTGACGCACTGCCTCCCTACTGCACCCTCGACCTTGGACTGGACTCGGACTTCGCCTCACAGTTAAGCTCTGGGACCAGCACACTGTAGTTGCCACTCAAGTTCATTGTGCTGTATCAATATCTGAGAAAATAGGCATAGGTGAGTGTGAGTGTGGGAAACCTTTCTCAACTTGAGGGCTGCAACCTCTGGAGGTCAGATGCCAGCAGTCAGCAAGGCCAGAAGCAAAACTCAGAGCAAATATTAATTGTATCATGGTACAGTAGGCTTGTTTCTACACCCACTCAAGCATCCCTCTCCTGGGCAAGCAGGAAGAATGATTGGAGCTCAAGGGCACATTCTAACCGGGCCAAAGAAACCAGGTTGTCCCCCAAATTGAGGAGGCCCGATGTGCAATGCTTGCATTTGATGTCACTTGCACGACGTGTGTTGTGGCGTCTGGAGGAGGCCAAACATACGGGAGGAGCTGGCCGCTGATGCTGAGACATGTGATGCATGTGACACAATGTGTGTGCAATTCACGAGAGGCCCCCTTAACACTGAGGAGGCTCGGCCCCATTCCAACAAATATTCAGAAGATCAAAGACACCGCAGTCCCCTAGAGTTGGCGCCTGACAATAATAATTTCTATGGAACCTGTTTGAAATGCTTGGCAGTCTTCATTTCACCTCTGTGGATGGGAGCTGTAATCTAAAGCATTCAGGGGGCACTATGTTAGGGGAGGTTGTTCTGTTCACACTTGCCCGAGGGCAAGTCCCATTGAGCTCAGTAGGATTTGCTTCTGAGTAAATGCATAGAAGAATGTGCTTTTATATATACTAGAAGAGTGCATGTATTAGATAGGAAAAATTACAGGCTATAGCATAGGATTTGCACATCCCCCAAGCCCCAATATATGACAAGCCAACAAAGAAAGGTCTACAGAGAACCTATAGGATGATGCTATGCATATTCTGGAAAATGCAAGATAAGCTTGCCGGAAAAAGAATGGGTGAAGGCTTTCTTTGTCATTCAGACAGCCCGACAGGGATCCTTTGACTGGATCATTTATCTACTGAGTTCCTTCCATATTTGAAGGCAGCAGAATCCCTTTAGTGCAAAGCAATGAGAGAGAAGCAGTAGACCTATTCAAATATTGATGAACATGAGAGTGACCAAAGCAGAGTGAGGAGGGTTAAGTTCATCCAAACCATGCTGTCATGTCATGTTCAGTTCCTGGCGATAGACGTAGCGGGCTGGGCTTCTTGCAAACCTGCTCTCAAACTGTGAGGAGCCTTTGGGACACGTTGTCATGAGGTGGGGATAGGGTGAGCTCACATGCCCCTGCCCTTATCACATATGTTGTCATACCTTTATCCATGGCTGATCAGGCCTTATAGCTTTCTCAGTGTGTGTTCCTAGGCTTGAAAACAAACCAACCACCTGGCCCCTTGTTATTTCTTGAATGTTGGAAGCCTTTCAATTGGTGTTATTTTAAAGGGATTACATGTATTTTTTAATTTTACTTTTAATTACATTCACAGTGGCTAATAAGAAGAAATACGGAAATGGTTTAGACCCTACCATTAATCACTGAGACGTTAGGGGAGGGGAAAACACCCAATAACCACAAAAAATAAACAAACAAACGCAGACCATGTGCTTACAAGACCTCAATCTTGCAAGGGGGGGGGGGAAGATTCATATTCAGAAAACCTAATTAGTTTTGTTTGGGCTCTTTCTTGCAAGCAAAATTATTCAGGGGACCCCCGTCTCATTCTTTCTTACTGATAAAGGTTGGTGGTTTGGTCCAGGGAATCCTATAATTGCTTATCATGGGTTTCTTAATGGTAGGATAATAGGATAAGCAATGGCAGAAATCATGGTGGCAGTTATTTATAATCTAGAGCAGTTTCCTCCAAGCTGTTGCCCTTCAGAATTCCCTGCAACTCCCACTACCACAAACTATTAGCCATGATGACTAAGACTGATGAGACTGGTAGCCCAAAATATCTGGAGAACACCTGATTAGGGAAGACCGATCAAGAGGCATTCCTTCTATGAGACAGTGGGCAACCCTGTTTTAGAAATGGTGACTTGTGTACATACCCTGAGGTCACATGGGGTGGCTGTTGAGCAGAGGAAGGCTTGAGGCTTCTGTAGTACAGGGGTGGGCAGAAAACTCTAGTTGCTTGAAAATTGAAACAATCAAAATGGCATTCCCCTCTTTTTTCTAAACGAGGTTAGGGGAAAACTAGGAACAGATTTTTGTTGGAGTGGATTGTGAGTTGAGTTCCAGTACTAAAAAGAAAACCCCGTATTGAGTGTGACTCTGCTAACCCCAAAACTCTGAGGTCACTCTTCCATACTCTCTGTGGCGTAAACGAGTTTTGTATCACTCTGTTGTCTATATTCCTTGGCCTCCAAACATTACAGACATACTTCTCTGAAATACAGTTTGCACACCGCTTTCCATTTTCCATGTGGTGTGCTGTTGACAGAGAGGCCTTGGTGTGTTGTCAGGCACACAGAGGCCCAACAGGCCTGGCCTCACATGAATAGTGATGAATTGTCTACGGAGCTTCCAAATCACATGGATTTCCTGAAGGTGGAAAGTTAGAAAACCCAGTAGATTAGAAAAGTGTTCATTCTTTGCCATTTTTGCATTCTCAGCCTTCTCTTTTCTCACTGCCCGTCGTCACCTTTGGAACATGTTGTACATTCCTGCCACTTGTACATTTCTTACTGTACTTTTCACTTCTGAAGTTTGGTGGAGGGGAATCATTATGGTCTCACTTGTCTAATAGAAAATGTCACCAACACTACAATTTGCAGTTCCTTTGACACTTGGCTAAGCACAGCTTCTGGCTACCTACCCCAGATTTACATCGGCACCATTTTGCTGATCATCTCGTGCCTGACACATGAGAAGAACGCTCTTGCTGAAATTCACACCAGATTTGAAGTGTCTGAAATCTAACTATGCTGTGATTAAACAGAGAAGTCACTCACCACAATATAAGAATGAAATGAGAGGAAGAAATTGTGTTCATTGAATAGCCAAGGATGAGAGAGTATGCGCAAAAGTATGGGGGCCATTTTTAAAAAAGTCAAGGTTATATGCACAAAAGTTGGCAATTAAAAAATATGTTTGCGTGCTCAGGGGTGATCCTGAAGTTGAGGTTCCAATACTTTTGCCACCTCATGAGAAGAGAAGACTCCCTGGAAAAGACCCTGATGCTGGGAAAGATGGAAGGCACAAGGAGAAGGGGACGACAGAGGACGAGATGGTTGGACATGAGTCTGACCAAACTGTGGGAGGCAGTGGAAGACAGGAGTGCCTGGCGTGCTCTGGTCCATGGGGTCATGAAGAGTCGGACATGACTAAACGACTAAACAACAACAACAACAAAAATCAGTTATTGCACCCTCTTGAATTCTATCTGGCTTGGAACAGTTGGATGGCATTTTGCTGAAATATGGTGGGTAGTTGACATCCCTATTGGTTGGGCTGCCAGCCTGTTAATTTTTGGTTCTTATGTTTTGTGTTCACCCCGTTTCTGCATCAGTTTGCTTTTCAAAAAGTCTTTATGAATATTCATCACATCAGCACTTTTGTCTGCATTTAATATGCACATTTTTTCCTAGGCATTTTCACCTAATATACAAATTTTTCCACCAGTTTGCCCTACCATAATGTATTTTTGCATGCCATGTTCCAATATATTCATTTTTATGCACACTTTCCCTAAATATACACGCTTTGTTTTTTGTTTTGAATTAATTTTATTAGGGTTTATAGAGAAAAATACAAAACCTAATATCAAATATATTTCCCTCTTTTTTTGTCCAAACTAAGACTTTGATCTAAATACAAAAAAAAAGAAGAGAGATTTAATTGGGGTTGGAGAACAGCATTGCAAGATCCACATGTCAAAGGAAAGCTGCAATTCAGTTTGCAGGTCATTCCTGGAAATGCATTTAAAGAACCGCCCTAATTTCCTTCCTGTCCCTACGATATCCTGTGCATATTTACATGGAGGCATCCCCCTTTGAACACATGGGGATTCACAACTGAATAGAGACTGATAGGCCAGGTCACAAGATTGGTAACTTACTCTTCTAAATACAGGCTCCCAGGAAAGCTTGCTCCCGGGAGCCCTATATGAGAAAGGAAGCCTGTTGGATGTAATTGAGAAGCAGAACATGCCTGCTATTGCCGGCGAGTGAGAACATGTGCCGTGCTTTGCGAGGCAAGATCGCAACAGGTCAGATGATGGATTGTCAGCCTTATGCTGTGCTGTTAATCAGTGTGTCATTATTCTTAATGGGCCAACTGCTCCTTTTCCTTTAGCAAATGAAGGCAAGCCTGCACCTGCGGGTGCCAGATCAAGGGTGCAGATGTTCGCAGGGCTGTAAAGTGCAAAGGAGCTCAAAGATGCACTGTTGTCTTTTACACATGAAAGTGGAACATGGTGCAGACAACATAATGCACTTACATGTGCAAGGAATAATAGCTGAGATTGGATCCACAAGAATGCCCGACTTTTCTTGATGGCCCTCATGTAGGTATATTCACATGTATATTACACTTGATTGCTTCAATCTGGCTAGGGGTTTTGCAGGCAGGGAAGCAGGCTTCTGCACATTTGTCTCCGATTGGGAAGGGCTGAAGTTCAGTGGTTAGAACACAGGCCTTGGTGCCAAAGGTCTTAGGTGCAATCGCTAGCATCTCCCTGTCGGACGAGGAAAGAGCGGAGAGCCACTGCCACCCACTATGGACATTACTGACCTAGATGCTCAGTGACCTAACTCAGTATGAGGCAACTTCCTAACTGCGCATGTAAATTGCTGCTACATGTGTGATCTCTAAGTCTGATATCTGGAACAAGGAAACAAGGGGAAAAGAAACCTATTTATCTGAAACATTTCTACTCTGCATTTCTGCTTGGAATGAGCATTCCAAGTAGCTTACACTCAGTGCTCTAGAAAAAGAGGGGCCGGGACTCACCATGAATACCTCCTTTTTCTCTTAGAATGGCAATGGAGCACACCTGAGAGGGGCCAGAACTGACCTCAGAACTGACCTGGTGAGTTTTGGTTGAAAAAGAGCCCTGCTTACACTTTGAGGAAACACAGAGGCAGGGGTGCCTCACACCATCAGTCAGGATATAGAATTGTAGGCCAGGCCTATGACCCTCATCCAGGGTGAGAGCCTGGTTGAGGGGAAGTTTGGCTTGACAGGGTCCCCCTTCAGTGAGAGGCAGGGAGAGGAGAGATGCTAAGGGAGTTACCATCTACTTTCTGAAAGTGTGGGTTACACATACTGTAGGGCCTTAGCCTATCTAGGCATGTAGAAGTTTTCATGTGTTTTAATCCAGTTTTGGCTCATTATTGATTTCAATTACTTGGTTTCAACAGTTTTTTACTAATAATCTTTTTGTTCAATGCAGTCCATGCATTGTTTCAGAAATTGAAAGTTAGGTGGCTTTGCCTTTTTGCAAATTGATTCAGATTTCTTCCCCATCCCTAACTGAGGGTACTTTACCAAGGACCCCACAATCTCATGAGAACCTTGTCTCTGAGTTTAAGAGGACCTACTTCCAAGTAAGTGTGACTAGGACTGCCCGGGCTGAAGTTACTTAAGGGAACGATTTCTCCCTTCAGCACTAAAAATCCATTGATTTCAATGAAGATTGCAGCACATAGGCAAGACAAATGGAATCACTTGTAGAAGTGCCCCAGCTTTGGGCTCTCCTCTTTGTCTTAGAAGGCCAAAGATTAATAATTTGTTTAACTTTCCCATGGAGAGGATACAGTGTCCATTATGGAGAAGCAAAAAAGTGTAAAAAAGAAAAAAGCTCGGTTTTCAACTGTTTATCACATCTAATTTAGCTCGCTAAAATGTTCTTGGGAAAACATTCATTTTATGTTTTATTCATGAGCTAATTTTTTATAAATGTGTTGCTCTGATAATATAGCCACATAATCTTCTGCTGACTTCTATGAAATTCAGATAATTATATTAATGAAAGGTAATAACGTGTAAAGATGCAAATATGTATGGGTGATACAGATAAGATGTGGAATCCAATCAAATAGTCTCTTCAGAAATGTTCACTGTCCTGTCAGTATCATGATTTTTTTATATTGCAATTAACTGACAGCTCTAGATTGCCAGCGCACCAGGAAGAAGAGTCAAGACAACCAAATGTGGATAATAGGCTATTTTTATTAAATATAACAACTTGAGGACCTGCAAAACAAACTAACTAGTCATATTCAATCAATGAATCAACTTAAGTCCAGGCAGGTGTTTAGATGGGGATGATTTCTACTCCTATCACCTGGGCAAGTTAACAGCTGCACACTGTGTTCACGCAGCAAGGTTTCCTAAGATTCCTCCTTCCCCACTGTGTGGACCTTTGGTGTAAGAGCTCAACAGGCACAAGGTGGTCCCATTGGCTAACATTCACCTCGATATGTCTGTCAGGCCAAAGGGCACCTGCAGGCCATGCCTGACAACAGTGACTAAGGGATGCCCTCAACCCAACACTGCCTAGGTAAGTGATCCATTATATCCCAAATCCACTCACCTGCCTGGACCACACGCCAATTAGCCAAATGGAAGGAACACCACTCTAACAAACATCACACAACAGTATGGAGCAGGCAAAAAAGAGAAGACCCAGAGCTAGTTAGGGTCTCCCCCCAAAATTCCTACTCAGCCCCTGGAAAGCAGGCAACTATCTTGCAGGCCCACACTGCAAAAGGGCAGGAGGGTAGCTTTGTTATGGGTTCCATTTTTATGAGAAAATTATACTGAATGTTTTCTTCTCCAGTGTTAATACCATTAATTAAGTGCAAGATTTTTTGTACCCTTTAACTTATTGCAAGTATTCAAGAGATAACCCCGAAGGTCTTTTTTAGGGAATTAAATATTTGGTCTGCCATCTACCCTCCGGGTTTCTTTAACCTCATGGAAGTCAATAGATTTTAAGCTCATCAGTGTCCAGGTTTGCAGCCTTTGCTTCCTGCCATGCCTTACTTCATATTGTTGAATATTTTGTTCTTTTCACACATTTTGTATGTGAACAGAACTACGAATCTGAATAGACTAAAACATTTACCGATATTTGATTAAAGATGTTATACCTACTGAATCCAACAAGAGAATTTCTGGAATACAAAGTCAACAAGATCCCATTTTATTTCAAGGCTGGCCTCAGGAAAAGAGTCAGAATAGTCTTGGCATTGAATAGATCCCCTCCCCAAAAAAATGCATGTGCTAACATGCGCATAACAGTGCATATATTAGTGAAAAAAGCATGCAATAGGGCATTGGACTAGATGATCCTTTGTATCCTTTGATTGAATGATTCTATGAAAAATGCATTACATAGGGAAGATGTTTCTCAATAATGTGTGTACTAGACAAAATTGAATGCAAAAACGTGTCTCTTTGGAGAAATGTACACTGAAATGCTGATGAATTTTCACAATGACTTTAAACTAATAATTGCAAACTGACGTGGAAATGTGGAGAACCTAAGACTGGAAAAAATAAGAAACTGAGAAACGGAAAGTGGTGTATTTCCCCACTTATTTTTTTTTCTTTTTTGTAATAGTGAAAGCAAAGTCAAACACAAATTGATCATCTTGACTCAAGCTCTAATTGTGTTTTCCTACTTTCAGAGGAGCAGAGAGGCAGCTGATGTTCCAGGCAGGAGATCAGGGTGTGCAGAAATTTCTCTTTATCCACAAGAGAGGCACAAATGCATCTCTCTCTCTCTCTCTCTCTCTCTCTCTCTCTCTACCCTGAACTGGAGAAGTAGTTTATATATCATCAGTGTGGCACACTGGCAGTGGAGAGCTTTTAGAAAAGCAGCATTCCCCCCGCAACCTAGAGTGAGATAATTTTGCCGGCATATATATTTCTTCTTCTTTTATCAGTAGTGGGAAGGGGGTGGTGAATACAATAGGAATATAGCAAGTGTGGGGATAGAAATTTCAGCTTCAGGTTTTTCCCCCACAACACAGCGGGGGACTATTCATGTTTAAAAGAGGGGAAAATGAAATATCTGTTTTTGCCCTTTAATTATGCCAGAGTGAAAATAATGGGTTCCTTTTTCTTGCCTGTGTCCTGTCTAAGAGTGAGGTCTGTCTTAAGCTGAACACCATAAACCAGCTGTTGCTGTGGTCATCTACAGTCATTAGAGAGGGTGTCACAAAGAATCAGTCCTGTTTTGCCCTCTATTTCTTTCAGTTGTCCAGTTTAAATGAAAATGCAGCCATGAGGGATGATCCTTAGCAAATGTTGCGTTGTCCTCATGCAAACTGTTATGCAAAACTCTGATTTTGTGAGCTTATGCAGACACCAAAGAGTCTTGTTTCATGATCCAGGCTGGCTATCATTGGCAGTTTGCATGTATTTCTTCATCATTGTGGGGCCAAAATTCTGCGATCGGGAACACGTTAGAAATTTCCTCATGGAATAAATGGAAATTGTTGACTTGTTTTCTGAGCTTCCAACTCTTGAAAGTCGGCCTCATCCAACTCATGTGTTTAGTTTCCTCCAACTCTGGTGCACGATTTGAAAGCCATTGTTGAAAACCATCAAGCTCTATTCTTGAAGTCTCACAGCTTAGCTTCCACCCAACTGTCCTGTGAACTACAGTTGCTGAGCTGCTAACAAACGAAATGCCAGCTTGCCAAATTAGTCTTTTACAGGAACAATGCATGTAAGACAGAAAAAGTTTATTTTAAGATAGATAAAGTGAAGCTGTCCAACGCGAACTGTGATGAAAGCATAATTTGTGAAAATGAACATCCACTGGCAAAAGGGTCCTCCCCCCCCCCTTTTCTTTGGCAGTACAGCCCCTCTTTTGTTCTCTGGATTCATTATTTCACCTGGCTCAAATTCAAGCAGCTTCTTCGGCACTTAGTGCTGTTAAATATCCTGCCTTTGCAGGTAAGAACAATTGAAGCCTGGTCTTCTGCCAAAGAGCCCGAGTGAGGAAAGGCCGAAAGAAAGAACATAGCTATTTTCCTTACTCTGCTTTGAACAACAGGCCAGCATTATTGCATTGAATATTCATTCATGAATTGCACATGAATATTATTGATCCATTTTGGAGCAAAGAGGGGTTCTCAGGAGTCTGAAATGATTCCCCTAAAACTGTTTGGGTTTGATCCAGAACAGCTTTTCCTTGAATAGAGGGAGTCTTTCAGTTTTACAGACTTTTCTACTTGCAGAAGGGACTGGGATCCAGTGGAGGTTTCTCTTAACAGAAAGAAAGGAAGACAATTTCTACCTCTTTCTCTGAGAGACAGCAGTTTCCCACCACATCAGAGCACCAGGCTAGGAACTTTAAAACCATAACACTACTGCGGATGAGTCTGTTATATGCCTCTCTCTATCCTTCTCTGTCTCCCTGTGTGTGTAAAAACACAGAGAAAGACAGAGCAAGAGAGCACTTTGTGGCTACATGTTTGCATGTGAGCAATAGTGTATGTTGTGTGGTGAATTTGTGTGATATATGGGTGGTATCAGTGGGTTTGTGTGTTTTATATGTGTGGTGTGTTTGTGTATGTGTGGTGTGTATGCATTAGTGAGAACAGGTAAGGTAAAAGGACCCCTGGACAGTTAAGTCCGGTCAAAGGTGACTATGGGGTTGCGGCGCTCATCTTGCTCTTCAGGCTGAAGGAGCTGGCGTTTGTCCACAGACAGCTTTCCAGGTCATGTGGCCAGCATGACTAAACTGCTTCTGGTGCAACGGGACACCGTGACGGAAATCAGGGCACAGAGAAACACTGTTTACCTTCCCAGCACAGCGGCACCTGTTTATCTACTTGCACTGGTATGCTTTCAAACTGCTTGGTTGGTAGGAGCTGGGACAGAGCAACGGGCGCTCACCACATCATGGGGATTCGAACCACCTTCTGAGCAGCAAGCCCAGGAGGCCAAGTGGTTCAAAAGCACACCAGTTCAAAAGCTCACCGGTGTGAGTATATAAATAAGTGCTACTGTGGCAGGAAGATAAACAGCATTTCCGTGCACTCTGGCACTCATCACGGTGTCCTGTTGTGTCAGAAGTGGTTTAATCATGCTGGCCACATGACCCAGAAAGCTGTCTGCAGACAAACGCCAGCTCCCTTGGCCTGAAGCGAGATGGGTGCCGCACCCCATAGTCACCTTTGACTAGACTTAGACGTCCAGCGGTTCTTTACCTTTACCTTGCGTTAGGAAGGCAAACGTGAGGGCAGACTAAAGTTGGTGGTACAGTGCCCCATTCACTCTAATGGGCCAGTCTCCACTTTGGGTTACTTCCAAAAAGAAGGTGGATTGAACAAGTGAACTAATGGTTCATGAATGACATGTAATCCTTTCTTTTGCTTTGTTGAGTATTCAGAACTCTTACTTTCACCTTCCAGAACTGTTCCTTTCACCAGCATGGATATTAACTCTCTTGCATTCAAACTAATTCCACTGTGATTTCCCACCATTTGTATTTAGTCATTGAGCAGATGATCAGAGACTTTTCTTCTAAAGCAGTTATTTCCACCTCTCCATACAACGCGCCCCCCTCCAAACTGACTGATGCCAATTGCCAGCAAGGATTTGGCCTCTTGCACAACACATTTCCCCCCACAGGTACAGGGAGAAGAACAGAAAAAGGATGTGGGTTTAGTAAGCATGTTTGGAACAGCCTTGCCTCTCACAACAGAAGGGTGTGTTTTAATGTGTGCCTTTGCAGAACTGGAATGCTTGTGAAATGGCTGTAAGCTGGTAGAGAGCAATTACTGAATGCTAGAAGAGCGCTGCATCTGAGAACAGCATCTTGAGCAGTAGAAAAGCACATGCATGTTCTTTTATTTCCGAATATTAATGGGCTGCTTTTGGGTCAAGGCCTTTAAAAGCGTATCTCAAAGCCCAGTTCTTAAAAACGAGGGTACCAAACAAAACATGCAATGCTGTCAGGAGCTGTTTCAAGTGCTGTTAGTAAATAATCAAGCAGAAGTAACAGAAAATGAAGAGTTTTATTCAAACTAGCTTACATTCAACTCCTAACCTTCCTGCTCTGTGTCTGTACCCTTTGTGCCGAGACACTTCCTAGTAGTTGTCCCTTAATCTGTGCCTTCCCTCTGGGCCATGAAATTTCTCTCATTCTCTGCTGTCCTAACCCTCTTACTTAAATATTAAGATATACGTATATTGATACAGGAGCAGCTGGTGCAGCTGGTGCAGCAGGAAGAGGGCTGGAAGGACCGCCCTAAAGGAGGAGGAGAGATGCTGGACCAGATGGAGGATAAAGGTATGGCATGTGGCACATTTAGAGGAGGCTCTGTGCAGGGAGGGAGCATAGGTGCCAACTCTCTGGGGCCCTGGGTGCCTGAGCACCCACAAAATTCCCCATGAAGGGATCAAATTTTGGTGCCAGGGCCATGCATGATGCATGGCACCCACGGTCCTGGGCACCCATGGTCGCGGGGCCAAGTTGGCACCCCTGGAACGGAGCAAGGATGGAAAGGTGGGGAAAGAGTAAAGAGATAGGGCCTTGCCTATTCCGGCACTCTAACCACTACACCACATGGGTGTACTGTGCCATGTGTGCTCTTTCACACAAAGCGTGTTCTCCCTAACAGAGAGCACGTGTTGCGGTTGGGGAAACAGGCCACCCTATGGTGACTAGGCAAATTTGGTGAGGAACCCTAGCCCTTAAGGGTTAAATGGGTTACTGGGGATTTTTGAGTGTATCCAATTTGGAGGAGGGGTCAGAGACTTTAAGTATTGGGGCCAGACGCTGAGGCGTCCTCTTGGCCGTTTTGCATCGGATCAAGGAGCACCCAGCGCTTGAGTCAGTTGTATTGAGCTTAATTTAATTCCTAATTTCTAGCTGCTTTGCTTCCCCCTCCCCTTTTTGTTTCGTGTTCTTCTCGCTTCTTTCTCCCCCTTCCCTATATTCCCTTCGTCCCCTTTTTTCCTTTCCCTTACTTCCTGGTTAATTATTGAATTTATCCCTGCTATTTTAATTTACTATCCCTGATTCAGAAGGCTGAGGGTGGGGATCCCCCCCCCCCAGCCCGGGGAGGCCTTGCCTCCCCTGCAACATAAATTCCGAAAGGGCCCCTGGTTTCCTTGGGGGTGGGAAGGATTAGGGCCGTTCGCTAGGCCCTGGGAGCCCCGCACCCCCCCCTGCTGGGATACAAGGCTCCGCTGCCGCGGAGCGTGGCTGGGCTCCCTTCCCCTTCCACCCCCCCCCGTCAGCGCATTCCTTGGCTTACCTGATCGCTCCGGTGAGCAGGCTGGAATTGTCCCTGGCCCCGGCTCGGCCGCGAGCCGCTGCAGCGCTCCCGCTTTTCCGGCGCTTCTGGGGAATTTTAAAAGGAAATAAATAGTGAGAAGGGGAGGCGAGGTGGCCGCCCGCTCTTCCCTGGACTCCGGGTTGTTTTCCGGGGCGGCGTCGCTGCCCGCCGATCGCGGCGGTGCGCCCGGGCCCGCGCGGGCCTCCGAGGCCTTGGCGCGGCCTGCTTTCATTCAGCGGCGATTTTACGGAGTCGCCCAGGGCCCTCCATTTAAAATCGCACGGTGCTGTTCCCTGCTGCCTGCTGGCCCTCTAGTGGCCGCCGGGAGCTATTGCGGCTCGCAAGCGTGTGAGCTCCCCCAGTGGCTCAGTGAGCAATTGCATCTCCCCTTCGTTTAATCAGCCAGGTGAGCTAGAGCCATCTGCTGGTTGGCCTAGGCATTGCACCTGTTCGTATTATTTTGCCTTTATACAGCCTGCTAATTTAGCCTGGTTGTTAGGAGTTAGTACATAATTACTAATTTGACTTAGGTCAATTGCAAGTGAATCTATCCACAGAGTACCCAGCATACCGTGGTAATTGGCCGGATTCTACACTCCTCCAATTGCATTTGGCACTGGCTGGTGCCCCCTGCTGGCCAGCCTGCGTGAGTGCACTGAGTGCATATTTCGAAGTAATTACTTATATTGCTATTTTATGTGCTTCTTGAACTAATTAAGCTGTTATATTATTTTAATTAGCTACCAATTAGGTACAAGGTTTTTATTATTATTATTATTATTATTATTATTATTATTATTATTTTTAATTTTATTTCTGTATAATTGCTGATAAAGATAACAGTGGTGCTTCTGTTGGGAGGTGACTGACCAGCCACTGTCGGTTCCCCTGAAGCTTGTTGGCCTTGCTTGGCTTTCGGTGATTTCTGGAACTTCTTTGATTGTCATCTTTGTTTCCAAACTAGTAGGTATGGCCCCAAAGAAAGCCTCAGCCCGCCCTGGCTCATCTTCTACTGCAAAACGGCCTATTAGAGGCCCATCCCAGGCGCTGCGCTCACCTGCTCCGAGACGGCCAGTGGGGCGGGTGCAGTCCTTGGTGGCAAGCATGGCCGGTGATCCAGCAGCCTTGTCTCGTTTTGCGGAGCAAATGGACGGTTTTCTGCAACAATGTTCCAGTCAGCCTTCCACATCAGCAGGGCCGCCTCATCCGGTGGGGGCGTCGTCTCCGGCTTCATCGTCATCTAGCGAGAATGGGAGAGAAGGGTTGTCAGCTGGGGCTGGGGGAAGTGACCCTCATTTAACCCAGCCCCATTGCTTACCTGCTGTTCGCGGCCGTGCACGGAGGTCAAGCCATTCATTCAGAAGGGCCTCAGGAAAAAGGAACCCTTCGCCATCTTCTACTCGTAGAGGCGGGACTGCCCAGCCCCCTCCGGAAGTGGCTTCGGGTTCGGGTCTCTCACGTGTTGTTTCTTCTCCATCGGCTTCAGGTTTAGCTCAGCCGAATCTCGATTCTGAGTCTTCTATTGAAGACAGCTTACCAGTTCCTACCAGAAGGTCTTCAGGCGGAAAACGTCACCGCAGGAGGTCTTCCCTGAAGCACGCCAAACGGAGGAGGGATGACACATCTTCCTCTTATTCTGGTACGTCATCTTCGTGTTCGGATGAGGAGGCGGATAACCCAATGGAACTTTATTGGGGTTTTGGTGAAATGGCTTCTGGGCTCCCCCGGTGGGCTTGGGAATGACGGGCCAACGCACATCGGGCAAAGTATGGGGCCGTACAAGAGTGTAGGGATGGCGTGTTGGTACCTGACGTTAAGGTCTCTACCAATTCCGCCAGAGACATCATTCCAGGTTCGCATTTGGCGACGAAACTACGGTCTAGGATATTGAACGGCCGTTATGTGGACATGTTCAAATTGGCCCCACCTTCGGAGGATCAGGAGAAGGGGAACCCTTCCAAAAAACGCCCGGGTGCCTCCAATATAGACAGGACATTTGAACACTGGCTTGACTGTTTCCAAGTCTTTGCCGGTGTGGTTACAGCGGCTTACCCTCGGAGATCCCTTCATTTGATAGTTTATCTATCTATTGTTCGCTCTGCCTTCACCAAAGCTGGTGAAAAAGCTGCGAAATATGATGAGAACTTCAGGCGTCGTGCAGCCAAGATCCCCTCGGCCCGCTGGGATCGTAAGGATCTCGATGTGTGGACCACCTACGTAGCCCCACTCATCGATAAAAAGGTGCCAGAACAGCCAAAGTTAAAAACCTCGGCGTTTAAACCTGGCCGTCGCTTCTTTTGCTGGGATTTTAACAAGGGTTCCTGTCAGCGTCAGGGTTGCAAGTACGCTCACTCGTGCGAAAGGTGCAATGGTTCGCACCCCGCTTCTTCTTGTTTTGGAGGTCGGCGGCCCTTTCGTGGGGGAAGGGGGGGTTCTCAGCAATCCCCCAAGCCAGCCTCCCTCCCTTCAACTTCAGGTACAGGAAAATAGCGCGCTGACCTCTTTGGCTCTTACTCCGGTTCGCCTGCCGGTTCTGCAAAATTGGTTGCAGTTTTACCCCAATAGGGAGGCTGCAGGTTATTTGAGTGATGGTTTTTCTGTTGGTTTTCGGATTCCGGTAGCCATGCCTCCCGTGGCACGGAATCCAGCTAACCAAAAATCAGTTCGCGAGTTACCTATGGTTGCTCGAAAAAAGATTGCAAAGGAGGTGGCTATGCAACGTATGGCTCGTCCTTTTGGCGACCCCCCCTTTCATAACTTGCATATATCCCCATTGGGTATAGTGCCTAAAAAGGCCCCGGGTGAATTTCGTTTAATTCATAATTTGTCGCATCCCAGGGGTTCGTCGGTCAACGACGTTATTCCTCCGGAGCTCTGCTCCGTGAGGTATGCCTCTCTTGATCAGGCGATCAAGATGATTCGAAAGTTCGGTCACAGTGCGTTATTGGCAAAATGCGATATTGAATCAGCTTTTCGCCTCTTGCCAATTCATCCAGATGATTTTTGGCTGCTAGGTTTCCAGTTTGAGGGCAGTTATTATTTTGACAAAGCTATGCCTATGGGCTGTTCAATAGCGTGTGCCGCTTTTGAATCATTTAGCACCTTTTTGGAATGGGCCCTCAAGTTTAAAACTGGACTGGGCGGGGTCACGCATTATCTGGATGATTTTTTATTGGCCTCGACGAGCGATACCGGCAATTGCTCGGTGCTGCTGCAAGCATTTGCTGACCTGACGCAGGAACTGGGGGTTCCGCTCGCCGCAGACAAAACCGAGGGTCCTTCGACCCGGCTCACTTACCTGGGTATCCTTTTGAATACTGTTTCACAAACTTCTAGCTTGCCAAGTGACAAGCTTGCGGCATTGAGGAGGATCATTGAGGAACTCCTTCCTCAGAGGAAAGTGTCTCTCAGGCAAATCCAGTCGCTTTTGGGTCACCTGAATTTCGCGTGCAGAGTGGTGGCTCCCGGGCGCCCTTTCTGTTCACGCCTGGCTCGACTCACTGCTGGATTGAAAGCCCCGCATCATCGGGTGCGCCTCCCTAATGAGGTGAAGGCTGATCTTGGCATGTGGCTGGAATTCCTAGAGGAATTCAATGGAGTGTCACTATGGCAAGACACGTTGAACTTGCATAATGACTTCCAGGTGCAGTCAGATGCTGCGGGTTCGCTGGGCTTTGGTCTTTACTGGAAAGGCCGATGGTGCGCACAACGTTGGCCGACTGAATGGCAGGGAGGAGAGATTACGCGGGATCTAACTTTTCCTGAGTTTTTTCCAATTGCAGTGGCAGTGCATTTGTGGGTCGAGGAGTTCAGGAACCGTCGTGTCTGCTTCTGGACTGATAACCAGGCGGTGGTGACTGTACTGGCTAAACTATCGTCACGCTCCCCCAGGGTGTCAGCCCTATTGCGGGCATTTGTGTTGCACTGCTTACGTTGCAATATAGTGTTTTCGGCACGTTTTATTCCGGGGGTGTCTAACGAAATTGCTGATGCTCTGTCCCGTTTTCAGATGGAGCGGTTCAGACTTCTGGTTCCAGAGGCGCGGAAACGTCCGGAATATTTCCCGGATCATCTCTGGAACCTTGGCAGCAATTAGTTTTTCAGGGAGTAGCGGCATCGGTTTCTCCTTCCACTTTGAGATCGTATACAAAAGCTTGGGCCGACTTTTTAGCATTTATGCGTCAGGCAGCCAGCGAGATAAAAAGGGCACCACCTACGTCTTCGCAGGTTTTAGAATATTTGGCGCACTTATTTCAATTGGGGCGAGCAGCTAAGACAATTAGGATGCAGGCAGCTGCCATAGCATTTTTCTGTAAGACACTATTTGATAGAGACCCTTGCGCAAAATTTGTTGTTCGCAAGGCAATTGAAGGTTGGAGTAGACTTTCCCCTGCCCAGCCAGCAAATCGGCGCCCCATTTCATTTGACTTGTTAAGCAGGATGCGCAGGAAGTTGCGGGTGGTGTGCTGGTCGGGGTACGAGGCTCGCCTCTTTTCCGCTGCTTTCTCTGTTGCCTTCTTCGGAGCATTGAGAGTGGGGGAACTCGTGGTGGAGGGTCATCGGGATGGTCGCTCCAGGGGTCTGTTACTCCAAGATGTCCAGTTATTCCCCGCTGAATTAAGAATTACAATTAGGCAGTCAAAGACGGACCAGAGGGGTAAGGGTGCCCTCATTCGTCTCCCCGCTACGGGGGAAGCCGGCCCTTGCCCTGTTAAGGATGTCAGCAAGTATCTGGCGGTACGCGCTCAAGGGGATGGGCCTTTCCTGTGGCACGAGAATGGGTTGCCCCTAACTAGACACCAGTTTACGAAGGTGATGCGTAAGGCAATCTTGGCTTGCGGAGGCTCGGCATATGATTTTGCCCCACATTCATTTAGAATAGGGGCCGCCACTACAGCGGCCCACTGGGGCTTGTCTGCTGCCAGAATTAAGGATCTGGGTCGTTGGAAGTCAAATGCGTTCAGAGGATATGTTCGCTAGCAATGGGTATCTTATACTGTTTTGTTTATTTATCAGGTGTAGCGATGGTCCGCATTTGGATGGTGGGGCACAGCATCGTCCATTGGGCTGGCGTCGCTGCACGGCAATCTGGAATGGGTCCAAATCTCAGCCTTCCTCCGCACGTCCGGTTGTCCTGGCTGTCCAGATGAGGAATGCGCTGGTCAGAGTTTCTGCCAAGTATCCGGAGGCAGCTGCTTTTGGAGGGGCCGCCAGCTGCTGTCGTGGTGCAGCTGGGCGAGAACGACATGGTGACCATGGACTGCTTGTCACTACGTGCTGCAATTTTGGGTGACCTGGAGACGCTGCGGGCAATGGTGCCAACAGCGAGAATCTTTCGGTCAAAGCTCTTGCAACGCTGCGTTTGGAGGGGCAGTCGTTGCCCGGCCGCCACTGACAGGGCCAGAAAACGCATCAATGCTGCGGTGGTCAGAAAGGTTTTGGAGCTGGGTGGTGATGTGATTTCCCACCCCGAGATTTCTTTCCAGAGGCCATCATTTTTCAGAGATGATGGTGTGCACCTTTCTGCTTCAGGGAATGAGGCCTGGATTGGTGCGGTGGTGACCAAGCTGAGGTCTTGGTTGGGGCTGTGAGTGGTTTGGCGGTGAGCTTAGGGCTCCATGGCGGTTAGGCATTGGTTAAATTGGTGCTTGGAGGGGTAAGTGCCTACCCCTCCAAATGATGCGAAAGGGAATTCCGTTAAAGGAATCCAGGGGCTTGCCATACAATTCGTCCTTGTCCCCGGAGTCGGACCTGCGGCCGTGCAAGCCCCACAGGAACATGAGGGTGAGAAGTGATGGACTGATTCCCGGCTTCATTTCTCACCCAATACTTGTTTCCCACGCTGGCTTCCGTTGGTGTCCGGAAGGGCCAGCTCTGTCCTTGAGGGCAAGGACAGATAGTCATAACCAATGCCGAAGCAACCACTCACATTTTTTGTATTTGAATAAAGTTGTGGCCAAAATTATGCCAAAAACCTTAAACAAAAATTGATGTGTGAAGTGTGAATTTTTTGGTGGGTGGCATTGTGGGACTCAACACGCAAACACTTGTACATGCGTAGAGATAGCTTGCACTTCTGGTCCATGCAATGTGTGAATGACCTTATCAATTAAACTGTATTCAGGCACTAAAATCCCCCATGTGGTTAGAATTTGCATGAGGGAAAGCTGGGCTGAGAATTATTATTATTATTATTATTATTATTATTATTATTATTATTATTATTATTGGGTTTTTTTGTCACATTTTACAAACAAAAAAGTCTCAAAGTGACTTAACAAAGGGATTGGCCATCTATTGCTATCATTATCACTCTCTACAATCTGGAGTCAAATATCTGAATATCTGACTGATGTAAATTGCTTTTCCTGTGATCAAGATAATTTTTAATACAATTGATCCTGTACTCATTCACTGAACCTCTGGGGCAGAAGAAAACTGGAAGGAGAAGAAAAAGAAGAGGACATGCCAAACTGTTTTCATTTTGTTGTTTAGTCGTGTCCGACTCTTCGTGACCCCATGGACCAGAGCACGCCAGGCACTTCTGTCTTCCACTGCCTCCCGCAGTTTGGTCAAACTCATGTTGGTAGCTTCGAGAACACTGTCCAACCATCTCATCCTCTGTCGTCCCCTTCTCCTTGTGCCCTCCATCTTTCCCAACATCAGGGTCTTTTCCAGGGAGTCTTCTCTTCTCATGAGGTGGCCAAAGTATTGGAGTCTCAGCTTCAGGATCTGTCCTTCCAGTGAGCACTCATTTACAGTTGTATAAAAGCATGCTTAGAGTAAAACTGGATTAAGTTTGGAAAATAGCCACTCTAGAATCTGTAAATCATGATATATAGAAGGCGAGGATTGGGTGGGTCAGCATGCACAATATGTTCTCTATACCTTGGTCCCTGTACATCAGTCATAATATAGCTGATCCCTGAATCTAATAATGCTTGCCCTGTTATTATTGGGCTGGGATTTTTCCAATCATCTCCTGCAAGAAAGGGGACATTAAAAATGTTTCCAGGCTGGTAAATACTCATGTGGCAATTGTGCAAGGCTCTCAGGTTTTGTAAACTGGGAGCAGAACAATCCGTGATCGGAATTAGAACTTCAAGAGACAACAAATTTGAAACAAGGTGAATCTTTTCATGAACACTGTTTGATAGTTTTTGTTGTTGGAGTCTGCCTGTTCTCTTGGAGTTCTCTTTTCTAAAAAAAGATATTTGTGCCTCCATGAAACATTATTCTGCAAAGCAGAAGATGCACTTTTCATGCTCCCTAGGATATATCTTTATCAAAATAAAAGAGAAACATCTGCATTTATTAATTTTATCTCTGCTCTTGTGATGGACCAAATGCGTCAGCTAAGAGCTTTGCTTAACTGAGACTCATTTTCTCCAGAGCTGTGAGTGGTTTTTTATTATTGTTATTGTTTCATGTTTTAATCAGATTTCAGTTTTATGCATTTTGCTCAATTGATTTGTCATGGCATTTCAGAAAAATATCCTAACACGCTGATTACTGTAAAACATCAAGCACCAGATGGATAAATAATAACAGTAATAAAAAAATCACTATTAACACAATTTCATATTAAACAAATTGGGTGGCAATTGCTCAATTTTGAGTGTAATTGGACCGTTGACTTGTCAAAGAAAAATGCTTCTCAGATGCCTGCTGTTAGAATTATAGTGCAACATAGCTGGGACTTCAAAGTGTGAGTGTTGAATATAGAGCATAATTTCCATTATCCAACAGTATCAGGACTGCTTTTGATTTGTGCTTTTTACTAACATTGTTCTTGAGTCTCATTCATCTTAATATATGTCCACTGAAGCAGATAAATGTAACCATCTACCATCACATTGTGATGAGTCCACTGACATGTCATATGCTCCAACATTTCTCCCATGAAAATAGGGATGTCCAAATCCATAATGATAATTTTATATCCCACGAATCTCACTGGGTTGCCCCAACCACTGTTGGCAGCTTTCAACATATATAAAAACATAATAAAACATTAAAAAACCACTTCCCTATACAGGATTGCCTTCGGATGGCTCGGGGGTTGGATAACCCTTCAGTATTTCTCTAATGAAAATAGGGACATCCTAAGGAAAAGTAGGACATTCTGGGATCAAATCAGAAACCACGATGGCTTCTCTAAATCAGGGATGTCCTTGGAGAGTAGGGGCACTTGGAGGATCTGACATGTCACGAAACATAGATGTGAATGTATATGCTTCTTAGAGGCAAACTAAACATTGTAGGAGTAAGGCAATGCAGCTTTTCAAATGGTTATCCATCTCAAATGGAGGGTGATGACAAGGTCATGCCTACTGGCCTACTTGAGGTGAGTATGAAAGGTCCAACAAAAATGCATAGAGTTCCTTCACAGGAAGAAAGTTCATGAACCAATCAGGCTAGTACCTTTCCAGAGCCACTTTTCATGATCACTGAATGGCTGGCTGGAAGGGGACATGACCAGCACATTTGCCCTAGCAATCCCCCACTTGTTTTGTACAGAATGTGAGGAGGATTCATCCAACTTTCCTAGTTCCTTTGACACATCTCTGTGAGTAGAGATTTGTCTGCCACCCCTTCCTCCCACCAGTTCCAGCACAATAAAGAGAGCTGCCGATTTCAATGCTTTTCATTCTTTTGTGTCCTTTGGTTTGCCGGAACAGTTCACGGGAGAGGGAATGAGAGGAGCTCTCCCTGCTACACACACACACACACACACACACACACACACAAATGGCCACATATCACTCTAAGCCAATCTGTCAACAAAGCTGGCTGCTTGAATGCATTAGAAAAGGCATTGCGTAGATTACCTTTGTGAGTTTCTATAAACATCTGGTCCTCTTGCTTGGGAAGAGGCCATAGCACAGAGACAGAACACCTGTTTTGCATGCAGAAGTTCTCAGATTCAACCCCTGCTTTCTCCAGGTAGGACTAGAAAAGACTGGAGAGAAACCCTCCAGGAACCCTAGAGACCCTCTGTCACTCAGTGTAGACAATGCTGAGCTAGATTGACCAATGGTCTGATTCAATATAAAACGCCTTCCTGTGTTCCTCTCAAGTGGATGACAAAGGTTTAAATGTATCAAATCTGTATTCATGCTAAAGGGCTTTAATATCTATTTTAACAGCCTGTCTTGAAACTTGTCTTGCAACAACAGGGTTGGACATCAGATACTATGGTTCAGTGAGATATGAATGAACCTCCTGGGTTTGCTGTCCTGCCATTCCTTTTCCTTCTTCCACATGTCAGAGGCTTTCGTTTTTGCTTTTTGTTAACCACTGTTTGCTGCATTGTCTGACTCTGGACTGTGGTTAACATAAACTGTGGTTAGCGTGAACGAATCAGCTACAGAAAATATGCCTTAAAATTGTCTTGTTTTAAACTAACCATAGATGATGATGAATCACCTTTTCAAATAAGTATCAAGCGAAGTACAATCATACAAGAAAAACAGCTAAAATAGGTTTTAAAACAATACAAATGAACACCTTGTAGAAACAAAAATGCATTCCACTTTTAACCACAGTTTGTCAGTTACACTAGATGATACAATACACAATGGTTAACTAAAAGTGGAAGCTAAAACTTTCATCCTCTTCTGAGAGGACTGGAGAAGGGAGTGGGGAGCATATGAGCCCAGGGGGCAGCTAAGTTTGTGTACATCTTGCTAAATCTTTGTTTTGCATGATGTTTGAAGACAGCTAATGACATGCCCTAGGCTGCCCAATGAGCTTCAGTCCAGTTTTTCTACATCTAAGAGCCGAACCAGACATGACACAATGTGCACATTTCTGGTGATGAAAATAGCATTTGATAGGAACCCTGTACAGCTCTGGAGGAATGGAGGGTAGGAAGAGGAATACTTTCTCCCCCTGCCATAATGCTGACAATTGTCACCTCTCCAAAGCTGCAACATGCTCTTAAAGGGAAAGCAGGTTCTGGTGCCAATAGGAAATCCCCTTGGAACACAAATATAGCAGCTTCAGAGAACCAAAGCTCCAGGCTTTCCTCCTCTTCATCCTGATGCTTTTTGGACTCACAAGAATAACTGAGCATATATCAAAAATTGTGTATATTACATTAACACAATTAAAATCACATTTAGCTTGGCCCTAGGACAGCTCTATGTGCACTGCAGCATCCCAGTTAACATCTTTGGATTGTAGACAATGCAAAGCAATTAGCACTTTTACTTGCCTTTCTTCCGCTGGCACACCCAAGCAATTACACCAACTTCTGCAAAATCCCTTGAGCCTTCCTGTCACTGCTGCCCTCACTTCAGGATAAAGATCCATCATCAAGGCCTTTAGCATTGCAGGATCTGAAATCAAAGGCCCTCATAACTTTTTTTTGTGATGCCCTAGGATTCCAGAGTTAGGGGCGGGAGAGTGAGATCATCTGACACTCATACCACTTAGTAGCAAAGAAAGGCTGACTGTCCCAGACTGCAAAGGAATTCTTAGCATGTTGTGTTAAGGGATCAATGAGAATTTAGCACCTCTATAAATTCCTGAACTTCCAAGTTGTCAGTTTTGAAATATAATTGTTATTATAATTCTGGCTTTGTGGATGTAAGTGCACATTATGAACACAAGAATTTGGCTATTTGAACACTTTGGTCTTTGCCAAAGAGAAAATAAAAAAAAGCTGTCTTGCTATTAACAAGATATCCCCAAAGCATTTAAAATCCTTCTCAAACCATTAAAAAGTGTGATTCAGTTATGGCTAATTTGTTAGAACATGTACTGAATGATTTTAGATGAGACTTGCTAGGAATCTAATGATGGCTTTTACCTGCCATTCCAAGCTTTTCATTGATGTGGCATCTTGCAGGAAGTGGTTATGAATACTCCGATCCTGGTGCTAAATTTAATTGGCAGGAGAAAGAAGCTCATTGTCATTAATTACCCAATGGCATTCCATTTTGCTTAGCATCCAGATAGGTGGCAGTAGAAAATGGGAGCAGGTAATTTCCTCACACCATATGCCAGTAACGATGTAACGATGAAATGTCTGAACACTCCTATTGTTTTTGCCTATGTGTAAGGTAAAGGTAAAGGGCCCCTGGACGTTTAAGAATAGTCCAAGGTGACTATGGGGTGCGTCACTCTTCTTGCTTTCATGCTGAGGGAGCTGGCGTTTGTCCGCAGACAGCTTTCTGGGTCATGTGGTCAGGATGACTAAACCACTTCCCGTGCAACGGAACACCGTGAAGGAAACCAGAGCACACAGAAACATAATTTACCTTCCCACCACAGCAGCACTCATTTATCTATCTGCACTGGTGTGCTTTCAAACTGCTAGGTTGGCAGGAGCTGGGACAAAGCAACGGGAGCTCACCCCATTGTGGGGATTTGAACCACCGACCTGATTGGCAAGCCCAAGTGGCTCAGTGGTTTAGACTACAGCACAACCCTTGTCCCTTGCCTATGTGTAATGGTGATGTGTCATGCTGAATAGCATCAATGTCACAGCTCCTACCCCCCGCACCTAGATTCTTGTTCATTTTCCACCATTATTTCCTGACATTTTCTGTTAGGTGCACATCAGACTCGACGTGACAGTTTTTCAAATTCCATTGAGCTGGTGTTGAGACTGCCATTAACTAGTAGTTTTCACACTGTGTTCTGAGGAGCACCAGAGTTCCTTGGAAACTTATCAGGGGTTTTCTGAATGCGAAGATCAGTAAAAGTGAACAAGCCTCCATGAAAAACAGCTTGCCTACTATTACCAATCTTCTCCTTCAATAAACAGCAGCAGGAGAATATTGTGTGTGTACTAGAATATACTCTGAATTTACAGATGGCAACCATGTAGCCAAATAAGCTTGGCCTGAACTCCATGTCAATTGACTCTAGAATATCTTTTGTGATGCACAGGTTTGTGGTAGATGCAGGGGTATCCCTCAGTGTGTAAAGCAAGATGGGAATCTTTCCTTGAAGGTAAGAAGTTTGCAAACCACAGATCCAAAGCAACTGATACCTCATCAATTTTACATGAAAGTGTCCTGATGGCAATCTGTTATTAATACATATTCCAGCCTTATTGTTTTGAGTCAAAGCTGTTATATGTATTTTTGATGTGGCTGCTGTGATTGTGTGGTTGCCAGTCTTGTATGATATTCTATACTGGTTCATTATGCACCACAACTTATGGGAGGAAAGGAAGAACTTACTGGATGTCCCAAGAAGAATAAAAGTGAATGGTCAGATAAGGAAGCAAATTAATCATAGAAGTGATCCGATAGCAGCCAGAGTTAGGTTCGTTTATTTTATCATGCTCATTATGGTATTAAAAGCCACTGAGACGTCTAGGAATATCAATAGGTCAATCTCCCCCTGTTTTTCTCCAGGCAAAGAAACTCCATGTGGGCAACCAAAGCCAGGCTTGAGGCCAGATTGAGATGGATCCAGCAACCCAGGCTCATCTGTTATCTTGTCCTCAGAACCATCACCAAGATCTATTGCAAGATCAATTGTTTCTACCAACTGGATTGAGAAAAGAATGGATCAAAAGTTGCATCAGTGACAGACACAAATGTCTAGATTTACTGGGTACAAACTGGACCAATTTGCACCCAGGTTTGTACAATGATACAAATCTGACAATAAAATGACCACATTGGTAAAGACAACTAAATTGCCTGGTAGGGAAAGTCCATTTAATCCACGAATAAAATAACCCTTGCTAGTTTTCTAATTATTTACTTGCATGCCTGGGAAATAAATCCAATACCTTTTGGTCTCCAGCCTCCATTCATTTCTTCTTATTAGCTCAACTTGCTGGAAAGTGCAGTGAAACCTGTGTTAAAGTGACCACGCGAGGGGGTGGGGGACAGGGGAAAAATCAATTGCCTTGCAGAGAAAGGCATTTGCAGAAGGTCATAAAAGGTTGTACCAGGGACCTCAGGGATTCTTTAAAATAGTTATGTGAGCAAGACAGTCACCTCTCAGAGCTGTGGCTTATTGCAGGTTTGAGGCTTCTGCTGACAAGAGCAGCCCTGGTATTGTAAGAAACGTGTACCAAAAGCTTGAGCAGAAGGTCATTCACATACTGTTTAGGACTAATGGACAGCCATTAGCTCTCAGAGGGTGGCTGGCCTTCATGAAATCAAAACCAAGGATCCATCAGGTAAAATCTTAAGATGTTAAACATTAAAACTTTATTCAAACAATATTTTTTTTTAAAACCCCTCCAGTACCCCATCTTTCCAGTCTAATCAATTTAGCAATGGAATATATATAAACAAATTGCAGGGTTAGAGGGAAATGACTTTTGTTCGCAAAGGAGATGAATATGTAACCCAGTTCTACAAACTTGCTATAGCTTCATAGGTTTGTTAAACACATGCACAATCATTTTTGGTTGAAATTTCGTGCTGTGGTGTATGTGTGTGAGATATTTTCCTCAGCACCTTAAAGCGAGAGTGTTCTTTTTCTACGGCTATTCGATGCCTTCATTTTCTTCTTCATTTTCTTTATCTGTGGCTGCTTCAGCACATTTCCCCCAGTGAGATTGTCTTCTTCCTTTCTAGAGTGATCCACAATGACCACGATAACATCACAATGTGAGGTAATGGTTGTAGTGTCGGCCAAACATAGAAACTCAGATTCAAGAGACTTGGGTTCACATTCCTGCTCAGCTATTAAAGGTAGCTGGTGACCTTGGGCCAATCAGAGTGAGATAAAACAAATAAATATATTTGGCTTCTTGATGATATCTCTGAGGACAAATGAAGCTGATTCAAAGTGGTTACTAAGGGTGATCCTAGCCAATTAGGGATCATGAAGTGAATGTGATGATATCACAGAGTGCAAACCAAGTCCATTGTTAAGGGAAATGCTTTCTGAAAACAGCAATACTTTGTTCAGCATTTTCATAGGTCACCGAAAAAGCCACTGATTGGTGGGAAGGCTTTAGACACTGATAGAAATGTTCGGAAAATGTTCCCATTAGCACTAAGATTGATGCACATGTGCAGCTTATCATAGGCAGCTTCAGCACTGGATGAGAAGGGGCAATGTTTTTGTGAGAAGTATGGGGTACATGTGCTTGAAGAAAACTCAGAATTATTTGAATCAAAGTTAGAAGATATTAACATCAGGCTTTAGGTTTCCTCATTTTTTTTCTTGATGGGGAAATTCACAAACTTGCTTTGCAGAAACTCTAGCAGGTGACTTTGCAGAAACTCTAGCAAGATGTGGAATACTCTACTCCCGAAAGATGCTGCTTCACAAAGAACAGATGGACTGACCACTAAGTTACTTTAGCTGCCTGTGGTAGCTGATTAAAGAACCCACTCCAGTTCAGTGACATTTTGATTCGGTGCCATTTAACAACAAGATTCTGGTTAATGTGTCCCATTTTATAAAGCACAAATCTTACTCATAAGACTCATTATTTTTGTCCCTCAATTTAGTCTGAATCGTGAAGTGCTAATAAAACAGGTTTAGAAGCCCAGTCACCAGGCAATTTTCAAATTACTAAAATAAATTACCATCGTTAGTAATGCTTTTCTCACTTTGGGATCTGGTTAGAAAAGGCAACTTTCTTTTCATTACATCTCCACTTGAAATCTGAATGGAGAGCATTGCTTGGATTATCTGAGTACTTTTGTGCACAATTACAGCCACATCCTGACATCTTGTCTTTTAGCCTTAAAATTGTATCAAACATGGCCCAGGGGCACATTGACCTTGCCTTGCATGTCTTCAATATTTCACAATGACTTTTCAAAGTATTAAGGAAGTACCCACCCCCTGCCCAAGCATCAGCAGTTGATACTAATCAGCCTACAGTTATTTTAGACTTTAGCCATAACAGTGAAAGGAAATATTATTTCTGCAAGAAAGCTAAGGAAGCCATGTTGGTCCAGAAGAAAACACTTGAAAACTCAGATGGGCAACCAACCAAAATGTCACAAAATAGTGGGAAGCTTTTGGGTGCTTTAGAGCTCTTGCTCAGGAAAAAGGATATTGTTCCACAGTGGATTCTGCAATTTTGATGTTTTCAGACGTTGCATAGGTATGAAGAGGATTTCTTCTTAGGACACTTCCAGACTGTCAGCATTTTGCGGGAGGGATCCAAGTGCATAGCTGAATTTTACGCTTGCACAATTAAAGTGAATTAAAGGGTTTTGTTGCTCTAGTGCAACAAATCCATTGAAGAAAAGAAAAGAATCATCTGGAATTCTGGAGGTGCTCAAAGTGACAGGAAAATGAATTGAAAAATATGGAATAAACAAATGGCTAACAGAAAGACATATAAACACCCCATTAGCAACTTAGCATGAATGCTGGATAAATTCTTATGATTGTACAACTGTCCCACAAACAAATCAGAACAAATGCTCAATGAATTTATAATCTAACCACCATGTGAACTTCATGCAAGCAAATCGAGATGAATGTGTTACATGTTGGAGCCCCTAACCTCCCAAACTCTGGAGTGCAGCTGGTGCAACAAACTGCTCATAGCTCTGCAAAGTACAGCTGCATATTTCTAGTTTCTGTTTAGATGGTGCCTGAAATGGTTTTCTATGTGAGAAAGTGGGGTGTACTATATTTGAATTTAATATTATGTTACATGCTACCCGAATCTCTAGCAGCAGATGCACGAGATTCAATGGATTCCAGGTGCTCACCCAAGGTTATGTTTCTGCTAGGAAATCAAGGAACAGTGAAGACTAATGTGTTTAAGAAATATGGTTTATTGTACATGCATTTACACCCAGGTCTACTTTAGGGAGAGTTCAGAGTGTTAGGCCTACATCTCAAGAGCAGCTTGTTCCCCAACGCATCCTTGGAGTCCAAGGCATCCTACATACCATCTCCAGGCCATCTCTGTCATGGATGCTTTAGCTGAGATTCCTGCGTTGCAGGAGGTTGGACTACGGATGACTCTTGGGTACCTCCCAACTCTAAGATTCTATGATCCCAGCCTGCCAATATGGTTCTGCCCTACATGGCCTCTGCTTGGAGTTCTGGCTCCATCCTTCTCCTTCCCATAGACACTTGCCAGAAAAAAATCCCAACCATTGTGTAAAATAACACTGTGGGCACAGCCTGCCCCATATCCTGTTTTCCTATGTCATGGAAGCTGCAGTGCTAAACCTTTGTCCACCCACAGTCACCATGCTAGAGAATCTCTTGCCCTGCTGATGTTTTTCATTGATGAGTCGTTACTCTGGTTTGTTTCTTAATTCTTAGTTCTTATTTATTAAAGTTGTTCACAGATCTCAGGACAGTTAACAATAGCTACACTCAGCCAGCCTTGCCAGCCTGGCCTGCCTCATTAGCATTAGGCTAAGTCCAGGAATTTCTGCATTTGGCACAGTTTAGTCAAATCTTCGTTAATTCTAACTTTTGCTAAAAAGGTAAAGGGATTGAACCCTGACAGTTAAGTCCAGTCGCAGGCGACGCTAGGGTTGTGGCGTTCATCTCACTTTACAGACCAAGGGAGCCAGTGTTTGTCCGCTTCTGGCACAACGGAACACCAAAACCAGAGCAGAACATGGAAACACCATTTACCTTCCCACCTATTTATCTACTTGCGCTTTTTGGCGTGCTTTCGAACTGCTAGGTTAGCAGGAGCTGGCACTGAGCAATGGGAGCTCAGCCCGTCACGGGGGTTCGAACCACCAACCTTGTGATTGGCAAGCCCTAGGCTCAGTGGTTTAGACCACAGCACCACCCGCGTCCCTTAACTTTTGCTAATTCTACCCAAATCTATAACAATTAGACTATTTAAGAGATGGTGGTGCCTAATAACGTTCTCCGTGCATTTGACAGAATGCTGTTTATTCTGTGTGCCACAGGACTGATTGTTCTGCAATCTGGGTAAGGGGACTAAGGTTGAGTGCATATCTCACGTCACTCAATTACTCAGAACCAGTGAGGGATGAACATGCATGTATGAACTAGCCCTGCTACTGGGACTTTTCCCTGTCAAAGAGCTAGACGGACTTTCTTCCTTCAAAGTCAATTGACCCATAGCTGGTGCACAGCCTGCCTGTTGTTGTTGTTGTTGTTGTTTTTGCAACCTGCAATTTGTGGTTGGGACTTAACTGCCTCCTTTGGCCCTGCCCTTGTTACTCCTTTGGAAATAGATGTGGAACAGCAACAGGAGCTTCCTGGTCTAACGTTGTTCCAGTTCTTTCACGGGCAACACATTCCAGGATCAAACAGACAAGGAAGCCTCTACACCAAAGTCTTGCATCCTGACTGTTTGAAGACAGGCATGTTTCATGAACAAGCACAATAAAGCATGTGTTCTGGGTCCGTGTGTTGCTAGGAAAAGGGCAGAAAGCAAAGCAAAATAGCTTCAAGTGCTAGTATTTAGGAATTCAGGGCTCATCCCAAATCTTACAGTTCCCAGCAGTTCCTAGTGATCAAAGAAACACAGTTTATCTGTAAGTAGAAATGAAAGGCTCATCATTATAGCATGAACAGAGCTCTGGGTAATGTGGTTGGTGTGATGTGATTAAGAAAAGCCTCACTCTGGAGATTTTTTAAATTAACAGCTTGACTGACACTAAACTTCTCAGGTAGTTTGGGTTGCTGAGCACTAAGTACTAATATTTCATTAATTATAATAATAAGTGGGGCAGCACAGTAGGTGAAATAAGCAGAAATTAAAAGTGTTGTTAAGAAAATATCTCAGGCACCTGTTTTTCAAATACATCTCTTCCCTGTATTTTGATCCTCCCTCTTCCTTCCCTGACAATGCTTTATTTATTGATTGCTTAAGTAATAATTATAATACTATTTTTTTATTTATACTCTGCCCATCTGGCTAGATTTCCCCAGCCACTCTGGGCGGCTCCCAACAGAATATTAAAAACACGATAAAACATCAAACATTAAAAATTTGCCTAAATAGAGCTGCCTTCACATGTCTTCTAAAAGTCAGGTAGTTGTTTATTTCCTTGACATCTGATGGGAGGGTGTTCCACAGGGTGGGCACCACCAGCCAGAAGGCCCTCTGCCTGGTTCCCTGTAACCTCACTTCTCGCAGGGAGGGAACCGCCAGAAGGCCCTTGGAGCTGGACCTCAGTGTCCGGGCTGAATGACGGGGGTGGAGATACTCCTTCACTTGTATGTTGATTCCCCCCCCCTACAAAGATTGTCCCTGATACATCTCCGTTAGCATTGTTTACATGGACGAAGAGTGAAATCCAACACCAGAGCACTCATTCTTAGTGGAATGGATTCCTTCTCATCCTGTAGACCCTTGCCCATACACCAAATCTGTCCCAGATAGCCGGGGGGAACCTCTGGAGCAGATCTTAAATGGGTACAGGGGACTGAGTGGGCAAACAGAAGAAGGATATCTTCACTCCCAGGACATTGGATATCACCTCTAAACAACATATGATCAGTCCTCAGGTCTGGCCTGAAGACTCTGGTCAGTGCTTGGAAAGATGACTGCTTTGCAAACTCATGTTAGGTCTCATGATGGAAGATAGGTGGGATTTAAATGTAAGAAAAGAAAGAAACAATTATAAAAAATAAACATTTAAGTCACATCCAAGCTTTATAATGTCCCAATAGGAAGCTTATTTTTTAAAAAAATTATACTTGCATATATTAGAAAAGCTTGGGGAAGTCATTCTTTGTGAGTTTGTATACAAACTGGATTGAAACTGCTCAGTTTTCCTGCAGATTTCATACTTTGATTTTTGTGATACAGTTCTAGATTAAAGAAGCTAGCAAAATGCATATAAAAGTGTGTTTTTAAAAGGATAAAATACATTTAGTAATAAGTATTTGTGAGAAAACATTCTTGTAAACTGCTTAGAAATCTATGTTGTGATTATGCAGCATATAAATTAATTAACTACAGTGGGACCTTGGGTTAAGTACTTAATTCGTTCCAGAGGTCCATACTTAACCTGAAACTGTTCTTAACCTGAAGCACCACTTTAGCTAATGGGGCCTCCTGCTGCTGCCGTGCCACCGGAGCACAATTTCTGTTCTCATCCTGAAGCAAAGTTCTTAACCTGAAGCACTATTTCTGCGTTAGTGGAGTCTGTAACCTGAAGCGTATGTAACCTGAAGCGTATGTAACCCGAAGTACCACTGTAATAATCAATAAGTTAGCCAGTATTGTCTAGTCCAATGGGCAGTTGTTATCCAAAATCTCATGTGATGGCTTCCCCCCCCCCTCCCAGTACACTGAGATATCTGGGATGATCCTAGAACCTTTTGGCTATGCAATCTCTTAATACGCTACAGGCTGTTCCACATATTTCAGTAGTTAGATATTTACTTTCCGTTTCAGACTTTTCTAGCAGCTGAGGTTCTGTTGTCTCATATGTGTTGGTGCGTGTCAGATTTCACCTGAGTCTGCATGCAAATTTCCCAAACAATGTTGAGACCCCCATGAGTAGACCTGTGAGTCAATGATGCCCAAATGTATTCCACACACATCTTTACAAGTACATATTTGTAAACCTAATTTTCCTCACTCTGCTGGTGAACTTAAAGTTTCCTTCTTCTTTATAGTTCTTTATAGTTCTACATATTTTAGTTCTAGTTCATAGTTCTACATATAGTTCTTCTTTATAGTTCTACATATTATTCTTTTTTTCACCAAAAAAATGTGTTTAAGTTTCACAATTGAGAGAGGGAATGTTTTTTTGAAGCTTTTCAGACATTATGAAACCGAACCTGAATATGTATTCAAAGACAATTTTCTTTCACCCTGATTTCTGTCTTGAAGGATGTGTGGGTGGACTCGTGGGGAAGCAACAGATATCTCAGTTTCTTCTTGTTCTCTGGTTAGGAGTGGGGAGGGGAGAGCAGCACCATGCTGGCTGTCCCCAAACATCCCATGTTGCAAGACACGGAGAGGAATCACTCTGACCATTTGTCTCTTTAAAGAAGGAATGTTTCCCCCCTTAAACAACAACAACAACCTCTTTGTATTTTTGGATATATAGCTCTCACCATAACCTCTCATCGAGCAGCCCAGGAAAGCCACTGCTGTGAAATCAAATGTTCCCATATCTCTGCCTGAAGCTCTGTTGCCTTTGCACTTTCCACGCACCCCCTTAAAATGGGAAAGCGTACAACAGATGCCTTATGCATTATGTATGTCACATAACAGAAGCCAATTGCCACATGTGTATTTTGATACTGAATAATTCATGGCTAATCTGCTACAACTGCAGTGGGACTGCTCCACCCAGCATTGTAAAAGTCATTTAGATGAACCGAGTTAATTTTGGTTTGCCCTTGGAGATCTCGAAGCACAAACCGCACTTGGAATGCCATGCAAACCACGCGGAAATGCCACTGGCTTTTTGCAGTCATTGGGGACGCTCGAAATCAGGAGGGTCTAGGTAGTTGACAAGTGGCTGATGGATGCGAAGGAGCTGTCTCTGCAGGAAAATATTGGGCTGCATGCAAAGATTTCCGCTCCATGAACAGAAGATTTGTGGTCATGCAAGGCATCCATGGGTGAAAACGTTGGATCCAACCAGAGGCGTTGAGTGACATGAACATTGTACTTGCACCATTAGATCTGAGGTGGCTCATTGATGCACACAAGCCAGCTTGCATGGTGTCAGCCACACCAATGGAACTGGGGAAGTAGCACACAGCCTTCTTGGTGGTGGCGCCCGCCCTGTGGAATATCCTTCCATTAGATGTCAAGGAAATAAACAACTACCTGGCTTTTAGAAGACATCTGAAGGCAGCCCTGTTTAGGATTTTTAATATTTGATGTTTTATTCTGTTTTTAATCTGTTGGGAGCCACCCCAGAGTTGCTGGGGAAACCCAGCCGGATGGGCGGGGTATATATATATATAAATTATTATTATTATTATTATTATTATTATTATTATTATTATTATTATTATAGCTGTGAGTGGCCATCCCAGCATTCTGATAGTTTCTCCTCTGAATTCAACTTAGAGTTGTACAAGAAGCCATGCAGAGAACCAGCAGGTGACCTCCTCTGAGGGCAGGCAATTCTTTGAGATCCCTGCAGTGGGTGTGAATGGATAATTCAATCACTCCTGCTGCCCAGAGACCATGGCCTTACCTGGCTTAAAGGAGGCTTGATTGGAATCAAGCATGCCCAGAGGCTCCGAAGAACTTCCAACTATTCAATTAGCCTATTTTTCAAGGTACACAAGATGATCTCTTAGTCACTCTAGCATCAGCCCGGTTAGTTTGAGAATGACTTCATGGAGCTAAAGGCACATGAAATCCTGGACCAAAAAGACTTGTTGCAGCCTCACATCAACACCGCCACTCACTCATTCACCCTCCACAGCACAAGGATTCTTGCTGCGACTCTAAAGCATAGCTATCAACGTTTCCCCTTTTAAAGGGAAATTCCCTTATTCCGAATAGGATTCCTCACAAGAAAAGGGAAAAGTTGACAGCTATGCACTAAAGAGGAACAGGAAGGATGCAGTGGTGAAATCTGGTGTCTTCCTTCTTTGCAAAGAGCTGCGGCTTTGCTACAGGGTAAGTGGGCAAGTGGACACGTCAGCATACAGAGCGCTAGAATGGGACTTTCTGAATGATGGAAGCAACTGTCAGAATCAATATCTGCTATCGTATAGGTTCCTGACAATGGGGTTTTGCCCAGGGCTGCTGTGCAACCTGCGCTCTGGGAATGAGGCTTTCATCATAGCAGGTTTGGCAATGGCATCCAGCACCTATCAGATGTCTCTTCAGCTGCTGAGGCCCAATCTGCTTTTTATACATATTTCTGTAGCAATAATAGGCAATGTAAGAGACTGCAGAATCCTCACACTAAAAGGGAGGGCCAAATTGTTTGATTCCAACTGGTGAATGGAAGGACTCTTCAATTTACCCAAACTCAACAAGTCATTTGGCCCTCCCTTTTAGTGTGAGGATTCTGCAGTCTCTTACATTGCCTATTATTACTACAGAAATATGGTATCTGAAGCAGTGTGCATGCACACGAAAGCTCATACCAAGAACTAACTTAGTTGGTCTTTAAGGTGCTACTGGAAGGAATTTTTTTGTTTCAACAAGTCAACGAGTGTGGTGCAATAGAGGTCACAGGGACTCTCAGAGAGCGGATGAATTCAGAAATGTGCTTAAGGAGACTAGCTCTGAAACAAAAAACAAGACTGAACTTTGTCTCGTGCAAAAATCCAACCTGCTGCTGTAATGCGCGGAAGTTGTCCTGCAGCTGTGGTTGCTGAATAAGCTGCTTTGGTCTAAAAACATAAAAGGATATAATTAAATGCACTCTTTCCCATCCATTGATATATAGTAACATTTGAAATCAATTTCTCCCAATGTAATTAGATATTAACTGCAATAATAAAGGTAAAATACATTTCGGATGTACTTTAAATGTACATCAGATGTACGGACGAAATCAGTGGGTATGTCCCTCTGTTCTTGTACATCTCAAACACATAATGAAGCACATATCTAAAAAGATTCATTACTAGCCAGCTGAAAAGGAAAGGATTTCTTGTATTAAAGTTTTCAGAACTGCCTGAAATTAAATTCATTTTTAAATTATAACAGTACCCATGAACTTTAAGAAAGTTTTTTTTTTAAAAAAAAACCACCTCCACTTTTTCATCTTTGTTCTTTTTAGTGTGAAATGAATACAAACTCTCCTAATGCAATTTGGAGTTCCTGGGCATAAGAATCTTGAGTCCTCATCCAAATAAAGAGATCTGCAGAGAAGTAGCTGGCAGAGCAGGGAATGGAATCCTTATGGGAGAACCCTCTGCAACAATGTCAAATGAATTCAAAGGCTCTGTCATTTTTAAGTGCCTTTGAAATAAAAAGAACACACTCATTTTCCAGGCTGGTGCGTGATTGCATAACCTTAATAAAATATAAGAGCCTGTTTCATTAATCAGTAACACACTCAGCACTGTACACATATTATAAATGGCATTTCCTCTCATAGGGTTAAGAATGAAGTAATGCTAAACAAGTCCAGTGGGCCTGCTGTCCTTGAAAGCACCCTGCAATGTTGGTTTATTTCCAATGGAATCCCCTAAAGGACTACTTATTCAAAAAGGGTTGATTTCCCAAAGTGTTTCTTTTTTTCCAGATTCAAAGCAAACATCTCACAAAACTAATATGCATTTTTTAAAAAAGAGAGTACGACACTGCTTTCATCTGCCGATTGCTCAAACACTGGATTTGGTAGCTTGCAGAACAGGCTAGTACAACTTGGATTCTTGCAATACGCCTATCAAACCTATTCCAACAAAAATCGCTACCTGGGAGACAGACAGACACACACACACACACACACACACACACACACACACAGTCTTAAACTGAATTCCATTTGCATCAACATATCAAAGCAGGCTGTTTATGACATGGTGTCTTAGGAGTACAAGCTTATTCCATTACATCAGGAGGGGTAGTCATACAGAAGGTGCTGGAGTATGACCCCCATCACCCACCATTGGCCATGCTGGCTGGGACTGATGGGAGTTGGGAATCCAAGACCAGGAAGGTCACAGGTTCCCTACCTCTGCTTTATATGAATATGTACTAGATCAGAGGAAGTCAGTGTGGTGCCCTCTAGACGTTATTGAACTCCAACTCCTGTCAGCCCCAGCCAGCATGGAGCTGCCAGTATAGTAAGGTGCACTCCTAAAAACATTTAAAGTTGAAGTCAGGAAAAAAAATGAGAACATTACATTACATGCCAAAAAAAGTTAGATTTAAATAATATAATAAAATTATGTTACGAGCTGTTAAGGACACAAAATGCAATAGAACAGAAAAGGTGGCCACACATCACAGAATAGAGTGGCTGGGGCAACCCAGTCAGATGGGTGGGGTACTAATAATAATAATAATAATAATAATAATAATAATAATAATGGAGCAACCCTCTCATCCCCAGTATGAATTTAGCACACTCGGTGTCCATAGAATGCCAGGTGTCTGTTGGGAAAGTAAAGGTAAAAAACCAGAATGGAAGAAGTCATAGCTGACTGGAACAATGGCCCCACATAACCCCACATTTTCTCCTGGTCCTACTTGTACAAGAGAGGCATGGGTTTTTGTTTTTTTTTAGCAATTTGGAAGAGGCTTGTTAATTCTCAGATAAAGCCAAGGTTTTTAATGAGAATCCTCTGGAAACTTGTAAACTCCACCACCAGAAAGTTCCTAGCACAATGGTCTCTGGGAGTTGCTGTTTACTGGGTATTCTGGATCTTCGGTGCTTGATAAAGTATAGTCTTTAGGGATATTTGCAGTGGGAACTGCCTGCTGGTAAGTCTCCCATTTTATATATTTGGTGCATCATGGTCAAAACAATTTATCTCGAAGAATCCCAGCCTTGGTGTTTGGCCTTGGTAAAGGACTTGGTTGTTTTCAACCTTCAAATGTAAAAACACAACCCACAAACCTAGACCTAGGGACAGAATGTTCATTATAAAACCTGAATGCTGAGTGCATTTGAAGCAGAACCATGTAGCCAATCAGCTGTACAAGAATCCTGCCATTTGAATGGAGCACCTTAAACACATTAGGCTGGATTCAAATTTAGTTAGTTGCACTTAGGTCTCATTGACATGACTAAGTGAAGCCCCTTTCCTTTCCATGGGACCTAATTGTACCTAATCCTGTCTGGATCCAACCTGTGAAACTAAAGGTGAATGGAATGTGCCTTGCTGTCCTTCTGAGAGGTATGGCCAACAAATATTTGGCAAGTTTCCATTTGCTCATTTCAGCAAACAAGGGCAAATTGATTGCCAAAATCCCATAGCTCTTGACGTGGCTATATGGATTGACATGGCTATATGGAATGACAGATTGGTTTTGATCCCAAAAGCCATCAACACTTTATCAAGACTAATAGTATGTTTTCACCGGTCTCATGTGACAAATACTTGGTAGGGTTGAGTCTTTCTTTCTGAATTTCATAGTGGATGATTTGTACTGTATGTTATGAAAAATGACATGACTCTGGATAGATCAAGATTAGTTTGTTTCCACAACCCACATTTTTTTTGTTTCCCAGGTCTATATAATTTCCTGCTGCCTTGAGGGTTGAATGACAAAGTAGGTGATCTTTCTCAGTTATTTTCTGTGTATGTGTGATACATTGTTTATGATGCTTTCATGATATTTAGAAGGTTGTAAACTATCAGTAGTCACAACGAAGCCTCCGTATAAAAATAATTTATGATGGAGCAAAGCTTTTAGATGGTACTCAATTATAAATTAGATAAAACTGGTAAGGTTCATATTGACCTAGACTTCTTGAAAACGTGTTTGGCATTGACTTTATTTTCAATTTTTATATCTGTGTTAAAGGCCTATAGCAAAAAATAGATATTTTTTTTATGTCTTTAGTTCTGAGAATACTTTGCCAGGAACAAATTGCTTTTAACTTGCTTATATTATGAAAAACGATTATTGCACATCAAATCAAAACATTAAAAATGCAGACATTTTATTGTCAATTTAGTGGCCTCGATGTAAACCAAAATATCTCAGGCTGTCTATTGCTCTGAATTAATTCTGTGCTTGTTTAGTTGGAAGTGTATTCCTCTGAGTTCAGTGGGGCTTACTCCCATGCATAGGACTTCAGCTTTAACATGCATGATTCTGCACAATGAGGAATTTACCGAGATGGAATCTGTTCACAGAGCAAAGAAGTTCATTTGGTCCATTCTGGGAAATATATATGATGAAGAGGCAAATGATAACAGACTTGGGCACATGGATCACAGCCAACAGAGAACAAGCATCCAATCACCATGCACTATGCATAACACTCATTAAATTGTGCTTGGGGATTAGCTTTCGGTCTCACTGAATTGCACTTCAATGGAATCTGACTTATGGTTTGCTGACAATGTATGGCCTCAGAGAGCGGGCCTTTGATGTGTTCTCTAGGAAGTCTAGGTTGAACTGAACTGTTTCTATTTTTACATTACATTTTCTGACAGGATTCGTGCTCATTTTTTAAGACGGGGTGATTAATACACCAACTGTTCAGTATGGCAGTATGTGATGAGTAAAAGGTAAAGGTCCAGTCATGGCCGACTCTGGGGTTGTGGCGCTCATCTCGCTTTATTGGCCGAGGGAGCCAGTGTACAGCTTACAGGTCATGTAGCCAGCATGACTAAGCCGCTTCTGGCGAACCAGAGCAGCGCATGGAAATGCAGAGCAGCGCATGGAAACGCCGGAGTGGTACCTATTTATCTACTTGCACTTTGACGCTCTTTCAAACTGCTACATTGGCAGGAGCAGGGACTGAGCAATGAGAGCTGACCCTGTCACGGGGATTTGAACCACTGACCTTCTGATCAGCATGTCCTAGGCGCTGTGGTTTAACCCACAGCGCCACCCGCGTCCCTATGTGATGAGTACAGTTGGTTAAATCTGTGTTTCCATTCCAAAGTGGCAGCAGTCATGAGACCGCACCCTCCAAGTGTTCCTATTTTCCAGAGACAGTTCTAGAATTAGGAAAGCCATTCTGGCTCCTGATTTGATGCCAGAATGTTCCTATATCTCTCACCAATGCCAGCACCACTGAGCTCAGGGAGGAGAATGAGCCTGTGCTTGGCCTGAGGGATGGCTGTGGCTGTGGCTGCAGCTGTGAGAGAGCATCCTGTTGCCTCTCCATAGCCTCTCCATGGCTGCTGCTGGCCTTCCCCCTTGGGCAGCTTCAGCCCAGCTGAAGAGTGGACAAGGAGGAGGAGAGGCCCAGCCTCATGAAACGCTGCTCTGATGGGCAGGCAGAGGGCAGGGCCACCCCAGACAGGGAGAAATGGGGAGCATAGGGGAGCACAGCACAAGGAGTGTGTGTGTGTGTGTGTGTGTGCGCGCGCACACACACACAAATGCTTTGTGCATCTGAATCTAATCTTGCGCTTTTATCAAAAATAATAATTATTTATTGGTGTGTGTTTATCTTTTTGTAAGTCTATCAAAGAATAAAATAAAATCAGGATTAAGGGGTTTTCTCAGGACAGTGGAGTATCTGTGTGTGTGTGTGTGCCTGCTGTGTCCCATTGGTGAAGTGGTCATGGGAAGGTTTCTCTGATGTTTGCTCACTGATTCCTCCAGCCAATTCTATTCTGAAAAGGTATCCGGAATGTTATAAAGCAGGGGTCAGCAAACTTTTTCAGCAGGGGGCCGATCCACTGTCCCTCAGACCCACTGTCCCTCAGACTATATTGTGATCAAACCCCATCAGTAACACCTGCTTATTTAAATAGAAAGATCAGATATGTATACCCACTGGACTGAAGCAATTGTCAAAATGGCTGTGTAAATGCAGCATACAGGCAAAGGGCTTCATTGTTTGTTTGGTGACAGAGCATCATTAAGACTGCAATTTCGCACCTGGAAGTAAGTCCCTCCGAAGTCCAAGGGACTTCCTTTTGACTAGACATGCCTTGTAAGTAGAGAATTTTTTAAAAAAAGTTGATTCAGAGTTCCATTTCTTCTTCTCCTAACATGATTATTTTTGACCGACTGTTTCTCCACACCCTCTGCCTAGATTATTATTTGATGCAAATTAATAAAGTGAAACAGAATCATTTTCATCATTTTACTCAGAATAAGAGATAGCATGTAGACACAGTTAACAGCACCCTGACGACACTTCTCCAGCTAATTACCTGAGGAGCCAAATGAATTTCCTCTTTGATATCAAAACCTGAAAGAAATTCCAGATCCTCGCAGCCTCTTCAATCAGCCTGTAAAATGCAGCAGTATAGAACGGCAGGAACTAAGGTTATTGAACAACTGAAGCTCGTCGGCGACCGGAGTCTATCAGTAGCCACACAAAAGAACTTTTCAATCCCACAAAAAGTCTGGCTGATCATTTAATGTCCCTGGGGATTATTTGCAGAGACAGGAACCTTATGGTAAATGTGAAAAAAGTTTCCTCAGACACCCTTCAGAGTCAGAAAATTCAAAGGCCAGCTAAATCTCACATCGGTAGCCAACTGCATCACCTTAAATTTGATCTGTGACATAAATGGAAGGCTACGGGCTATCTACAAAGGCATGTTTTATCATTGCTGCTAAAGATAGTCTGACTTTATCCTGCCGCAGCTGTGGCAGCACAAACAGATGTTTTCTCCACAACAGGCTCTATGGCACCCAGGGGGAAGCAAATGGTCTTACCATAAAGCAATCACCTCAAGCTTCAAGTTACAGAGGGGGTGCCATTTTCCAGCTATCTCCAAACACCATGTCTGCCTGCCATTTTTTAAAAATCATTTTCTTAAAAAAAAAGAAAGGAAAATGTGTGCAAAGAAGTGGGGACTATTTTGATTTCAAGGGAATAAACCCTTGAATATATACATATAGCTGTTATGAAAATGATTATTGCATGTTATTAATGTGCACAAAACTCATATAGGCAGGGAGTGTGTAGAAACAGTTGCTCAAGTGATCCTCAGCCATTATGAAACCCCTCACTTTTCTATGAAGCCTTTGACGTATCTCCATAGCCTTCGCCTCCAATCAAAACATGGAACTTCCTCCATCACCTGTTGCCTTTCACTTTCTCCCTGCCTCTGTTGCCTCCAACATAAACTTAAATTACAAGCTCCTAGTGGCAGAGATTTCCCAGTAGTTTTCCCAATAGTGATGTATGGAAGTGAGAGCTGGACCATAAAGAAGGCTGATCGCCAAAGAATTGATGCTTTTGAATTATGGTGCTGGAGGAGACTCTTGAGAGTCCCATGGACTGTGAGAGGATCAAACCTATCCATTCTTAAGGAAGTCAGCTTTGAGTGCTCACTGGAAGGACAGATCCTGAAGCTAAGGCTCCAATACTTTGGCCACCTCATGAGAAGTGAAGACTTCCTGGAAAAGACCCTGATGTTGGGAAAGATGGAGGGCACAAGGAGAAGGGGGCGACAGAGGATGAGATGGTTGGACAGTGTTCTTGAAGCTACCAGCATGAGTTTGACCAAACTGTGGGATGCAGTGGAAGACAGGAGTGCCTGGCGTGATCTGGTCCATGGGTTCACAAAGAGTCGGACACGACTAAACGACTAAACAACAAGAAAAGGGGCAGAGATTTGTCTTTTTGATGTTGCTGCTTTTGCTACTCTGCAAAGCACTCTGCAAAGCACCATCTTTGCTGATGACCTTGTTATAGCAAACCCAGGAGGTGAGGGCTGACAGGAATGTAGCCAATTGGGACCACTGGGGAACAACAGGGAGTATTAACATGCTCAGGGGAACTCCAACGATTGCAATAAGAGCAGCTGGAGCAGTCAGAAAGGCAGTCAGAAAGTTTGTGAACTGGGAGGAAGGCATCTTTGCTCCCTCAGCACCTCCAGTGCCAGGGCTGTGAGAGACACTTAAAGGTGAAAGAGCTTTTAAGCTCTCTGCCTTCCTTACTGGGCTCTGGGAAGCTCTCACACAGGCTCTGGGAGGCTCCTGTGAGATCTAAGATGGATCAGGAGATCTTGTGAGGGCCTCCCAAAGCCCAGTAAGCAAGGGAGAGAGCTTAGAAGGTGGTGGAGCTTTGCCTAGTGGGCAAAGCCCTCCTGGCATTCTGGCTTCCAATAGGTAGGGATGCTCACAAAGGGGCAGTTTTAGGGTGGTTCGACTATATGTGGCTTCAGCCTTTTGCAGAATCCCCAGAATGTCACTCCCTGCACATGTTGTGAGTCAACAGTATTCATAGATATATCCCCAAATAACTTCTTGAAAACGTTAACTATATTGCTAATTTAATTCTGGTCAGGAAATGGGAGATGACTAATTGCTAAGCACTTATCAGTTAACAGGCACTAAAACCCATAGTCCATCTTTCAACATCTGTTGATTTTTCACTGTCTTTTCATTGTGAGATAATGTGGCGGTAGATCAGCGAGTCAATAGAAAACTGGTCACTAGATCTATGCACTTGGAATGAAAATGTTTGAGAGGTGCCGTTGATGCCCAAATGCAAAATGTATGCAAAATGTATGCATAGTTTGCACTTCTATGCCTGCAAATGCAGAACTGACAAGAGATAAAAGTTCATATTTGATGTACAGCAATAGTTAACAGGAACACTCATGTTCAGAAGCACTTCACATATAAATATCATAAGCTGGGGATAAACAGTGCTGGAGGGCTGTTCCTTTAATGCTGTGCCTCTAAACTCCAAAGAAACATCTGGCTAGCCCGTGTCGGAAATAGAATCTGAGCTCCACAATGCTTGCATTCTAAATGTTGCCTTTGTAAAATGAATCTAACCAGTGTGAAAAGTATCACCGAAGTACTAGCAAACTCTTGCTTTCCTTTTTTGCAAACCTTTTGATACAGAGTTCTAATGACGGCATGCTTCTAGTCTGAAAGAACCTTTATTTAGATTTTTGTTGTGTTTCTCCATCCCATATAAGGCTTTAAGATTTGGAAATATGCATTGCTGTCATCAGATAACTTACGAAAAGGCGCACCCTGTTGCTTGCATGAATCACATGACGAGAGAAAGTTATTTGAAATGCAAGTTAGATCTGCTCAGCAACAGCATTCTGGGATTTCCCTTTCTCTCCTCAGTTAAAATCCTGGGACGCGTGCCAGGAAAACAACACATTTTATGCATCGTTTTGCTTGCACTGGACTTTCTTCAAACTGTTGAATCTTTTCCTGCTTTTCTTTCCCATTTTTAATTCATTCCTCTCTAGCTGTCGATTTCTGTGTCACCCTTGCAGCTTCACCTTGGGTTTTTCAGGGTTCCTTTCTTCTCTCTTGAATTTTCTGGCTTTGCTTTCTTGTACAGAACTTTTTTTTAAGAAGTCCCCCTTTCCCTTCTTCTTGTTTACTTTCTTAAAGAGAAAATTGTTCTTTGTGTACATAAACGGGATGAAACAAGCTTTTCTTTTTATCTCTGGAGTGCTTTTTATCCAACACATCCCTGTGCCTATGTTGTTATCTCTTTTCTTGGCCTTTCCCCTTGTTACAGTGTTGTTTGGCCCATTTCTGGCTTGGCTCCTTCTTGTGCCATTTCAATCCTTCTCTCTCCCTTATTGTTGTTTTCCTCTTTCATGCTGCCTGGCTTCAAAAGAGCAACCTCACAGTGGTCGGCTGTTCCAGCACATCCATTCCTGGCTCCAGAGCAAGAGAGACTGCTTGGCATATGTGCAGAGGGATGGCCAGAAATTACTAGTTGGGCAGTGTCGTTAACCAAACATAGCTACAAACTATTAAGAAAAGGTGGGTCAGGCTCTTTATCAAGGATTCCTAATTCTTGTGATATAACGAACAACACGATGCAGTTGACTCTGAAAAACCCTTGATAGCTGTGAACAAAAGACAGTCTGCCAGGTATTTGTAAAAGATGCCTTGACATTGTGCATCTGACTTTTAAAAAAACAACAAAACCAACCCTGTCCAAGTGTTATAGAAGGAAACTAAAAGAAAAAGTGTGACTTGCAAGGGAAAGAGATATTTGAGGGGCATTTGATAACAGGGTTCCTATGGTGGAGGTTTTCTTTGTAGTAGTTCATCATGCCGAGAGACCAAAGAAGAACTTTTGTCTCATTCTTTCATTGCTAACAAAGCCAAGACTTCTGTTCCTACTGAGGATGCCCACAATCTTGACTTTGCCAAGAAGAATTCTCCACATGAGGAAGCCAAAGAAAGAAAAGAGAAGAAAAGAAAGCACACACAAAAAGCCATGTTGGTCACAGAAACTAAGGACTCACATTTAGCACAAAAATAACCTATTGACTCCTGGCATAAGTAAAAAGTGGGAGATTGACTTTGAGTGTCATGAGAATGAAAGAGGAAGGGGAGGCGCTGAAAGGGCTCCTCTGAAAAAAAGTAGAAGAGCATCCAAAGGAGGAGCAAGGGACCCCAAGTGATGGGCAAAATAAGCCCAACCAAAGTGACTCATCTGATCAAACTACATTGTGCAATGCACAATAAGCCTTGGCAGTCAACCAAAAGCTTGTCAGAGAGAGATTCAACCGATCTGACAGTCAACTGCCATGGACATAGTGGTATTACTTTAGCACAGGAAAAGCAGCAGAGACAACAGCTTGCAAGTGGGCAGACAAGCAATGCACAGTAATTTGTCAAAAACTGCATCTGATGTGGCCTGATGGTGAAATATGCATTGAGAAAGCTAACCTGTCCTCCCCACAAATAGGTATTCAGAAACAATGGAGGTTCTGGCTGCTATCCAAAGATACTCTATAGGCATGCTCAAGAGCTTAGATGTGCTATTGAGGAGTTTTGCTTCTGAATGGCAGACTGCTGTTCACCTAGAAAAAAGAGAGAGGCTATGGCTCAGTGGTCATGTGAAAGGAAGATTGCAGGTTCAATCTCCAGTATCCCTAAGGAGGGATGAAGCCTTGCAGAGCTGTAGCCAATTAGATTAGACCAGTGTTTCCCAAACTTGGGTCTCTAGCTGTTTTTGGACTACAGTTCCCATCATCCTAGCTAGGGATGATGGGAGCTGTAGTCCAAAAACAGCTGAGCTTTGCACAGTGTTTGGGAAACACTGGTGTAGACCATACTGGTCTAACTCAGTATAAAGCAGTTTCCTATATACTGTATTACAATCTGGTATTGTAAACCCTCTCAGACGATTTTTTTTTGGGGGGGGGGCATGCAGCAACAGGACTGTGAGAAAAACAAGCACAATGCCACGCTGGACACCTGGAACTAATTGCAGATTTCTTTGGGCCCGGCACATTACTGCAAGACTGTTAGCCTGGCAAACCTTAATGCATTATGTAAGTGCCAACCAATGTCTTTGAGAACAGAATACCCAGATGCCCAAGCCCATTCTGCCAGCTCCTTGAAACCAGCACAAGACACATGTCATGACTCAATTAAAATGCTTCACTGAGAAGAGGGCTGCCCCTTTGTAGTAGTCAAAATAAACAATGTGCAAATTGGCCTCCCATCAATCATAGCTCAGTTCCGTCCACTGAAACCTTTGGAATAGAATCCGCCAGACCAGTCAACCACACAGAAACCTCTTCTGTTATCTTCTCGCTTGCTTGCTGCTGCTCCTAACTTGCTGTTATCGCCTCTTTCTGTTGCAAGTTTAAAATCTTAATTAAATTGCAGAACTTCTCCAAAGTAGATCATTTTGTTCAGACTCAAAACATCTTTTGTGCAATTTTCTTTCCAATTTTGGGAATCCTTTGAAAAGAAAACAACAGCAACAACTAGAAAGCCTTTGGGTGGGTGGGGGGTTCATATTTGTGTAGGGCACTGTAACCTGCCAGCAGGCAAACTTAAAATGTTTTTGTCGAAGCAAAGGAAATGAGATGCTGGAATTTTCAAATGGGAAGTGACAACTGTATGGTTTTGGGGGTTTTTTGGGTGTTTTTTTTTTTTTTTTGAAAACTCAGAGCTCAGGCTTGGAGTGCAGAAATATTATTCCTGACTCTGCCTTCAGTGCATTTTCACCCTTGATCTTTGAATCCATGTACACATGAAGTTACCCACAATTCACTGGTTTCTTCTGAAATATTGTGGTGTGATATGGTTTCCCCAATGCCAGCTTTACTCTGACTTCAAAACTGTTTTAGTGGTGAATCCCAGGGGTATACAGTGCAAAATCAAATTGAAATGCAGCAAGCAAAAACAGCCTTGGTTCATTTTAAGCCTATAAGGTGTACATACATTTTACTTCCTCCCCATACCTTCTTCCTGACTCTTTTCATAACCCCAGTCACCATTGAGCCTAACAACTGATGCCTGGACTTTTTATTTCCTCCAGCCAGAACCATTAATCCAATCTAATGCTAAATCTGGCAGACTGGTAATTCATTGGCCTGTCATTAATGACCAATGAGTAGAGATTGAATGTTCACTTCTGGATTTATCAGTGCCTGGCCCTTTTTGATGCCCCTGATCTGTATAAAATGAGAGGACTTCTAAGCATTTGCATGAAGGGGGGCAGCGACTAAAATTTGGGGTAAAGGCAGGGGTGCACACTCACTGTGGGAAGTTCTGAATGTGTGGGGATGGTGGGAGATGACTTGCATGTGCCCCTTTGTCCACTTCCACCTTTAAGGCCATATGTGTTAATGCAGAGGCGGTTATAGGGTAGCGAAACTGGTGTGGTTACACTGGGTGCTGCCCTGCAGGGGTGTCAGGGACTGTGCTGAGGAGGGCTGCACTGAGGAAGAAATGGTGGGAGACACCCCCTCCCCCTGATCCTGAATCTTCCCAGGAGGAGGAGGACAGTATAGATTTGGAACAGTGCTTTGCAGAGGGGCATAGTTCAGAAGGCAGAAGCTGGGAAATACTGGAGGGAGAACAGCTGGCAGAAGAAACACCAGAAGAGAGAGAGTTAACAGATTCACAGTCTCTGGACAGCATCCTCCCCCCCACCCCCGTCTCCAAAGTCACTGAGAGCTCAGAAAGTGTCAGAACAGAAAGTACAGAGGTTACAAACTCAGGTTACAAGATGTAGGAGTGATGTAGATTAATAGGGATGGAGAGGGGAGTATCCCTTAATTGGGAGCACTGCCATTTCTAGGAGATGTGTTCTTTGTTCTCTTGCTGTGATTATTAAAGATTCTAACTGATAAGGTGTTCCTTTGTTTGGTATTTTTATCTACTGCCATGGGGGAGGAAGCCGGTTCCCCAAAGCCTGACAGGGGGGCACCAAAACAATGCTGTAGAATGGAGCCCGAGAGACAGATGGGTGCCAGATTTTAGTGTTGTGCAGGGCACAGCTGAAATTTGAGAGCCCAAGTCTGCCACTGGTTCACACCAAACACACGAAGAGCACTCTAGGCATTCAGACATGGCTGCAAATCTGTCAAGTGATAGTTACGTTTATGGCTGGGATGATCTGTCCGTCTAGCTTCTTTCAGTTTTTCCATTCATTTTTCCATTGTTACATTCAGTTCCCCAAATTTACCGGCAAGTTGTGTTTTTTATTTAGTTATTAATCCCTGCCCTGGCTCTTCCTATCAGATTCAGTACTTGAACTATCATATGGTTTCAAGGTTTAAAGCTTTTATTCAAGAATTAAGTACAGTGGCAAGAGAATGTATAACCTCTTTTGTTCTTTAAGGGGATATGTTACTGTTATGTAAATATACAAACAGGAATTGATAAATTGACAGCTGATGGGTAATGGGAAAATTAAAAAATAATAATGGTAAATTGAATATAAGGAATGAGATGTGAATTAGAAATAAATATGTAATGTTAACCAGTAATGGGGAAAAGTAGGGGCAAATCTAGCACAAAGAACAGGAAGTCAACTTTTTTGGGGGGAAAGATTTAAATTGGATGTTATTTGGTATTGATTTGTTAAAAATTTGGAAAACTAATAAATATTATTTAGCAACAACAACAAAGAATTCAGTATAGCGTCCCAACGTGAGTCTACAAGTTACAAGTTCAAAAGACACTTCAGAGCTCTATGAGACAAGGCTAGGCATGTGCTAAGACATTTTGCAACAACTGACATGTCTCCTGAGTGCAGCTTTGAAGAGCGGGTCAGGCACAGCTATTTGCACTGTAGACATCTGGAGTCTCGGGACTCTGCAAGCACTCCATGATGGCTGAGTATGCCAAGTCTATTTGCACCAGCTCAGTCATCTCCATGTCCTTGAAGATGGAGGTGGAGCAGTGGCAGACCTTTGCATCTCAAATTTCAGTGGTGCCCTGTGCAATGCAAAATCTGGTACCCCGGCCTCTCGCCTTCCATTGTGGTAATAGTGGTGGTGCCTGCTTTGATGCCCTGAAAGCTCTGTGCCCAGTGTGATTGCATCAGTCACACTTCCCAGAGCCAGCTCTGGGTGGAGATGGCAGGGCACTGTCAGATTTCTCCCTAGGTGCCTCCTTCAAAAGGGATGTCTCCTTGCTAACAGGGAAAGGTATCTGAGCCACCTTGGCTGGTGGCAACATTGTGGGTTATCTGGTGACACCATAGTGGACCAGTCTCCTGAGAACCCGCTTGGTCCTTCCTCTGGATCTAAGTATCCATCTCCCAAACTACTGGAGAGCCACAGCTTCCCCACCCATCATGAGCACTGAAAGTTAGCATGTATCTTACTTACATATTCTGTTGAAAAATATCAGCTGATGAATACTATTATGAAACAGTAGTTTCATTCTGGAGACACTGTCCTTTTGAGGCTTTTGAGATGTCTTCCGTTGAAACTTTTGAAAAACTATTGAGAGACTTTACTTTTGAAACTTTTGAGTCATCTTCTGTTGATACTTTTGAAAGACTATTGTGAGGCTGTCCTTAGACATCTGTTTTGAACACACGGCTTGGTGGTCCTCACTGCCACTCTGTTATATTGTATATATGAACTTTGATTAGCTTACTCCTATAATTTGTATGATATCATTATTCTATTATATATTTTCTACTAACTATTAGCTTACGTGTTGTGTTTGTATTGTCATGATTAGTTCTTTATGCAACACAGGGGTTTGTTTTCAGCAAGGCTAATGGTCAGAGATGATAGAACTGCAGTGCAACAACATCTGAAGGACAGCACTCCCCGGACTTATTTAGTATATTGGCCGGCACCAACCCTAAATTATCATTAATATCTGCAAGTTGCACTCAGGCTCATGCACGCATTCTGCCAGGCATGAGAATTCTTTCTTCTTCAGACTTAATGGACATATGCAGTCACACTTGCCACTACTGATCATCCGTCAGCACAAACTTAGCAGTATGGTACCACATGAAACCTTGTGGTATTGGTTGTACGTCTTCTCCAGCCCCTTTCCAGAAAGGTAAGCCACATATTGAAGTCTGTGACTTTGTCTGCTGTGCTCATTCTTGCTAGATCAAGTTGAATATATAATCAGAAAAGCCCTGCTGAACTGAATACCCACACCAGAGGTGGTGTAATTGAATGTGGAAGTTTAATAAATAATAATATTAATACTAATAATAATTTATTATTTATACCCTGTCCGTCTGGCTGGGTTTCCCCAGCCACTCTGGGTGGCTTCCAGCAAAATATTAAAGTACAATAGTCTGTCAAACATTAAAAGCTTCCCTAAGCTTAGCTACTTAGCTATCATGTCTATGATCACATATTGATTAGCTAGGACTAGAATTCCTGCTGTATTTGGAGTCCCCCTCCATCAAAAAATTGCTTTCATTTATTATTTTGATTTGTTTTAATTAGGTTTCCATGTAGCTCTTCTCTGTCGCCATCTGGCTCTTTACTTTCCCCCATACTTCTTGAATGGATTACCCACGTAAACTTTTCAGTGTAATGAAATCATTGCGCAGATTTTCATTTCTAGGCGAGATCGGCATTCTTCCCATTTTTGTACCAATTCTAATGTTTGAACTCCAGCCTCTTTCTCAATGTGCTTAGCATATGCTGCATCATCTACATAGTCATGCCCTAAAAGAAAACAGAACTGAGTATAACTTACAACTGTTAAAAGCACATTCATTTATATAGCAGAAATATCTTGCAACCCAATGCAGGGTTGCAAAGAGAGGATTGTAACGCAGTCAGCAGAGCAATTGTGCTACGTTACTGATTATCTGTTCCGTGTCAACCTGTCTGATTAATGGATGAGTGTTCGAGTAGAAAAGGGGTGACAGAGGCTTGTGTGTGCTTTTAGAAATGTATATTAACTGTGTCAGCTACTCCATCAGTTATGTTATAATGATCATAATGATGTTTGTACTGATTAATGGCTAACGAGGAGGATTCATGGCCTTGGGTAAATAGGAAGGTTGCTAACCCAAACTAGTCATTAGTTCACTAAGAAATGTGCTGAATGAAATTGTTATTGATCTTAATGACAAACATTTCACTTAATATATCCTTGGCCTCCCTTTCTCTCTCGGCAACAAATGGACAACATGTGTGTTTTCATGAGGCATTTAGGTTATATCACTGCTGAAGTTTTCAATATTCTGTTTCAACATTTTGAACACTCTGTACCTTTTTATTCCCATACAGACCTGGGGGCCATTATTCCCGCCTTTATAACTTTGTGGCTAAACTTCTCTAATGTGCTCTACGTCAGGCTGCCATTGATAGCAGTCCCAGAAGGCTCAGTAGATAAGGAGACCAGTTTCCCCAGAGGAATGGGTCCTCAAGAGGATAATAAATTAGAGTCTGGCTTCCTATTGCCCTTAGCAAGGAAGAAAGAAACTGAAATGATTTCTAATCATCATCTTGAACTGCAGTTTTGTTTGAATAAAAATCATGCTCTATTCATTCAACAGGTCTTTAACATCCTGATTCCATGAATTGGCTTTAGCTAGAAGGTTACAAACAGTTGTTTGAACTATGATGATAGCTAGAGCTACATTCTGAGTGAAGGAAGTGGGAGCAGAGGGAGCCAATGTATTGTAATGGGCAGTGTAGCATACTCAGATGAGGGGAATCATCTTACCCACAAAACTCACTGCTTTTCAGTCTAACCAACTTGATAAGTAAAGGTAAAGGGACCCCTGACCATTAGGTCCAGTCGTGACCGACTCTGGGGTTGCGGTGCTCATCTCGCTTTATTGGCCGAGGGAGCCAGCGTACAGCTTCCGGGTCATGTGGCCAGCTTGACTAAGCCGCTTCTGGCGAACCAGAGCAGCGCACGGAAATGCCGTTTACCTTCCCGCCGGAGCGGTGCCTATTTATCTACTTGCACTTTGACGTGCTTTTGAACTGCTAGGTTGGCAGGAGCAGGGACCGAGCAACAGGAGCTTAACCCAGAACAGGGATTCGAACCGCCGACCTTCTGATCGGCAAGCCCTAGGCTCTGTGGTTTAACCCACAGCGCCACCCGCATCCCTCAACCAACTTGACAGAGATGATAGAGATGTTTTAATAAAATGGAATCAGCCTATGTACCCTGTTTTGAAATATTTGGAGGAAGGGTGAGGCATGAATGCATTTTATAATAGCCCTGCCTACTAGTGAGGAATAACACGAAAACAGGTGTTTGTGTTGCATCATGGGATTCTGCTGCCCTCCATCCCTGCTGTTGCTCCACTGCCTGGGTATGGCTTCATACAATACAGCAATATTTTAAAGGGACACTAAATGAAGTGCAGTGCCATCCAATAACCAGCTGTTGGAAAATTAGATCTCTACTAGGACCTGAAAAGATCACTAGCTCTGCTATTAAAGCATTTTAAGGATTTGGGGCATGATGAAAAGATATGGAAACTCTGATGTTTAGAGATGGTACAAGACACAGGTCAATGTATGACAAGTTAAGGAAAAGGAAGACTGATTGAAGACATTGGACCCTGAGGAGCTTGACTCAAAATGTTGATTGGATGGTTGTGATGTTACATGAATTATTTCAGCTGTACAACCAGCCTTCAGCAGCTAAATTAGATGTAGTTTGATCTTGGTTCATTCTCTAAAGTTCCCTTTACACATACATTGTGTGAAGGGGCATAATGTGATTATAAGAAACAGGACTGTTGTCAACACATTGCTATCCCATAAACATCCATGTGGGGGTCCCAATGGCATAGGAACCTATATTGCAGAAGATATTCATGAGTAGGCTTCTTCAGTACAGACATCCACACCAATGCAGCAAATTTCTCCCACCAATTTTGCAAACATATCTGTGGAGAGCCCTATATTGACCATCAGTGCCTTAAGATCATGTAAAATGAAGTTATGCAACATTTATTATTTTTGGCTTATTAAATTTTATTTAATAAAGGAAAGGAAAGGAAACCAAAGCAACAAAGTCCCCTTCTCCCCACTAATCATATGATGTTCCTTTTACATGATTCATAAGTGAAGCTGGCTTAAGAGCTTTTCACTAGACATTTCCCCCTTCCTCCAGAAATTATTCTTTGGCATCATTTACTTTGTTTGGTGGTTTTAGTTACTGTAGTTATGTATACATTTTTACATAGGATGCATGATTGATTTGGAAAGTACTGTAAGAATTTTAGAGGCAATGAGCATTTTACGACTCTGATTGTGTGCGTACATATAATAAAAATGTAAGGGTGTCACCATACAGCTCCCATCCAACCCTTAAAAGCGAAGTCATGACAGAATGGTTTCAATGAACTTTTAACAAATATATTCTACTACAGACTTCACTAAACTGGGACCCAAAGATGTTGTTGGCATCCTACTCTCATCAGCCCCAGACAGCATGGCTGATGGTCCGGGATGATGAGAGCTGTACTCCAAAACACCTGAAAGGCACCAATAGGGTTTTACAATGTATTACCTATTCAGAAAGGGCTCCCGTGGAATGTGACCATTTAAGCCCAGTAAAGGAAATTTCCAGTTCTGAACATTAGACTGCTTTGCAATTCTGGATGCTAACTAACAGGCAACACATGAGCTGTCTCCATTCTTGTTCTATATAAGTTGGAGCTAATTTTTTCCAGATTTGATATGGCCAGACATGGGACTAGGCACCTAAATTTAGTTTGTAAGTTCTGGAGTCTTTTAGTTTAAGCTGAAATATGGTACAAATTATTATATGTACAACTAAAGCTATGTTTATTTATACCTTTGCAATTTATCACATGCAGCTAAATATATATTTATTCAGAGGCTCTAATTAGTAACAGACTTGCTGCATGAGCATTTACACTTTGGCTCAGGTCAGATATAACAAGCCAGGATGCTCAAACCAGGATTGGTCCAGGGATAATTATTTGCCTAGGAAGAACTAGTGTGCCTCTTTCTTGCGGTTTCCTATATTTGGATATCTATTCAGACCTTTAGGACATCTATCAATCTGTATGTGTAAATTAAGACGAATGCATTTGTGTTTCTTGTACTGTGGATGCAAGCTGACAATTTTATTTTTGTTTTGTCATTTTCCTTTGTTTTGTTTCCCCCCTTTTCTTTCCTTAATACATTTGCAAAAGTAAAAAAAAAAAATACTACTTTTTTTAAAAAAGAAATTGGATTGGTGGTCAGACTTGTGCCATTGTTTAGGAGATATATGTAGGAAGCATGATTTAAATCAGCCTACTTTTCTGATTTAAATCATTGCTTTAAATTGTCTTAATATAAATCTATTTATCTTGTTCCCTATGGTCTATTAATTCAGGGCAGCACACTGGGAATGATCACTTCTGAACCAACGGCTGTCAGTGATCTATCCACTACACTGCACTGCCAAGAAAGCACTTTTTTCCATTATTCACACAGCCATAGATACATGATGAGTCAGCTAGGAAAACAAACAAGAGTTTAAAAATAGTGCGCTTTCATTTTCCATAGAGGAAGACAAGGCACCCAGACAAGCAGACACATCCACATATCTTGTAAGTAGCTGCTATATTTGGGTGATGAATGAAGTAAGTATTTTCTCCAAGTCTCAAGGAAGCAGAGATGCTGAATGCAAAACTACTCCATTTTTCAATGCTAACAAACTATTTTGAAAGACCAGGGAGGAAAAATAGGCTTTAGATATATCATTGGTTATCTCAAATCTGAGCTTACTATTCCTTTCAGCTTTGGAACATTTAAATACACTTCTACTCTTGTTTTCCCCTCCACTGAAGTATTGCACCATCATTCTAGAAGTGCATTATCACAGAACACAACATGTTTCTACTGTAACTCCAAACGCAACACAATTGCAGGGCAGTTACATGTACAAAGGTTGCTTAGCAGCAATGGTTGGTAGATGCCTCCCACCAAGAAGACACTGTGGAAGGATATTGATGACTTCTTTAGGGAGGGACAAATGCAAAGAAATCCAGTTCATCCCAACTCTAGAGGTCTGTCTTATCCCATTTCTGTACTAATTTAAAAGAGTAAATCCTTGAAATGTGCACAGAAAGACCAACTTTAAATAAACAAAGAAAACAAATTTCGCTCTATAAGACGCACCAGACCATAAGACGCACCTAGTTTTTGGAGGAGGAAAACAAAAAAAAATTAATATTCTGAATCCCAGAAGCCAGAACAGCTAGAGGGATCGCTGTGCAGCGAAAGCAGTAATCCCTCTTGCTGTTCTGGCTTCTGGGATAGCTGCGCTCTCACTTATGGAGCATTCACTCCATAACACACACACACACACATTTCCCCTTACTTTTTAGGAGGGAAAAGGTGAATCTTATAGGGCAAAAAATACAGTAATGTATTTGTGAGGCAGGCAGTAAAACTTCAATGTAAGCTATGCCAGTTGCTTGCCCCAAAGTGCTTTCCTCTCCTCAAGCAGATGCACACGAATTTTGTAAATTACTTAATGGCACTAGGAACCCACTGTACGGAAATTCTTCATGGGACACCGAGCGAAGCTGTAAGGGCATCATGAGAAGCGGCTTATTGTGTGACCAGGCTGCGACAGCCCCAGCCCCAGGGATCATAAGAAAGGAATAAAACTCTGACAACGTGTTATGGAATTAAAATTAGGCCACAACTTTATTAAACTTCCGAAAGTAGGAAGACCTTGGCCTTGGGTGTGTATCTCTCCCAGCCCCCCAGTCGGGGAACTGGAGCACATCAGAGTAAATGGGATATGGGGGTGCACTGCGAGACTTATGTGTATGCAGGCATCCCAGCCCAAATCCCTGCACACAGGGTAGTTCACTGAGAACCTTTCAGTGTATGGCCAGTGACACCCATCATATATCCCCTTTTAAGAGGGGACTCTGGAATCGCCGCCGCAGGGGGGTGAGTCACCACTTCACACACACCACCCCCATTATAGGGAAGAAAAGACTAAAGGATTCCACCCAAGGCCATAAACCGCCAAAGTTGTGGCGAATTGCTACGGGGAAGACAAAAGCTGCCAATGCAGGAAAATTTCTTCCTGGTCCTTCAACAGCAACCAGTCAAAGACTGTAGCAGCGCCCGCTAAATAGGAAGAAAAGGTTAACCTGCAAACAAGAAAACATTAAACTAAGGGAGGAGAGGGTGGGTGAATCTCCTAAGTTGACTGCCTGGCTACTGTTGGCTCCACCCCCTATATATAAATGGGACTGGCCCCACCTCCCAGCAATGAAACTTGACTACAGGGGCTGGGTGTGAACCTCCAATAATAACACTGAGAGGCAAACCAGACCCTGTTTGCCAGTAAGTTCCCTGGGAACTGTAGCACACGTGCGATCCCACACAGGGCACCCACAATGTAAAGTATGAGTGCTCATTCCATGCCCAAAAGCAAGGGTGGTGTTCTTAAAGGCAAGATTTGAATAAAATCCAAGCCGCTGGTGTTACGTCAGTCACAACAGATGCAGGGACCTTCAAAAGCATCTTTGGTCAATGCCCCACTGTCATGGAAAGTTAAACATTAACTACAGCTGCAGTGGTTGTCTTTCTGAACTACAATTGCAGGGGCTTGTTTGCTGTGCTGCTTTCATAACCCCTGAAACAGAAAGACCACAATACATTTTTAGATATCGGAGAGAGAGAGAGAGAGAGGGGAGAAAACCATGCCCACAGGAAGCAAGCCAAAGACAGTAAAACTATAAGTAAGGTGCATCTTGGAAAACAATATAATCTTAACAGTCTGTAGAAAACATCAAATTAGACCAGCTAATTTCATATGTTTGCAATTTGCTGTCTTTCTTCCAAAAGAGGAAAAAATACCATTCACAGCATGTTTCTTCTGTCTCTGGAGTGAGCAAGAGATTGGCTTGGGTTTTTTTTTGTTACCCCTCCCTGCTTTTTAATGGCACCATGTACTTGGAAAGGTGCCAGTTTCAAAAGAAGCCGATAACGTGCTCCCCTGAACTACTGCTGTTAGAAAGCAGCACTCAAGGGGCTTGTGATTCCAAACACAAGATTCAGGTCAAATGTCTGCAGGTCTTCAAATTAAATTGGAAAGGGCTTTTTTGTGTGTGTGCGCGCGAGAGAGTCTTCTGCCTCCATGAAGAGAAATGAAGGCAACTCAGGCTGGTTAATCTTACTGACACTCACCTCCCCCCCTTAGAAAACAAAGTAAAGCCTTTCTATTTTTCTCTCATGACTTAATTCAGGTTCTGTTTTGTCTGTCTTTGTAGTACGTTGCTGACTAAAAGTGCTTTGACAATGTATTGGATTAAGAAAAGGGCAACCCCCAGCTCAAGACTATAGTAAGGCCCTCCCGTCTCCAAAAGAAGTATTAATGGAAAAATAATTAAGAACTGCGACTAGAAGAGAATCATATAATATATACAAAATTGACCAAAGTGCAGAAAACTGACACCGGTGTCTGTCTGTCTGTCTGTCTATCTATCTATCTATCATCTACCTATCAATCATCTATCTATCATCTATCTATCTATCTATCTATCTATCATCTATCTATCATCTATCTATCTATCTATCTATCTATCTATCTATCTATCTATCATCTATCTATCTATCTATCTATCTATCTATCATCTACAGTATATATCTATCTATCTATCTATCTAATCTATATCTATCTATCTATCATCTATCTATCTATCTATCTATCTATCTATCTATCTATCTATCTATCTATCTATCATCTATCTATCTGAACCACCCTGAGACCTGCGGATATAGGGTGGTATACAAATTGTTGTTGTTGTTAAAGTAAAGGGTCCTGAATCAATGCACCCATTAGAATCAACATAACCCTCCATTCTGCACTGATGGTTGGCATTTCTGGAAAACTCTTATCTTTTGGGGGGGGGATCCCTAGAAAGAGAAAATTAAAACAGCATGGAGAGGACTACAACGTTTTTTCTTTATTCTGCTTCTTTTTGTTTTAATTAGTAGAAAGGTTGGTGGCAGTGCCAGGGAGAGGTGTATCATGAGTTTATCTCCTAACTTAAAATTATATTCTCTACCTGTAGCTATAGTCTTTTTGCCATATGTCGTGCAATTCAGGCAGCCATTTCTTTCTGGCTGCCTTCTTTATCAGTCTTTTCAGATGGCCCAAGGAGGCCTTGACTTCTTTCAACACAAAGCCACCTGAGGATTGATTTCATACAATTGGTATTTAAGTGTCTTCGGGCAGAAATGGGTGCTCACCACTTCCCAAGGGGTGCTGTGTGCAGACCTTCATTCTCCTCCTCCTTCCTGGCTAGCTGGAACTGTTATGTACTGAAGTTCTCACCCTGAGCCAGCAGGGGTATACTGTAGATAGTTATGCAAATGAAGGATTGAAAGTGACGTTCAGTGATTGGATAGTTTTAGAAAGTTGTTACAGTAACATGGTACTGGAGCTCTATATAAGCAGACTGACTGAGCCCTTCAGTTCAGTTCTGTCTTGGCCTGTGAATAAACAAGAGCTGCTTGAAGAATCGCTGTGTCATCTGATATGTTCACCCACAACTTAACAGGAACTACATGGTCAATGGCCAAGGGGCAGTTCCCCATAGCCATCACAACCATGCGGGCATTGCCTCCAGGCAAGCAGCCAGGTTCAAATGGGTCAATCAGGGCCCAGAGCTTAAGGAATTCCTTTGTTGACTGGCTAGGTATTGGCCACATCCCTGACCAGCCAGGCAGCAACATGTGGCCTCTCAGCTCAGCCTGCTGAAGAAGGAAACCCTCCCACCTGTAACCATTATGTCATTTCATGTCGAAAGTTTAAAAGTGCAACTTAACTGGAGAGAAGAGTTTAGTTAATTCTCGGTTAAATTGTCCCATTGTTTGACTTTGTATAATAAAGCAACTACCTATGTGCTGTGTGCAGCACAATCCTATTCATGTACCCCTGCAGCATACAAAGAGATTTATTCCCCTGCAAGCAGGAATAGGATTTTGCAGTCTTAGTTTCTCGTTATTACTAGGTGCTTGTGCACATGATTGCTATTGCAATACATTGATCATGCTGCAGCAAGTTAAGTGTGAGGTGCGGGATAATTGAAGAGCCTTTCTCTGTCTGCATTTTCATCTCAGGATTAAGTGATGGTATAAACAGTTTTACAGTCAATGCCATTAGGAGACAGAGTAAGGAAAACAGAGTTCATGGAAAAAACATATTGAGCCAAGAAAGACAATGACATATTTCCCTAGCCATATAAGCAGTTTAAAAGTTAGAGTGTTAACTCCACTCGACTTGAACTGTTTCTAAAAACTAGTGGTTTTTAACTATGCTAACTTATTATCACCTACCAAGGCTAGTGTGGCCTAAACACTATTTTTAAAAAAATCACTTCTGTCTGCTCCAAGTCTGACCCAAGCAAACACAGCTGAGAGTTTCTCAGTGTAACAAAAACATTTTTAAAAATTGCAAATGAACTTTTGGCTTGATTTATGCATTTTTGTTCCTATCACATTTATTTTCTCCCTTTGGAAAAACTTAATTGTATTCGGAAAAAGAACTATTATCAAGGTTATTGCAGCTTGCTAACCATTCCTTTCTCGGGCTGATTGCTGGCTAATAGTTCAGGATAATTGGTTGATGAATAATTTCAGGGAAGCTAGTGACAGGAGGAGATCTTAATTGCGGAGTATCTCTCAAGTTTTTGGAATGAGATATCCATCCAAGCTTGGAGTTTCAAGCTTGGAGAAGGCGAAACTCCCTTAGTTGAGGGAAGGGAGCAGAGAGTTTGAACAGAATGGGTTTGGGGGTGGGGGAAGCACTGCAAATTTTGTACCTAGATTTTGCCAGAAGCTGGTGTGTGGGCTGCTGGGGAGCAGGAGGACTGTCTTGAAATATGATGCAGGCTGTCCTCTTATAAGGTTGTATTTACTTTTCACTATGTTAAGCAAATATTACAAATGCGCCATCCATTTCAAGCATTCTTGAATCCAACAAAGAAAATAAACATTACAGGACTACCCCTAGAACCTCTCACCACTTCCAAGTAGGGAGTCTACAACAGTATAAAAGGAGCAGAAATCAGGGCATGACACCTCGCACTGTGTGATACAATAGATGTAATTTCATAGAAAGGAAAGCTGTAATGCTGTTGAACTATTAACTGGCTAATAGCATTTTTAATGACGATCAGATAATAAGACTCTGTGACATTTTCTCTAAATGTAGCCTCCTGTTGCTGCTTTATGTAAATCATTAGTTGTGAACTGAGGAGCTAAATGGCAATAGCCAAGTATTTTGTATAAGTTAAATGTTAAGTGATTCCCCCCTCTTTAATATAAACGAAGCAATTTACAAGGGAAAGTAAAGCCATAAATACAAGGCTCGCACATAGATCTTAGGCTGTCTGCTTACATAGTTTGAACTGCATTTTAATTGTACAATATTTCTTACTTGCATTAACTGTACAGGCCTAGTCTGATGCTTCAGAAGGTCTCACAACTTGGATCCTACATTGGGGGGGGGGGATGCCATGATCAGTTCCAGATGGTGGGATCCATAAGTTAGATTGCTATCAAGAATTGATGTCCATTCGCATGGTCTGGAGGCATGGCACAAATCACAACAGCAGCTCATATCATACCGGCTTCACTTAGGTGATGCAAATTAAGGTTGCTTTGCAATGCTGGGCAAAATTTGTCCGCTGGTACAGGGATCTGTGAACTATGTAAAGATTTGGATCTTTGTAATACAAGAGATTCTGGTGAGTTACCTATGGTGTCAAAGTCATTCGGATTTTTAGCATGATTAAATCTTCCAAATAATGATTTTTAAAAGGCTTGAAAATAGAAATTTCTTAGAGGTGTAGAATTGGATGAGGTCTTATAGGCCATGAAGTGCAGCCGATTCACAGTTAGGATATCCCCCCCCCCCCATGGCTCTCCAGCCTCTGCTTCATTCTGTCCGCTGAATGAAAGAAAGCTCAACCTCCCGCCAGGTAGGGTAATCAGAGAATTCTGCCCAAAACAGAAACGGGACCATAGATTGTCTATATTGGGTTATCGATCCCATGTTTGAAAGGGACATCAATCCAGTGAACGTGATTGGTATTCACTGTTACTGCTGCTTTCAGTTGCAAATGATATGTGATTAATTATATCATTTCCTCATTTGCTTTTGTGTTTCCTTTGCATTGAAATGAATGGGGTGGAATAATGCAATAGGCAACGTAACTTACATAATTATTATATAATTTTGCCACAGTGGACAGCCAAATATGTACTGTAGTTTTTAGCGGAAGATCAACTGCAGTGGAACAGAAATAGTGCTGCATGCAACAACTACAGGGCAGTACAGGAAAAGTTGCCTTCTTATATCCATACCTTCTCCCCAGGTAATTGGTTCCAGTGTAAAACTGCTCTTGCCATGGAGTCTTTCTTAATATTCAACCAAAATTTATCCTCTTGTAATTTAAGCCCATTTGATCTAATCTTGCCTACTGTATCAGCAGGAACAAATTTTTCACCCCCTCTATGTGACAGCCCATCTGGTACTAGAATAGTGTGTTTAAGTGTCTACCCCTGCCTGTAGCCTTCTCAACTCCAGACTAACCACCACCAGTTCCTTCAATCTTACCTCCCAGGACTTGTTTCACATACACCTTTGAAAAAGGGATTGCACACTTCTGGAATAAAGAAAAAACACTTGCTTCTTGGAGACTATGCATACTGACCAGAGAATGTGCATATTGCAACAAGAATGTACAAATTAACATTAAAATATGCACGTTCCCCAAGGCTTTTCCCATCCCATAATGTGTTTTTGAAAGCCCCAGCAAACAGAACATAAAGGGGAGGTTTATCAAACCTTGGCTGTGGGCTGCCTACACTAGCAGAATATTTGAATTGCACCTGATACTTCTGTAAGAAGGCATTTTCCTCAGTGCCATTTTAATTTTACAGCTCTGTTTGAATTAGGTAAATTTTCTGCAATTCTTCAGAAAAAGTACACATTATGTATATAATTCTTATCAGTGCTTTTCTGGGGGTACTCAAGGGTATGCATACTAGCACCCCCCCAAAAAAAATGTTAAAAGTGTGGCACTTACTATAACAATTTCATGAGTACCGCCACCCTTTCCCCCCTAAAAACACCCCCATTGTTATATAGCTCATTAGAATAGAGAAATAACAATATAATAAATTAGCCATTAACAGTGCAATCCAAACCATGTCTGCTCAGGAGTAAATCCAATGGAATTAAATATGGTTTACTTCTAGGTAAATGGAATTAGGACTGCAGCCTAAATTTGCAAGATAAATTGACATTGTAAAGACTTGCTTGGCTCTCACAGATCTTCTTGTACTTGGGTTGGGCATGAAAATACAGTAGCTACCTGCAGGGTGGTCCTGCCTGCTTGCAAGGGCCTGACATTTAGCTGTTGCATTTAGCATTTAGCATTTCTCAAGGCTAAGTTTAAATAATATTCCAAGTGCTTTGAAAGCCACACAGTATGCACACACATTCTTCATGAAATTCAAGCCTCTAGGAACACATAGGAGCAGATGGAATTAGAAACCATCTGCCCATCCTCCCCCCCATCCTATAGAAAAACAGGGTGCACATAATTTTTTCGATTTCTGTATATCATAATGTGTGGTCTCTTCTTCTTTAGCGATCACTCGTAGCTGAGTAAGATTGTCTTCCATGAACACAGTCTTAACAGTAAGTGACTGAGGAGGTCAACTCTGGATCCACACGTCCTTCCACAGTGGGGACATAGGTTTCCAGGCAGAAGTTGACCATGGTGAGGGTTTGTGAAGTGTGCCTTCCTCTTGGCACACTTCTCCTTTTCAGATGTAGTAAGGCATAAGTAATAGGTAAAGTGCAGTAAAGGACAGTAAAGTAAAAGGAAGCACAGATGTGTGTGTGTGTGTGTGTGTGTGTGTGTGTGTGAATGAAACTCCTGAGCATCCTCTGACTCATCTGCTATGCAAACTGTTTAAAGCTGAAATCATATACACACACCCACTCAGAAAAAGTACTACTAAACTTAGTAGAGCTCGTTTCTGAGTAAACATGTCTGGGCTTGTCCTACTACTTTATTGTTCTGACAATATGGAAGTTACCTTATTGTCTGTCACTGGGGTCATCATAAACCCTAATCAGCTCTGTGATTTCTACTGAATGAAGGGTTGACCCAGGATGAGCTCACTGGCCCCTTCCCTCCTGCAAATATCCCCATTGCTATTCTTGCACTCAATCCCAGTTACCTCACCCCTCAAGCCGTAGGGCAGGGACCCTCCAGCTCCAGCATTTGCCCAAATATGCTTCGATTGGTGGAACTGGCATTACTTCAGAGGCAACTTAATACTTGTTCTGCATTTGTAGGAACTCAGTCTTATAATGTGGCAGCACAAATAATTTGGAACTTTCTGCCTATTGATAACAAGCAGGTGCTGTCACTGTATTCCTTTTGGCACCTGTTAAAAACAGTGTTCTTTAGACAAGCCTATCCAGATGCTTAGAAAGTTGATGTGGATTTTAATTTGTTTTAGTATTTTATATTTTTGTATGTTTAAAATCATTGTTACATTTCCCCCCTTGGTTTTCTTGTTTTATCTTTTTTTAAACTGCTTTGAGACTCCCCCATCAAGCAGTATATTAATCTTATGAAATAAATAAAATAAATAAAAAATGAAGCCTGGCTAAGACATACTTTACTGTATCCTTGGCAATGGAGACAAAGGGTCATAGTTAAAATATAGCAATTCTTAATATAATAAGCAAACAATAGATGATGATGATAAGTAGTAGCAGTTTATTATTTATACCCCTCCCATCTGGCTAGGTTGCCCCAGCCACTCTGGGAGACTTACATAACTATGTAATATTCTTAATTCTTTTTATTGACAATGTTATTGTTTTATTATTCTAAACATTATCCTACAATGTTTATTTTTTTATAAACTGCTTTAATATTTTTTTACAATCAAGTGGTGACTACATTTTACATACATAAACACATACACATACACATAAACACATGCACATCTATTGGCCATATTTAAAAGGAACCCATTTATTTTTCTAATTAGGACTCTACACAACAGCAGATGATTTCCTTTGTATGAAATTTAAGGCAAAGAAGAATTGTGTTTTTCCAAATGAACTGAAAATGAAGAATTTTCCATATTTGCATATTTTTCAACTCATAAGGAAAATGAGTCACCTGCTTGTTTAAATTCACTTTTGATATATGTTGAAAAGACAATGGAGGCATTTCTGAGATGTTAGATTCTGGGTTACATGTCATATAATGAAGAAATACAAGAACAGAAGAATCTAAGAACTGGAACTATTTCTATATGTAAAAAACGTACTCACCCCCCTGGACTTCTTACACAAAGCTGCAGTAGAAATTGTGATGCTCTTGAATTGAGTGTTTTCCCTAGGAACACCTGTGTTGTTCCTCATAGTATATTCCTCATAGTTCAGAAAACATTTCAACAGCTGCACTTTGGAATTCCCTGTGTGACAACAACAGGGAAAGTTGTGCCTACACACTCACACCCACAGAGGTGCAAAGATACATCAGTTTATTTGAGATCAACCAATTCCTTACCCACAGATGCTAACTTCTAGGTGCATCCTTTCTCAATTACATCACCCAAATTTAAAAATGCTAATGGCAAGTATCTGTTTGATTAACAGTTTAGTCAGACAATGTTCCTTGAACCTTGGATGTTGTGAGTGGTGACTTGACAGGGAAGGGGGCATTAAACCCAGAGAGCCAAATCATGGCGCAGCCCTTAGCTAGCTCAACTAAAGACACATTGTATTCTGTTCCAGCATTCCAGGCTGCTTTATTTTGCTCTCCGCCCTCCCTATGGCTGAAACTTTCAGCAGCCACCGGCTTGCATGTAACTGCGTATCTGAGATAGGTGAATTTATTACCCGCATCAGAACTGTGTTGTCTCAATGATATGCTGGATATAAAGCAGCCGAAGAACATTTTATTAGGCTCAGTAAATTCTACACCAACCAGTCCTAAGCATGCTGTGTCACCCTGCTGACAACTTTAAGATGCTGGAACGCCACTTGAATAGAATAAGGCACCACGATGCTAAGTTAACCTTTATGTGGATTTAAAGTATATTCAGAATTCATGTCACTTAGTAGGAGCATTGCTCTTCCAGTAATTATATTTCAAGGAAAACATACTTTCTTCTTTTCTTTCTCAAACCTAACTATGCCACAGGTTTCTTTTTAAAAGGAAAGTTAAGCCAGTGCACATCAAAAGGAGAATGCTGAAATGAGAGCAGATTTTCATAGCTTTCCATAGAGAAGTTTTTAAGAAGAGAAACACTTGGAACTTTCACTGATCTCAATGGGAGTTTCATAGCAGAATTGAGAATAACGCAACTCACTGTGAAGCCCTTGGGCCTTCTTTGTGTTCCTAATGTTCCTATTTATCCGTAACCCACAGAAACTTCTTCCACTCTGGAAATGTTCCTTACAGCGAGAGTGCTGAACAATGGGACATCATTGACATCGAAACAACCACAACGCCTGCCAATTCCATCACCTGGTTCGCTGCAGGGATATGCTGCTTGGGTTCCATGTTTACATGTTAAGCACTTTTTGACAGTAGGGACTGGGGAAGAGGATAGTCTTTCCAGGCTAACTAACTCCAGAGGACACTGGAAAAATGGGCTCTGCATATGCAGACCTTCCAAGTGCCCCTATTTTCCAGGGACAGTCCTAGATTTACAGAAGCCATCCCAGTTTCTGATTTGATCCCATCCCACTTTTCCTTAGGACGTCCTTATTTTCAGCAGAGAAATGTTGGAGAGCATGGTAGGATGTCCATATTTTCATGGGAGAAATGTTGAAGGGTTTGGAGTTATGCAACCCACTGAGTCGAGGAGATAAGTATGCAACCTTTAGAAGTCATCTAAAGGCAACCCTGTATATGGAAGTTTCTTAATGTTTAATGTTTTATTATGTTTTTATGTATGTTGGTAGCCACCCAGAGTGACTGGGCCAACCCAGTCTGATGGATGGGGTATAAATAATAAATAAACACTACTACTACTCCTACTACTACTCCCTATTTTCATCGGAGAAATGTTGGTGGGTATACACATGTATGCAGCCCACATTCATTGCACAAAGGCTCACGTGATTGGTGTCCAGCCATGCACATATCATTGGAAGCACACAAACGTTAGCTGTCCCTGTGGATATATACAGCCTTGCACTCCTATAAATAAAATAACACACTCTGCAGTGTTAATACAATTCAGCCTGATAGTCTATTTCTTGCTTGACTGATCTCACATCGAGAGACCACTCACTGCCTTTAGAAAGTGAGGCACTTCTAGGTACATGTGGTGCTTACTCATAAACTAGCAATGGTTCTCTTTTCCAGTTATATCAAATTTAGTATGGCTGCATCTGGATGTTAAAGAATGTGAGCTGTCCTACTAAGCTTTACGTAGAAGACAGTGGACCTATTGAAATCAGTGTAAATGACTAACTTGATTTCAATGGGTCTACTCTGATTTAGCTGGATACAATCCTGTATCTTGTAAATCAACATTTGCTACTACTCTGGAAAAGAAGCATTTCTCTCTACCTTTGGTTTGCCCTTGAGGACCAACTAAATGTTCATTTTGCCTCACTGGTGGTCCATGGACCATGTTTGATGACTCAATGTCATGGATGTTTATATCAGGAGCTTTTTCGAGCTAGTTTGGTTTTAGTAAGTTTTGTTTCTCTAGGATACTCAGTTCAATAAATATTGCATTCCGGCACAGGCTATTTTAAGCGTTCCAAGGGAAATATTTCACATACTTTTCCCATAGCATGGTCTCAGTCATCTGAGAGAGGGAAATTATTTTCTTGGGAAAGGAACAGTGCTAAAATAGTTCATCCACATCACATCCTGAGAGTTTTATGCACTAAATCCTGTTTCCAACATACAAGCTATTTAATATGGTTTGTACTCTGAACAAAGACTAGTGGCAGAAAGTTTATCTCAGCCATCATATCCATATGTACTGAGCAAGTTTTCATACAGCCACAAGGCAGGGATCAGTGGGAGTATATCTATAAACTGTTTTATATGGGAAGAAAACATTATGCTCAAAATCCTTCCTGTGCTTTTGTGTGATTTCACAACACAGCAAGCTGATGACTTACCTGTTATGCTCCACTATGCCTCATGCCATCAAATCTGCTTGGCTAGTTCATAGTCTGAGTAGAATGCTCAAGAACTGGACCACCCAACCACACCACCATGGCCAAGTCAGATGTGGGAATGGAACGGAGGTTGGAGGAATTGCCATGAGGGGTAGCACCTTAGCTCTGATGTAAACGCAATGCAGTGCCCAAGCATGGTGTGCATGTGTGTCAGAGAGAGAGAAGATGAGGGTGCACATGTGGGGTCTAGCCTGAGCTTCAAATCCATTACATTAATGGGGAAATGAAGCTTTGGAGAGCACATGTGTGTATCTATATCAAATCAGTGACATTGTTTATGATAAGGAGGTGGAACATGGATGGAAGAAGAAAAAATGATATTGGAGGGAATCTAAAAATGGGGAATAGCATTAATGAAATATTGACTTACAACAGGATTTTTTTAAAGACTTGATTGTGTAGTTTAGAAATTTATACCCTTGTCTTATCAAAAAATTTGTGTGTGTTCAGGACATGTGGGCCTGAGACCCAGCTCATAGTTTGTGCAGAGTCTGCTGCGATGTAGAGATGATTCTTCATTTTTAACAAAAGTGAAAGAAAGATAGTAAAGGAAGTCTATTAAAGTCTGGTTTGAGCGAAACCAGAAGGCAGTATTTTAACAACAATCTGTTTGATCATAATCACACTTCAAATTCTTCCTTTCCCCCTTTTTTAGTAAACCAGAATAGATTCCAGGCTCTTATGTTCTGAGGTAGTGGAATCCCTCGAATGATTTGTTTACCTCCTGCTAATCTGATGGTTTGGAGTGTGTTTTGTAGTCTGCACCTCTGGCTACTTAAAGCAATACTATTTTTCTCATGAGTGAGCCCTGGATAAAACGAAAGCTAAGAAAAACAGAAAATTGCCTCTGAAATGAATGTAATTTCATTACTAACATTTTTAGACATAACACCATAAAGCTTTACTTCCAACCACTTCCAATTAGTGGGTGTTTTAAAAACCCACAGATATCAACCTTCCTGAATGAAGTTGCAACAGCTGTATCCAGTGCTTCCCCCCCTAAAAATTGTTTAGGGGTACTCTCTTTTCCCTACTCGTATTGAAATACTGTCCCTCAGTGAGGCCAAACTTTGACTCACAAAATGTTTAGAGGTATGCGTACCCCTGTGTACCCCCATAAAAAGCACTGGCTGTATCTATGAAGCAGGTCTCTGGAATGAAGCAGCAGCATAATGGCAGACCAATATTTTGTGACAGTGGCCACAAAAGATTCATATGTGAAAGGAGAACCTGTACTGGGATCATCACTATGAAACCATAGAACAAGGAAGAGGTTGTTGGTACTGGTCACTCCCCATACTCTGGTTTCTCTTCAGATCGTATAAATCTTTCGCCTTTTACTGGTCACTCCCCATGCCTCTGATCCCATGAGCTAAGCAGTAATGCCAACCTCACAATACAAAACAAAAATATTCCTTCCAGTAGCACCTTAAAGACCAACTAAGTTAGTTCTTGGTATGAGCTTTCGTGTGCATGAACACTTCTTCAGATACACTGCATGCACACGAAAGCTCATACCTAGAACTAACTTAGTTGGTCTTTAAGGTGCTACTGGAAGGAATATTTTTGTTTTGACTATGGCAGACCAACACGGCTATCTATCTGTAACTCACAATACAAAGTCTCCAAACAGCAGCTTAGTGGAGAAGTTTGAGGGGGAAACCCAGAATGCTGTCTCACGGTGTCTGTGGAACCAAGAGAACCTGGATGGCAAAGGACCTGCTGCAACACTTGTGTCATGGATGTCTTCTTGACTGAGAAGGTGGAAAACTACACCTGCAGCAAATGCAAGCTGGTTGCCTTGCTGGAAGAGAAGGTAGAGCAACTGCTATCAACAAATCATTCTATTGGGCAAGATGAGGAAATTCTCACTAGATCAGAGTGGACTGTCCTGGAACAGAGATGAGTTGGGGAATAGACCCAAGAATGTGCAGTGTTGGAAAGACTGGGGGATCAATTGACTTATAACGGCCCGATTCTGGCTTTTGAGTTTTGCCTTTGCTTTTACCCTGCACCTACCTGCCCCGTACTCCAAAGTAAGAAAATAACAGCATACATTCAATTCCCTCTCCACAGCTCTCCCAAATACCAGGAGAAGAGTGGGCAAGGGCTATTACTGACTGAATAGCTTTGTTAGCCATCTTTGGGTCCTTGACAGCAGCCAAGTCTTGCTGGGACTGATTCCAGTCATATATGCAAACTGTCACTATGAGCCTTCATGGTTTAAGTTGTTTCTAACTCCCATCTACTGTTATTCTTATGAAGATAAAATGCTGCCATGTGTCGAGTGAAGCTGATGTAAACATTCATTAAAAGATGGTCCACGGACCACCAGTGATACAAGATGTGCATTCAGGTAGTCTTCTACACCAGTCCAATCTACTCCAATTGGCTCTCCAAGGTCTCAAGACAAAGCTCTTCTCCAATCTTTCTACCAAAAACACTGCCTCCCCCCCCCCACTGAATCATCAGCATACCCAACATGTGCTCTGCCAACCAGACCCATTTCAACTTGCAGCTCAGAAATGTTAGTTTCCTTACTACCTGCCCTGATCTAATCATTTTCTGCCATTAAATACTGTTTAGGTAAAGGGTGGGAAATGGTTAGAATTTCCAATATTTTATAACTCAGACTCAAGATGTTTTAACTTGAAATGCTTTAAAAACACACACACAAAACCCCATCACAAATCATTAACATCTCTAGTAAAGTCACATTCACCATATGCTTCATTCATTCTGAACTCATATTATTTCACTCAACCCTCTGGTCACAATCCAGCAGAGAGTGAGCATGGCATGGGCAGAATGTAGATCAGGATCTGCTGGTAGACCTACGAGTGATTTGGAGTAGATTAGCATTTGTGATCCGCAGTTCACAATAGCAACAGCAAAACAACACTGCACCTAAATTGGGCAGCTGAAATGAAGAAAGCTTGAGAGCTCAGTTCAGTTGTGGTACTGTAAAAGAAGCTAGGGGCTTGAATGTCCTCAGAGGCACTCTGTTCTTTCATTTTAACTACTTAGATCAGGAATGTGGAATCTCAGGCCTGGAGGCCAGATATGGTTCTCCTTCCAAGTCCTCTCTAGTCAATCCTTGGGACTAGGATCCCTAGGTTATGTCTCTCCTGCGACCACAACACTCATAGCCCATAGGCTCTGCACTCCTCTAATGCTTTTGCTTAGTTAGAGTGTGTCCTAGAAAGACAATTATGCTTCTTCCTTACCTGGATGGAGGATGATAATGTGTGTGGAGAAACCTCTGACTTATGTATATCTAGAGTGCATATCCCCCAACATTTGAGTCACAAAACTGGTGGGACATGAGTCTTCCAGCTCTTGCTCCCACATGAGTCATGTGACTTGTGCAAGATAATATAGCCCAAAAGGCACACTTTTTTTTCAGGGCGATGCTCACATAACACTCAAAAACACACGTTTTGAGAGTACGTCCATGTTTTCATGACCACTGTACTCTTGTGTGAGAAAATGGAACATCCCATGTTCTTCGGGACACTTGCAGGGTTTGAGAATGTAGACTGGATGTTAAGAGTCATATCCATTACTCCACCTGCTTTTTATTTGGCCACACCCACTAATGGTATATGCCCCACTGTAAGGTTCCCCAAAAGCGAATGTGGCTCTCAAGGCAGTAGCAACATAAGATGATTAGAGCCCCACTGAACTTGAAGCATGGGAAGCCCCAACAAATGGCAGAATATTTGGATTATATGATATGTATTTGTACTTAATATGATTTGATTGGATTGTTAAAATGGAAAACTTAATAAAAAATATTTTTTTTAAAAAAAAAAAGCGAATGTGGCTCTCAGGCTGAAACACATTCCCCACCCTTGACTTAGATATTGGTGTCCTAGTAAAAAAAGTAAAGTAGAACTGGTAAGCCTGAAGTCTTCCCACCTATGGAGTAAGGCATGCTTAGATGATATGTATTCTGTTTAATGGGAGTTTGAATTGGATTGTGATACTGCTTAAATATCATGTACTTCCTTTGTTTATGTGAGATATAATAAGAAATGAAAACTCACCCCACTGTATAACACTATAAAAATGCCCCTGAGGTACTGTTAAATTGTCAAAGTGACATCACATTTACATAATCTTCTTCTTAGATTAGGCAAATCACATATAATCCAATTATCGGTTTTGGGTTTTTTGCCCAAGGATGTCATTTTGTTCAGGGCAATGAAATGGCAGGTCAACAACAATCTTAGACATACAGATCCATGCTGCTTTATTTTATTGCTCTGCTAGTAGCATCTTTTTTTTCTGATGCAAAACCTTTAAGAGTATTTCAAAGCCACCTGCATTGGGGCAGTAAAATATACCTTTACATAGTTTCCTTACCGAATTTGTTGGGCCAGAATATCTACACCAGCCTCACCCTTGTTCCTTCCTTCACGCACAGTTTTAGATTATAAAGTCTAATTCATTCATAACATTATGGAATCCACTTCCCTACACTTTCTTCCCTCACCACTGGTGATGTGTAGATAGAGATTTCATGTAAGTAATGCAAATGAGGCTGTTTTCCCGTATATCAGATGTGGGGGACCTGTCACCCTCCAGATGATTTCTGACTCCCATCATTCCCAGCCAGCATGGCCAAATGGTCAGAGATGATGGGAGTTCTGGTCCAACAGCATCTGGAAGGCCACCAAAGGCTCCCTATTACTGTCTTATAGGAACTTAGTCTGGCTTCAAAAGAGGTAAACAGTGGTATGATCTATAACAGGAGTGAGGAGTCCTTTTCAACCCGAGGGCCATAGTCCCTTATGGGCAAGTGTATGAGCAAGCTACAGGCAACAATGTATGCTTGCTAAATAAGGATATGAAGGGGTTAAGACTCACAGAGTTCCTGATTAACAGAGAAGGCACTGTCTGATGTCACTTCCCTTGAAGTCTCTGGTGGGAAAAAGACAAGAGAGTCTATTTTTCTCCTACTTCCCTTGCCTCAGAACTCATTCTCTTTTCCACCATGCTTCTGAGGCAGGTAGACATCTGTCTGGTCTCTGCTCCAGCAGAGTTCTACGGGGGTGGCATTTCCCAGGGTTTCATTTTCTTTGGAGGGTGGTCACTAGAGGATTATGGTGTTTTGTACTATTTGAGTTTCTTATTTGTCTATCACAGGTGAAGGCACAGATTAAATGCGCCAACAGACTGTTAACCCCACTTGCTCTACATGTCATCTGAAGGCAGCCCTGTTTAGGGAAGCTTTTAATGTTTAACAAACCACTGTATTTTAATACTTTGTTGGAACCGCCCAGAGTGGCTGGGGAAACCCAGCCAGAAGGGTGGGGTATAAATAATTTATTATTATTATTATTATTATTATTATTATTATTATTATTATTTGCACGTGGATGTCTTAGTAAGGTCCAATACTTCCATATCCTGGTATGTGACCATGATATCATCATAGGATAACAAGGCTTAGGGCCCTGATCCAAACCCAATCCAAATAGATTTATCAGTCATCCAGAGAACGTTCAGGAAATTTATCCAAGATTCCAAGTAGAGTTTGAGAAGGAGCATCTCCCATGCATGAATCTGGTGCAAGAATGTAAAGTTGTGTGTGGTTTTGTATACATGTGTGCTCGTACAGACATAAGTCCAGGTGTGTACAATAGATGAATCTATGAATACAAAAGATTCTGCAGTGAAACACTGAAGGCTCATTGTTCAATAACAATGCTGCCAACAATTGTTGCAGTCATATGTTCACTCACTGAGAACCGTGCTTTTAAAAGGCAGGAAGCATCTCTCAAAAGTCTCTACCAGTGTAAAGAGCCGTTGACTACTAACGGATCTTAAAATTCTCTCCACTACTTTTCCCCCTGGAAAGCCCTGTAGTTTCTAGAGAATAGTGCCTAGGGCTTATTTCAGAGTTCATAACCACCTCTATTCAGATTGCATTGAACATTTCTCCCTCTTATTTCTACATCCCCTTATTCCTTTCTTATTTAAATTTATTTTGTGATGGAATCAATTTGTTCAGCCGAAGTGTGGCTGGATGTGTTACAGACATGACTGAGATAACAAACTGTACAGGTTGACTCTCTGTTATCAAAGGTGCATGATTGAGAATCAACTCAGGTTATGGTTTCAGGTAAGTTTGTTGTTGCTCCATGATAGATAAAAGTGTTACAGTCCGTCGGTTGCGTTGGAGCATAGCAAACAGCAAAGGCACTTCCCTGCTGCCACAGGTAAGAACCATGCCCCTGGTTCTTAATTTGACTGCCTCTTTACTCCCCAGATTCCTCAGGGATGGTGACTGCTCTTGAATATTTTCTGCTGAGACCAGTTCAGCTGAAACAAATCCAATTCGAAACACTGTAAAACTGGCCACTCTTTTAAAGTTACTTTAAAATGTCATTTGGGGTGAAAGGGTTGAAAGGCAGCAGATTCTTCTTCAGTTCCTTCTCACATGTAGCATATCGATGAATGTGGGAAAAATATCTTTTCCTATCCAAGGGTTGAATATTTCAATTCAAAATAAGGCTCAGTTGAGCAGTAGCTCTCCTTGCATTATTTAGGGAGATTTTTGGTTTTCCTGAAAAAATGCTGCTGTAGTCTGCCCCTAAGGCATATCTAAGAAGCAAGGCTTTTTTCCCATCCAGAACTCAATGGAACTCGGTTCTGGCATATCTCAGGTGGTCCCATTGCCATTATAAGAGAACAATTCATGGTGAGTTCCAGAACCTCTTTTTCTAGAAAAATAGCATTGCTAAGAAGCAGGACAAATATATGCTTTAGGGTAAGTAGATATGCAATGAAGAGCACTACAAGGCGATTGAATAGAAACTAGAAGACAGTCTCTGAAGAGTTGGAAGCCTTCAGCTCATCTGTGATGGAATGGATAAGTAGCCAGTCCTATCAGTAAAGAATACACACAAGGAAATTATGTGGAATAATCTGCTCTGTGAGAGTTTTTTAAACACAGTCTATCCGGTGGAATTTGGACCAGTGGGATCCCAGAAGGAAAACGGGGAGGTACATACTGGTATTTGTGGAGTTCCCAAAAACATTTGCTTGCTTTTGTGTATTTAAGTATATGACTGCCATTCAGTCTCATGCAGAAAAAGAGTAAAAAAGTTGAGGAACCACTCTGGTTTGGGCCAAACTTGCTCATGACATGGTACAGATGTAGCACTGTCACTGCAGGAGTGTGTATGAGAGGAGGACTAGGGCTGAGCAATTGAGCCAGAATGACTGCTCCCGTCATCAAATGGGGGGGGCACCTTTTACATGGTCACACGCAGCCCCCCCAACCCCACATGGCTCCTGGCAGTACAGCCTGGATTAACCCCCCCCCCCAAGCTGAACACCTGGGGGTTGCCTCCTACCTCTACCAGTTATCCAATCCAAGCTAGGTGGGCGTTGCCAGGAGAGAATTGGCCAGGTAAGGGGAGGGACCTCCCTGCCCACACAATAGAGGGTGGAACTTACCTGGGAGTTTGCAGTAGGCTCCAGCCTAAGCCAAGGCCTCCCTACATCTGACACTTTAATAAAGTTGTGGCTAATTTTAATCCCATAGCACATTGCCTTGAGTCATTATTCCACTTGGGTGTTGCCTGGGGTTGGGGGGTCTCCGCTTGTCCACGCAAGCATAGGAATCTGCCTTATATCGAATCAGACCAAATATGGCCCAAATATGGCCCATCTAGCTTGCCTTGCTGGCTGCACCTCTCCAGGGTTTCAAATAGAGATGCTTCCAATCCTATCCATGTGTAGGAAGGTTTGACCACTGAATTATGTTCCCTCTCCTTATCTAGGTAAGTACAGAGAGGAATGAAAATGAATGAGCCAAGGGAGAAGTGACTGTAGCTAACAGGTTTTTTTTTTAAGTCCATTTCATTTTGCAAACAAATCATCCTACAAATGTCAGCAAGTCAGCTCATCAGTGGTTCTTCTGCCCCACTTTGAAAATGCCTATATTTAAAAAGGACCAAACAAGAACCATAACAAGAAAGACAAGCGACTAACTGCAGATCCACACCAAACATTTAAAGTGCATCCTCTGCACATTTAAAACACACAACTTCTCCCAAAGAATCCTGGGAATAAAATAAGGAAAATAAAAATGAGTTCCTTATGCATGTATCCGAGGCACACAGTTATATGCAGAATCTCTGTGCATTCAGAGATTGCCATCATGCCAGAGATTTAAGTCCATTGATTTCAATGGGTCTACTCTGCATAAGACGTACCACATGCCTGTGGCTCTTCATGCCCTCTGCCACTCACTCAAATCTGCTGACATTTCTAGGGGAGGGGTGAAGCACAGTGTGGTCTTTCACCACACGATCTGTGTGGCAAACTGGCCATGATTTAGACTTGATAGTTTGCTTTCAGAACTCATCCCCCTTCTAATTTGAAACTTGTACAGACTCCAAAATATATAATGCAAAGAAAGAATACACTGGGTCTGGGCTAAGAGGCACAATAAACTTAAAGACATGCAGGCGTCAAAGAAGGAGCTCGAGTTCCTTGGCAGGGAAACGATGACATTTCAGAAACCACCGAACTTGAAAATACTAATTTTTACATTAAATGACCAGAGAATCCAAACCAACAGTTTCAAGCTGTGGCTTTATCTACTATTAAAAGCTCTATAATAAGCAACTTCTAAAAGCAGCATGAAACCTAATTATAGCAGGCTCTTTGCAACAACAGCTTCTATTTGCATGTCCCAAACCACAAAAGCAGATAATCCACACCGTCCTACAATATCAGCATGCTCACACCCTTTGTCTTACGTTCTTGATGATCCCTTTCAAATACATTGTTAATTCTCCGGGCCTGTCAGGCTTGCAATGGAGCCTGTATCAAATCAACTCCACGGGAGAAAGACCAACACCTTTATTTATAGTATTGTTTGCAAGCTATTAGAAGAGCGAGTGCATTGGGGTGTGGGGGGGGTGTTTTGTGTGTGTGTATGGCTACACCTTACTATTATGCACTAGAACAGATCCCTTGTGCTTAAAGGAGACAATAGCTCTCTCAACAGGACTTGGAAAATGTATGTCTCTTTGACACTGGTTGCCAAACTAATTACTAGAATTTTACAGGTGCAGACAGAATTTTATTTGCGTGGCCTAGTGCCAGAATGGAAGGACGTAAAACCATTAATGCTGCTAAGTGCAGCTGTCTGAACTGTCACAGCTCACTGTTGCACATTAGGTTATCACATGGAATACATGAACATGTATGTAGTATAATGTCTGTGCGCATCCACATGAACATGGCATCAGCATGTGGAAATCTGCTTCTTATTAAGAGGTACCCATTTTACTGGGTATCTTTCTGTGTGGATTAGATCAAACATGAAGTGGCAAAACTCAAGGTAAAGAAGCAAATCCCAGTTAGGCAGTTGTTAGATATAGAGAGACCTTCTGATCATCAAGCCCAAGAGGCTCAGTGTTTTAGACCACAGCGCCATCCTTTGAATCCCTGTGATGGGGTGAGCTCCCATTGCTCTGTCCCAGCTCCTGCCAACCTAGCAGTTTGAAAGCATGCCAGTGCAAGTAGATAAATAGGTACCACTGTGCCAGGAAGGTAAATGGTGTTTCCGTGTATTCTGGTTTCCGTCATGGTGTTCTGTTGCACCAAAAGCGGTTTAGTCATGCTGGACACATGACCCAGAAAGCTGTCTTTGGACAAACACCACCTCCCTTGGCCTGAAGCAAGATGAGTGCCGCAACCCCATAGGCGCCTTCGAGTGCACTTAAACGCCCAGGGGTCCTTTACCTTTTTACCTATATATAGAGAGTAAAGCTGCAATCCCATATACACTTACTTTGGAATAAGTTCCATTGAACTCAGTGGGGGTGAGTTCTTAGTAGAGATGTACAAGATTGCACTCTTATTAACAGAAAAAGTCAGTTCTACAGCAAATAGGCTAGAACCTCCAAGCTATGATCTGCAACAGGTTGGAATGAAAAAATGACACCATGTGGTTTGAGATCCTCATCAGCGGAAGAGTCATTCTTCATTGGCTGAAGGTTGCACATGGTAGCAGTATTCTGATTAATGCTTTTCAGTTCACCTTTGAATAGTGCCCAACCATGCCATTAATCCTGCTTTTCCTGCAGGCATCACATTTTTCTAATAATCCTCTATGTACTTATCTCTTCAGTATTACAGAATTTACTTTGCTGAAAATCAGTGTCTTAGCATATTAGCCTTCCCCTGAGCTGAATATTGGATTTGTAGGATTTCTTCCCGCTGACTGAACACATGACTTGTTTTGCTTGTTTTTTTGTATTACTTTCTAGAAATATCCTACAACAAAGCAACCAAACCATTAGATATATCAAAGTTAGGCTAAATATGTTGAGCCAGACACTCTAAGGCTGTGATTTTGGACATACTTACCTAGGAGTAAACCCTATTGAACATAGTGGGACTCCCTTCTGTATAAACATGCACAGAGAGGGTTGCTGTAAATCTGCCAGCATCCCCAAAACAGGTCTCAGTTATTTTCTACCATGTGAACTTGCTCATTTGGTGAGCCCCTGTTTCATGTTCCCCCAGTAACCAGGGATAGGTGAAAGGAGGCCTCAATGTGGTACTGAGTTATACATACAAACATTAATTAAAAATATCATATGTCTTAACAGTATTTCAGTGGTACATCATGTCTCAAAGGTCTTGTTGAATGTCTACATGGAGCTGCTATGAGGGATTATCCACTGTTGACATCCAGCTCTGTATATCAGTTACTGCCATCTGTGATCTGAAGCAGTGTCTGGAAATTGCAGTCAGGTAGATGCTGGTTAACGGAACCTAGGGAAGTCAAAGGTGATGCTGGTAGGGTCCTTGGGGTCTGCAATTGATGGTGTTGTAATATTTTCAGTGGAACAGGACCAGTCTGGGAGTTGCTTTTGATCTAGCCTTGATTTTTTTTACAAGCAGGATGTAGTAGCTAAGATATGTTGTAAAGCCTTGGCACCCTATTGAACAGAGAAGATGCTGCAGTGAAAATCTGCTTTCATAGCCTCCAGGCTTGGTTGTAGTACAGCACTCTTGGTGTACCTTCCCTTGAAGACAACTTGGAAGCTTCAGCTACTGAAATATGCTGCTGTGAGCCTCCTTAAACCTCCTAACAACACGCCCAAGACCTTTTCTCTTCATGATTGGAGGCTGTAGAAGTCAACATTTGGGATTTGCTGTTGTTTTAGAATAGATTGATATTGTATTTAGCTTTGTATTTCTACTTGTGTTGTAATAATTACAGTAAGTTTGCTATTGTGAATTGATTGTGTTCAGCAATTGGTTTCTAAACCTTTCAAATAAAATACACATTCTGCACTGGATATTGCATAGGCCATTTCCATACACCAGATAAGATGCATCTAAAAAGAGAAAACAGTGATCTAATCAAAGCAGCAACACAGCGCAAGTACCTGTCCGAGAAGATTTAAAGATTTAACCATAGCAAGCATTTTCCAATGCAATATGTTCTTTAACCTTGTATGGAATACATGACTATGGAAACCCTTATGAATTGCAAGTGGTGTTCTAAATCTTACTGTTCTGTTTTAGCAGTGAATGCAACTTATGGGAAATTGGAGGGTGGTTTTTTGGCAAAGGACCTCAGGAAAGAACTGCCAGCAGGCTAGTCACTCAACAGCTTGCACATGGAGTTCTTTGGCTGTGCCACCTCCTATGCCTCTATCCCTAAACCAGCATTTATTTATTTATTTTTCCATTTATATGCCTCCCTTCATCTTAAGATCTCAGGGTAGTTCACAGAATAAAATACAAGATAAAAACACAAGGAAACACAAGCATGGTGGGTTTTTTTTCCTTTTCTTATTTGTCTTGCTCTGTCCTGTCAATCCACTTTCCCCAAGCCTGTTATTTGCTTTGATTTCTGTTCAAGTCTTGCCTGCTTCTTCTCTGGCAGAATTGGTCTGAGACTGCCTGACCCAGACTTCTCTCCTGTCTCCTGATCCAGCTGCTCTGTCCATGTCCAGCTTGCTTCCTCCTGATAGGAGACTGAAAGGTCGGGACCTAATTGCATCTGGTGGAGCTACATCAACAGTTGAGGTGGTCACACCCAACTCACTGTATAAACATGGAGCTACATGGGTCTGAGGAAACTGGCCAGAGACTTCCTGGCATCCAAAACACAAGTCCAAACGAGACATTATGTTTTTGAGGTTATCTGTACTGTTATTTCTACAGAAATAGCCAGTTGGGGCAACTTTCTGGATTGGAATGATAGCATATGGATCGGGGGATCTACTTCTGTGTCCTCTGCTGTGGCCCCAATCTGGACCAGCACCTTTCCACAGACACACACACTTGCAACCATGAAAGGGTGAATCTGCACTGAGATCACAGCAGGGGTGTAGGCCCCTCACTCTAACCCTCACCCTCGTTCAAGACCACTACCACTCACAGTGACAATATGTTGAAAAACAAGAGTGCTCAAATTAAAAAGCAACAGTAGTTAAAATAACATGTAGTTTTACCTTCAGTACTGGATCTACAGTATGTATGCAGACCTTTAGAGTCTGGCAGTAATATTGGACCCAAAAGCTCCCTTGAGGTTACCATTTTGAACAGATTTGGGGCCTATCACAAAACATGAAGATACCATTTTTAAATAGTGGAAAACACAGAATTGTCTAAATATTTCTGAGGCAAGCTCATTGTGATGAATGAACATACTGAGTTACTTGATAAGGAACTGGTCTTTTCCATTCTTTTCTCCCTGTAATACTTAGCTATAAATTATAGCATCAGTCAACTACGGACTGATTCCCATGTTGCACAGAACAATTATGTGTTACATTTCATTAAAATAAATAACTGAGTTGTTCCTCGTGGAGTTTCACAGTCAAGGGCATGGTAATAACTGCAGATTGTACAATATAATGAACTGTCACTTTTTTCTAACCATGTTCATTCAAAGCAATTTCAAATTAATCTAACTCACAGCCATCCAGCTTTTATATCTGAAGTGAATAAACTCTTTGGAATTTAACAAGTTACTTTTTTGAAGTTTGCAGATGTTCTGTGCTGTACACTTTGGTACATACGTACTATGTTTAACTTGGCCTTATAAATTACGCCCCCCTCCCACCTCCATGTTGCTAGCCTGCCAAAAAAAGAAGTTTTACTAAGAAAAATTGAACGTTTTACTATGGAGGCACCCTTCTTTTAGTGTCCTTTGTCTTCTTGTTTGATATTTGTTTTGGTTGGAGGGCTTTATAGAGTTGTAATCCTTTGCTCAGTTACCAGGGAGTAAATCCTATCAAACTCAATGGGACTTACATCTAACATGTGATGTAGAGGATTGTGCTGCAGGATCTTTCTTTGTCCCCACTAATGCTAGAAATACAGCATGGCATTATTCAGTTAATTATTTCCCCCCTCTTATTCTTATTTCCTCTTGTCATATGGAAGCCATCGCTGTCACAAAATTAAACGCATGTTCAAACCACCAGACAAACCGACTCCAGCCTTAGTTTGGAAATTGTTATATCTGACACGCTTACTGAAACAACAAAAGTCCATACATTTTAATTGAAATCAACAGCAATGATTAAGACAAATGACTCTGCTAATAATAGGAACACAAATCACACCAAGGACAGCTCCATTTAAAGCCCATCCAATGCACATGTAAAACACATGGCATCTCACAAAGAATCATGGGAACTGCAGTCCCCCCCCCACAGGGTTACAGTTCCCAGCACCCTGAACAAACTACACTTTCTGCTGCAATTTGTATTTTTATCAAAATTCATCTGCATTTTAATGCACAATTAGTACATATTTTTTGCAAGCAATTTGTCCGTTCAGTATGGTATTTTACCAATATATTTATTTTTATGCACACTTTACCTCAGTTTAGGCATTTTTAATAATAATAATAATAATAATAATAATAATAATAATAATAATAATAATTGTTTGGGTTGAGAACTTCATCACTAAATTCAGGTAAGTGCAAATTTTGAAGGATGGCTGCTCTTTAGTTCTCACATTTTTTCAGAAAGTGAAAATTTGATAGACCTGCTGACACCTCTAATAAAACTATATGATTAAACACCATTTAGTGTTGTGCCTCCAGGGGCTAGGGTTTCAGTCCAATGTGAGATTAAATGTTCTAATTTTGTTTTGGGTGTAACATTGCAGAAAAGTGGGATGGGAGGATGGAAGGACTGATGGGTGGATAGATCGATAGATATCACGAGATATATTAGTTAACATGAGAAATCTATTTTAATCAGATTGTATATATGTATATAGTTTTAATTCTACCATTTTTTTAAACAAACAAACAAACAAAAAGCTGTTGTTAGCAATTCTTGTCTCCCCCCCCCCCCCCGTAGTCTGCCTTAAGTCCTGTAAGGGGAAAAGGCAGGGCATTCTTCTTCTTCTTCTTCTTCTTCTTCTTCTTCTTCTTCTTCTTCTTCCACAAACTGAAACATCAGAAATTCTAAACCTATACATTAGTGGACTGCTTTTCATAGGTTGATGATTCAGAATGGTTATGTATGAGGTTGTAGCTCATATCATTCACAATAATCCCAAAGAGGTATACAATGAAGGGATTGTATGAGAGATTACTGCCCATCTCATAATTATAAATATTTAGCCCTTCCTTTAGGAAACTATTTGGCTTTTACGCCCAAATTATAGTGCATTGTTTCTAAAAAATGAAATCATCACCTACTAGAAGGTGTTATGGGGTAGCAAGTGCAATCACATTGTAAATAAATAAATTCAGCTTTATAGCTTCGCACTACTAGATTATATGGGCACAATTTCTTCCCACCCCCTGCCTCTGTAGACTGTGTTTCCACCTCTTTGTGTCAACATATGACTATAATTATGAATATATTATGAGCATAGCAATGCTTTCAATATTTTGTCTGCACGCACTTGACTATTCTTGGCCACTAGAATTTCCTTGTCAGCAGTCCTAGAGTACAATTCGTTTTTTGAACACACTTCCCCCCCCCCCTTTCATACATGTTTCCAGATGGTTTGTCATCCAAAATATAGAAAAGAATATGTGACTTAACTAAATAGTTAGTAGGACTGTGGGGATAACCCCCACACTATGTAATTTGCTCCCAGTTGTGCTGGTAAAGTGATATGACCATATAGCACTTATCAAAATGTAAAATAAGGTATTATTATTCATACAACAGCCATGTGAATTTTGTTATGGTGACAAGCACCTGCTCATGATCACTGAGTCATCAAAGCAGAGTGAAGTTTTGAAACTGGGCTGCTGACATCCAAACCCATACTCAGGATCCAAGTCACAGACAAGTTCACAACTTGAGGTAAACTAAGTCTTGGAGAAAGCAATTCAAAAGTGGAAAAGCTTCCACCAGGGCTTCCTCTACCAATTTTCTACTTAGCGTGGCTGCCCCACAACCATTGATGCTGACCCATCTTTGACATATCCCTGTTGACTGTATTTTCTAAATCACTGACAAAAGACCTCCTGGGTGAATAAAGAGGAAGTTGATTTAATACAGGGGTCAGCAACCTTTTTTCAGCCATGGGCTGGTCTACCATCCCTCAGAGCATGTGGTGGGCTGGACTATATTTTTTGGGGGGAAATGAATGAATTCCTATGTCCCACAATTAACCCAGAGATGCATTTTAAATAAAAGGACACATTCTACTCGTGTAAAACCATGCTGATTCCTGGACCGTCCGCGGGCTAGATTGAGAAGGCGATTGGGCCGCATCCGGCTCATGGGCCTTAGGTAGCCTACCCCTGATTTAATACCATCTCCTACCTCTAGTTAGGGTTGAAATTACTGCTCCTGCTGCTGTTACTTCTACATTAAACATCATGGAGTAACTCAATTGAGTTTACAAAAGGATGAATATAACTCAGACAGTTACCTCAGTTCCTTTGTGAATTCTATCTTAGCACAGGTTAACAATTTGGGGAAAAAACCCAGAAATGATACCTCAAAAATGTTTCAACTGAGGTTGGATCTCTAAATATTGCTTTGAAATTTCACTTTAGCCAAAATTTCAATGGCATGCTATAGGGAAACCTAGTTGGAGGCCATGGGTTGGGTAGAACGTCCCTCTATACATAGACATATTGCTGGGATAGTAGAGTTAATAAATGGTAACCTACTCATCCCTTGCTAGATTAAGCTTCGTATCTTGCTGCACAACCAATGAAAAAGAAAACTTCATTAACCAGCAAATGGTTAACTTACAGCAGAGTGTAAATCTATTAAGAACTGTCCAAAGTTATACAGTTACCTGTGCTGAGATTGTTTATTCTTAAGTCAACAAATAACAATGAGTTTGTTTTTGTTTGTTTAACCGTTTCTCCTTTCCCTCAGCCACCCAGTGACACTTTAAAATGAAATTCAGGGTGGGAAGGAATCTTTCTGCCCTGATAATAAAAGACCAATGAGCTACAAATACATTCCAGGGGAAAAAAATACTCTAATCATATCTTGACTGTTTGGAAAAACATTTCACTGTGAATTCATTCAGCTGCATCACTGATATAGCAATGCTATATAGGACAAAGCAAACTACATTCCAGAGTTAAAGGAAACCCGGACACAGCCCAAATGATGTATAATTGAAAGGCTATAAAGATGGAAACATCCCAACAGCCAGTGAAATTCTCAAAAAAAGGTTCCATGAGGAGTAGAAGTACTTTTAGCAATATGCCTTTCAAACAATCCATCATATTGTTATTTCTGTTTATGGCTTTATTGAGTTTTTTTTTATTTTCAGTGTCACTCATTCTACAAGCAAAATTAGTGTCTGCATGTGAATGGGCCCGTTTAGCTTAATCCAAGTGAACCTAAGCCCAGGGGTGGAGAACCTCTAGTCCTCCAGCTGTTGTAGGATACAACACCTTTCATTCTTGACCACTAACCATAGTGGTTGGAGCTGACAGAAGCAGGAATCCAACGACATCTGAAGGATCACAGATTCCCCATCCCTACTGTAAATAAATGAAGAGGGAAGAAAGAAATCTCTAGAAAGAGAGAAAAAGAGTCTGAAAGAATGGAGAGAAAGTGAGAGGGTAGGAAGACAAGTTCAAGACAGAAAAGAAGCCAATCTTGCACTTTCAGAGATGTTTGAAACTATCATCTGTTATCCAGGGCTGACTGTTTGGGATGACAGGTTGTAAGTGATTCACGCTTTTCAGGATGATTTGGTGCCATCATATATTTTTTTTTTTAACACCCCTAATACTCAGGTGTATTTAACCTGCTGCAGTGGTGAATATCAGGGCCCTGAATACGGTTCTTGCTATATGATAGAAGATAATCCTGTGCCAATATCAGCCTGCATTGAACTTAAGAGCCCCAAGTTTTTCTGGCTCTGTGTCTTCCAGTTTCAAAACTTGTTTTGGTACTCTGCTGCAAGTTGCATGTATATCTCTGTGCATTGGGCCTAGTTTCTGTTCTATTCCACTACATCATTGCATTACAGGTAGTAGGAGTCACCTTTGCAGTTATTAGAAGATTGTAGTTTTATTGAAGAACAAATCGCTAAACAAATAGGGGTTTCCACTGGATAATCTTGTCTAATTTCCTAAGTCTTTTACTTTATAACACTAATTATTACATGATGACTCATTTATCTGCTGAGAGTAATTTGCACCATAATTATTTTTGACAAAATTAATCAGCAGTGAGGCACCGACTGTTCTTACAACTCAAGATGATGAAAACCTTTCTCCAATCATTTCATTTAGGAATCCAAGAATATTAGGTGCACAAGTTGTAGTTTCCAGCTATACTTCACAAAGGTGCTCTATAGGCCCTTTTAGGATTAAGACAATATTCTTGTTGGGACAGGTACATAACCAACAGCCAAGTGACTTTTTCTCCTACTGATTTTTCCTGTAATTTTTTGCCCTTCCTCCAAAAGGAGCCCAGCTCAGTAAACCACAAAGCAGCAGAACAATGCAACTAAATGTAATAATAAAAATGTTCAAAAACACTAAAAACATTAAAAACCTTTGTACTATAATAATGACAACTTGGTTGGCTATCTGCATTTTGTTTAAAATATTACTTTATTTTATTTATTGACTATTCCACTTTCAAACAATTAGGTAGAAGGTAAAGGGCCAGACTGGTTAAGTCCAGTCAAAGGCGACTATGGGGTGTGACACTTATCTTGCTTCAAGCCAAGGGAACCAGTGTTTGTCCACAGAGAGCTTTCTGGGTCATGTGGCCAGAATGACTAAACCGCTTCTGGTGCAATGGAACACTGTGACAGAAACCAGAGCGTACAGAAACACCATTTAACTTCCTGCTGCAGCAGTACCTATTTATCTACTTGCACTGGTATGCTTTCGAACTGCCATGTTGGAAGAAGCTGGGACAGAGCAACAGGAGCTCACCCAGTCACATGGATTCAAAGTGCCGACCTTCCGATTGGCTAGCCCAAGAGGCTCAGTGGTTAAGACCACGCTGCCACCTGCATCCCTTACCTTACCTTACCTTACCTTACCTTACCTTACCTTATATTTAAACAATTATGACTTCTCAAGAGTCTCCTCCAGCTCTAGAGTAAGTTTTAAAGGTAAAAGTAAAAGGACCCCTGACCATTAGGTCCAGTCGTGACTGACTCTGCCGTTGCGGCGCTGATCTCGTTTTATTGGCCGAGGGAGCCGGCGTACAGCTTCTGGGTCATGTGGCCAGCATGACTAAGCCACTTCTGGCGAACCAGAGCAGCGCACAGAAACGCCGTTTACCTTCCTGCCAGAGCGATACCTCTTTCTCTACTTGCACTTTGACGTGCTTTCGAACTGCTAGGTTGGCAGGAGCAGGGACCGAGCAACGGGAGCTCACCCCGTCGCGGGGATTCAAACCGCCAACCTTCTGATTGGCAAGTCCTAGGCTCAGTGGTTTAGACCACAGCGCCCCCTAGAGTGAGTTTTACCAAGTGGCAAAATCCCAATGGTGTGGCCATTGGAGAGAATTCCAGAGCTGGGGCACTACTACCATGCTGGCACCATTTGGCTGCTCCTTTATGAACTGATTTAGCTCTAGTGATAGAGATTATCAGGAAGAATGACTTTCCTTGTGTTTCCATACACCCAAGCTAACTGGAACATGGAGCCGAGTGTTCTTTCCATTGGCGAGTAAGAACCAAGTTTCCTGTTTCTTCTCTAGCTGTTGGAAGGCACCAAGGTAGTCACCGGGCCACAATGTTCATCCCCTTACATCAGTGTTTATTTCCCTTTAGCTTTGCAGTCATAGGGCATCTGGAGGTTGGAGCAGAGTGCTCTGTTGTTTGTATGTGTCTCAGGAATAAGCAGGACTCCCTGTCTGCTGTACGTGAATAAAGCTGTTCGTGTCTGAGTTTACCTGAATTGCCTGGAGTCTGGTTCTAAGAAAAGCAGCCCAGCTGGGCAACAACACAAAGAGAATGAAGAGGGAAGAAAGAGAATGGTGAATAGCTATCAGAATCCTTGGCAACCACCTGCCTTTGTAAAACAATGGCTTTGCAGCATTCCTCTGCGTACAACTACGAGGTGATGTGTCTTTGCGGTGTGATGCAAAATCTTGAGTAGCAGTGTGCTGAAACAAATGCTTGCCTAGCATACAAGCCTCTCCTGTCAACCTCACAAACCTCCTACAGAGGAAAGAAAACAACACACAAACCTGGAAATTGGTTGCAGGACTTTCTGCTGAGACTCTAGTTTTGTTCCTAACATGCATTTCCTTAGCCATTGGCCCCTCCTAGTTCCTGTCTCCAATCCAAGATGTTGGATTTTTAAATGGTGATTTGCAGACACAGGGTTATATGGATGCTTCATGAAGATGGTGACACTGGTCATCACGAGGCAATGATCACTTGGCCTGCCTGGGGACTTCCACTGTAGGTAACATTTCTGCTTGTTTTGGGGCCTTTCCCTCTTATTTCACATACCATTGTCTGTTTTCAGTGGACATTCTTTCTAGTGGTACAGATCTGCCTTAAGCAACAAGGTGATGAAAAAAGAAACAAAGTTTGCGTTTAAACACTGGCAAGTGCCTCTCTTGCCTGAAAGAAGATGTATGGAGAGCTAACCAGATGACCATAAGAAGTCCAACAGCAGGCAAACATGTTTTGTGTTTTGTCTGGCTAAAGAAGAACCCCAGAATCCAGTGACATCAAAACATGTTTAAAAAGCAGGGGGAAATGGGGAAAAGTCCCACAGGTTCAGAGAAATGTCTTCTCCCCACATACACCCTGTGGTTTTGGGGAGGATTTTGTTTTATCCCTATCCAGAGAGTGAAGAAATTATTTCTTCGGCAAAGCACTAACTTAAATCTATATCTTCATTAAAACATATGTATTTAATCCAGTGTTTCTTTTTTAAAAAATATATACATATTTAAGGCATAGTTTATGGGGAGTGAGCACCATGGAATGTTTGCTGGGTACAATTGTGTACTAAATGTTACATAGAAACTGAAATCCCAGGCATAAACACCACTGCGGTCAATGGGATTTGCTTATCAGTATAAGTGTTTAGGATTAGAGTGTTTGTGGTTTCTTTGATGTTCAATATATCTCCAGGAATGAATTTGCAGCATATATTTATTAAGAAATAAGCTACTTTGTATGGCAGTGGAAGAGGATCCCCTTGCCCATCACACACAACACATTTGTAGGCATCACAAAGTGCTTGCCTTAACTAAGGGCAAGATTTGTGTTGATAGTATTGCTCAGAAGTGCTAGACAAAAAAAAATACATTTTTTAATAGAAAAAAAGCCAAATGTGTTCCAAAAGATAATTTCCATATCTCTTCATGAGATCCAAGTCTTAAGTGTTGTAGCACCCACTGTTAACTTTGATCTCTGAGTGCTGAGGATTATGAAGCACTGAAGTGGAAGACAGCCCTGTGATGGCTGCTAATTACAAACTTCTCATTTCATGAGTTGAAGAATAAAAACAGGTTCACCATAAATTACACACAGAAGCTGGCTTTTTACCCATTTGTACTGATTTAACTTGTTGAAATATGTTCACAGAAGCCTAATTACAAATGCACAGATAATATTGTTGTCAAACTGCGCTGACTTGATTTACAGTTCTCTTAAAAGATAGGAGTACATAAAAATCCAAGCTGTTAGCTATTATTTTGAGGTACTCAGAGTAATGTGCATGCTCAATTAAGGAGAACACCACACTTGGTAGACCACTGTAAGGCCCCAGCTGCACTATATTTTTAAGGCAGTGTCATACCATTTTCAAACAATTGTGGCTTCCCCCAAAGGAATGCTGGAGACTGTAGTTTGCTATGGGGCTGACACCTTTTTCCCTCACAGAGCTACAATTCTCAGAGCTGTTCAACAACCCGTCCTTTGGGAAACTCTGGGAATTTGAGCTCTTTGAGGACAATCCAAAGACCTAACAAACACCCTTAACAAACTACAGTCACCAGGATTCTTTGGAGACTGTTTCAGTGGTGTGATGGTGCTTTAAATATATAGGTTCCTAAGTCCATTGCTCCACTTTCCTACAGCTTTTTCATTTTTAAAACCAAATGAGAGAAAAAAATCAACAGCTTACCTCTAGATAAGTGTTCATATATATATAGCTTGGCTACCTTCACATTTCTTCACTTGACCGATGCTTCTGCCTGAATAGCCAATGCTGTAACTTTAGCTGCATCTCCAATAGGGAGGTCAAAGATGAGAATTGATTTCTGTCTCCAGGAAATTGGAGCTGGAACACACTGATTTCCATAGGGATTCTGCCACACATTATTCCTTTAGATGTTTCTTCACCTTTTATCTGTAACCTTATGAATGGCTCACTGTGTGGATAAGTCACCTTGCCACAGAAGAAACTAGGACTGAGTGCAAGAAGATTCTCCATTTTATGGCATCCATCCATTCGGTGAAACATTCTAAACAATACAGCTTGATGTGGGGAGGGGGTCTAAGTGCATGTGCACAAATAGATACCATCCATACAGAATTTGCCATGTTTTTAGTAGCATCACACATCCTGTTCTCCCATTGACCAGCCAGATGCTTATGAGAACTTTGCAAGCAAAAATTTCATTCTCCATTGTTAGCTATTAGATAGACATACATTCCATGAAGGGACACAGGTGGCACTGTGGGTTATACAGCAGAGCCTAGGACTTGCCGATCAGAAGGTCAGCGGTTCAAATCCCTGCGACGGGGTGAGGTCCCATTGTTCGGTCCCTGCTCCTGCCAACCTAGCAGTTCGAAAGCACGTCAAAGTGCAAGTAGATAAATAGGTACCGCTCCTGCAGGAAGGTAAATGGCGTTTCTGTGCGCTGCTCTGGTTCGCCAGAAGCGGCTTAGTCATGCTGGCCACATGATCCGGAACCTGTTTGCAGACAAACGCCGGCTCCCTTGGCCAATAAAGCGAGATGAGCGCTGCAACCCCAGAGTCGGTCACGACTGGACCTAATGGTCAGGGGTCCCTTTACCTTTTACATTCCATGACTTTTCATCTCCTTTAAAAATATCTTGGCTAGTGGCAGTCGCATCTTATGGCAGTGAATCCCACACATTAATGATGTTCTCAGTGCAGAAATACTTCCTTTTATAAGTCCTGAACTTCCTGTCAATCAGTTCCATGGGGTGGCCCCCAGTTATTGTTTATAAACTATCCCCCAGTCATTTGGCTTTTAATTGGGGCCATATATCATGGTCGTATCCTAGTCTGTAATTGTGTCCATATAAAGTTAATAGTGTTTCAATAAATTTTAATGTATTTTAAATTGTGTGTTATGAATGCTTTTAGTCACTTTGGGATATTTTATGTAGCAAGCCGCAAATAAATGCAACACCAGTCTTCTTCATCATCATCATCATCTCCAGAGCCAGGGAATCTTTTTTTCTGAACTAAAAACCTTTCCTCATATTCCATTCCCCTGGTCGTTTCTGTCGCTTTCTTATGCATATTTTCCAGCTCTACAATATTCCTTTTCAGCTAGAGCAACCAGAACTACACAGTGAGCCAGCTGTAGCCACACTGTAGAGCTGTATAACAGGAAATGGACACTTTTATAGAAAAGTAGTAGCTGTGTCCATGATCCTGAAATGACTCTGAGTTTAAACCAAACCTCCATTCTCCAATTCAAAAATGCCCTAAGGCTGCAATCCAACACCCACTTACTTGGAATATATCCCGTTGAACTCAATAGTACTGACAACTGAGTAAACATGGATAAGATTGGGGCAGTAATTCTTCCATTTCCATTCCCTGACGTGCAGGCAAGTTTAGACAATAATTTATGACAGGAAAGAGCATTCTGGGGATTTGCCTCTGCATTGTCAGATGTATACATCACTGTATTGTTTCAGCCAGAATCTCATGGCTCAGAGACTGATATGGAAGCAAGTGATGCAGTTAAACAGGCTTGGCGATATAAGCTGTCTGTCTGGGTGGGTGTCTGGCTACAAAGCATGCATAAGCCGCTGTGAGCTCTTCGGACATATCAGTTTAATGACAAATATATGAACCAGCCCCATCCTACCTGACAGCAGGCTGAAAGTTCAAAAATAAATTTTGGCAGACCTGCCTTTAAGCCAGAATAACAATTACTTTATTTCCCCCACCCCACCCCTTCTGATATAACTACTATGAAAGTGAAGGACTATGTCAACCTCTCCTTTGATTCTCTGCCTTGTGCCAATCGTGACACAATCTTGTTTATGTTTCTTAATTTTTCTAGCCAGACAAAAATGTGTTCCATGTGGCCTTAGCAAGTGTTGAGGCAAGAGGAGTGTAAGGTTATTGATGATGATGACAAGCTTTGTTGCAGATTTCATCTCATTCTCCTTCAAGCATTTTCATCTGTGTACTGCTCCTTTAATCAGAACCTTCTGAATCTCACGGCAGCTGCACCAGAAGCGATGATTATTATTATTATTTTAAAAAATCTATGGTGGAATGCATCTTCAGAGATAAAAAGGTGAAACAAAGCAATAAAAAAATGGCAAATCATTTTTAGATGAATGAGAACTGAGGGCCATTTGGCTAAAGGGGGGTCATTTTCTGTGTAATGTGAATTCATCCCCACACATCAACTTGAATCAGAGCCTGTGTCACTCTACTGTCTAACTATGGAGTGTCACAAGTAAGGATGGAAGAATCTCTGTAAATTGTGGTTTATCTCAGCTTCTCATTTCCCCCAGTTTTAAGTTCAGCTCTCTACACTTCCCCATCACTTTGCAGGGTTTTTTAAAGCCCTTATGAAAATTCATCAGTTTTTCAGCGTCCATTTCCCCTAATACTCACATGTGCAGGCAATTTTGTTGAAATAGACACAGTTCCCCACCACCCCCAAGCACTGACCCCTATAATAATGTGTTTTTGTATATTATCGTCCTCAATAAATGCATCTTTGTACACATTATTCGGCTGGAGACCTGCATCACAAAACTTGGAGAAGTGCGGATTTTGAAGGAGAGTCAAGGTTCAGTTTGCACACCAGTATGGTAAATGTGAATTAGGAAGGTTGGCATTACAATGTGATCCAACCTGTTCCCTGTCTTTAATCACAAGTTGGCGCAGTCCATTGTGCAAACACCACTGACATGGATGGAAACTGAGCAAAGCAGAAGGTACTTTTGTGCAGTTCCCATTCAGTTAGTGGGAACTTGTACAATATTCAATGGCTACCAGCCTTAAGATGTCCCCCCCCCCGCCTCTATTGTTGGAGGCAGTATGCCTCTGAATGTCAACTGCTGGGAATCACAGGTCTAGAGTGCTGTTGTGCTCAGATCCTGGTTTGGGGCTCCCCATAAGAACAAGATGATAGACCATATGGGCCACTGCAAAGTTCCCAGAGTATTATATTGCAATCTGGTGCATGTTTACTCAGAAGTAAGTCCAAATGTTTTCAACAGGGTCTGTTCCCAGTTTAAGTATGCACTGGATTGGCTTACGACATTTTGTTGTGTGAGGCTAAAATGTCTTTGATCCTCCCTCATAGTGTAGCTGGAATCTAAGCTGTGTTTCCTTATTAATGCAAAACACCCCAATCAAAACTTGTAATGTGCATCAGGATTCTAGCTAATGTAAGCTTTCTATTCACAGTTAAAACCTAAAACTTCATTAAAGCAAACCTTGAAAGACTTGTGTGTAACACACACAAATCGAATGGTACAACTCTGCCATACCTAATATTAGCCCAAATGCCCCTTCTGCACTGCAAAGCATCTTTGGAAGTAAACAATTTTCAATGGAGGAGAAATGGAGGGGTGACATGTCTCTTGTTCCAAAATACCCCAAAATAATCTAGGAGCCATTTTTTTAAAAAGGCAAACAATTCTATGCCCTTTTAAAATATGTGTGTAGTGGTTTTTATTTTATTTTATGTACTTTGTAGTTTTAGATTCTCATTATATCCTGTGAACCGCCCTGAGACCTGCAGGTATAGGGCGGTTAAATAAATAAATAAATAAATAAGAATTCTTTCCCCCTGTCATATTGGACTTTGAGGATCGTTCTAGTCTCTGTTATACTGGTAAAATTAGTTGCTATTAATAGTCATTCTGTAATGCTAGAGTAAAACTGGTGGCATAAGATGAATTATTTGTGTAGACCAATATAAATTTACAACTTGTATCATAAAGCAGTTGTAATTCACTTTCCACAAAGGTCTGAAATGTCAATAATCTGGTCACCTGTATTGACAAGGCCATTTTCATTTCATCTATCTACTTTGAATTGTGTTTGGGTTGGCCTGAAAATCTTGGCTGGAGATTTTGGTCGAACATTTGTTCTTCATTGCCATGAGAAGGCAGAGCAGTGGGCTTTTTAACCCCATGGTGGGGAATCTCTGGCACACGGTCCTTATTAGCCTTCCCCATTTGGCTCACCAGGCTGTTCTGGCCAAGCCATACCCACCTGCCATATCCCTGATCTCATAAGATGTCAGGTGTGTGGAAAGTAAAGTCACAGGCCAAAAAGGGACTTGCAGGCATTGCCAACCCCCTGATCAGTGGTACTTTGACTCTCTGGTAATCAGCTCTGAATCATCTCTCTGCTATTAGTCTGTGACTGGATTCCTTCCTAAGGAGGTCTGGACAAGACACATTCTTTCTCAGTTTCTTCCCAGATATTGCCCATTAAAATTACCAAACGATTTCCCTATAGCAACAGTATTTTTAAAAAGTACAATGTTATGGCATGCAACCCCTTTGTTAATTGTCATTCTTTCAAGAACAGCATACAGTTTCTGGAACTAAAATGCAGTCATTTTAACCTTTGAGTTCTACGGTGGATTCTCTGTGAAGGTAATTACAGCATTCAGTGGGTTATGATGTTACTTTCGGCTGAGAATTTATTTCTAACATTCTCTCACCTTTTCATAGCAGATCAGATGTTCTTCCACAGCAGGAACCTGCATATGCAGGATGTTATTTTATACATGTCTTCTTCCCTAGTTAGAAGTCAAAATGAGTCACACATATCATCATTCCTTAGGCTTTCTGCTAAAATTACTTAACTGAAAAAGGAAGATTCGAAACAGCCCAATGCTACTATTTTATTTAGAAGCAGAAGAGGTTTACATTTCCTCCTTACAGTCTTTTTAAAAATACCTTTTTACCTTCAGGAAGCACTTTTCACAACTTTTTTTTACCTGCAGAAGAATCACTATGTGTTGCAGTTACATTCTGCAATGCATTGTATGGTGCACTCTGAATTCATGAATAGCACCACAGGCATCAAAAAGAACCATACAGTATTATTTAAGAACTAAAGGTGTGCCCTTAGATCATACTGAACACTTCTGATTGATTATTCATTGAAACTTAAATTGGTAGTGGTGGATAAACTGCCATTCAGGGAAGCTGCTCTGCCAGCAATGATCTTCACAGTGAATAACCCTGGATGGTCTTATGAGGAACTCCAAGGTTTCCCCAGAACAATGGAACAATGACATTACAGGAATGCTAACCTTTCAAGCATGATAGCCTTTTCAAAAATATATGAGACAAGTCAAAAATATCTACCTTGAAATCTGGGCTAGTTCCTTGCTATGCTAAAGAAATTGTCCACTGCAATATCCACTTGCTTTTGGAAAGTCTCTTCAAAGGACTACATGAGAACTTCAATATGTAGGTCAGCTATCAGTACTTTAGGTGTTATACCCAATGATGTCACTCAGTGGACAGTAAGGATTCTATCACTGTTGCCCTAAATCTACTTGGAAAGTCCTTGAACCCTTTGGAGCAGATTAAATGGGGATTGGGGTCTGGAGGGGGAAGAGTTGAACCTTTTTTCCTTCCCTGTTCAGCTGACAGAAGTTTTACCATCTGCTAAGGATGGTCAAATTTGGCTCTTCGCATTTCCATAGCATTTTCTTCTTATTTTTTTTAAAAAAATCTTTCTGAAAATTCACCAGCATTTGGGTGTGAATTTCTCTCAATATACACAATTTTGTACGCAGTTTTGACTAATATACACTGTTTTGGCTAGCAAGTTCTCCTAATCTAATTTTTTTGTATTACTTTCACTAATATGTGCATTTTCATGCACATTTCTCCTTAGTATATGCAATTCTTTGCACACATTGTACAGGGAACTGCATTACAAAATTCAGATAAGTGCAAATTTCAAAGGATAGTTGTGTTTGGGTTTGTGATTAGTTCAAGATGTACAAATCAGGTGGTTCCTCATTAAAATGCATAGAAAATATGAAATTCTCCCCTTTCTCTACCATCAGCTGAGCAACACTGTTGCATCTAACCCCAAACAAATATTCTACATCAATAAAAGCCGATTTGCAGCCCTAATTACTTAGGGATTGTGCATTGTTCTCCTTTTGCTGCTCAAGCATAGACTCATGGAATTTTTTTGGGGGGGGTTATTGGGTTACTGCTTTTGGTTTGAATTCATATGTTGTGGTCTTGTTGTGAAGACCTCTGGGTATAGGGCGGTGTATAAGTTAAATAAATAATAAATAATAATAATCATCCATAATGCACCATCCATTGGTCAGTGAAGGAGCAGCTGTTCCAAGGCTTGCTTTCATCTTCCCTCCCCATTCCCTTTTCCTTTAGTATTATAAGATTACAAACTGGTAGGCAGGACTTATCTTATTGTTTTTATTGCATTTATATCCTATCCTTTCTTCCACGGAGAAATACATGCTTCTCTCCCTCAATTAATCCCCACCATAAACCTTTGAGGTGGGGTAGGCTGAGAAGTAGAAACTGTCTGAAGGTCACGATATGAGCTTCATGGCAAATTGGGATTTCAACTGTGGTATCCCAGGTCCTAGTCCAACACTTAACTACTGCATCACACTGACTTTCTATAGCCACTTTAAATATAAATTATGCAGTGCTTAGAAAAGTTTCGGTGCTTTATTATTAATAATAACAATAATAATCCCCAAACCACAGCAGTTTCACTTTGGCATTTGTCTACAATGGTAAAAACATTCCTGGGGAATGTGAGGGTTATTGCTGTTATTCTAGCATTATTGTTGCTGTTATATTGCAATTTACTTTTAATAATGAAAAAGAGGATTGACTCGGTCCACTCCAACCTACAAACCGTCCACATCAATCTCACGCATCAGCTTTAGCTGTAGAAATCAGGGCAAACCAGTGCTAGCCAAATGGGGCATAACTGATTGGCTCTGCTCAGCTTGCAAGGAACTAAGCCTCACTTCTTATTATGACCAGCTTCGAAGTGTGCAAGGCTAGTCATAATACAGCATACATAATGGCTGTAATATTCATATGCCTCACCATTGGGATGATTCCTTTTTTTTCCATGCAGAATTTCTACACCACCGGTAGCAGTTATCAAGAATGTCTGCTGGTGTTGTGGATACTGTCTGTGCACTGTGGGTGATCCACCTGGCAAGCTGCTTTATATCTTGCACTCGCTGCATAGAGCGGTGATTTCTCCCACCAGGCGCTTTTAAAGATGAGAACACCTTTCACACTAGTCTAGGCACAAGCCAAGTAGATCAAATAATTGATTGAGATGCATGCCAAAAAGTTGAGTAAATTATCCCTGTAACTTGATGACAATTGACACTGCCCAACGAATACTGATAAAACTTTGTCGTCGTGTCTTGTTTTGTTTTAGGGCCAAGAAACAGTGGCTTATCTACTATTCCCTGTAATGAGGTTTTCCTCTGGTGACAGCTTGAAACAAACCCTGCTTTATGATGCTAAACAAGCATCTGTTAAATGCCTGCAGCGCTAGCTAATTCAGGTAGCTGATTTTCATAGTATTCTAAATATAAATGTGTCGAGTAGTCAGCAAGTTGGAAGAATCAGTTCCTGTGACTTCTGGGTGCCTGTGCATGGTTTAGAAGCACTGAGAATTTGAAACAGTTGACAGAAAATGCAGAATCCACATTCAGTTTAGACCGAAGTCCATCTATGAATTGAGATGCTGCTGCTGTTGTTAGTGGGGATGAGGAAATAACAAAATGAGAAATGCAGGCTCTGCCCTCAGGCTTTCCAAGCAAAATGAGATCAGAGGCATTGCCAGGTTTGAGAGGGCCCTGGGCATGGTGCCTTTGAGGGTGAGGGCACTTCCTTGGCCCTGGCAGCCTTGCTACCTTGGCCACTCCTTCTCCCACCTTGCTGCTGCTCTGTATTTTCAAAACTTTGGTGGTCAGCAGGGATGGAGTGGGCAGGTGAACTAGCAAGTGGGCAAGGCTGCCTGTCAGGGCAGAATAGGAAAGGTAGTGATGTTCAGGTAACCAGGGTTCCAGCAAGATGCCTGCCATTTTGAATTACAGTGGTACCTCGGATTAAGAACTTAATTTGTTCTGGAGGCCTGTTCTTAACCTGAAACTGTTCTTAACCTGAGGTACCACTTTAGCTAATGGGGTGCCACACTGCTGCTGCACTGCCAGAGCATGATTTCTGTTCTCACCCTGAAGCAAAGTTCTTAACCCGAGGTACTATTTCTGGGTTAGCAGCCTGTAACCTGAAGCGTATGTAACCTGAGGTACCACTGTAAATAATTTCTCAGGGTGAGAACAGCAGTGGACAACAGGAAAGGCTGCCCCTTTCTGCTCCAGTTATTGGCCCTACAAAACCAAAAGCTTCCTGCTCTCCCACCCTTGGGTTAGAGCCTTCACTGAACAATTTTGGGTCTCTGGTTGACAGGGCCAGAAAGGATATTTTTCTCTTAACCTGATTGGCACTTGGGGTTTTCTTCACCTTTCCCTTAGTGAAATTATGGCATTCCTTTGTTAGATGGAAGAACATTGTTTGCATGGGGACAGAAATGGCATTGGGCAGGATCAACATAGAATATGGGGGCCTGAGGGTAGGATTGACCACAGCACCCCCAATCTCAAATAGGGGTATCTGCCTGGTTAGAATCTGCACCCTAGTCGCCCAGTGAGACCTTGCTTGCTTGGCTTGCACCACAGAAAGGTTCAACACTGGCCGACTCCCATGTAACAGGTTTGGGGTGGTTCAAACCCGATGGATCTATTCCATCAACATGGGGCTTGTGGAATGATGAACTGATCCTGGACCCAACGCCATGCCAACCCTTCCCCTGCCTGCTGCTGTCAATAAAGATTTGGCCTGGTTTTATCCCACCCCTGTTCTATAGTCTGGTTATTTGCTGCTCTCATGGGTCACATAATGCGCCTGCCTGGGCAAGTATGTGCATAATCTGCCTTTCTACGCCTAAAGCAAGAGGTGTGTGTTGACCTCTGAAATCAGTTACTGTGGAAGACAGGCATATGTATCTCCAAGGAGTGGTCATTCCACTTCTGAGGAATGTAACAGAGAAGGTTCTGCTCTACAGTTTCATACCTTGCGTGGCAGCTGCTGAACTCTAGCAGATCTTAAGCCACGTGGCTCTAGGCTGTTACTTGATTAAGGTCTTGGATATATTCCTGAAATGAGCTTGCAATACAAAAAGAAATAAAGACTTTTTCTTTCTGCAGGCAATTTCCCAGTTATTTTGAGTCGGTTTCCCTATAAGGAATGCAAACTTGTTTTCCCAACGAAAGGAACATTTCATCACCAAGAAGAAGGCGACTAATGTGAAGGGTTGATGTTTAAGGTCAAAGGACAAGTTCCACTAAGCTTTGCTGCATGGAGTCAGAGATATACAGCTTTGTGCTTTGCTTTAAAAACACTGCCTCCCCCCCTTTTTTTTTTTGCTTTGCCTATATCTCTAAAAAAGTAAAGGTAGGCTCTTTACTATGTAATCCAATAGTTTAAATGGAAAGAGACATTTTCAGCATGATTTCTGACCTGCAGTGCATTGGATCAGCATATCTCAAACTCAAGGAATTATAATGAAGAGGGCCGACCATCCAGACTTTAGCAAGACGGGCTTGGTGCCAGGAGTCTAGTATTCAAACCCTGCCTTTCTCAGTCCCCTTAGTACAGTTTAACCCGAGTCCCCAGCCTTTGACACAGGCCTGTTCCTTGTCCAAGGTGGCAGAGGTCAGGGTTGAATTTATCAGTTTCACAAGGCATTGCCCATCTAACCATCCCAATAATTTTTACCTTTATTCTGCAAGCATTATTTCAGGCATAATGTGCCACAAAACAAGAAAGCAAATATAGCACCAGCTTAAAGGGATAAAAGCGTTTTTGGAATGACAAATGTATTTTTGCAACACTAATACAGTGGTACTTCGGGTTAAGAACTTAATTCGTTCTGGAGGTCTGTTCTTAACCTGAAACTGTTCTTAACCTGAAGCACCACGTTAGCTAATGGGGCCTCCTGCTGCCGCTGCGCCACTGCTGCACGATTTCTGTTCTCATCCTGAAGCAAAGTTCTTAACCCGAGGTAATAATTCTGGGTTAGCGGAGTCTGTAACCTGAAGCGTATGTAACCTGAGGTACCACTGTATCCTAATATTAAACATTTGGACTGAGATATCAGCCTGTAGCCCATGTATAATGTTTCACCAGCACTGATGTCCCATAACGTTTTGTGAAGTTTCAGTAGCCCAGTGTTAAAGATGCCTTATATGATTAGATTTATGCTACAATTCTGCACACATTTACATGGGAGTAAATTCCTGTGAACTCGGGGACTTGCTTCTGTGTAAATATGCATAAGATGGTGCTACCCATTTTTTTCCAGTCAGGGCAGCTCCGCACATTCATTGCTGAGCTTATATCCTCTCTTCATGGTGTTTCCCACTATGTAGAGAGGCATGCAGGAGAAAACTAGACGTTATGCCAGAGTGTGTGAAACATGCTTCTGCATAACCGGCTGCTATTTTGTGCCAGTGATGTTAACCAGAAGTGTGTTGGCAAAAATAAAAGTGTTCCAGACATCGTAACAGCTCTACTTTGAATAATCTCCATATTGCCATGTTGGGGAGCTCCACACAAGGAGAAATTTCAATTAAAAAAATGAATGTATGGAAACTGCCCCAAAAGTCAGGCTATAAAATACTTGTTTAAATATATAAGGATTATATAAGAGGAACCTATTGGATCTGGTCAATGGTCTATCCAGTTCAGTATGCTGTTATCACAATCAGATGCTATCTGCTCCAAGTGGCTTATTGTCTTTCTGTCTGTCTCTAAAGGAAGAGACCAGGCAGCACTGCAGCCCTCAAACCGCCTTGTGAAGAGACCCACAGAACTCTGGATTCTGATGAGGATTCATGATCTGAACCACTTCGTGAATGGATCAAGTTGAATCAGCTTTTCTGCATTAGAATACCAGGTGGGTGGATTCCTTCTTCATTCCTGTATGTACTGTAAAAACATTGCTACTAAAGCAGCCCTTAATAACAGATAAAGCTGGATCATACAATCAACTTTTGATATATCTATATCTATATCTAAATCCATATCTATCTATCATCTATCATCTATCTATCTATCTATCTATCTATCTATCTATCTATCTATCTATCATCTATCTATCTATCATCATCTATCTATCTATCTATCTATCATCTATCTATCTATCATCTATCTATCATCTATCTATCTATCATCTATCTATCATCTATCATCTATCTATCTATATCATCTATCTATCTATCATCTATCTATCATCTATCTATCTATCTATCTATCTATCTATCTATCTATCATCTATCTATCTATCATCTATCTATCATCTATCTATCTATCATCTATCTATCTATCTATCTATCTATCTATCTATCATCATCATCTATCTATCTATCTATCTATCTATCTATCATCTATCTATCATCTATCTATCATCTATCTATCATCTATCATCATCTATCTATCATCTTTCAATTAGTCTAAGCTAATACCTGGTGGTACATTGCTTCTTCCACCAGCAACTTGTGACTACTTTTACTTACCCTTTAAAGCCCAATTCCCACTTTCAGCATAACTGCTCATTCCCCATTATAAAAGCTTTTCATTCCCTTGGCTCCCTTGCCTTCCATCACTAGACAATTTTTAAAAATTTTCATTAAGATTCCCCCTCCCCGGCCTGTATTTGAAGATACAATCAATAACATGCAAGGAATCACCAGAATCATTTATTTGTAAAAACCCTTTTAATGAAGAGACACTTCCTTTATGAGGCAAACAGGCCGCAAGGTGACCTTTCATAAACTCATTAACCAGTTGCCACAATCTCACTCCTTTTTTGCTCCCAAGCTAGTACACACTTGAGAACTACAAAAATTAATCTGAGGACAGGGGAGCACTCATAGCAAGCCCTCCGGTTTTCCAGGGAAGTGCCCAATCCATGCAATAACACATTGTAAAAGCTGGGGGCATGAGAGATCCTGAGCTAGCAGAATGTCAACCACAGAGCTTGAAGCAAAGCCTTTTAGAAAAGTATTCAAGATAAAGTGAGTTAAGAGAGATAGGAGGTTGCATCCCAATGAAAATAAACAGCTATTTCCAGACTTCATACCGTGAGTGTTTTTAAGGAACAACAGCATCCTTATTTGGGAACCCTCTGGAGGATGAAGCCAACATGCTGAGATCTTTAGGTGTTGCATAAACAGAAGGTGGAAGCATTTAATCAGCCAGGGTCACATGGATGACAATCTTAGCACCTTGTTTTGCAAATGGAAACAATTTTAAGAGGTGTAAACTGACATTTCTTCTAGTTTACACCTCTTAAAATTGTTTCCATTGTTTCCATTTGCAAAACAAGGTGCTAAGATTGTCATCCATGTGACCCTGGCTGATTAAATGCTCTTCACTTTCTGCTAAATGGATTAGCATGGGAAAACATTATCTTGTTGCGTTTTGGGGGGGTATTTTTGCAAAAGCTCTGATTTAGGCTACCTTGTTAGCCATCTTTCTCCTGCTTAAGGATAGGGTCTTTGGTAGATAGAGTGGTTTTTAAGAAGAAAACAGGGTTGAAGCTTTGGATTCCATCGCAACACCTAATGTGGAGATGGGGAATCTGTGGCTACACTGGATGGTGTGGGACTCTGGCTTCCATCAGCCCCAGCCAGCATGGTTAATGGTCATGGTTAAAGAGGCTGGGTTCTATAGCCTCTCTCTGTAAATACTGAATAAAAATCAGATGGTAAGAAACATTTCCTTTTCTTTGTATGGCTGGGAGTCGCTGGCAGCAGCCTGACAGCACAACATTCACTACTAAAGGTGCAGACAACACTGAGTTAGCTGTATGAGTTTCTTTCCTGTGTGGAGGCCTACTCTGGCTCCTGAACTTGGCAAGTGGCCTGGAGATGTGTGCACTTGAGGATTAGGAAATAGATCCTTGCTCAGGAACACTATAGAATCCTCATTGGCAAAAGAGAGAGAGAAAGAAATCCATCTATTCTCAAGTGACTGAAGAGTGCAGAGGACTAGACGTTCACACAGGCAGAATTTTACAAAGCAGTTGATGGGAGTTGATGTGCAAAATGTCTGGAGGGTCTCAGGTTGGCATGAGATACCCTAGAAAGAAATGCAAAGTTACTGTAAATTATGAATCCAGATAAATTGCAGATATCAGATTGGATCCAGGCTGCAATCCTAAAGCCTCCTACCTTTAAGTCCCACTGAATTCAATGAGACTCCTCAGAGTAGACGTGGTTTGAATTGCAGCCTTACTCACAACTGAGGTTGATTTCAATGGGTCTACTCTAAGCATGGCCAAGGCTGGATCCAACCCATCCATAACCATAGAGATATTTTTGTAATTATGAAATAGTCATGCCCTTTCGTGGTCTCCATTTGAGGAGGGGAGAGGAACCTGTGAAACAGCCAAATCCTATTTTAAAATACTGAGATGCTCTCCCATGGAATCACACAGTTTTAAATGGCTGACTTACTGCTAGCAGCAAGTGTAGGCTTGCATAAAAGGATTTAATTTATCAAGTGCTTGGGGACATTATCCAATTGCTTAATACCTCCTTGACTGACGGTCAAACAAGATAATTGTAACGCTGTATTTGCAAATATCTGAAACTTACTAGAAGTGTGGTGTGTAATCCCTTAATCTGAGGGGAAAGGTACCATAATGATTAAGATAACTGCCTGACAGTCCTTGAACATTCCTTATGTTTTTAAACATAAAGTAAACACTTCTATTGAACTGGGCTGTGCTCAGCATGGATTACTTTAGCTTTGAGAACAGCAATAGAGAACAATAAAACAAGGCTTGCTTGGAACACACTCTGTTTATCAGATGCAGTCCACACAACTTCAATTTTGGAACATCACCTGTTGAATATCAATAAAATGTTTACTCAGATGCTGAAAACACATTTTCAGTCATGCTGAGTGCCATAAGCTTTGCCTTTGAAAGCTGGTAAAAATATATTTAAAAAATTGGAATCAATTGTCTTGTAGCTCACAGTCCTTGTTCTTATGATGTGAAAATATTTTTTTCCAGCTCTTTTTCAAATCTGTTTGCAAATGATTAATGTCATTTTCAAAAATGTGTTAGATAATGAGCCATATTAGAAAGGCACTTTAAGGCTTGTCCTACATTTCCCCCCAGCTGTACTGATGGTGCAATATGTTCAAATTGTTAACAACAACAACAACAAATTTTATTTGTATCATTCCCTCCCCTTTCGGAGCTGGGCCCAGAGTAGCTAACATCATATAAAAACACAATATACAAAAACAAACAATCAATCAATTAAAATGCACCCCAAAATTAATTCAATTAATTAATTCAAATAAATTAAAATGATGGTGGGATTGTGATGGGATTACTTTGAATGTATGGGGTGTTTCATGAAATGGTGAAAGCAGATTTTTTTTTGCCATTTATATTCTGATCATTAGATCTTTCAGTGAAAGCGGACTGTGAGGAGTAGTAGTAGTACAGTGGTACCTCAGGTTACATATGCTTCAGGTTACAGACTCCGCTAACCCAGAAATAGTGCTTCAGGTTAAGAACTTTGCTTCAGGATGAGCACAGAAATCGTGCTCTGGCGGTGCGGTGGCAGCAGGAGACCCCATTAGCTAAAGTGGTACAGTTTCAGGTTAAGAATGGACCTCCGGAACGAATTAAGTACTTAACCTGAGGTACCACAGTAGTAGGAAGAAGAAGAAGAAGAAGAAGAAGAAGAAGAAGAAGAAGAAGAAGAAGAAGAAGAAGAAGAAGAAGAAGAAGAAGACGGGTCCCAGATGGTATGTTTGATGTTGTTGGGTCCAGTGATTGTGTTGTCTGGGTGTATGTGGCAGCAAAGTTGGCATCTGGGTTTATTGCTACTATTGTTACTAGAATTACTCTTTCAAAACTCCAACAATAGGTACAAGTGACAGTACATAGTTTCAAAAAAGTAATTTCGTTATAGAAAAAGAGAGCAAGTAAAAAACAACCAATATAATATCCAAGAAACCAATGTTTCCCCCTGCCTTTCTTCTCTCCTCTCCCTCTTTACTGATTTTCTCTTTCCTGATGTGTGCAGAAACTGACACACTATTCCTAATGAAACACTCTTCAAATGCCATAGAGAGGCAGTGGCTCTTCTCTACTTCACATCAGGATTCTTTTATCTTGTCAGCTGCTATGTGACATAAAGGAGGGGGACAAACCTTTTCCCCCTAACACTAGATATTTTTCAACATCTACAGTTTATGAGTTTCTCTCCATAGTTTGAGCTGGCAGATGTCGCTCATTGCTATCCTGGCAATTAGCTTTCAGCAGGAGGACATTCATAATAGATAGATAGCCTGGAAAGCAGACAACACAGTAATGACATTGCATGGACTTTTAGATGTATTTGGTTTTATATATATATTTAAAAAATGACGTTTTGCCCGTCAGAAAAAGCCCGAAATGCATTACAGGATAATGCATTTATCAGCTTAATTAAAATGTCACAAACAAGTAGCAAGCTTTTGAATTCTCCATGACCCTTCGTCAAATATTTGATGAAGAACTCTGGAGAACTTGACCACGATTTGGTGATATTTTATTGGGCTACTGATGGCATTGCCTCATTATGGAGTTTGGTTTCTTGTGTGTCTATGGCAGCGTTTGTATTTTTCTCAAGCCATTTCACTCTAGGGAAGACTAATTCCTGGATTGTGACACAAAGTGAAGGAACTTAGATAGTAAACATGCTATGATTCGTAACATCCACAGTGCAAGGGTTGCCCACCAGCAATCAGCAAGTGAGAGTGCAGCAGTGTATCCTTATTCCCTAAGAGATGTGTTCCTTTTCATGTCTCCAGACACCCTTCGAAGAGTGAGCTTCAGGCGTGGTTGTAAACTCGGGGTTCTAAAATGCACTGCAGAAGCACAGGAGATTCCCCGCTGCCCAAACGGCTGTTGCGATGGATGTGGACACACCGGGTGGGACCAAAAATGGTGCTGACAAGAAGCGCTTTGAAGTAAAGAAGTGGAATGCAGTTGGACTCTGGGCTTGGGACATCGTTGTTGACAACTGTGCCATTTGCAGAAACCATATTATGGATCAAGCTAACCAAGCATCAGATACCTCCGAAGAATGCACTGTTGTCAACACACTCTCGGCAGGTGTGTACATTAGACAATCGAGAATGGGGATTCCAGAAGTATGGGCACTAGTAGGAGAGAGAAGACCACCAAGTTTACCCTGCTATTTGCTTTCACCTTAAAATAGTTTTTGTGAATAGTAATAAACATGTTTGTCTCCTGTCAGGAGGTTCCCCACTGCCCAAGTTCACCTCAAGGAAGGCTATTGAAATACAGTGGTACCTCGGGTTAAGAACTTAATTCATTCTGGAGGTCCGTTCTTTAAACTGTTCTTAACCCGAAGTACCACTGTACTTAATTTGTTCCGGAGGTTCTTTCTTAACCTGAAACTGTTCGTAACCTGAAGCACCACTTTAGCTAGTGGGGCCTCCTCCTGCTGCTGCACCGCCGGAGCATAATTTCTGTTCTCATCCTGAAGCAAAGTTCTTAACCTGAGGTAATATTTCTGGGTTAGCAGAGTCTGTAACCTGAAGCATTTGTAACCCAAGGTACCACTGTAGTGAAGACAACATGCCACCAGCGCGGTCTCCTCCCCTGCTTCCTGTGAATAAAGAATAAGTGTATTCCTGTAAAAAAAACCAATTCCAGGATATTAAGAAGTCATTAGGATTACAATTGCATTAAGTCTCATTGATTTCAATTGCACCAAAGCATGCTCATTTAGACTAGATCCAACCTGTTTAGATTTTCTCTTGCAAAAACTAACATACTGGCTGAGTGAAACACTTATGATTGACCAGCATCAGCTTTATATAACACCAAGAGCAATGTTGGAACTAACCTCCTTATCAGTTTTGCCTGCCTACGATTTCTTAATTAAGCATATCACATCTGCAAAGTGCAGAGCCGGTTTATAAAAATGGCTTCAGGTTCTGGGGATGGTGGAATTATTCTAATCTCATCTGAGCAAAACTCTTCAAGATTATTCTACTCAGAGTTTTCTACGACAGAGATATGATTCTGAAATTATATTTGCTTGTCTGGCTGAAAGCTGCTTGTTTGGAGATTATTTTTTTGAAGTACAGCTGCATGTTTCATTGTCAGATTAAAATGACCACTGTAGGGGGTGGGTGGGTTAATAAATAAATAAATCTCAATATAAATGGGTGAAATTTGTTTCTGTGGTGGGGTGAGGAATGCTCAGTTGAACCTGCATGGCAGCAAGTTTTCTTCTTTTTTAATCACTGCCTGTGAAGTTCTGAAGAGACTCATTTTGGAACCCATAATTGCTCATTTAGTGAGGTCTACAGCCACTCATCACCACCATGTGGAGGAAAGCTATCTATAGAAAAAAATGTCAAACCATTTGTATGGGATGCCAGTTTTTCAAAACACAGCATTCTTAAACATATGCTTTGTCTTATTCTTTTCCCAAAATAGTACTTTGGAGCCACACTTAAAAGAATGCTGTAAACTTTGGTGGACCAAAAATTGGGCACATCTTGTTTCGTTCTTTATAAACATCTGTTGACGGCTGCCATATTTATTGTTCACATGGCATTTTATGCGGGCAAGTCTTACGATGTGCAAATCCTTTTCATCTATTGGCTTATGGGGAAATATAACAGAAAAGATTCTAAATTTCATGTGAATAAATTAGTCTCCCACCTTCTTCTTTTTCAGAACGCCTCTTGTATGATATGAAAACAGAATTGGAGGTACAGGCCAGTTAACTTATCTCTGTAGGGAGGTCCCAAATGTTTTTGAGGATGCAAGCATGCAACTCTCTCTACCTTCTTCCAAAGCATGGCATTAGTCCCAGCTTTTGCAAAACTTTTAAGGCTCCTTCCAATTACCTATTTATTGCACATTAATCCTGATTTGCTTGCAGGGCGATTAGATCATATTCAGTCTTTAGTGAGCACTCATAGTGATTTGGTTTCAGAGAAGTTATACAACAAGGAGGGTTGGTCCTGCATCCATTTTGATATGTTCATGCTACTCTTTTCAGTAATTTTCCTAACTATAAAAAGTCTGCTTCTTTTTTAAACTGGATTTGTTGCATTAGGATGACCGAGTACTTTAATCCATCATCATCATCATAGTCCAGCATTCTAGATTCATAGAATTGTAGAGTTCTAAGGGACCACAAGGGTCATCTAGTCCAACCCCCTGAAATGCAGAATTTTTTCACCCAACATGGGGCTTGAACCATGAGATTAAGAACCAGCTGAACTATCCCAAGTTGCTCTAATTGTGCAAACTTAAATATCACAGGATACATGTAAATCCCTCCCACAAAATACCAACGGTTTACAGGTACTCTTAGATAGTGGGGAGGGATTAGAACAGGGTTTCCAAAACTTTGGTCTCCAGCAGTTTTTAGACTACAACTCCCATCATCCCTAGCTAGCAGGACCAGTGGTCTGGGATGGTGGGAATTGTGGTCCATAAACAACTGGAGGCCGAATTCTGGGATACCCTGGACTAAAATATAACATACTGTGTAAGTATACTTACTTAGACCTCTCAATTAATACATCCCCCTGCAATGCCCATCAAATCTAGGGATGTCCGACCCCCTCAAATATTTTGTTAGGGGGCCCCTGATGTTGCCAAGTTAATGTAATCATTATTAGTCTAATGGGGGCTTGTCTTATTCATGCACTGGGCTTCTTACATGGGGAAGGGACCCTTGGCCAACCAGTGTTCCCATCCCTCTATTGGAAACCCTGTGCATAAGTAAAGCACCCTTCCTCAGCCTAACACCAATAATGCATTATCTAGGGAGGGACAGAAGGAGCATGGACCTCCAAAAGATGAAAGCAGAGGCCAGACCAGGCTGCAGGTCAAGGGAAACAGGAATAGCTAAAAAGAAAAGAAAAAAGAAGTGGAAGAGAGAGGGAGGCTCCACAAATGAGGGGAAAGGAGTTGGAACATAGGACGCCAGCCCATTCAGTGTTGTCTACACCAGGGATGTCCAACAGGTCGATCACGATCTACTGGTAGATCCCTGGGAGGTTTTGGTAGATCACGGTTGATCGCTGGGTCCCTTTCCTTAGGGTTGGCAAAACAGAATCCTGCCCCACCCCTTGCCCCAACCTCCATTGTTGCACAATCTGCAGAATGGAAGACGGGGTTTACTCAGTGAGGCTGTTTTTTCCCCCAGTGATCTGCTGGTGAGTGACTGTTCCCCTTCCTCCCTAGAGCTTTGGCTCGAACCCCCGAAAACTGGGGCTTTCCTCCCCCCAAGAAAGCTCTACAACTTTGACCTGAACCCCCCAAAAGGGGTAGATCACTGCCAGTCTTTAATTCTGTGAGTAGATTGCAGTCTCTTGGGAGTTGGCCACCCCTAGTCTACACTAACTATGGCCGCTGTCCAAGGTTTCAGACAGGAGTGTCTCCGAGCCTTAAAGGGGATGCTGGAGATTTCACCCGGGACTTTCTGCATGCGAAGCAGATGCTTCTACCATTAAGCTACTGCCACGAAGGAAAATTGGAACAAGCAAAGAGGAGAGATGGACATGACTACAGATGAGCGAGGTTGAAGTTTCTATATGGTTTTGTAATAGCAGCCACATTTTTGGCTTCAGGCTTGCGGTATTTATGCATTGTATGATAATACAATCTGACAATAAAACAGTGTTGTAGCCCAGCAGGGATGATAACTCTGGAATTACAGCTACTGTCTCGAAATGGCATAATTCATGGAGGAGGGGGACCACTTTGTATCATTGAAGACATATTTGCAACGGAGGCGTCATTGTTAAAGTAGGTTTATGAGATTTTTATATATATATAAAATACTTCTCTGCATCTTTCTTTCAGGAGAATCTGCTCTCTTTTTCTCTCTTTCCATAACTGCATTGTCAGAAGAAAGACAGCAATTGTTGCTTCTCCATTTTTCATACTTGGCTGGCTGGCATAATTGTAGCTGAAAAGGAGAATGAAGTTTGAAAAAGAAAAAGAAAAACTAGTATAGTCAAACGACCAGCAGTTTGATATTGTCTTATTTGAAGGGTGCTTGCTTTTCAGTAGAAATAATCTCTTGGCAAACCACCTAAATAAAACTTCAGAAATGTAGCAAAGAGTCTTGCATTACTTTAAAGACTAAGGACAAATTCAACATAGTGCTAAAGTTATTGTTGCATGAGTGCAAGCATTTCTGTGATAGAACAATCTCCCTTTCCTCATCTGAATGCTCTTCTGGTGTTATCCCCAAGACCACCCAAACTGATTTGAGGGGCCCAGGGCACACAGGAGGAGAAGAGGGGATGAAAACCCAATTGCAGTAGTTGAACCCAGTCCTAGCCTATTTATTATGGCATAACCTTCCTTTGAGCACTGTCCTTTTCATCAGATGTATAATGTGTTGTTCTTGTACACAAATGGTATGTGTGTGAGAGAGCTCTCAGGTCAGAGGGAAATGAAGCGTAGAAAGTACATACAGTAATATCATCATCATCATTGCTTTTTTTCTAAAAAATGTTTAGGGGTACTCTCATTTTGACTCAAGAAAATCACTATTTTATAGTTCAAATTGGGGAAAATAAATACAGTAAATGGGCAAAAGTACAAAGATTCACAAAATGTTTAGGGTATGTGTACCCCGTGTCCCCCCAGAAAAAAGCACTGATGATGATGATGATGATAAGAATAAGAATATAGTTATTTGTTTATACCCCACCCAGCTGGCTGGACCTCCACAGCCACTCTGGGCGGCTCCCAACAGAATATTAAAAACACGATTCCAAGATGTCATTCCAACACTTCTTGCGTTAGCATACATATCCTGCCATTGGTAAGCCAAATAACAAATACAGTGGTACCTCAGGTTACATACGCTTCAGGTTACATACGCTTCAGGTTACAGAGTCCCCTACCCCAGAAATAGTACCTCGGGTTAAGAACTTTGCTTCAGGATGAGAACAGAAATTGTGCTCCGGCAGCGTGGTGGCAGCGGGAGGCCCCATTAGCTAAAGTGGTGCTTCAGGTTAAGTTTCAGGTTAAGAATGGACCTCTGGAACGAATTAAGTACATAACCCGAGGTACCACTGTAATCTGTAATGTGCCACCCCAGATTCCTTTGAGAGGAAGGGTGGGATACAAATTTAATGAATTATTCATCATCATCATCATCATGATCATCATCCTGAAACTTGGTTCAGCCCACAAGAGATCCTCTTGATGTATTGTTATTCAATGGATTTATGGTGCAGTTTCCCACTGAATTTCCTAGGTCTGGAAATGTATAGCAAGTCTTCACTTTTATGTAAGGCTGCTTTACCTTACATATCTCCAGTGACCCCCTTGTTTAATGGTACTTTTTTATAGTGTGGCAGAACTCAATTATATGTTGTCATGAGAGAGCAAGCAGGAACTTGCACTCCTAATGACAATGTGGCATCTAATGTAACACAAGTAGAACAGGGTAGCATATCTTTCCTCCAGTAGCCTTTGAAGAAGCCATACAAACAGTTATTCCCAAGCTGTTTGCCAAGTCACACTTGAATGCTGTAAGATGAGTTGAAGTGTGCCTTGGAGAATGAAGTCATATTACTGAACACATATTACAGGAAGAGCCAATGAGATGCTCTACAGACATTATTGGGCTACAATTCCCCATCACCCCTGACTATTGGCCATGAAGGCTGGAGCTGATGGGAGTCCAACAATGGTTGAAGGACCCCAAATTAGTTGTCCTTGCTCTGTTCTATGACTGCAGTCCCTGAACTGCACTGAGCTTTATTTTCTCTCCCAGTATATGAACCATGGCATCCTCCTGAGAAGGGATGCTGTAGGATCCCCTGAGCCTGCCAGATACCTGAGAAACTCAGAAGCATCCCTTTGATGAAGTTTGCAAGCTTCATCAAGTTTGCAAAGCTTCAAGATATGATAAAAGAATGTACAATTACAAAACATGCAGTCAAAAAGTAGGGTGGCAAAATTCCACAGTGGTGTACAAATCAATAAAAGCATGCAATATATAAGCAGCAGAAAATTCAAATTCAAAACCTGCTTGATTAAAAGAAATGAAAAGTATTAGGGTGATCCTGATCCATGCATACAAGGCTCACATTGGTGTGTATGTGCATTGATGCATATGTAGGTTCCCTTCTCATGCTCCTCAAACATACAGCAAGGTCAGTGCCTGCATTGACAATGAGGTGATGTGGAAGTTTCACCAGCTCTGGGGTGCTATATCAGAAAGTGACCCATTCACACATGCAAACCATTACTTTGCATTATAATTACTGAAAAGTGAGCCTTTACAAACCATCCCCAGGAATACAGTAAATCAGCTGTCAAAACATTTAGGGATGTATGTGTTTGTGTGAACCAGTCCCCTAGTCCCCTTCAAAAGGCGTAAGGAAGAGTCAAGTTAGGAATGACTGTTTGTTCAATATATATTGTGGCCAAAAACAAATAGCCATTAGCAAATGGGACAGTTTTTGACTTGTAGCCATGAAAACACCTTTGGCTATCACCGAAAATTTCATTCCTCACGCAGATTACTATCTAGAAAGAGCAGGGGATGAAGTACAATAACGATAACATTGTACCAATTTATAATGTTTATCAAATAAGTATTGAGTTTTCCTTCCAAATGCTGGGATTGATTTTTAACCTCCTCCCCTTTCCACTTTTACAGCTAGGGCAACTATAAATAAGTTGCAGGAAAATTACTTCTCCACTGTTTCACAATGCTTTTCTTATCTAACAGGCACAGCTGTCACAAACCTAAATGCTTTTATTTACAATATCTATTGCTGAAAAATGGTAGAGACGGTGTCCTTTAATCAAGGGAGTTAGCATTATCAAAAGTACTTTATGAATTTTAACTAACTTGCCAATTTGGAACTTATTACAGTGCCCTGTGCCTGTTTATCTTATCCAACTCAAAATATTTCATCTTTTCCCTCTTTCTTGGCATAGTAGTTTTCTGGTGGCTGTATCAGGATTAAGCAACTGAAGTGTTAAGTCTCTCATTTCTGTCTATATTAAAGGTCAACCTCTATCTCTGGTTCTTCACCTTTAACAAAAACTGGACCAGGGAAAGCCAAAATGAAGTGTAAAGTGGTGCTAAGTAAATATGCTCTGTGAAGCCCACAGCTATACAGGGTTTGGAAGAACTAAAAAGGAAAAAGTCATTCTGAAAAGAAGCAGCAAAAATTACCTTTCACAATTTCTCTTCCTTATTGATATTTGCATTGAATCCAGATAAAACCTGACACCAGCAAAGTTCATTCAGTTTATGACTATTATAAGTAAATTTGCTCTGCAATGTCTGGTTCACGCCTTTACACAAAGTGTGATCTAGAACAAGGGAAATGTTTTTTAAGCCCCATTGATTTCAGTGTGAGAGATGTTTCTTTCAAGTTTAGTTTCAGTGCTAGGAAGGGCTCTGTGGGCACCAGGAAAGGGGATGTGACAACTCCTGGTGACATGCAATTATTCTGCGGTATAGAAATGGCAACCACAAAAAAGGCTCTTCAAGTACACTGACCGCAATGCAGCATAGAGTTCAGAATGACTAAATCTATTGAAATAAATAGGTCTGCACATGCCTAACATTGTGTTGATTGATTCCGCTGCTTTTTTGCAGTTGAATATTGAATGTATCCAAAAGAGCAAGTGAGCACACACGCAAAACGGCTATCCCATCCCATTGATTGCTATAGGTTTCATTCTATTGTAGCCAATAGAATAGGTGTGGGTGGGTGTGGAAGAGAAAGATAAAGAGAAAGAGGTCCACAAGTTTCTTCTCTTTACAAAAATGCCCATGAGCCAAAAAGAGATTGGCAAACCCAGATTGTGTACCTAGTACCCAGGCCTACATAATCCTTTATAACGAAGTTCAGACCGAAGATTAATGCAAATTCTGTCATGCTGGCTCTGTGATGGCTCCAATTCCAAGATCTCTGAAGAGGGGGATACCAAGGAAAAACTATACACACCCTTCTTTTTTCACATGCACCTGGGTCTTCATGGGAATAAATTTGGCCAATAGTTTCACCCACTTCTTACATTTGAAGGGAATGAAAGGTATCAGTGATGGGATCTGTCAAGCCATTAGGAGTTGTTTTCTTTCTTAGGAAGAGATGCTTGATGAAGATCCCATTCCAATGGGCCTTTTTTACCATAAATATGTAATAATGAACATGTTCTCATCTGCAGCCTTATTGATCTCCAGAAGCCTTACCTACTCCACCTGGACTGTGTGAGAGATTGTTTCTTGAATTATTTGTGAATTTTCACAAGCACGCAGCTGGTAACTAGCATATGCAGCTGAAGACATCATTTTATCTCACCCCTTCAGGTTCCTTTAATGGTAATGTTTTCAAATGCTCTGTGAACATCATTTTTCTACCTCTTGTTATATTTCAGTACCAGGGCAATATTTTCTAGTGTCCAGGCCATCAGATTTCCTCCCCTACTTTCTTGCAAATTCATGAGGGTGGCCACACCTTACAAACTGGATGGGGTATTATTCTCTGATGGCTATGCCATCAAATTCCATTATCTGTCCAAATCCATTACCCTGCTTCCTGTATGTGGAGGGAGACAGTTGAATAGCACTGTGACAAAAAGCTTGAAAGGCAGGATTTAAAAAAGGGATTTCCTGATTCATAGTCCTTGATTCTATCCTACACAAAATAATCACTTGTATATGGTACCCATGGGCATATCAACTTAAACAAAACAGATGACATACTTTAGGTAGATTCCATCAGTAGTCTTTACAAATGAGATTTTAAAAGCAAGTAAAAAAATACAGGGTTGTATCCAATGGTGTCCATGCACAGGACCCTCTAGAGCAGATTTGGGTCCACAAAAAAGGGTCTTCCTGTTTATAACAGGGGGGGGGAACCTTCTGTGCATTCTCATATCTATCCTGCCTTCTCCCCCATCATAGAACTCGGGTTAGTTTACACATGGTTCCAAAGTGATATCCCATCCAGGCAATTAACCAGACTCAGACCTGCTTAGTTTCAGCAAGGTGATGGCCCCATGTGCCTTCAGGCCACTCACTGGTGTGAGAGTTAGATTATCTAGCTGTAGATGTGAAAATGTATTAGCTACTGGTAAAGACTCTCCTCCCTGAAAGAGAGGGGAGTGGTTGTGGGCGGGAGCCCGAGCACCACCCAGCAGGGGGCGTTGCCCCCTGCCTCCAGCTCACCTGGCTGGCGCTCACGCCCCCCCGGTGGCTACCCAACCAGGTGCCGCGGTGGGGGCGTGTTCAGCAGCCTTTTGCTGCAGCGTCAGCCTTTCCCTGGCCTCATTCCTCATTCCTCGTCGTCGTCCCATCACGAGTCACCCACCCTCCACTCCCTTTTAGTTAGGGCTTAGGTCATTGGCCTTGCTATGGACCTTAGGTTGGTCGCCCTGGTTGCCCGGGGGGCCTGGTAGGAGTTTTTCCATTTGACAATAGGCTTTTTGGTTTTTTCGTCTACCTCGTAGCAATCGTCACAACTTTTGTGGTATTGGTGGGTAGGTTAGGCATTGGAATAATGTGTTGTGGTGTGTCGAAGTGCTAGGTGTGGCCATCGCCTATGCCTTCATTTTTTAGGGGTATTCCGTTAAAGGAATCTGGCGGTCGTGTATTCTGTCCAATGCCTGCTTGGCGGGAGGCCATGGCACGACCCGCGGTGACAGCAGGGGTGAGCCTATAGTTGAATTAGCATCAACAGGTGATGAACCCCTGGTGAATAAACCCACTTGTTTCGATCCAATGCCTAAGCCAATACCTTTTCATTGCTGTAATCAATAAAGTTGTGGCCTTTTCTAGCCCATTAACCTTATATCACGTGTCCTTGTGTCTTCATTTCACTTCGCGGGGGTCGGGCCCTCGAACCACAATAGAAAGGAATTTGGAATGGTAAAAGAATCGCCAGCTAAAAACAAACATTTCTTGCTACATTTCTTGCAAATGCTCTGGCAGAAGCACTGGTGTTTCAGCATATTACCTGCACACTGCCTCATCCCTCTGCTTCCCAGTATTCAACAACGACCCACCTGCCAGGAAGCTAGAATAGTGGCTTTCCCCAACCCAACAAGCCACTTCTGATGAGGCTAATTTTAGGAGGAAAAAACATTATCCCTGTGCCCCACACATGTGGGGTAAAAAACAAAAGAATTGACTGGGTGCCTGGGTTCAAACTATGGGGCTAAGTTCACTTTCCAGCAGGAGAGAGCCACCAGAAGCAGAGTTTAAACTCACAAAAGTCAAGCAGCAGTATACTGATAGGAATATAAGTTGTTAGAACCCATTATCCCATTTAGTCCACTTGCAAACAGTACTCCTCTTTCTACCCCTCTTGCAGTGAAGTAACTGCCCACTGTTAAGTAAGTTTAAAATGCTTTACTTACAAAATGTTACAAAGGTCAAATAGATGCATTTATGCAAGCAGTGGCAAGGAGAACATAGGCATTTTCATAGAAAATACAGAAAGATAGCTTCAAACATGTGCTCTAAGCTTTGAGCTTTCTTGGGCACACCTTCCTTGGTCAGTTTTATGTCACAGAGAGAGTGAGAAAGAGAATGCTTCACTTCCTCCCTCATCAGAGAAGAAGGAACACAACCAAGGTGAGTCTAGGAATGTAACTCTGTGGTTTTAACCCCTCATGCACTAACTAGCACTCACACACAGTTATGTTTGACTACTTTTCCCTACAAGTACAACAAAGAGTAGACCCATGTCCCATTTCTCACTCTCTATGGCTGTGTGAGTTCACCTTTCCCCCGACCTGATGCTATTACTGTGCATGTTTTTGTGTCCTGCTCATAGTATTGGTTGCTGCTTACAGGGGTGGGGGGTGTACTCAATTTAATGTCACCAGGATCTGAGGTACAGTGAACTCACAGCTACAGAGAGGAAGGGGAAAATCAATATGAGGCTGCTTTTCTGCAGCAGCAGGCCAATAGTTTTGTAATGCCTTGCTCTGCTCTCAGCTTTTGAAAGAATGAGATTATACATTTTTAAAAGAATGAGTTTATTCGACCAATTAAAGTTTTATGAATTATCATAAGAATTTGTGATCCTTCTCAATGTTCCATTTATTGCTCCCTTAACATGAAAGAGGCATGTTTGTGTGTGTGTGTGTGTGTGTGTGAGAGAGAGAGAGAATCCAAGTGCTACAGACTCCTATCATAATTCATACTGCAGATCAAGCATTCAGAACTCACCTGAAAAACATGAAATAGAAAATGGCACACCGTTAAACCGTTCTCATGTCAAAATCTCTCAAGAGATTGCAGGAAATATCACATTAAAAAAGGAATGCTCCTACACTCTCATTTAACCCGCCTCCTAGTAATTCAATACCACAACATATTGGGCAGAAATGATCACAGGACTTTATTTACAATACCTAATGCATAGCCAGGGTGGCGGTAAGCAATAATTCTGCAGAATGCACTTGACTTGCAGGAAAACCACCATAGCAATTATAGGAAAGCGGCCTTTTCATAAAGGAGGATGGCATCTCACTGAAAAGCTGGGCCTCCTACACAGTGCACAATGGATACATTTCATTTCATCCATATTGCAACAAGACAGTTCTGCAGATGTAATGGTGATAAAAACATACAAAAATCCATCATTTAACCTACTTATGCTAGAGATTTCCAAAGGCCTGATTTCCAAAGTCAGTGCAATTGTCACCTGAGCAAAAAAGAATTAAATATAAAATCTTCTCAGCCAGTGTAATTCTCAGTTGGAATTGCCATACCATTGTTACTGGACCATTAAGCAGCTCCAGTGTAGTGTGGTGTGCTACGCAGGCCCAAAGGAGTTGGTAGAACTGATACTTTCTGCAACTTTTTTGCAAAGCATTCGGAGGATAATATTGCTTGCATCTGCTGAGATCTTGACTCCACTGTTACAGCAGATGAATTTTGAGATGTGTCCAGAACACCGTGTAAAACTGTTGTGTTGGATGAGTTCCAGTAATCAGGGCCTGAGTATATGGACAAGATGCTTGGATTGGTCCATGCAACAGCCTGTGTCCTTGCCCTCTTGGCTGATAAAAACTAGAAGGGAGGGGACAGCTGGCTGGGCAAGGGAGGTGATGGATGCCTCCTTGTAAGAAGGAGTGGTCCCTGCCTGCTTGAAGGAGGCAGTGGAAAAACTACTCCTGAAGAAAAGCTTAGTGGAGAGTTGTCAATCTCCCCTTCTTGGGAAAAGTTCTGGAGTGAATGGTTACAGACCAAATCCAGGCGTTCTTGGAGGAAACTGATTCTCTCGATTCAAATCAGAGTTTAGGCCTGGTTTTAGCACAGAAACTGCTTTGTTGGGAGGGAAACAGGAGAAATGTGTCCCTGTTAATCAGTGCTTTTGTTGGAGGGGACATAGGGGTATGCATACCCCTAAATATTTTGTGAATCTAAGTTTGGCCTCACTGAGGGGCAGTATGTCAATATGAGTAGGAAAATGAGAGTATCCCTAAACATTTTTTTTTTGGAAAAAATGTTTTGACCTCTCATTGGCTTTTAATACCATGGACCATGGTATCCTGTTGTCTGAGTTAGGGATGGGTGGCCCTGCTTTGCGGTGGTTCTGCTTAAACTGGGATGGTTGTTTCCAGAGGCTGATGGTTGGAGGGTGTTCTTCATTCCCATGCAGCCTTCAGTGTGCACTTCCTCAGAGTTAAATTTTACTCCCCATGCTGTTTAACATCTACATGAAATTGCTGAGTAGGGTCATCCAGAGTTTTGGAGCACATTGTCAGTAATATGCTGGTGCCACATAGCTCTAGTTCTCCTTTACATCCGCAGGTGTGGCAGTGGATGTGCTGGACCGAAGTCCTGCTTCAGTAATGACTGGATGAGAGCCAATAAACTGAAGCTCAAGCCAGATAAGACTGAAGCACTATCTCTAGACCAGATGAATGGGAGGTGGACTATTTGGACAGGGGTAGCTTAACTTCTGTTGTCTGTGCTCTGGTAACCTCTAGGTTAGATTACAGCAATACATTAAATGTGGTGCTATTTCTGAAGATGGTTTGGAAACTTCAGCTGGTGCAAAATTCAGTGGCCAGGTTGCCACTGGGGCAGGACAGTTTGAGCATATAATGCCAATGCTGGCCCCACTGCACTGGCTGCCAATTAAAAGTTCAAGTTTTTAAGGTCTGGGTAAAATTATCTGAAATTAGGGATATAACATTGGGAAACTTTAATATAAGAGTTGATACAAGCTAACAATTTGCTGGGTAAAGCTTGAGAAATTTGGAACGCAGAAACGAGAGATGTGAGGAAGTCCAAAGAAGTGAAGAAAAAATGTTTTTGTAAAAGTATATGTTATTTTGTTCTTTATAATCTACTGAAAAAATTCTTAATAAATATTAAAAATAATAATAATAATAAATAAAAGTGCTGGTTTTGACCTATAAAGACATAAAGGCTCAGGACTACAATACCTCAAGGACCACCTCTCCCCTTATGAAGTGCCCGAAGCCCTGCAATCATAATAGGAGGTACAAGAGGTCCAGAGGGCGCCAACATGGGAACAGACCTTTTCTGTGGTGGCTCCCCATTTGTGGAATGCTCTCCTTAGGGAAACTTGATTTGCACCATCATTATCTATCTTGAGATGCCAGGCCTTTAACTATGTGTGGCCTTTTAGAAGTTGATGAGGTGTTTTTAATGTATTTCTCTCCCCCCCCTTCTTTTTAACGTATCTCTGTGTGGTTTTTTTTGCCTGTTCTGTCTTATATTTGTTATTTATTTGCCGCCCTTCTGACTGGATTGTCCCAACCACTATGGGCAGCTCCCAACAAAATATTAAGAACACAATAAAACACCAAACATAAAAAACTTCCCTATACAGGGCTTCCTTCAGATGTCTCCTTAAAGTCAAATAGTTGTTTATTTCCTTGACATCTAATGGGATGTCTGCTTGTTTGTAACAACAACAATTTTATTATTTGCCCATCTGACTGGTTTGTCTTAGCAGCGTTGGGTCACTTTAGGTTGCCCCGGGCAAGATGAAGCAACTAACAAGTTTAATCAACAACAACAACTTATTCACCCTTTGGACACAAGCACTTCAGTCTACTCCATTTACAGCACAGTGAGAGGATGGCAATAGATGGTCGTAGTAGATATTGGGCATTTTCTAATGAGCAGGAATAATTTTATGAGCCATCCCTCAGTTGGGGAATCATGTTCTCTGCTATCAAATTGGATGGGCTGGCTTCCATTCCAGAAACAGCAGTAAATGTTGTTCATTAATGTGCTGTAATGCATTTTCATTCAATTAGTCGGTGTTAATTGATATTTTGTTGGTAAGCATTGTTGTCTTTACAAGGTACTGGGAGAGTTCCACGAGCGTATTTGTCATGGTGGAGGTGTACCTGCTGTTACACTGGCATAGCTTGCTTCTGTCAGATCCTAAATCCCTCAAGTCATTGCAGGAAGGGTGCCTAATGGACACATTCCCTTTCAGGGGCAACATGCCAATAGTGGGCGAGACCAGAGGCAAACATAGGCAGGGCAACAAATATAAATATTACCTTTGTACAGTAGGCTAGCTTCTTCATACTCATACATCCACCTCTGTGCACCATCCAGAGAAGCAAGAGGCATTATCAGAGTTGAAGGACACAGTTCAGTAATGCAAAAGCACATGAGGATGTCGTGCAGTTCTGGAGAGGGGTGTGGCCTGGGGAGAGTCCCAAGGGCCAGACAGAAAGGCCTAGGGGCCACATTTGTCCACTGTGCTTCAGGTTCCCCATTATAGAATAGCACCTTAAACTAGAATCACCATATTTCAAAAAGTAAAAACTAGGACACCCCAAAAATTGTCGAGCTTTTTTTTTTTAAAAAAAACAACAACAAAAATCATGACAAAGTGTCACCTTTCGGAATTTCCCCCTAGACCTCAGTTCCGCCTTTGAAATTCTGGTAATGTCCAGGGAAATCTGGATGTATGGAAGCCCTACCTTAAACAATCAGACTGCTAGGCACACAACCAGAAGCCGCTGCATTCCTCTCCAGCCCTCAGCCTCTATCAATTAAAAGCATATCAATTAAACTGAATCAAATGTGACTTTTTCTCTCTTTGCATTTAAATTCTCACCTTTTGCTCCCAGCATTGCGTCTTTTATCTGTCGTTATGGCTTCTTTTTCCATTTGTTTAAAATAACGTAGGGCTTGTTGCAACATGATAAAGAAAACAGAAAGGAAAGAATCCATCCAACAGCTGAAAGCAATCTCTAAAAATTCAAAACAGGTAGCTGCCAAAATGCAAAGCTGTGACTCTCTAAAGATGCAAGTTTAGTCTGTCTTCTTTGTTCATCTTGCTGATGTTGTATGTTGGGAAGATTTGTCTGTGATTAGCCCAACTCGGAGGCTCTTGTGGGGCTTTTCTTTTTTTCTTTAAATCCACTACATACACACCAAAGCAGAAGGATGGGCATATGTACTACAGATGTGTACAATATCCACATCAGGATTGAGAAATCTATGGCCCTCCAGATTTCTTACTATTGACTATGTTGGCTGGGGCTGACAAGAGTTGCAGTTCAACAACCTCTGGAAAGGCAGTAGTTTGGGGCCAAGGAGAGATAAAGATGTACCTCATCTCCATAAATAAACTTTAACACCCTCTTGCTATTCTGAATGAGGAGAATTTGAAGCCAATGTTTTGAGCCAAAATAGGCCCTTGGTGCAATACAACAGGCCCACTAGAATGTTTGAGGCACACAAATAGTTTTACACATTCAAACCTCTTTGTCTCTGTTGTATGAAGCTATGTAAGCTTGGTGGCTCATGAATATAAATGTCTGTGTGAGCCAATCATATAACAACAACGCCAGACGTGTATGAGTTATTGTTCTTGTTGTTATATTTACATCCCACTTTTCCTCCAAAGATCTTATATTCCCCTCTCTGCATTATCCTTGCAAGAACCCTGTGAGGTGAGTTAGGCTGAAAGTTGGTGACTTACACAATGTCACCCAGTGAGCCTCATGGCTGAATGGAGACTGGAACTCTGGTCTCTCAGATCCCTAGTCTGTTTTGATGTGCAAAACCCTATGGAAAGCTGAGTCAAGCTGTCAGCTGTGGAATGGAAATAGGATCTGAAGATACTAAAATCTCAAAAGGAGCCTCCATCCATCCCCATTCTTCACATAGAGGATGGCACCAGACTCTAGCACTGGATTTATTGCTGATTTCATTTATTGCTTCAGGAATAATATTTATATCATATCTAAATTTATTTCATATTTACGTATTTAATTTTGTTTTATTATTATTTCTTACAAAAGTCCATGTTCTGTGTACAAGGCTTCCATAGAACTCACGATGTGTTTAATGTATAGATTCAATCAAAGAAGTATTAAGAGTTTTCTTAAGCTTTCAAATCAGCCTGCCCCACTGGGACCTGAATGTGCAAGGAAGTTTTCTACATAACATGTTTATTAGCCATGCCAAGAGTCTGCTGGCATTTGGCAAAAGCCAAAGAAAAAGTGGACAGGTGTCATAAATTCCAAGAATAACCAGCAAACAGCATTAGGAAGAAGAAGAAGAGAAGAAGAGTTTGGATTTGATATCCCGCCTTTGATATCCCGCCTAGTCTCAAAGCGGCTAACATTCTCCTTTCCCTTCCTCCCCCACAAGAAACACTCTGTGGGGTGAGTGGGGCTCAGAGACTTCAAAGAAGTGTGACTGGCCCAAGGTCACCCAGCAGCTGCATGTGGAGGAGCGGAGATGCGAACCCGGTTCCCCAGATTACAAGACTACCGCTCTTAACCACTACACCATACTGGCTCTGACGAACCTCAGTTTTAGGGCAAAACAATAGCAGAAAGTAACTTCGTTTCAATATAAAGCAAAGCGGATGGAAACAAGGCCTTGAAGCATTAAAGATCCACATTCAGGAACTTTGTAAGATATTTCCACATGCCTTAATATTTGAAACAATACATTTCAGAATTCTCTCTAATGCTCCTCTTAAGCGAGGCCCTACTCAGGATACAGATGGCACATCATTACAGCCAACTGCTAACAAGATTTCTATATTTTATAGCTCTCAGTTTTATATTTTCTCTGTTTACAGCCCCAACTGTGAACTACTGTGAACTACTCCACTGGCATGGAAGCATTTAAGATAGGATGCGACCATCACTGATGCACCACAGCCTCAGACAATGGAGGGAATAAAATTCACATAGAAGTGCAAATTAGTAGCAATAGCAGCACAACACTGTGGTGGCATCGAAAACTGGGTGTGGAGGGTGGGACTAGGAATTTGGAATCAGGATTGGAAATGGAACTAGGGATGACTGAAAGTCCATCTTGCATACCACCAAGACAGCTATCGTGGAACAACTCTATTCACTTCGTTCAGGAGTGGGGAACCTCAAGTCAGATGCATCCCTCCAAGCATGTCTGTCTACCTGACCAACATTTTGGCTGGAATGTGTCCTTGAACTGTTATAAAACCCATTGCTTGTCTGGATGAAGAATGGACAGAGGAGTGTCTGTTTGTGGAACTCACTGTCTTGTGTGGATGGAATGTATTCTACTGTAGAAAGGTAAATGTTGCATTCATTGTTCTGGTCACCCTCTGCCAGGCTTTAGGAAATCCAGTCTTTCATATATTAAAGAAAGAACAGCTAGACATAATTTGTTTGCAAGAAACCCATATTGCCAGGATACACAGGAAACTTTTGATAAATAAGAGATTAGGACTGGAATTTGTTTCCTCAGACAAAGTTAAGAAAAGAGGGGTGGTGATCTACGCCAAGGAAAAATGGGAACCAAAAATGATCTTTAAAGATGATGAAGGAAGATACCTGGCAGTAGAAATTCAAATTCAAGGAGAAAAGATTTTAATTGTTGGAGTGTATGCACCCAATGAGGGGAAGGCAGAGTTTTTCAAGAAGTTGCATGAGACTTTAATGGACTTTATGGATTTTAAAATCATATTGATGGGCGATTTCAACGGAGTTGTCTCCACAAATATGGACAAAGCACAAAGACAAGTAATATCTAAGGACGGGAGACTACCAAAGACTTTCTTTGAACTGACTGACACCATGGACCTGATCGATATTTGGAGAACAAGGAACCCTCTGGAAAGAGAGGGAACCTTCTTCTCTGAAGCAAAAATGACGTGGACTAGAATTGATCAAATCTGGATTTCTAGCAATCTGGCACCAAGAGTGAAAAAAACAGAAATCTGCACAAAAACCTGTTCCGACCATAATGCAGTTAAGATGGAAATGAAATTAACAACGGCTGGAACCTTTAGATGGAGAATGAATGACACCCTATTTAGAGATGAAGAAATCTATCAAAAGGCCCAAAAAATATTGAAGGACTATTTTGAGATAAATTTGAGAACGGAGGTGGAAAAAAGAATAGTATGGGACGCAAGTAAGGCCGTGATGCGCGGATTCCTAATTCAGCAGAATTCTATAAAGAGGAAAAAACAAAATGAGAGGAAGGAAAAGATTTTGAACCAGATAAAAGAAGGAGAGAAGAAATTGAGATCCAAACCAAAGTCTCATGAGATTTTAAGAGAAATAAAATATTATCAGACGCAATACATGGAATTGATGAATCAAGAAATAGAATGGAAGATAAAGCAAATGAGGCAAAAGACATTTGAATCGGCAGATAAATGTGGAAAACTGCTGTCATGGCAACTGAAAAAGAGACAAAAGCTAAACACTGTGACATCCTTGGAAATAGATGGGAAACTTATTAACAAACCAAATGAAATAAGTAACTCTTTTCAAAGTTTCTTTAAAAAACTGTATGCACAAGGGCCTACAAACGAACAAGAAATAGAGGAATTCGTTAAAAAATATGGATTATCAAAGATTTCAGAACAAAACAAAAGGATTTTGAATGAAAAAATTACAGAACAAGAAATAGAGGGTGCCATCCAGAATATGAAATTGGGGAAATCACCAGGACCAGACGGTTTGACTGCGAAATACTATAAAGCTCTTAAGGAATGGTTAATACAACCATTGAAGGAAGTATGTAATCAAATATTAGAGAGGAAAAAGGCTCCCGAATCGTGGAAAGAAGCATTCATCTCACTTATACTGAAGACAGAAACTGAGAAACATCAAGTTAAGAACTACCGCCCTATATCACTCTTGAACGTGGATTATAAAATCTTTGCAGACGTTTTGGCGAAAAGATTTAAGAGAGTTTTGGTAGAGGAGATTCATAAGAATCAAACAGGCTTTCTCCCAGGGAGACACATGTCAGATAATGTGAGGAACATTATAGACATTTTGGAGTTGCTGGAGGTGGACATCAACAGAAAGGCAGTTTTAATATTTGTGGACGTGGAGAAAGCCTTTGACAACATTTCTTGGAATTTTATGAAGAAGAATCTTCATGGGATGGGGGTAGGCCAAGGGTTTGAAAATGGTATAGGTGCAGTATACTCTGAACAAAGAGCTAAACTAATTGTGAACAATGTGGTAGTGGATGAAATACCAATAGAGAAAGGGACACGACAGGGATGCCCTATATCTCCTCTACTTTTTATATCTGTCCTGGAGGTTTTGTTAAATATGATAAGAAAGGACCAGCTGGTTAAAGGAATACAGGTCGGAGCCAAACAATACAAACTAAGGGCATTTGCAGATGATTTAGTGTTAACCTTGCAACAGCCAGAAGCTAGTACCAAAAGAGTCTTAGAATTAATTGAGATATTCGGCCAGGTAGCAGGATTTAAACTAAATAAACAGAAAACAAAGGTGATGGAAAAAAATTTAACAAATGAAGAAAAAGATAGGTTTCAAAGTGAAACGGGGTTGGAAATAGCAAAAAAGGTTAAATACCTGGGGGTAATTTTAACATCTAAAAATGTGAACTTATTTAAAGATAACTATGAAAAATGTTGGTCAGAAGTAAAAAAGGATCTAGATATATGGTCTAGGCTGAAACTTTCCTTGTTAGGCCGAATTGCTGTTATCAAGATGAATGTATTGCCGAGAATGCTGTTTTTGTTCCAGACGTTGCAGATCCTAGACAAAATGGACTGCTTCAAGAAGTGGCAGAAGGATATATCTAAATTTGTCTGGCAGGGCAAAAGCCCAGGATAAAATTTAAGATTTTAACTGATGCGAAAGATAGAGGGGGCTTTGCCCTGCCAGACTTAAGACTTTATTATGAATCAGCAGCATTTTGCTGGCTGAAGCAATGGCTACTTCTGGAGGATACAGACATTTTGGACTTGGAAGGATATGACAATAGTTTTGGTTGGCATGCATATTTGTGGTATGACAAGGTAAAGGTGTATAAAAGTTTCAAAAACCATATTGTAAGGAAAGCACTGCATAATGTTTGGAATAGATATAAGGATCTATTGGAAAGTAAAACCCCCAGGTGGTTGTCACCAATGGAAGCAAAGGCAGTGAAAAAACTTAACATGGACTCTAATTGGCCCAAATACTGTGAAATCTTAGAACAAGATGGTGAAAAGTTGAAGCTTCAAAGTTTTGAGAAGCTAAAGCATAAAGTTCAAGATTGGTTACATTATCGTCAGATAAATGAGACATTTAAGCAGGACAGGAAACTTGGCTTTCAGAAGGAGAGGTCAAAGTTAGAAACAGAATTGCTAGAATCCAATACTAAGAATCTATCAAAAATGTATAATTTGCTGCTGAAATGGAATACACAGGATGAAACGGTGAAATCAGCTATGATTAAATGGGCACAGGATATTGGTCACGATATTATGTTTGCTGACTGGGAACAGTTATGGACCACCGGCATTAAATTTACGGCATGTACTGCCTTGAAAGAGAATATAATGAAAATGATCTATAGGTGGTACATGACCCCAGTCAAGCTTGCAAAGATCTACCATTTGCCCAATAACAAATGTTGGAAGTGTAATGAGACTGAAGGCACTTTCTACCATCTTTGGTGGACCTGCCCAAAGATTAAGGCCTACTGGGAAATGATCTATAATGAAATTAAGAAAATCCTTAAGTGGACATTTGTAAAGAAACCAGAGGCTTTCCTCTTGGGCATGGTCGGCCAATTGGTACCAAAGAAAGATAGGACATTCTTTATGTATGCAACTACAGCAGCAAGAATCCTGTTGGCAAAGTATTGGAAGACGCAAGAACTACCCTCTCTGGAAGAATGGCAGACGAAGGTGACTGAATACATGGGACTAGCAGAGATGACCGGCAGAATTCGTGACCAGAGGAAAGTGACAGTGGAAAAGGACTGGAGAAAATTTAAAATATATCTTAAAAACTATTGTAAAATTGTGGACTGATAAGATGTCAAGGGGTGAGAAACAAAGAATTACAGCTGTAAATGTTAAATCTTAAGTAAATTTAAAAGAGACTTGATTAAAATTGATTGAAGGGTTGCTTGAAAAAATGATAAAATAAGGATGTGGTGAAAGGAAGGCATGGGGAAGTCAAATTTTTGTTGTATGTTTTTGATGTGTGTGTGTTCTGTTTTGTATTGTCTTTTATATGTGTAAAAAACCAATAAAAATATTTTTTTTTAAAAAAAGGAAATCCAGTCGCTTCCCTGTGGCAGCCAAGAAGCAGATAAACAAGAAGAGTTCTTACCAAGTCTTTTATTCAATATTCACAGAAAGGCGTAGAAATGCCATCTCTCTTAGATAATGGCATTGCTCAGAGTAAAGTCCCACCTCCTCTGTCTCTCCTATTATATATCATCCCTGCATCAGCTGATCTGTGCTTTCTGCCTCTGAGCTTTTTGTTCTACTACTCTCAATGCACTCTGGATCCTGGGGTGTGTGTGTGTCAGGAATACTTTCTGAAGAGACTGAGTGTGTCAACTGTGTCCCCCCTCCTCAGTGCTTATTCTTCCTGCTGCTCCTCTCCCAAAATTTCCCAGCTTCTCCCCTCTGCAGCCTCTGTATTATGACCTTCTGCAAACTACTGTTGTAAATCTATACAGTGGTACCTTGGGTTACATACGCTTCAGGTTACAGACTCCGCTAACCCAGAAATATTAACTCGGGTTAAGAACCTTGCTTCAGGATGAGAACAGAAATCGCGCGATGGCAGCGCGGCAGCAGCAGTGGGAGGCCCCATTAGCTAAAGTGGTGCTTCAGGTTAAGAACGGTTTCAGGTTAAGAATGGATCTCCGGAACAAATTAAGTACGTAACCAGAGGTACCACTGTACTGTCCTCCTCCTCTCAGGAAGCTTGAGGAGTGGGGATGGTCCTCACCATTCCTCCTCAGTTCAGTCCCTGACACCCTCCCTCCTTGCTCCATCCAGCACTGAAAGGTTATCAAGAAGGTTATACATGAGGGAAAGATTTTCACTTGGCATCAAAAGGACAAACAGGGCGCCTGGCAAAACCATTGTTTAATAAGCAAACTTAATTGCCAAGGAATAATAATAATAATAATAATAATAATAATAATAATAATAATAATAATAATTTATTACCCTGCCCATCTGTCTGGGTTTCCCCAGCCCCTCTAAGTGGCTCCCAATAGAATATTAAAAACACGATAAAACATCAAACACTAAAAACTTCCCGAAACAGGGCTGCCTTCAGATGTTTTCTAAAAGTCAGGTAGTTATTTCCCTGGCATCTGATGGGAGGGCATTCCACAGGGCGGTTGCCACTAATGTCTTTCTGAGACCCATCTGCATGTGTGTTGTGGCTGCTGAGGACGGTGGAAGAATGCCAGGGCCCGCAACTGCTTCCCACCCGGGCAGTGGCGTAGCGTGGGGGTGCAGGGGGGGCCCGGCCGCACCGGGCGCAACATCTGGGGGTTAGGGTTAGGGGGCACAAATTACTTGCCTTGCCCTGGGTGCTGACAAACCACGCTACGCCACTGCACCCGGGAAAGGGGCAAGCAACCATTTCTGGCTCAAAACTCACACACTCCAGCTCCTTGTTTCTCTACAAGAAAGTATTGTGTGTATAGTTTTGTAACATGGCTTATGGAATTAGAGAATTAGGCAAATATTCCACATCATTTTATGAAAACGAATGGAAGAATTTGATTTTATATCCTTGTGTCAGGCACCTAGCCCTCACAAAAAGTCTGTGCAGAAATAAAAATAAAAGCGTACCATTTTCCTGCTGTTGTCAATATGTCAGACACTTAAATGGGTGATTTACCCATTATTTCTATTCGTTCCATTTCCGCATACACTATTCTTATCTTGCAATGGAAAGATAGAATGGAAAGATAGGGTTATTGCTGCTAAATCGACATGAAAGAACTAATTTAAGCTATGTATGGGAAGAAAAATGTCTTTAGCGTATCTGTGTCTTGAAAAGCACCTTAAAGGTACTAAAAATATGACAATATGCACTCTGGAATGTTCCGGATGGTCCAAATATATTGTTAAGATTCTAAATCATAGCGCATAATATAAATTACAATCTTAACTCAATAATAGTGTGCCAATGGAATAAGCTAGCATTCTTTTTCACCTTTGTAACAGTTATACTGTGTTACTGACTGAATATTTTCGGTGACGTTTTTCAGTGGCAATTGTAAAAAAAGAGGCCACTTTGGCAGTTCTGCTTGTGTGGTTGTCTAATAAGTAAGTCAGTTTTTCATTGGGATGACCAGAAATTAGGTTCTGGTCCAGCTAAAAATAAAAGCTGGGTTAAAAATTTAAGCTCCTTTTTATCTATAGATAGGGCAGTCACAAAACTGCATCATAATGAGCAGTCTAGGCAGCCAGTAGCAAGATGCATGTAGGGACCATAGTTTCTCAAATCCTGACACACAAGCTTCCAAACAAACCTTTCAACACAAACCAGAGCTTTCCAAACTGATGCTTTAATGTATTTTTAATCTCTTGTTGGAAGCCGCCCAGAGTGGCTGGGGAAATCCAGTCAGATGGGCAGGGTATAAGTAATAAATTATTATTATTATTATTATTAGTCTCGCGACACATTAGTGTGTTGGCTGCATTGTGTAGGTGTGTCACACAAATGCTCCCCACGCTCCTCCTGGGGCTGGAAAGGGGTTAGTTGAACCTCGGAGTGGCTGAGGAGACTCAGCCAGATGGACGGGGTATAAATTATTATTATTATTATTATTATTATTATTATTATTATTATTATTATTATGTTTGCTAGTAAAACTGAATTACTGTGTCTCGAAGTGATGCATGTCTAAAAAGTGTGTCACCACAATATAGACTTAAACCTCTGGGAGAAACTTTGGAAAAATGATTTGAATTTTACTGCATGCTACACATTGAAAGAGAATTATATGAAAATGATTCACATGTGGCATTTAACTTTGAGTAGGTTGGCTAAGATGTATAGAGCAGAATCAGATATGTGATGGAAATGTAAAGAAATGGAGTAAACATTTTTTCATATGTGGTGGACATGTAACAAGGTAAAGGAATATTGGGAAATGAACTACAATGAGTTGGAAAAATGTTTAAAATAACCTTCCCCAAAAGACTGGAGGCCTTGCTGATAGGAATAGTTCAGACAGAAATTACTAGGTGTCAGAAAAAATTATTTACGTATGCAACAATGGCGGTTTGAGTTTTCTTAGCCCCCAAATAGAAAGTAACGGAGGTCCCAGGCAGGGAAGATTGGCAACTTAAGATGTTTGAATATACAGAACTAGCAGGTTTAACACATAGAATAAGAGAGCAAGAAGAACATGTATTCAAAGAAGAGTGGAAAATATTTATTGAGTATATGGAAAATAATTGTATACAGTTGAAAATGCTGGCAGCATTAATATAAATTCAACAGTGTAATTAATATTTGAGTAATGTAAAAGTGGAGAATGATTAAAACAGTTAAAGTAAAATATGCAGGAATGATAGAAAAGCAAAATGAACCATGGAAGAAGAAGGGAAGTCACTAGATATATAATATTATGTAAAATATTTTATTTGAGATGTTAAATTGAAAATTCATACAGAAAGAAAGTGTGCGCATGTCACCAGCATGAAAATTTTGGAAAGCTCTGACTCAATCACTGAACACGTGGAGAAGAGGAGCAGGATCACACCTCTTTCTGCTCCACAGATTCATCTGAAGGTGTAAATTATAGATTTATTCAGATGAATACATAACAACTGGGGAAATTATATAAGGTCTTGCTCCTCCACACCCACATTCAGGGATTTCTGTGTGAACAGTTTATTCAGAAGAAAAATGCGTAATATTTTGTGAGTTGGAGTCACTAGGGAAGCTGGGAGGACCTCATAATCCTGGATACTTTTTCATCTGCAGTCCTAAGTAATTCACCACAAGAGGGACTAGAGCACAGAACTAGATAGTCCTGGTTCCTGTTTTCCCAGATGCGATCTGCTGTCATAGTCTCTCCAATAGGTCAGTTGGTAGAGCATGAGACTCTTAATCTCAATGCTGTGGGTCTGAGCCTGACGTTGGGCAAAATATTCCAGCATTGAGGAAGGTTGGACTAGATGAATCTCGTGGCCGTTTACAATTCTGTGATTCGAAGGCATTGCCTTAACTCATAAGGATATTTACTAAAGCAGTTGACTAAGCCAATTAGTTTGCTAAATCAATTAGTAAATGTCTGATAGCATTTATAGGAATCCGAGCATGACAAAGGTGAAAGCTTTGCAAGTTTGTATGTTTTCAGCATCAATACCTATCCTTTCGAGCAAATATTCAAGGCAGCTTACAAAAGAATGATAAAAATGGGAAACTTATTAGTAAAACAACAGAGCAATCTAAATAAGGCTAATGGGGGTAGGTGGAGGTCCTAAAAGGCAGTAGCAGCATAAATGAAAACTTTAAGATAGTACTTTGCAAAAGCTAACTTTCATAGTCATAGTGAGGGAGAGGGCTTAAAATTGACCATACTTTGGGTTGATCAAACAATTTGGACATATACAGGCAAAAACACATAATGTTAAACTATCTCAACATGCTATTAATTACTAACCTATTTATATAAGGTGTCCCACCCTAGAAACCTGAATTCTGCTGCCATTGGAATATCTATTTTCCAGTTTTGCTTTCTATGGGGAAGAAAAGTAGCTTGTAGTATGTCACTCTAATTACCCTAATTTAGCAACATAACTGCAACATAAATTTAACAGAAGGAAGAGGGAGGGAGAATGTTTTCTGTGATCCAACTTGGCTGTCACCTCATAAGCAAACAATCTTGGCACTGGAAACTGCAATATAAAATATGTGTGTTTATTGATGTAGGGGAACAACTTGTGGCTGCTTTTTTTGAAGATCTGCTAGACGTGTTTTATGTTTGAGATATTAAATGGTTTTTGCAATCCTTCCTAGTATGTTGCTTCTGGGTCAAAATTCAGAAAAAGTGAATTAATTATCAATATACTTCACACAATTCCCCCCTCCCTCTCATTGTTCATCAATTTACAGGGGAAATTACAAAAAAAATGTTTTATGGATGCATAATCATGACCAGCATTGAATAGAAAATCTTCCAGCTTTATCTTCTGTCTTGGAATGAAAAGGCAGTCAGAGTGGAAATGTGTGCATGGGAAAGTGATGTAGATCATGGCTGCTGGTCTTGTCATAACTTCAAATCATTGGTTATAATTTCTGCATAGGGGGCTTACATACATTCTTCCCAGGATCTGAAGTCTTTGAATGCATGAGCTGTACTTTCCATTGCTGCAGGGTACTGTACTGATCACACAGGCCAAGCCTACACAACTGCCCTATAGGACACAACCAAAAGACAATTGCTGCCATTCACAGAGGTCAGTGTTATATATCCTTATACATTCATACCTCGGGTTACAGATGCTTCAGGTTGCATTTTTTTGGGTTGCGGACCGCCGAAACCCGGAAGTACCGTAACGGGTTACTTCCAGGTTTTGGCGGTCACGCATGTGCAGAAGCGCCGAATCGCAATCTGCGCGTGCACAGACGCAGGTTCTGAACACTGCGGGTTGTGAACGTGCATCCCACATGGATCACGTTCGCAACCCGAGCGACCACTGTACCTTGGGACTTACACAAAAGTCTTGGGCCACTTCTTGGTATCCAGTTGTAAGGATCCTGTTCAGGCCCCCTAGACACCTTGCTTTCTCTGTGCTTTCTCTGTGTTTTCCTGTAACAGGTAAGGTTAATAAATACACATTGCCATAGACATTTTGAAGCAGGGCTGGGAGACCTTGGGCCTGGGGGATGAATGAGTCATTCTCTGTCTCTCCAAAACATTATCCTTTCCAGGCTTCAGGCCTCACCAACCCTGATCAATACCTTCTGTGAGTGATTCTGCCTATCTGGAAAGTTTCCTTGAACTGTAGTAATGCCTCACATTTGCCTGGATAGAGGATGAAGGTGTGTGTGTGTGTGTGTTGAAACATCTGATTTTTTGCTTCTGACATACCACTGTCATGTGGACTCTGGAAGTCTGCCCATGAAAGGGTGTGGCCCTTGAATTGAAAAAGACACACTACACATTTATGAAGAATCAGAGCCACATTTGCCACTGCAATGCAAAAAAGTAAATCCATTACAGCCCTCTGTTTTGACCCTGTGGTGACCAAAACGCCATGCCATTGTGAGAAAATGAAATCAGTGTGCAAGCTCTGCTGAACTTTTCAACTAACACAATTATATTTCTTCTGACCCATTTTACTCTATACTTACTCACATATTGCTTTGTGACCTTTATTGTCATGCCAATTCATTGAAAATGGCAGCATGAAAAGTGTTAGGCCGCTGCAGAAACTTCAGACCAAGCACATAACAGATTTCATCATTTTGTTCTTGTTTTCCGAGACAAATCTATATGGCATTGCTGTCATCCCAGTGCAATGAAAATGAAATCAGAGCCCGAGTGTTCAAAAGCTATAGAAATATAAGAAATAAGACAAGCATACCAGTGCATGAAAGGAAATGAGAGTGTTATGATTTATTAGCCATATAAATTATAAATAAACAAAAGCAGCATTTGTAGTTTTGGTGATCAATGGTGCTCATGGCTGTCTTAGGGTCTAGGATATTATCCCAGTGTGGGAAAAGGTTCAATGTGCATATTGATGGTATGTATGTAGAGCTACTCCATGCAAGGATTAAACCAAGTCCCCTCCTAGTATGGAGGATTTTTATGAGCTTTCAGCACTGTGTGCATGGAACCATTTCTCACACTGTCTGCATGCATGGGCAATGGGGCAGCATTTCTGCTGTGGCTGTTGGGGACATGACCATAGCATGCATTGACTGCAGGTGGAAGGTTAGTATTCATGGCCCCATGACCCCAACCTCTTTCCTTGTGTTAGAGATGGGGGTCATGTGAACCTCACTGTCAATATCACTGATGATGTCATGACAATAGTATTGTTTCCATCAATGGTGATAGGAGTTGTCCAAAATAACTGATGAGCACAACGTTGGGGAAAGCTGATCTAGTCCAGTCTGTTTCCAACAGCAGCAAACTCATTTAATAACAACAACAACCTGGATTGCCCCAGCCATTTACAATGGCCAACAAGACACTGTTGGAAGCTTGCCATAAGGACAATGAAGGTATTGACCATCCCTTGCTGTTTAGCCCAGGGTTCTGGTGCTTGAAAGCATTATTCTCATTTCTTATTTTAATTAATCAATTTTGTTGTGCATTCTCTTGATTCAGCAAGTCCTAGGGCAGTGTTGGCCAAACTTGGCCCTCCAACTGTTTTGGGACTACAATCCCCATCATCCCTGGCCTCTGGTCCTGTTAACTAGGAATGATGGGAGTTGTAGTCCCAAAACAGCTGGAGGGCCGAGTTTCGCCACCACTGTCCTAGGGCAAAACATATTAAGCATGGATTGGAGCATTGCAGCAATTCTAGAGAATTCTGCCACCATTGTTACATACCATGGGCTAGTAGTCTAGTAATCCATCTACAGTCCAGGGTCTAGAATCCTTTTCTAGAGAATCAAATATTCTGTGCTGTTTTTGGAGTAGCTATTTGTGCCAATTTCTATAAAGAGATGTGGGAGATGACTGGAGGTGAATACCTTGGTAATGAGAGTCAATCATAATAATGAAGTGAGGCAATCTCCAGGGTGTATATACCACTTGCATTTTCTGTGCAGGTTTGTGGTTTTGAGAGAGGCAAGTACCTACAGCATCCTTGAACCACATTGCTGGTGCCCATCACCGAATGACTTGCTCCTGCCCAGAGGGTAAAGTGCCTTTTACATCAGGATGCGTATTAAATGGAGCAAGAGGAAATCCAAATCTTTGAATTTGGCAAATTAAGCTAAACTGATGCTGTATTAAAAACTCATTTAAGTAATTTGTTATTTGAGAACAGAAAAAGTAGCTATTAGATAATCCTTATACTTTCTTTTCTCAGTCTGCAATTCACAGTGGCCTAATTAATAAGCACAAAGATGTGAATTGCTCAGATTTAATAAAAGTCGGAACATTCTCATTGTTTCCAGAATAATGATTTGTGTGTGCCTTTGATGACTTGTTGTAACCTGGTTACCACATTCTTCAGAAAAATCTTCTGAACTTTGTGGATACTAATCCATATAATGACATTACTATTGGGAGACTTGTGACTGAAGATAATTTGCAGGGGTTTTTTTCTGAGTAATTTGCTAATCACACGTATTTTAAAATAGCTTTCCAGAACAGAATGACATGCTTCTTCTTTTTCTTTCCTTTTAAGATGTTCTGTGATTTAAAATAATGGTTTAGGTTGGGTTTTAATTTCCACACAGTAGCAATTTGTCTAGTTAATAATATTCTTATGATCAGGGCTTTTTTTCTTTTTAAAAAAGTTTAGGGGTACTCTCATTCCGTCTGAACCTCAGGAAACACTGTGACAGGAAATGAGGCCGCCATCAGCGGTAGCAACAGAACTAACAGTTCACCATGCTAGAGAATAAATTATTTTTTTAAAAAAAAAATTCTCAGTTTCTTCTCCCGTTAGGTTCACAAAATGTTTAGGAGTATGTGTACCCCTTCATCCCCCCCAGAAAAAAGCGCTACTTATGATGCAGAAGAATGAGAGCCACAAAACTATTTTGGATACAGGAGAGGCCATGTCTCAGTGTCAGTGACCATACTCTGCATATAGAAGATTCAGCCTCTGGCATCTCCTTGTGGGGTGAGAAATACCCCTGTCTGAGACCCTAGACAAACACTGTTAATCACTGTAGAAAAAACTAAGCCAGTGGGGACCACATGAGGCAACTTCTTATGTACATTCAGTCTTCTATAATCTGGGGCTCTGCAGGTGCATTCGGACATGCATGTCCATCTCTGAATGATTGCTCAAATCTTGCACATGCATTAACCCCTCAAATCCCAGATTCAACTGCATGCGTACACCCTGGGGGCTGCTTTGAATGCACAGTCCTGGCCAGATAATCAGTGATAGAATTAACAACACTGCACACACAACAAGGCCAAAGAAATGAAAATTTTGATTATTCGAGTTAATTGTCCCTGCCCCCTGTACTGCTCTAGTTAGGTATCATTATACATATACTAAAGGAGACTTCCACACATGCAATCCTAGCTGGATGCAATGTTGTGCACATAATTCCCCTGACCAGTCTAATAGCTCTACCACCACATAATGGCGTTCCACATGCTTAGCCCTATAAATATATGTGATATCCTTCCAATCTGTTACTTGGGAGGTGTGTCATGACTAGATTCAGTCTCCTCATCACTTCCTTTCCCCACCAACATCCCCATGGTATGGTTCTGTCTTCCCCTAAAGCAGGCATGGCCAAACTTGGCCCTCCAGCTGTTTTGGGACTACAATTCCCAATCATCCCTGACCACTGGTCCTGTTAGCTAGGGATGATGGGAGTTGTAGTCCCAAAACAGCTGAAGGGCCAAGTTTGGCCATGCCTACCCTAAAGTGTTGCCCACACATAGCCTAGCTGCTACAGTCACATGTTCTTGGACCACAACTTTGCATCATTATAGGGTTACCACCTTTGATTGGGCAAAATATGGGACAGGTCAATCAGGAATTGTGGGGCTGGCTAAAAATTACTTTACCTGGTGCAGAAATGTGTATTTAAAAGCATTGCCACACTGGAAAAGAAACTATTGCACCCCACATAAATCTCATTTTCCAAAATAGATATCATAAATACAATCAGAGAGCAAGAATTTGAGTCAACTCACCACCGCCTTTGCAAGGAAGGTATTTGGGGACAAGTGCTCTCACATTTTAGCTGCTATGCTGCGCTCAGTGGTTTCTTTGTCATCCAATCTTGCTCTCCTTCCTCCTCGCTGCCTGTGCAAACTCTCCAGCAGATTGTACAGACCAGGCGCATGCAAAGTGCAATGCCCCTCTCTTGCTCTATGCCCCCCTGTCTCTGCTCACAGATCTCTCCCCCCTCCCCGCTCTTCACTGGACAGACCAAGCCTATGCAACCTCTTACTCTCTGTGACCCATCACCTGCCCACACAAAAACTCTGCCTCTCAAACTCCTCCCCCAGCCCCACCCCACCCTCTGCCCACATCCTGCGATAACCCTCCTCATGGACCCACCCTCTGCCTGCACAAACTCCTGCTCAGGGTCTTGCTCTCCTCCTTCCATCAGGCCTACCCTCTGCCCACACAGTTTTTAGGAGGAAGAGAAGGAAGAGCTTGAATATGTGAAAAAGGGGCATCCTATTTGAAGTCCAAACAGAACAGGGAACATTTTTCTCCAAAAGAAGGATGATCACATTTTTCTAGGGATGTGTGTCAACCCTAGTACATTGAACCCATGCTGTTGAGCACTGCAGTCACCATAGTTTGTCCACATAATGCCCTGAAAAGTGTATGGACAACATCGGATGACATGAGCTTTGTGTTCTAAATTTGTCTCTTATTTGCACTCTACAATTGTTCCAGAGTGTTGCAATTAAGCAAATGGTTCGAGCAACAATTAAGCAAATGGTTTGATATACCCAGCACCACATGGCTATGCTGACACTTAACAGTCTAGCTAAGCTGGTGAGGAGGTTTAGTCCATCGAAATCATCACGGCAGTTGTGCATTTTGAAGGCCTGTTTCTAGGCATCTGTTTGTTTGGCCTTAGAATCTCTGGCCAAAGCCATGCAAGCCCATGCGTGCAGCTAATGTGCCACATTGCATCATGTTTCTTTTAGATCTCTTTCCCCTGAACCCCATGTCTCAAGAGCACATCATATTTAATAGCTCAAATGCATGCAGGAGAGTAATACCAGATGACTTTCTTTTTATTTAAAGTTGAGGTTGCTGGGCAATTAGAGTGTTTTGCCTTCCCCTCCTTGCTCAGTTTTGATGGAGCCTGGTGACCCTGTGCTTGGCAATGTGTCGGATGGAGTGAACAGCCTATAACAAATTGAGAGGCACTCTCCCATCTGCTAGGCTCATAAACAAGCAGATAGAAAAGAATTCTTTCCATGCCTCCTCTCAGGAACCAGCTTGACCGTGACAGGAAGATGGGCAGTAACCAGAGCTATGAAATGCCAGTGGGGAGGTGGGATGAGAATTGACCATTTTCTACACACAACCATTGATTAAATGGCTGTGGCTGAAATGTTGAGAGCCCCAGGATGGCTAGCTGGACAGCTGTCATGTCTATGGGAGTATGGGAGGAATATTTTTTCCATCATTGTTCTTAACAGCTATAGAATGGGAATGTGCCCAAGACATCAAGAATTGGCTTCATTTCCTAGCTTACATATCGGCCTGCTTCTGTGGGAGGCAGCATTCACTCATTATTATTTTTAGTAGTTCTGGATGCTCTGAGGATTAAAATGGTCCAAAAGCTCTGGGACTAAAGATAATTGAAGATAACTGAAGAAACGGAGTAATTTTCAGGGAGGGATGGGAGAAGATTGTGAAGTAATAAGTAGGATTTGGATGCTAAATCAGGTGGATATTTATCATTTGAAGTATGTGGGGGGGATCCAATTCATTGAATATATGGGCCTTCCTTATCCAAGCAATTGCCTGCTTGCAAATCCTCTCATTAGAATATGCCTTTTTATCGATTGGAGTCAACAGAGGTGGTGTTTGTCATTGTGTTCTATTTTCGTTTTTGGTTGTTGTTTTTTGCTACTACATGCATTTTTCTTATATATTTCTTTTCCTCTTATTTTGGTACCACAAACAATTGTGGCTTTAGAAAGATTTCTCTAGGACAGGTATTAATCACGGCTTGGAAATGGCAGTGAGAAGCTGCTTGGCTGTTTCCCCGAGGAGAATTGAAGACAGAGATCATGTGTTGGCCAAATGACTATTTGACATCAACCACTGACTCACTTTGGAAAACAGTTGGGAAAATGCCAAAGGCTTTGGCTGCACTTGCCTGTTTCCAGTATGGGCTAAGATGATGCAAAGCAAATGTGGATGTCCTTTGAAAAATAAAGATTTTTTTTTTTAAGTGACTCATTTTGCAGCAAAGCTGAATAGATAGATGCTTGTGGCCTATTTTAATAATTTATTTGGAACTATTTTTTGGCTTGTAGCCTTTTTTTTTTTTTTACTTCACAGATACGCCCACTGGAATGCAAGTTAAAGGTAATTAACATCATGACTCTTTAAAAATGTACGTTGGTGCTAAATTAACTAAAGCACCGTGGTCACTTTGGCCTTCTCCTCCATCTTTGTGAATTACATGGGTCTTACTCCTGAGAGGACAGCTGGTGCTTTCAGTCTTCAGTTAACCATGGCAGATAATCAAGGCTTGAGGATCACTCTAGATCAAACAAACCCACAGTTTTCCCTCAGTATAAAGAGGTAATGAGAGGTCTAGGGAGCCTGGGAGGTTGCCTAGAGCAAACCATACCATAGCCTCCAACTTTGAATTTAAACTACTGGTTGCCTCCTCCCATCAATCAGTTCTGAAGGAGAATTTAGGCAGATCAGCCATTCCAATTTGCCACAGAGTAATGTCTTCTCAGTAGTTTGACTCTGTGAGCCTCCTTTCATCTGTTCATGACTAGCCCACAACCAAAGGAGGCAAATGGTCTCCGGGTGTTGTGAGAGGAAAAGCATTTGAATTTTGGAAAGGGAAGAATGTTTGTTTTCCTAGAGTTCAACGGTTCCTTCCAACTCCACAACTCTATGATTTCTCTCAAAGAACAACTGTGCACCCCCCCCTCAACAATTCTCTCTCTCTCTTTCACCTAACCTTTACACTGAGATGTTTGCCTAGCGGTAATGGAGTGAAAGAAAAGCGCATAGGAACTTGGACGACATCAGGTGAAGGAGTGACAAGGGACAAATGGGCTGATTCCTAAAATATCTCCTCAGGAGACAAATTGGCAGCAGCCACTTTGCTTTCTTACGGCGCACCCAAGATAGCAATTCAATAAACTTATATGAAACCCACTTCAAGACTCATAGGTTGATATCCAACTAAATCGTAAACAGACCCATTAAAGTAAATGCAACTAAGTTACTTAACTCCTTTGATTTTGATGAGTCCACCCTGAGTATGGTTTACATTGGATATCACACATTGTTTCCTATACTTATAAGTAAAATAGTATTATTATTATTTTTAAAAAAACCTCACATCTTGCTTAAAATGTAGTAGTGGTCACATGAAACCAGATAATATTATTTTGAGGGCCAGATCTAAGTCAGTTAGCTGTCCATTTTTATCCCATAAGCATGGAGCATTTAGATTCTTTCACCTGCTTTTCAGCAGTCTTCTTTTCTGAATATAAATATGGGAGTGGGCTGGAGTCATGGTCAAGAATGCCTCAGTTTTTTTTTTTTTTTACACTTTCCACTAATTACTAATTGCTAACATTACTACTACTACTACTACTACTACTAGTCCACCCTTCACCAAATGTAACCCAGGGTGGGTTCCAAAAATATCACAATTAAAAACAACATCTATCCTCATTAAAATTGTAAAGTTGAAACCATGAAACCAACAAACTTGGCCATACAGAGCAACAGCATAGGTCTTGCGAAGCAATTTTGCCAGAAAATATGCAAGGTTTGCCTGTATGTTTTCCTCTGTGTGGCTAATAACAACTGGTGGTGGTAAGGATTTGAATTATGAAGCCACAGCACAGATTAGGTGACCACTTGTCTTTGTTAAAGGGGAAAAAAGAGGAAAAGGAGATACCTTTTCACCTCAGCTGTCACGTTGCCACCATTGGATCTGGAAGAAGGCCAATGGTCAATGGCTCTCCTCTATTGTCATTCCTGTCAGGAGATCTGATAGTGGATGTCCTGTTACACTTATAGTTGCATTTCATTGCTGCATCCTCGCATCTCATCCTCACAGTTTGTATTAACTATTTACAGAATAATAATTTTTAAAAAATGAAGTCATAGGAAGAAACCCCAAACCAGCCAACTCATGCACAGTAGGGCTGCCTCCTTTAATATTTCATCCAAAAATATTTGGATGTTTTCATCAAAAAGTATAGATATCTCTAAGAAACGTAACACACTTGAACTTCCCTTAAAAAAGAAGGCATTTTGAACACTTTAATCCTATTCATCACATTGAAAGATGCACTACCTATGGAGGAGGAAAAGCAAAGCATGTTTCTTTCAAATGAAATGCTTTTTAAATGGAATACTTCACATGCGTCTATTTGCATTTTTAAAAATATATATATAGCACTTTCAAAGATAATCTTTACAAAACATGCTGCACTTTGCTTATCATCAAAAGACATCCCGCTTATAAAAAAGGACTGCTTTTTCTTTTTCTTTAACCCACACATTTGTCATTATAGCAGGCACTAAGTGGTTATGTAGGACACAAATCACCCACCAATATTGCTTCTTTTTTAGAAACTGCCCTTCTTAGTGCTTTACCTTCAAAGCTTAGGTGGACTCCAATATTTGAACCCTAATTTAAAGAGACACTATAGCCAAGTGATTTATAACTTACCCCATTTTATAGGGAATTTTACCCACATGACAGATAATTCTCTTATAATAATTCTACTGATATGCAATTATGTACACTTGGCTTTGCGACACCTTTGTCTTCGAATCTGGAAGTAAACAGTGGAAAAAAATTGGATAATGGCTCCATAGCATGAAGTGAACAGTCTCAATTTTGTGCAATCACATGGTATTTTAGAAGGAATAATACTAATACTAATAATACTAATACTAATAATTTATTATTTATACCCCACCCATCTGGCTGGGTTTCCCCAGCCTCTCTGGGATACATTGTAAGGATGGGGGTGCAGTGGGTGTGGCTCACCCCAGGTGTCACCACTGGGGGGGTGACAAAATACCGGGCAGCACTCACCTTGTGGCCTGCAGTGCGCCCGAGCCACACATCTTTCCTGGGAGGCTCTGCATTGCCCCCAAATGGTCCGCCCGCTGCCTCCCCCCTAGCTGTAGGGTGGCTGAGTGGGAGGAGGCAGGCAGACTCCAGAGGCCCCACCCCCTATGGGCAGCTCGGCCCACCTCTGGATGCATCGCCTTAGGTGCCCGAGCGGCTTCCTCCACCACTGATTGTAAGCCATATAATTTGTTACTCGTACCCAAATTGCTCTCCTTCATGTGGTGGAAAGAGAGATCCTTTCCCACGTTGTGGTGGACAGTAGGATGAGTAGGACAGTAGGATGAGTAGGACCCTGTTTTAGATGGGGTCACACTCTCCCTGAAGGAGCAGGTCTGAAGCATGGGGGTTAAGTTATGTCCATAGACTAAACCAGACCTCCCCGACCTGGTGCCCTCTGTAAGCTTTGGACAACAATCCAATTCACCTCAACCAGCATGGGCAAGCGATAAGTGATTGTGGGAGTTACAGTTCAAAACATCTAGATAGCACCAGGTTAGGAAAGAATGGACTAAACCCAGTCATAAGTAGTGCTACCACTGCAATGTCCTGGTTTGAAAACATATCTTGTTATTCATAATATAATGATCACCTTCAATCCAAGGCACACATGCACTTCTATGAGTTCTTCTTTAGCTCAGTTTGTGATTAAAGCCAGGGGGTAGAACTTGTTTCTGTTTCTCTCTCTGTCTCTCCCTGTCTGGCTCCATTTTAATTTACTTGTCCTGAATATCCTCCCTTTCTGGTCCCTGCTACAGCATGTCCCAAACTCTAATGGACTGAGTTAATGCAGACCCTAGGAAATGTAATTTTCTCAGGTCACCTGAATTCCTTATATGGACACCAGACATCATGGGAAATAATATTTCCCAGGACGCCAGGTGCATGGAGAACTGACACGGCAACATTCCAGTAACTGTCTGTTGCTGCTAGCCTGCTAGGCAAGTTGAAAGGTGGATGGGGCAGGCTACATAAGCTTGTGGATACAAGTTGAGAACTCTTCCCTTGGTCACATTTGGTGGGGACGTGGGAGAGGGATGTCAGGATTCACAGAATGCTGTGTAAGTAAGCCTGGTCAGAGAGAGTGAGTCTTCCTATTTGCCATAAGGTGCAGCCAGGGACTCTGTCTGACTGTATGAACTGCTTCTGTAGATATTTGTGTATACAGTGGTACCTCGGGTTAAGTACTTAATTCATTCTGGAGGTCTGTACTTAACCTGAAACTGTTCTTAACCTGAGGCACCTCTTTAGCTAATGGGGTCTCCTGTTGCAGCCATGCTGCCGGAGCCCGATTTCTGTTCTCATCCTGAAGCAAAGTTCTTAACCTGAAGCACTATTTCTGGGTTAGCGGAGTCTGTAACCTGAAGCGTATGTAACCTGAAGCATATGTAACCCGAAGTACCACTGTATATAGCTCACAATAAATAATACTGCACTGAAAAACCTGGGACTCTGAGCATTTCTGCTAAAGCACCGCAAGGAATTCGCGACAATTCCAAATCAAGACGTGACAAGTTTTTCCATTTCTAGTCACGACGAGTCAATACTTAAATTATAATAAAATATATGGTAGACTATATAAAGCCTCACTATTACAAAAAGAGGACACATATTTTTAAAGCAGGAAAAAGGAGTTACTATATAGTGGGCTTTTTTAAGGGGATGATTTTTGAAGAGGACAATTCAGTGTTAAGCAATGTATAAATTGTTAAATCAAATACTGTAGTTTACCAGGGGTGCCTTACCTATCCATCTGTCCACCTACTCATCTTTTATATTTTAACACCATCACACAGGAGCCTTAACTGCTGTGTGTTGGTTTTGCAGAAGGAGATTCTGTGGGTTAGAAGAATGATTTCATATACTCTTGGCGGCCAAATATCAGAACTCCACTTCCGTGAGAACAGCTGCTAAAGTGACTGTATCCTTTACCCCTAGCCAGTGAGGTTTGGCTGAGGAAACAACTTCCTGGTAGGTATTGCAGCTCTCTGCTTCTTCAACCACCCCTTAGGTATTTTGGCTAGAGATCACACAGTGCAGGTTTATTGCTAACAATGGGTGTGGAGTCATTTCTGCATTTTTCATATCCTGTTGCCACTCAGTAGAACACAATCCACTTCCACTATATTTTTTACTCCTGTCTGCCTCGAGGGATGGAAATGGAGAAGCACTGACCTATAAATATTGGAATTCCCCTCTGCAGTCGGTGTATTTTCCATAGAATACAATACTGTGTGCAGGGCTACTAGCAATCGTAGTTTCAGGGGGTTTTTTTCCACATGTGCAGCTTAAATTGGTGAACCGATTTATAACAAGCCAATTTAAAACTGGCATTGGCTGGAATGGACACAGTGGTGCTATTGTGTTCAGATCACATGATTCCTCTTAGGAGCACATATATTTATGACCAACCCACTAGATGAAATTTGGTTGAAGCTTCATTGGTCGCCCTGGGAGATGACATGTGCAGGGAAAGGAACAGGGAGACTGCAAGCTTGTTGGTTCTTCTGAATCTCTCAGCAGTATTTGATGCTATCAACTTCCAGATTACATGTCCAGCATAGGATTTATGGACCACTGCTCACTGATGACTCAACTTCCATGCCACAAGCAGATTCCAGATAGTGCTGGGGGAATTATGGTCAAGCACCATGACACTTGCATTATAATGTTCCCCAAAGATTTTCTCTTATCCTCCTTATTGTTTAATATCTACATTAAGCCTTTAAAGCACAGATGGGAAACCTGTGGACCTCCAGAAGTTGTTGGACCAATTCTATAAGCCCCAGCTAGCATTGCCAGTGGCCAGGAATAGTGAGGGTTGCGCTCGAACAAAATCCATACAAAGTACCTGAGTACCTAAGGAAGGCATCTCCAAACTCGGCCCTACAGCTGTTTTGGGACTATAACTCCCATTATCCCTAGCTAACAGGACCAGTGGTCAGGGATGATGGGAACTGTAGTCCCAAAACAGCTGGAGGGCCGAGTTTGGGGATGCCTGACCTAAGGGCTGGTATCCTCCCTTATGAATCTGCTCACAATTTAAGCTTTGTCTCAGATAATATTCTCTAACTGCTTTTGCTAAATAAGATTAGATAGGTCACCCAACCAAGGAGAGGGCCTTCTCAGTGATTCCAATCAGGTATGCTCTTCTTCAAAAAGTAAGGGAGGCACCAAATCGAAACTGTTTTGTTCGCCAAGTGAGGAAAAGCTACCAAGTCCCTGGTAGCTTTTAAAATTCCTCTGCTGCTGTTTTTTAATTCTTAATTTAATTCTTGTTCTTTCTTTTTAATTTTTCTTTACTCTTTCTATTCAGAAGGTCTTAATTATTAAATTTCCTTATTGCTTATTCATTTTTACAAAGGGGGAGAAGCAAGAAACATAGCAAGGAGTGGTTAATATGTACACATCCAGCGATATGCATTTAGATTTGTTTCGGATAAAGATGGGAATTTACGGCTTAAACCAAAGGTGTCATTGGCAGAGATGAAGTTGAAGAGACTTGATAAAAGATGGAGAGGGGGTGCTCTAATTACATGTTCTAGGTCAGAATTCCAGCAAGGGAGAAAGAAGATGCCACAGGTGTAGGAGACTTTTGACCAGGCAGAGGGCAGAATTTAACTGCTCCCCTCTCACTCCTTTTATTGGCCATCACATGCAACCCTTCATAGAAGTAACTGCTTGAAACACTGCTCAGCTAATGATTCTGGTTGCCTTTGCTGCTAGGCTGAATACCTGCCACTATGCTTGCTTCACATGTTATTTACATAAGAGATACATTTGTGTAAGGCTAAGGTGAAGTCCTCCACTGCTGATCTAAAATGATTTAATTGAGCACTCGTCTATCAGGCATTCTAAATTAGCTGTCACTTGTAGAACGGGCTTCGAGAAGGTCACCCGGCTCTTTCAAACATGGCTTCTGACTTGAAAACACCAACTATGATAAATTGCTTGATTTATGTTTTTCTGTTTCTTTATGCACTTAGCTACCTTGAACACAATCAGGGTAGCCTGTGACCGCCAAGCTCATTTGAGTCTCAGCTAATCCCTTTATCTATTAAACCCACCAGCTTTCTGCATATGATCTTTTCCTCCTTTAAAGGATCTCTCACAGGCAGCACAGAATGGGCATTGATGATGAAATGCAACAAACTCTTTCTAGAGTTTCTGCGACATGCTTTCTAAGGCTAGGTTCCTACAAATAATACAGATTTGTGCAAATACTCAAGGTTAGTCCAAGGATTGTCACTCTTTATCTATTACTATGTTAATATCCTTCTAAAAGCAATGTTGTCCTACGGTGTAGTTTCACCTAGGGATAGGAGCGGAATTCAATTCAATTTACATTTAAAGGCAAGACTACCTCTTTTTCATGTTCCAAAACAATATGTCAACTCAAACACAACCATCCTCTGAAATCCACGCTTCTCTGAATTTTGTAAGGCAGTTCTCCAGTCAAGTAATGTTTACAAAGAATGCATATACTAGGAGAAGGTGTGCATAAAAACACATATATTAGTGAATATAGTATTGAAGGTGCATTATAACAGGGGGAAATGGCTTTTAAGAATTCACAGGCTAGGCAAAATTGCATAGGAAAATGTGTATATTAGGAGAAATTAATAGCAAAATACTGATTTTTCACAAGGACCAATGCAGAAATGTGGCGAACTGAACTTCAGTCTGGAAAAAAATGGGAATCCAAACTGAACGATTAGTTCGACAGTTCCCTCTCCAAAATAAAAAAGTAAAATTAAAGGAGATACACAGAAACACTTTCCATAAATGTGCAGAGGTGAATGTGGGGCTGAAGAGGCTAGCCCCACATGTCACCATCATTGTGTATCGTTGTCATGCTCCCCTGATTATGCCTGATGTTCATTGGAAATAGTTCAGTTGTGATTTGCATGTCTAGACCTTGACAGTCCTCTCCAGTTCTTTGATGTCCATCTTACAAATTTAGCTCCAGCTCTCACACTAGCGGCTGGTGATGCTCAGTGTATCTTCCTACTGAGGAAAGGCTACAGAGCCTGGAACACTTTTTTTTTTAGTTAAGAAAAGAGATGGTCAAAATTTCAGGGGAGAGGATAGAAGTGTTTATATGATGATGAATGGTGCAGCCACAAGAAACATTTTCGCTCTTTCTCATGATGCTGATCCTTGAGGTCACCCAATAAACTTGATTTGCAATAGATCCAGAACCGACAAACAAAAGTACGTCAAATAGTGCAATAACTAGCACAAGATGTGCTGATGCCAGTAGCTTAGATAGGTTTCAGAATCCTAGTGCTATTTTGGAGGTGTTTATGAATCAGCTTAGTTCTCACTTTCTCTCAAAAATTGATAAGTACAAGTCTCAGTTAATCAACACATCGTATTTTTTGATTTTTTTAAAAGAAGAGAATTTACCCTTTACAAAAATAAAAAGAAGGATTTTTTCCCCAGCTATCATATTTATAACTCACTTTATTAAATTTGTGAGAAAGGAATCATCCTCTCTCTTCTTTCTCTTTCTCACATACACAAACACCTACACACCTATCCTATCTTTCAAGAAAGAGTGAGAGACACCTTTGGAAAGGAGCATAATATTTCTCTTCCTGCATCATTAGGAAAATGTACAATGTGCACATTTATAATTCCATTAGAGTTGGTCCACAGGTGAACTGCAATAAGAAAAGAGTGCATAGTTTTCTCTCATCTTTTCATAAGATACAGAGCTAAAAGCAAAAAGTAGCAAAAAGTAGTGTACTACCTTACAGATTAGCAAGCTTATTATGACATGAAGCTTTTATGCACAAGAATCCACGTGTCAACTCACTCGGTAAGTAAGTGGATATAGAGAGGGGGAAGTAGAATGTAGAATCAAATGCCAATGAAATGAAGAAGAAAAAATACAGTCCACGACAATTCAATCAGAGCTGAAATGTATGCCAAAATAACCACAGTGACCATTTGCTATAGCAACAAAGTGATGAACACAACCATTGTTTTTGTTGTAATTGACTAAAATGGCTACCCCTCTGGCAGGGTGAAGGGTGTACAATCTCTTAGTTATACTTAGTGAGATTCAACTAATGCATCACACTGGTGCCAGGATTCCTGCTCATACAGCACAGCTCCTCCTTCCCCATCCTTTGTGCTCTCCCCAAATCTCCTCCAGAGAATGGAGAAAACACCAGAATGAGATATGTTTTCAGTAGCATGCCATAGCAAAAGAAATGGCTTTGAGCCTCTTTTCTGTACCTTGCTTGTTTGGTCTGGGGCAGACTTCGGTCTTCCAAATTTCAGCAGCACCCTATGTGAGGCCAAAATGCGGCATCTTCCCATCTCTTGCCTTCTGTTCTGCTCAGTTCACTATGTCATAGTTGCAATGCCCTGTAGCGGCCCCTAGGCTTGGAGCCCAGTGCAGCAGAAATGGTTGCGCTGTCCTAAATCTGCCTCTGGCTTGGTTTTAGACACAACTTGGCACTGTTTTTTTGCCAATTAACTACAAAAATTAAACCTTTTGTTTGAACTTTGGTTGTGTTAATTAATAAAATAACAGATTCCTGTGTGAAGGCTATAGCTTCTCATTTATAGCCAGCATGTGAACAACATTTATAATTGCATTCTTGATATTGTCCTAATGCACGTAGATGAACAAATTTTTATGCAGAGGACAAATGGATTTTGTTCCCTTAATGTTGTTCTCAGTGAAGCTGCATTTTAATTGTAATCTTTTGAACTGCCCTTGTATATGTTGACACTGCTTGATTTATTTTACAGCTGATAGTATTCTTGCCATCGCCAGCACTCAACATGTGTCAGTGGGCCTGGCATATCATTGCTCTCTGATGATGTACTGATCCAAAAATAATAAAAAAATTCTCCCTCCGTCTAATAGTTATGGTGTGATACTGGAAGTAGGGTCAGGTATATTACATTCTATCCTGTTAGTCATAACATGCCGCTGCTGGATTTGCAATTAATCATTTTGTGGATTCGTGTGAGTGCCAGTTTGAACAAAGAGCACATTTCCCCGAAGTAAATTAATGCACATCTCATAATTATAAGTGTGAATGTCTTCTTGATATTGGATTTTGACTATGACTGTTCAGAGAACTGGGAACAAAAAACACATTCACTTTACTGGAGGGTGGGGAAGAGAGATGAACATGTGCATGTTGATTCTAATAAAAGCAAGCCGGGAAGGGCTGGGCGATGGGCTTCGTGGGGCGGTGAATGCTTCCCTCTGTGAGGGAACATTCCCAGATCTGCTGAAAGAGGTGGTCATTAAACCGCTTCTTAAAAAAACATCTTTAGACCCGGCCAGTATGGCCAACTATCGCCCAGTCTCAAATCTTCCATTCTTGGGCAAGGTGATTGAGCATGTGGTTGCTGAACAACTCCAAGCACGCCTGGAGGATGCAGACCATTTGGATCCCTTCCAATCGGGATTCAGGCCTTATCATGGGACTGAAACTGCCTTGGTCGCGCTGGTTGATGATCTCCGGCAGGCTAGGGACAAAGGTGAGAGTTGTTTCCTAGTTCTGCTGGATCTCTCAGCGGCCTTTGATACAATTGACTATAACATCCTTCTGGACCGCCTAGAGGGGCTGGGAGCTGGGGGCACTGTTATACAGTGGTTTCGCTCCTTCCTCCTGGGCCGTGTTCAGAAAGTGGTGGTAAGGGATGAGTGTTCAGACCCCTGGGCCCTCACTTGTGGGGTGCCTTAGGGTTCCATCCTCTCCCCCATGCTTTTTAACATCTATATGAAGCCGCTGGGAGAGATCATCAGGGGGTTTGGACTGGGTGTCCATCAATATGCAGATGATACCCAGCTCTACCTCTCTTTCAAATCAGAACCAGTGAAGGCGGTGAAGGTCCTGTGTGAGTGCCTGGAGGCGGTTGGAGGATGGATGGCGGCTAATAGATTGAAGTTGAATCCTGACAAGACAGAAGTACTGTTTTTGGGGGACAGGGGGCAGGCTGGTGTGGAGGACTCCCTGGTCCTGAATAGGGTAACTGTGCCCCTGAAGGACCAGGTGCGCAGCCTGGGAGTCATTTTGGACTCACAGCTGTCCATGGAGGTGCAGGTCAATTCTGTATCCAGGGCAGCTGGCTACCAACTCCACCTGGTACGCAGGCTGAGACCCTACCTGCCCGCAGACTGTCTCGCCAGAGTGGTGCATGCTCTAGTTATCTCCCGCTTGGACTACTGCAATGCGCTCTATGTGGGGCTACCTTTGAAGGTGACTCGGAAACTACAATTAATCCAGAAAGCAGCAGCTAGATTGGTGACTGGGGGCGGCCACCGAGACCACATAACACTGGTCTTGAAAGACCTACATTGGCTCCCAGTACGTTTCCGAGCACAATTCAAAGTGCTGGTGTTGACCTTTAAAGCCCTAAACGGCCTCAGCCCAGTATACCTGAAGGAGCGTCTCCACCCCCATCGTTCTGCCCGGACGCTGAGGTCCAGTGCCGAGGGCCTTCTGGCAGTTCCCTCATTACGAGAAGCAAAGCTACAGGGAACCAGGCAGAGGGCCTTCTCGGTAGTGGCGCCCTGTGGAACACCCTCCCATCAGATGTCAAAGTGATAAATAACTACCTAACATTTAGAAGACATCTTAAGGCAGCCCTGTTCAGGGAAGTTTTTAATCTGTGATATTTTAGTGTATTTTTGGTTTCTATGGAAGCCGCCCAGGGTGGCTGGGGAAACCCAGCCAGATGGGCGGGGTACAAATAATAAATTATTATTATTATTATTATTATTATTATTATTATTATTATTATGACTGCTTTTCAGAAATTTCTACAAATATCCTGAACTAAAATAAGCAGTCACTGAAAACTGTATTTGTAAGACAATGTTTGTTTAAGATATCATTGTTGATACATTGTTTTTTAAAAGGCATTAATCCATGAATATTATTTGTTATTACTACTATAACTACTACAAATAGCTCCAGCTCACGGCAAGAGAACTTCAGTGTCCTACTCCCTCAATGAATCTAACCCCTGACTGCTATTGTAGCCGCTCCTCTGCCTTAACACTACTTCCCATTCAGAGCCAATGAGCAAGCAAGTAGTGAGCCTCCTTCTCCTTCTGATCACTGCTGTCATTTGCTTAGTCATTCCTTCTTAGCCAGATGGAAAAGGAAGTGAACAAACAGTTTACTGTGTTAAATGCGATGAGCAGGTCCAGGGAGCTTCTGTGGGTGAGTATCCTGTCGGAGTGCGGGCCCTCAGCAGGTGCCAGATCATAACAACCCCTTGACAGTTGTCCAAGTTGATGACTTGCCATAGCATGTAATATTGGAAGCAGCCATTTAAAAAAGTTTTGAACTAGCAAAATGGTTTCCATTATGACAGACACTGATTGCATTCAGACAGTATTATATTCCCTTCCTCCAGTGTTTCCTTCCCTGGTGTCAGGAACGTGGCTCACCAGAACGCAGGGTAAGGGTCAGACTCAGAATTGAGCTAAGTAAAAGAGGGACTGGCTCTTCAAATGAGGGCTGGCTGACAGAGTCAAGAAAAGGCAGTTCAACCCCCCCCCCCTTCTTGAGGAAGACACAGTTGGCTCTCAAGAAGAGTTGGAAGGCAGCCAGAGCATTGCTAGGCAATCAGCAGATAAGCAGAGGTCTGAGACTATGTCAAGCGAAAGTGGGGAGGGTGGAGGCCAGCTTCTCAGTCCCTGTTCTAGGAGACTGGATAAGATCAGAGGGCAACAGAAGGGCAAGAGGGGAAAGGTGGGAGTTGGCGTCCTTCCTGCTGTGGGAGGGGTGAAGATTCAGATTGATCTACTATCATCAATGTGAGCAGGAGAGAAGCCATGCTTTGGATGTGTTTTGATGTAAATAAACATACGTAAAACTGCCAGAGAGTCATTACTTCTTAGTGGGGCTTGCTTACCTGCCAGAGATCATCACACCTGATAAAATCAAATGAGTGCCGAGGAGAGTGATGGCTGTCTTTTATGGCCTGGGAGTGGACTGGAGTGAAAACTCCCACAGTAAGGTTTGCTCCCAAAGCTCTATCTCCCAAGGCCCAGCTCGATTGGCTGAATTCAAATTGCGGGTATGGAGGGAACACCATTGTGCCTTGCGAACAGCCTGGTGATTTTCAATGGTCAACTGCACAACAGAGTTTGCTCGGGGGGGGGGGTATTGCGTGGCCTGACACAAAGCGCTGTAACCGCTGCCCACCTCAAACTTTGTAAATATCCATTCTTGTCATAGAGCTGTAATTCTCAAGATTGATTTAACAGTCAATACTTCTTCCCAGGGAGCTCTGAGAGTTAAAGCTATGTAAAAGGAATGTTGTTGTTGTTTAGTCGTTTAGTCGTTTCCGACTCTTCATGACCCCATGGACCAGAGAACGCCAGGCACTCCTGTCTTCCACTGCCTCCCGCAGTTTGGTCAAACTCATGCTGGTAGCGTCGAGAACACTGTCCAACCATCTTGTCCTCTGTCGTCCCCTTCTCCTTGTGCCCTCCATCTTTCCCAACATCAGGGTCTTTTCCAGGGAGTGTTTTATTCTCATGAGGTGGCCAAAGAATTGGAGCCTCAGCTTCAGGATCTGTCCTTCCAGTGAGCACTCAGGGCTGATTTCCTTCAGAATGGAGAGGTCTGTTCTTCTTGCACTCCATGGGACTCTCAAGAGTCTCCTCCAGCACCATAATTCAAAAGCATCAATTCTTCGGCGATGGGGTCTCCTAATAACTCTCAGCACCCTTAACAAACTACAGTCCCAATGATAAGCCATAACTGTATGATGCCACTTTAAATGTGCAGTGCAGCTGGGGTTGATAAGTGATAAGAAGCTGCCTTATGCCCCCTCAGACTATTGCCTAGCTAATTCAGTGGCTGGCAGCAGCAATACACAGTCTCCAGATAGAGATGCTGGCAACTGAAGGAGGGATTTCCAGCACACAAAGCAAGTCCTCTGCTAATGAGATCTGATCCCCCACTCCCCACAAAAAAGAAAAAAAAGAAATCTGTGCCGAATATCAGCTGAAGACTGGAGGTGGTCTTCGGTTTGGGCATTTCTTTCCCCCCTTCTTTTTCCCCTTAGACCCATGGAACACTGTTCCTCAATTATGCATTGCTGTGATCTACTTTGTTGGGTTGAGGGCAAAGACGAATGGCATCAAATAGCCCACCTATCTTTGGGGGATTGCCATTTAAACAGTTATTTTCTTGATAGAAATAATGTTATACCCTGCACAATGTCATTGGACTACAAAGGAGATGGCTTTACTTTGCACTTATACTCAGGGTTTAACAAGGGCGCTGCTGAAACCATCTTTGGCAGTAAACAATCTGTATTGATCTGTATCTCTCTCAAATTCTCTATGATCGTTGTTCCGCAGCAATCAGCCTCTTCTAAACATTGAAAGAACAACCAAAGAAAAAGGTGCCTTGAAATAAATTTTCTCCCTGCTTTTGGAAAAGGAGAAGTGCATGTGTTCACATATAACACACTTAAATGTAGCCTCCCTTTGATAGGCTTATTTTAACTTTCCTTTATGGTATCTATTTTTGTGCCTCTTCACATTGTTTGGAATGGTAGCTAAAAGAGTTTGCATACTCTCAGATTAAGAATAGGAGCAAATAAGCAGTCTGTTCATGTAGTCCACTTTCTTTTTCTAGGTCTTACAATTTCAGACTATGAGGTGGAAAAGACATACTAGATTTCCCATTTTACCTAAGTGGCAATCTATAAGCAATTCTTTGGTTTTAGTGGATTAATTCTTTTTATGCTGGTTTTTTTATGCTGCTATATTCTATGATGAAGTTGTATATGGTGGATATTTTTTGCAGTTCTATGTTGCTATTAGGTTTCTTTTGTATAGTAAGCCACTTTGATGACTGGTATAAAAAGTGAGGTATAAATACAGTAATCTAAACAAATAAATGCATCAATCTCCTCTGCATTAAGAAGCAACACCATAACACCTACCCACCCCTATACTCACAAAACAAATAGATAGATTACAACTCTTTTCGGTATACAGTTTCCCCTTCTAGGTTTATATGCACCAGGAGGTCTTTTTATTATTATTTTAAAATGAAAACATTCAAATATGTAACCCCTGGCTTGCCATCTGAAATGGTACAGCCCATCAGTAGATACTTTGAGTGAGTCCTATTACTGTTTGAGCTGCTCCTAGACTATGCACATTTATGATCGCATAAAATACTGCCCAGATCTATAGTATCTATATCCTGCATTGCAGGGGGTTGGACTAGATGACAATTTTGACCCTTCCAACTCTACAATTCTATTAATTATTTAAGAGGCCAACACAATGTTCTGTCACAGTCTAGTTGTATAGTCTGTTGAAGTATGAGATCACTGCTTTCAGGGTCCATACATGTGTTGGTAAATTAGCACGGTTATATACAGACCCTTGGTGGGACTCTGATCACAGACCTGCAGCAGAGTTTCGCCTAAAGAGAAAAGGGAAGTCTAGGAACTGGACTGTATTGTGCGTAGTTAATTCGTTGGATATTGACTAAGACAGTGAACAAGAAACTCAGCCCAGGAACATGACTGTGAAGATAGGAATAAAGTTTATCGCCAGTGGCTATAAAGTCATCAAGCATAGCTCTTACCTTAATAAATGGGATGCAGATGGTGCTGTGGTCTAAACCACTGAGCCTCTTGGGCTTGCCAATCAGAATGTTACTGGTTCAAAGCCCCATGATTGGATGAGCTGTCGTTGCTCTGTCCCAGCTTCTGTCAATCTAGCAGTTTGAAAGCATGCCAGTGCAAGTAGATAAATAGGTACCGCTGTGGTGGGAAGGTTAACCTCAGCAGAGACTAAGCTGACTTATGCATGGTTCACCCTGAATGCTATATATGAGCAGAACTCTGACATTGCTTCAGCAACAGTATACCTGAGACCTTGCATAGGAGCAGCAGTTCTGCCCTGATTGCTAGCTCTGCTTTCATGCAAGGAGCCTCTGTGTCTCTGCAGTTCTGTCTAAAATTGATTTTTTTTCACCCAATCTAACCCACATCCACCCACTCCACAGAGAGGTGTGGAAACCGTTCTTGTATCAGTAGCTCAGACAGCTGCAAGTAGGGTGAAATGTAAAAGCTGTGCTTCACGTGAAGCAAGGGGAAGAGGGCCCACCTATGATTCTGATTACTCCTGTGTTCCATAATGTGAAAGACACTTGTTGAAACTTCTGCAGGTAGAAGTTAGTGCTTGGCATTTTGTATATTTCCCATGAAACTTTGGAGGGGGTTTACTCTCAACAGAACCCCTGCTGTTTTTTCTTGAAGTTTCCCAACCATGAAATAAACACCGGGGAAAGGGGTTAACAACTTACCAAATTGAAGAGCGTTTGCCATCATTGTCAGCTTTGTAATCATTAAGAGAAAATACTGTAGTGGTTTGCCGTGACAAGAAGATAAATGATGTGGAGAAATTCATTAAATCTAGCTTAATTCGTTGACAAAAGAGCACTGTAATAGAAGGTGTTTTTCTTCTCAATTTTTGTGTGCAAGTGACTGGATGCTAAGGGCCAGATATTATGCATTACCTACACAGAAAGCACTTCTGGAGCATGAAGGATGGAACACATAGTCATGAAAATTGCATTTCTGTCTATTTCAGTACAACCAATGCACTCTAGGCAGGGCCACAATTTGTGTCTGGTCTGGAAACTCCAGCTTGTGCAAAAAGCTGTGGCTAGGCTGTTAATGAGGACAGACTGCCACCAGCACAAAACTCTGGTGCTTAAAGTTTGTTACCTGCTGCCCATATGCTGCTGGGGCAAATTAAAAGTTATTGTATTAATTTAAAAGCCCCTTAACAACTTGCGTTCTGGATTTCTTAAGGACTGCCTGATTCTTTATATCACTGTCTGATCAATAGGGATGGAAGGATCTGTCACTTTCAGTTTTCACAGTTTCTCATTTTCACAATCTTAAATTCAGTTCTCCACATTTCTGCAGCAATTTGCAAATTTCTTCTAACAAACACATTTTTGTATGCAGTTTTGAGTAACGTATACATTTCTGCAATTTATCCTAACTTTAGGATATTTTTTTGTATGGGATTTTCATCGATATGCACAATTTCCCCATATATAGTCATCTTTGTAAACACTGGCAGGTAGGAGAGCTGCATTGCAAAATTCAGATAAGTGCAAATTGCAAAGGCAATTTGGTTCTATAGTTTCAGAACGTGTGAATCTGATGGATCTAGCTTTAAATGTGATCTGAATTTACTTCTCCCCCTCTACCTACTGATCACCCAGGTCTTTGCAGAAGTCTCTTTTGGTGCCTGTCCCCCTTAATTAAGATGCACAGCTCCTAACTGTTACAAACCATGCATTCACTATTCTGTGCCCAAGCTTGTGGAAATTCTCCTGAATGAGATTAGACAGGCTCCTTCCTTGCTGAACTTCAAACATCTGACCAAGACTTACTTTTTTAAATTTCAGCAAGTATTTTAAGGTAGTATTTGGCTTTATGAACACTTTTCATTGTTCTGTTCTCTGTATGGTTCATTTTTATGTACACCACTTGGAAATGCTACTGATTAAGAGGTATATAAAAGCCTTCAAAAAAAAATTTTTTAATGTGGCAAATAAGAACTTCAGCATGCATACTGACACACAGAGAAAATACGTGTGTGTGGTTGTTAAGCATGGTGATTTATAGCCATGTAATATTTGAATATCCCCTCTGCTCAAATCATGGCCTTTCACACAGGTATTTAGCATGTACGTGCACTGTGAGGGAATCAAATGTATTTTCATATCATGTACATTGGGTGCATATGTGGCAGCAACCTGCAAATTGTAGCCAATGATTCCTTTGTCATTTGTTCATAAAAAAATACCTCCCGGCATCCCCATTTTTGTTTTTTTTGGAACAGTTGTGACACACCTTAAACTCCTTTTTTTACAGAAAGAGCATAGGATGGAAACTCAGTTTAAATGAATGACTAAAATACCATTTTCCCAAACATACCAGGACCTGTACAGAAATGATTTTGCTTGGAGGCAAAGCGGAATACAGTGGTACCTTGGGTTACAGACACTTCAGGTTACAGATGCTTCAGGTTATAGACTCCGCTAACCCAGAAATAGTACCTCGGGTGAAGAACTTTGCTTCAGGATGAGAACAGAAATTGTGCACTGGTGGTGCACAGGTTAAGAATGGACCTCCAGAATGAATTAAGTTCTTAACCCGAGGTACTACTGTACCTGAAAGCTTTGATATGTGTCTGTGGGTCAACAGGAACGTTTTTCAATTTCTCCTGAAAGTGTATAATGAGGGAGGGCATTCCACAAATGGGGAACTCCCACTGAAATGGCCCTGTGATGGGTCAATGCCAAATGAGTAGTCCCAGGTGGCAGTACCGTCACCTGCCAATCCTAGGGTCCAAGATGGTTGATACTGGGGAAGGCAGCATTTTAGGTACTTGGGTCCTGCCTGAGGATGTCACATACTGTCCTATGACTCGTTTAGGGCTTTATATACTAGTTTAAAGACCTTGAATGGAGCCTGGAAGCTCACTGGCAGCCAATGGAGTGCTTTCAGGCCTGGTGGGTTCTAATGAGCATTCACTCAGCTGTACTTTCTTCCCGTCTTTTAAATGCCAGGTAAAGTGTTGGTTCAGAAACACTAAAGGCACCTCTCTCCCACACACTGTGCAAATTCATAACCATCGAAGAGCTTTTCATGATTCCATTTTCTTCAGACTATGCCCAAAGCCAGAGTAATAAAATCCAGAGTTCTCACAAGAAATGCAGGCACAACCTAAGAAGATATTAATATTCACTCAAGGATTATATTGTTTTTCTAACTCTCTTTGGAGCTTCCAGAGGAACAGCACATTCACCCCTGGACACAGGGAAGCATTTTTAATGTTTTGTTTTGACATGAAGAGCATCGCAAGCTGTTTGCCACAAACCAAAAAAAATCTGCACAATCTGAGGCGCATATGCCAAGTTAATGGAGGCAATAATTGAATCTGGGCTTATCTTTTGGAATTTGCTGAATGCAATTTAATATACTCAATATTAAAGGTAATTGGTGTGCAGAGCAAAACAGCACTATGATAATGCTGTCTACTATGATATAATGGTCAGATTCCAAAGAGAATATTTCCCTTTATTTTCTCCTCTGTGCTGCTGGCTCTTCAAACAGCGCTCTCCCCCCCCCCTTTATAAAAAGACATTTCCTTCCAGGATGCCTTTGTTAAAATGGGCTGGCTTTTTAAAACATCTGTGGACATAAACCAAGTATTTATTTTACCATTGACTGCTGTACCACTTAGCTGAGCAATACTTTTAGTTCCTGCTATGATATCTCAAGTTATTTATGCATCTGTTTTCATAGAGCTACACCAGTGACTAAATGGAGATGCTATGAGTGCTAATGGGCTAGACTTTCAGACAATTAAAACGTGGCACTGCTAGCAGTGCTGATGTGTTGAGGCTACAAACGCTAGCAGCTGCAGCTGTTGTGGAAAACTTTTAAATATTCCACTTCTCGCATGCATCATTAGTGCAAGTAAGCTAGCTCAGCGAGGAGACCTCACATTTAAATAGGTCCTATCCACGCTAAAGCAAGGGTAGCCAGCATGGTGTCTTCATGACAGTACTGAGGCAGAACTCCCATCTTTTACCACTGACCAAATAAAATATGAACAGCCCCATTTTGGCTTCCCCTGCTCTAGAGTAAAAGTTCTCAACTGTGTCTGTTGGTCTTGGCAGTAGCTAGATTGGCATTGACACTTTTTGCATACACTTCTTTAACCTGGGATGCATAAGGTAAAGGGACCCCTGACCATTAGGTCCAGTCGTGGCCGACTCTGGGGTTGCGGCACTCATCTCTCTGTTTAGGGAAGCTTTTAATGTTTGATGTATTACAGTATTTTAATATTTTGGGGGGGAAGAAGCCCAGAGTGGCTGGGGAAGCCCGGCCAGATGGGCTGGGTATAAACAATAAATTATTATTATTATTATTATTATTATTATTATTATTATTATTATTATTATTATTATTATTATTGTTATTATTATCTCGCTCTGTAGGCCAAGGGAGCCAGCGTTTGTCCACAGACAGCTTCCGGGTCATGTGGTCAGCATGACTAAGCCGCTTCTAGTAAACCAGAGCAGTGCACAGAAACTCCGTTTACCTTCCCACCGGAGCGGTCCCTATTTATCTACTTGCACTTTGACGTGCTTTCGAACTGCTAGGTTGGCAGGAACAGGGACCGAGCAACAGAAGTTCACCCCATCACGGAGATTCGAACCGCTGACCTTCTGATCAGCAAGTCCTAGGCTCTGTGGTTTAACCCACAGCGCCACCCGCAGCACTGGTCAAATCTCTTACTGTTGCAATGTTGGCAGGGATAGTGGTCGTACCTGTCTCCTCTTCCCCTCCCCAAGCTACTGGGGACCTTGCGGGGACAACATTTGAACACTGTAGATTTCCTTATTGTCAGACTATCCCAATGTGAAATGGGTGGCTCCATCTAAGCAAGCCTGTCCTGTGGGAAGTGGGGAGGCGCAGAACACCTTTCTATTTTCTTTATTATTATTTTTTAAAGTAGCTGGTGTTTACTTGGCACAACACATGCTAGTAAGAATGCTTCTTTCCCTACACTGAGTTCATGTTTATTATTTATCATTTGTGATAATACATTAGGAATTTCTCTCCCATAGTTTATGTACTTAACAGCGGCATTACTTCTTTGGACAAAACAAAGATCACCAGGGTTGAAGCAATGATTCTTCAACATCAACTTTGTTGGACTTGTCATGTTGTTCGGATGCCTGATTATTGTCTTCCAAAGCAACTGCTCTATTTCCAACTTATGGTAAGAATGGAAAGTGAAATGCGGCAGACAACAAAAGAGGTTTAAAAACACTCTCAAGGCAAATCTTTAAAAATGCAGTACTGTATAAGCAAAGATGATTGGGAAACACCGGCTTGCAAGTGCTCCAACTGGAGAATAGCCTCTACCAAAGGCATCACAGACTTTGAAGAAGCACAAATTCAGAACGAAAGAAAGAAACATGGTAAGAGGAAGGCATGTTTGGCAAATCCTCACCATGATCAACTCCCGCCTGGAAACCTATGTCCCCACTGTGGAAGGATATGTGGATCCAGAATTGGCCTCCACAGTCACTTATGGACACACTGTTCAGTCTGTTCAGCTACGAGTGATAGCCAAAGAAGAAGAAGACATCTTTGGGAATCAAATAGTTATAGACTTTTACTTTGTTTTAAAAATGCAAAAATGTCCAGCATGAAAATCTGTAGATTTATCAAGCTATAAATTGGCTGGATTGATCCACTCTGAAGGAGTTCATGCACCTGTAAACTTCATCCACTTTGATCTAAAGGGTAAAAACTTATAGCTGTTTGTAGATTTCCACATTATAGTGAATGAGGAACACAGAGCTTCATTTTCTACTGAGTGGCATGGAACCCAGCATACAGTCTGAAGCAGATAGCGCAGAAAGTAATGAAGAAGAGATAGGAAAATTTAAAAATGTACAAATGCAAGGCAAATCTTACAGCCTGTGCAGAGCTGTAGTATCTGTAAATCAAATAAGAGCAACAACTAAGGCCATTATTATACGGGGAGTAATTCAAAACTGGCAATTTTTCAATAAATGTTTCTATAAAAGATAAGCATGTCTCTTCTAACTTCTGCTGAAGCCTTCTAGGCAAGTTAGGTGTCTGCATTACAGTATCTAAAGCAGTCAGAAACTGAAATACTACAGAACCTCAATCTGAAAATCCACATATATAACAGAGCCCAATGACTGTTATTAAAATAGAGTATATTTAAATAAAGAGCATTGTAGTTTGTAAATAAAACATTGCTATCCATGTGCTCACTGTGCATGTCCTGGGAAATATCAGATTTTCGAACAGTAATCCTGTTTTTTGGAGTTCTCCTCCTGTAGATGAATAATTTCAGAGAATTCTTTGTAATCTGGTGCAGAAAGCTGCTGCCCAAAGAAAACCACATCAGATATTCTGCCGGCTGCTCCCAAGCCCCTGAGCACCTCCTAAAATCTACTTACCAGATTGTGGCTTTGAACCACAAAGCACCATCTAAAGACAGATGCTGCAGTCCAGGAAGAAGTATCTACAGATGGAAGCAGGCTTTCAAACACATATCCCCTTGCTGGATCTATAAACCCATGTGTAAGGAACACATCTGCATTTCAGTGCTCATCCAAGTCCCATAGATCTTGATGGATGCATCTCCACCTGGAGCCATTCACTACCATTGACATGCAGAAGCTGAGTGGAATTACTGCCAGAGAATTCAATATAACGGGGAAATTTGCAACCTATCGGCTGTACAAAGTCGTAATCAATATATGATAAATAAAACCTAAGAGGAGCAGGCTGCCATAGCAGTGGAGTCAGTGGTTACCATATTTTTCTGTGTATAATACGCCCCCATGTATAAGACGACTCCTATTTAAAATTAAGAAATTAAGTTATTTAGCTTTGGGGGGGGGGGATGTCATTTCTGCCAATTGTTCACCTGCCTGCCCGCCACTGCTGATCGCTTGCCATGGCCCTGCCAATCGCACACCTCGCCGCAGCTGCCAATTGTCTGCTCATTTGCTGCCACCAACAGCCCACCCACCCACCCACTTGCCACAGCCACCAATCACCTGCCCAATTGCTGCAGCCATAGCCAGTCACCAGCAGGCCTTGCCGCAGCCACCAATCACCCACCCAATTGCAGCTGCCAATCTCATGCTTGCTGCTGCCATTAATCGCACGTCCCCCCCTCTGCATTCACTATCCATGTATAAGACGACACCCAATTTCTGCCTTTCTTTTTTAAGCAAAAAGCATCATCTTATACACAGAAAAATATGGAATATAGTAATCCCACTGCTGATATCAGTACTTTGTAGCAACCTGGTAGTTTGACCTTTTAATTCTTTATTTGTATGTAGGTGTTAAGAGCTCATGACACACCACCACCTCTTTAGCATTTGTGTTCTAAATACTGTTCCTTTAAGAACATGTGCTTGAGATTGCTCCTCCCCCCATTCTTTTTACCTGGTGTGTTACCTGCTTTTTAAATTGCAAGCCTGAAGGTCTTAGCAGCAGACCCCAAGAGTGTCCTGGAAAAACCAGTAACCCCATTTTCTTATTGCAAGAGAGTAGCAGGATTTGGGTTGCTGTGATCTCATGTAATTTTGCACTGTGGTGCCTCCCCCCCAAGTGTTGTTGGGGGTTTTTTTTTGGGGGGGTGGACTGCAGCCAAAATCATGTGAGATCATGGCAACCAAAATGGCCACCAAGTTCTTATGATAAAAAATGAGAAGATAGCATCTAGGGTTTTGGCTTCAAGGCTTGGAGGGTATATAGTAGTGATATCTGTAAACCACTCTGTAAACTTTCTTTTTTAACTGAGGGGTGGGGTATAATTACTTTAAGCACACAGCCTAGTTTGTTCTTAACCAGCTGCCAAATGCAGAACCTCTATACAATGTATGTCACTAGCTTCAGATGTAAGTAAATGGTAATTCCTTTCCCCATTCAGTCAACTATATACAAGCAAACAGGAATATATATATTTCTGTTTGTTTGTATCTAGTCTATACTCTCTCTCTAGTATAGAGAGGATATAACATATTAACATGCACACTTCTCCTTAGAGGGTTCCACTTTCTCCACAGGCTGCAAGTTCCCTTTTAATATAGAGGGCATTCCAAACCACACTCTTGTTCTGTCAGGGACTGTCTTCTGAAACTGAGGGAGAATGTTACCTAGGCTTTGACTTTTGCAGAGTACAAGAACAGTGAAGAAGAAATTAGCCTGAAGAAAAGGGCAGAATAAAAGAATCCCTTTGGTATTCATGCTAATTCTCTTTAAAAAATAAATTACGTGCAACAGAACTGACAAAACTACCCAAGGACCAGCTTTAGCAAAAAAAAAAAAAAAAGAAAAGATGCCCTTTTGAAATATGATTTGAGATATGGAAGATGCACACTTTCCAAAGACGTTTCCCTAAACAATGCAATGCATTATAAAAATAATAATAAAAACATAAACAAGTATAGCACTCACTATGAGGTTGTTTCCTTCAAGGGCAGGCTTCAGAAGGTTTTATGGCCTGGCATTTGCCAGGGCCTCAAAAGAGGCAAAGAACCCATCATGCCATGATCCCACTCTTTCTTTACAGGGAGAACCCAAGAAGAATAAAGAAAGGGTGAGAGAATGACCTGCTGAGACTCTTTGAGAGTGTCTCGCCCAAAGGGCCCCCAAATCCTCAGCTGGCATTGTGTCTTCCTTTGCAAAGCGCAGATAAAGTATCATTTTCCTGCACATTCTCCTATTCTGCAAAACACTTCAGCCAAAAAAGTGCCGCTGTTCAATTTAATAGCTTTCCTTGCAACCGAAAAATAAGTGTTTAAGTCTTTAACATGTGGCTCAGAACTGCTATTTAGTTTCTGTCATTTAGTCATGTCAAGCTCTTCACATCTCAACAACAAAGTTAAGGCAGGCAATCATGTGCCTATTTCCCCATAATGTAAAGAAATATACTTCTATTTCCTCCTGAATATAATTCCATTTGCAGCTGAAGAAAATACAAAAATAACAGCGCCCTACTTTGACACCTCAGAGAGCTGCAGAGATCAAATCCAATTCTAAGGAAGTGTGTTTGGAGTATTGGATGAGGAGGAGGAGGAGGAGGAGATGGAGAAAGGAAGAAGAAGAAGAAGAAGAAGAAGAAGAAGAAGAAGAAGAAGAAGAAGAAGAAGAAGAAGAAGAAGAAGAAGAAGAAGAAGAAGAAGAAAGAGGGGGAGGATGTTGGAATTCCTCATGATTGATTCTAATGAGAGATTATTAGAGAAGAGCTGTTTTTTCAAGGCTGGCATCCACTGGCCTGCCTTCACATTCTAGTATAAAACATTTTGAAACATTTTCCTGGCCAAGAACGTCTTCTGGGTTTGTTTGTTTATTTTTCCTTGTGATAACACTTCATCCCATTCTATTCACCATTTTCTTTAATTGCTGTAAAGTTACCAACTCAAGGTAATGGTTACAGCACTCCATCTGCTAGAAACAACTATGAGTATTCCAGCCCCCACAAGATACGAGCTGGTAACATTTGAAATTCTTTTTTTTTCCAGCAGTGACTGCATGTTCTGCTAGAATATCTGTTTGATATCCAGAGCCAGAATGCACTTGCAACCTAGCAGCTGCACATACAATGCTGAAATACTGTTTCAACCTGAAGCAACCTTTATAAATTCTATAATTTTTGCATGATACCTCTTGAAGGTGAAAACAGTTGTAAATTATTTTTTCCCACCCATCTCTTTCTCTCAGGCTGCTAGCCCCTAAACTTCTTAAGCCAGCAGAACTACCAATAGGGCCCCCTCCACTGAGGTGGTGGTCTTATTCTGTTGTAACTATATTTGATGCTCTGCGGTAACTTATAATTGGTAGCTCTTAACATTCAAACAGGGAGTGCCAGTGTTTGAATGCAATGCACTTTGCTGAAGGAGACACACTGCTGTGCTATTATTAGTAGGAATCTTTATGTATTTCCTATAGGATCCTGTGATAGTCACTCACCTACCCAATGTCTACCCAATGCTTTTCTGTTCACCTTTGGGGAAAATCCTCGTGATAGTCATTGCCAAGCACACTGTCTCTTTTTTGGATATATACATTGTCATTAATATAATTTCTTTTTAATATTAAAAGCTGGGCATATGGTTAATCCTGTTCTGAATCTCCTGTGGGTTCTTGTGAGAGTGGAAGAGGGGCTGAAGCCTTAAAAACCTCACCCATGAGGGCTCAGGCCCACTCCCCCCCCCCCGAAGATCCTCTCGCCTGCCCACTCTCAGTGTTAGAGCCTTATTGGGATATTTTAGTCACTGGTTGTTAGGGCCGGAAAGGACTCCCCTCTTCCCAACTTGAGTTGGCTCTTGGTTGGGTTTTCTTTCACCTTTACCTCACTGAAAATGCTTCATTATGTTAGTCGATTAGACATTTTTGTCACAACTTCTGCAGAAACGGCAGTGGGCAGTTTCAGCATGGTAAAGGAGCACCCCATATTGGGCCTGAAGGGGAGAATTAGCTCAAGAGATGTCCTAAGATGGAGTAGGTCCTCTTCCTGGCTAGAATCCCTTCTTCTGGCTGCCCAGTGGGACACTTGCACTACAACAGGGTTCAACACTGACCACCCCCATGGTGGAGGTTTGGGATGCTTCCCAACCCTGACAGAGTGCCCTTCCATCAAGCAAGGGCTGAGTGGAATAAGGAATTGATCCTTGCCCTGCTGTTATGCCACCTCCACTTAGTCAATAAACTTGTGGCCTGATTTTTCACAACACTGGCGTCCAGTTTGAGTTATTTCCATTGAGTCATAATTACGCACCTGCCTGGGCAATTTCTCAGGTGTGCTGGATGTTAGCTGCCATAATGCAGGATGGAATTCCTGCCTGTAGGTCATCGCTGGGACAGTTCCTGACTTTGTGCACTCTAGCGATGTTCTGGAGATGTTAGGAGCAAGTCTGCCCTTTAGGCACTTGTGATTTTACACTGCGATTGCCCCCTCCTTTCTTGGGCTGAGCAAGCATTTGATATGGCGGCCATTTTGCCAGCATGTTGCAACAGCGTATCTCGAGTTCCTGTGAAAGATGATTAAGGGTAAATAACATGTTATCCTTTATATTCTGTTGGATTCCAACTCCATCAGCCGCAGGAAGCACAACCAATGCTTATGGATGATGGGACTTGTAGTTCAACAGCATCTGGAGGGTACTACACTGCCTTCCTCTAGATTGCTCTGACAGAAAACTGCATTCCATTGTATTAGGGCATTTTTGTTTTATCGTCTCCTATGCCCTTTTACGCAAAGCATGCAAACCTTCAGAAGATTAAAATTGATGGCAACTCCAGTTAAGAACCAACTCTGGAGTTTATGTATTAAATGGATTTTCAGATTAATGGAAATGGTGTGCAACTGAACATTTATGGGCTTATTCATTAAACTTCATTATGCCCTTTATAAATCCTTTATGCTTGCGGGAAACAAATGAAAACAACAGTGGATTTGTGGAACATTTCTAAAGTGAATTAAATTTAGCATTAGTGCAGGATCAGTGCTCTTATAATCAGAGCCCTTCAAACTACGTATTTCAGCACAATTCCCCAAAGCAGAAGTACATTGCAGAAAACCAATACTGACATCTTAACCATGCTTTGCAGCAAACACTGAATGAAATGGACTTCTTCACACCAAAAGCAGATCGACATAGTTGTGTGCTATCAGTTTCGCACAGGAAAGAAATACTTTTAGGAAAAACTTTATATTTTTGTGTTTTGGGCATGCTTCTCCAGGTAAAATTTAATTCAGAGAAACAGTGCCACAGAATGATCCTATCATTTAAAGTGAAAACAAACAGTTGATTGTGTCTAAGTTCAGGTGATATCAAGTTTTGTGAATGTCACTAATCCCAGATGAATTTGGTGACTATCCATATTTCTTAATAAAAAGAACTATGTTGAATTATGCCTAATGAGAAAATGTATCTGGATCTTTTAGAACAAGGCTGAGAATGAACGAGTTAAAAAAGGAGCTGTCTGGCTTCTCCTGGAATATTAAGAGGATGAAAAATAAGCCATGGTACATAATTATTTCCAAATAGGTACCTCTGTTAGTCTGTTGCAGCAAAAACAACAATGCATCTAGTGGGACCCTAAAGACTTACAAATTTATGATGCCATAAGTTTTTTCTGACAAAGTGGATTCTAGTCCACGGAAGCTTATGCCCAAATATACCTTAGTGATGTGAAAGACAACTTTCTGTTTAATCACAGAACTGTCTGCAAAATGGGCTGCTCTTTCATCAGACCTTCAAATTGCAAAGCTTTTGGAGTTCAGAATCAAGAATCTGAAACTTAAAAGGTTACAAGGACAATGTGCCTGATGATGATGTATCTAAAACTAACTTGAAAGTTTTAATAATGAGGGTATATCGGGGTCAGCAACCTAAGGCCCATGGGCCCATGAAGGTAGTTTGACCAGCCCCCAAGCTGCTCCCGAAAATCACGGGTGCCCACGCAATCCGGCCCACGGAGGGATCTCTCTAGGACCGATCCGGCCCAGGCAAGATAAACCTTGCTGACCCCTGGGGTATATGATCCAGCTATAAAGTATTTTAAGTCCCATATAGTACAGTGGGTACCAGTTCAATGCTTGCTTGACTCTTCTGTACGGATGGAGGAGAAATCCAGTTCAGTTCACATTTAAAGGCAAATCTACCTAATTTATCGAATTTACACTTTCTGAACAATATGCAAACTGAAAATTCACCCCGGAGGGTGATCTCACGAATTCAATTCCCATTAACAGAGGTGTCCGACAGGGTTGTATATTGGCTCCACTCCTGTTCAATTTGTTCATAAGTGACATGAGGACCCCTAATAAAGGCCCAAGAAAGGATTCATGCACCCCGCCTAGCACTTTATCGCTGCCCCTTGTTACTATATGCGGATGACGCAGTCATTCTTTCTTTTTCTAGAGTAGGTCTCAGGAGGGCCCTAAAATTTTTTGGATCATACTGTAACGCAAATTCCCTTACAATTAATTATGGAAAATCTAAGATCCTGATTTTCTCAAAGAGCCGGAAACTCCATAATTGAAGAATTGATGGGAGAGCCATCGAACAAGTCTATAAATTCCAATATTTGGGAGTTTGGTTACAACATAACCTCAGATGGAAGGCCCATGTAGCCTATGTTACAAATAGAGCCAAAGCTATCTCCTTGGCGATCTTGCGATTCTTCTTCACCGATGGGGCCCTTCACATCCCATCGGCGTTGAAAGTCTTCAAGGCCAAGGTGATCCCGACAATTGCTTATGCCATCTCAATTTGGGGGACTTTTGCCAACCTATCTCACCTGGAGGTCATTCAAAATCAGTTTTTAAGAGGGATATTGAAACTGCCCAACTGTGTAAGTAATACAGCGTTACGCATGGAACTTAATATTGTATCCCTGGAAAATGCTCTGTGGAAGCACATACTTTGTCACTGGTTATCTCTATGGCACAATCTCCCAAACTTGTACTTGATACAATGTATGTGGAGAGATGATTTCCAGAGCCCATGGGTAAAAAATTTACAGCTGAAAATAACGGCAATGGGAATCTCCCCATCCAAATTACTAGAGCAGGACATAGTCCCAGCTAAAAGAACAGTAACCTGTAAGCTAGAGGAGATGGACTTGCAGCAGAAAATGATTTTGGGCAATGGTACCTGCTCACCTCTAAATCTTGGTTTATTACCCTCCTAAGGCTCCCAAACTATTTGAATTCCTTAACTTCCTCAGCTCATAGATATGCCTTTGTAAAGGCAAGATTCAACACCTTCCCATCGAACGTGCTGAGAAATAGATTCTCCAATGGACAGATATCGCTCTTATGTGATTGTAATATTGGGGCACCGGAATCGTTGCATCACATAATTTTTGACTGTGCTTTTCACTTACTGGCCAGGAGCAAGTTTCTTGCTCAATATCTGAAGGGAATTGCCGATGATACGGTTGAAGCCAAACTGAGATATCTACTAATTGATGATGACCCCCTAAAATCACTCATGGTTGCCAGATTCCTGATCAGCGTCCTATCCCTAAAGAAGAGAAACGGTCTCCTGTGTGATTCGGATAACCCCTTTAAACCATGACCTATGTTTTAGGTGATATCACCATTGTTTTAAACCATGATCTATGTTTTAGGCGATATCACCATTGATATCCTTGATTAATTTATGAGCAGAGGGCGATGTATAGGTTACAAATTTATTGTAATGTATGATGGTGGTTTTTGTTTTTGTTTTGCTTCGGTTACTGTTTGTCTTTTGTAAGTTTTGGCGATTTTAAATTTGGAGGCTTAAGTATAATATGTTGGTATGGTAAACTGTTGTGTAACGGGCCAATGGCCGTAATAAAGATCAATCCAATCCAATCCAATGCAAACTGAAAGTCTTTAGAAATTCACTCTTCTTTAAATTTTCCTGTGCAACTCCAACTAAGGGATGTACGTCTACTGGGGTAAAACCTATATATAAATGCATATATACATGACTATTACATACAAAAATAAATTATATTAAGAAAATTCCTTTGCAAACATGTTTCTTTTAGGCAAACTTGCATTAAAATGTGTATATTGGGATAAATTTGGACTGATGCTGATGGACTTTCATGAAGACCTTAAAAAATAAACGAATATGGAAACGTGGAGAATTAACCTTAGGGCTAAAAAAAAATGAGAAATTGAGAAAATCTGAAATTGGCAGTTTTCCCCCCATCCCTACACTGCTGTCTATCTCAGTGGCTTAGACCTTGAGAAGCATTCATGGAAGATGGTTGTCAGAATGTGATTCCACACATTCTCTCCTCTGCAACCTCATGCCCACTCCTTAGGGAGAGAGGACCAGCTGAATGGAATGGCTTTCAGCATGGGAGACTGAGTTGATGGACCGTCACTCAAAAGCAAGTGGAGACACCTTCTGTAAGCAGAAGTCCGTAATTTCATAGAACCTGCCTTAGGGTGATTGTAAGGGAAGCCGTTTTCAGTTTTGACTCCATTCAACATGTTCCAAAGCTTTAAAGCCACAGCCCCTTGCCTCACATTCAGGCAGCAGCTGTTATAAATTGTTGGCTGTAGAAACTCTTGCAGACTCTTCAGGTCCAGTGGGAGAAGATCACAGGTAATAAGGAACAGTGGGAAGCAGTTCGGGAGTATTAAGGTCTAACTGTACATTTTCTTGGCTACTTTTGCTAAGTTATAGCTTCCTTTCTGCTCCTATGCAACTCCCCCTAGAGGATGTTCTACTGCCATATAGCAATGTATGAAGTTTTGTGTTCCATGGAAAATAATAGATTTCTCCCATTTTCCAGGTAGTTCTAAACTTAGTAACAACCCATATGATTTCCAGTAATGCTGTTGTTACAGTTAGTCATGAAAAGAGAGAGAAAAACCAGTATAAATAAATTACCTGCATTCTGAAATGCATCGTGAAGAGACCAGAATTTCATTTTGCCACCATTTTCAAACCGTATCTTATTTATTTTGCAGAATTGCAGGTTGTTTTAAATGTGCTTGAAAACACAGCAGCTACTGTAAGTTCCACTTCTTCCATTTCTCATTAATATTATTTTTCACTTTCAGCAGAACCCAAAACTTAACCTGTTTATTAAATGAGACAACTCACTGGGAGATATGTGATTGGAACTCCTATGGGCTGACTTGTTTTGAGTTCAAAGCAGCTCTAAAGGTAAAGGGACCCCTGACCATTAGGTGCAGTCGTGGCCGACTCTGAGGTTGCGGTGCTCATCTCGCTTTATTGGCCGAGGGAGCCGGCGTACAGCTTCCGGGTCATGTGGCCAGCATGACTAAGCCGCTTCTGGCGAACCAGAGCAGTGCATGGAAACGCTGTTTACCTTCCCGCCGGAGTGGTATCTATTTATCGACTTGCACTTTGACGTGCTTTCGAACTGCTAGGTTGGCAGGAGCAGGCACCGAGCAACGGGAGCTGACCCCGTTGTGGGGATTCAAACCGCCGACCTTCTTGAATAATAATCTGTGATGGTAATTTTCCCATTACGTAAATGTTATATTTCACCGTTATTTTTCTAGTCTTGATGAAGATCACAGCTGGCATCATCCTTAAACATCAGCTGTCGAGCACTTTAAGGGACCAGTCCTAGCGACTGTTTCCTTCTCTCTATCGCTGGTTGCTGGAGGTGGGTGGATGAATGGAGATGGTGGCAAGGAGCAACAGCTGATGATTGCATGTTCTCTAATGGGTGATGGAGCAGACTTATTTATCTTAACTGCATTTGTATCACACATGCCCCCAAAGAAATGAGGGCAAGCACATGTGTTTGTGGCAATTTACAATGATACAATGCAAATAACTCTTCTGCCAACCCAGTTCATGCCCTCCAAGCGGGGTCTAAACCACTAAGTTCCTTGGGATTGCCGTTCAGAAGATTGGTGGTTCGAATCCCCATGATGAAGTGAGCTCCTGTTGCTCTGTCCCAGCTCCTGCCAACCTAGCAGTTCAAAAGCATGCCAGTGCAAGTAGATAAATAGGTTCTGCTGTGGCAGTGTTTCTGTGTGCTCTGAACCTAGCCCCTTTAGAGGGAATCACTCAATTTTCTTGTCATGCAATTAATTTCTGCATATGTGCTTAGACTTTTATTAAAATGTAGCTCTTTTTGTTTACATCCAATTTTGAGAGCATTTAAGTCACAAATGGGGGGCAGTTTATTAAAAAAAAACCCACTTTATTTTTCATGGGGGATGCTTTTAACATTTGAAGAGAAATTTTAATTGCTTTTTTACCGTAAATAATATCTTCCCTAAGTCTGTATTATGAAGCTTGATTGATTCATTATTTTAAGTCTCCGGGTACCACATGAATGATTTTATAATAAAACTACATTAATATTAGAAGTTATGTCAATTATGTTTTTAAATTGAGCACTAATGAAAAAAGGTCTCCTGCACAAATGTATAATTAATATCTTCCTAACCAAATACTTATACTGATAACTAGTAATAGCTCTGTCTTATTTAAAAATCCTGTCTGTAATGTCCATAAAGGGGGGGGGAGAGGATACTTTGTTTTAGAATAAAGTGTAGAAATCCATTTTGTTTTCCCAAACTGAAGCTTTTTTGTTTTTTTGTTGTTTTTAAAGCAGCCCTCATCTTTACACAACATGTTCTTAAACCACATTGGAATTCCTGTCAGCAACTAGTCTTTGTACTGTCAGAAGCCACATTCATATTATATATATTTAAAGCCCGTTGCTTCCACCAAATAATTCTGGAAACTGTAGTTAAGTCTTCAAAGAGCTACAATTCCCAGCACTCTTAACAAGCTACAGTTCCCAGGATTCTTTGGGGTAAGGCATGGGCTTTAACTGGACAGTGTAGGTGTGACCAGAGAATAACTACAGAAGAAGAATGGTGGACCAAGATTCTAAATGCCACTCTCAAAGTGGGCCACTGAGGACCAAACTACACATTAATTTAAATCCAAAGTTCTGCACTTGAGTGCTGGTGCTTCTCACATATGCATAGATTCTTGATCTGAGGACCCCAGCATGGATAAGAATACAGTGGAACCTTGGTTCTCAAACACCTTGGTACTTGAACATTTTGGTTCCCAAACGCCAAAAACCTGGAAGTAAGTGTTCTGGTTTCCGAACGTTTTTCAGAAGCCGAACGTCCGATGCAGCTGTTGGCTATTGTTTTCGGGGTGCCTGCGCCAATCAGAAGCCACACCTTGGTTTTCAAATGTTTTGGAAGACAAATGGACTTCCGTAATGGATTATGTTCGAGAACCAAGGTACCACTGTACTAGAATGAGAAGTGGGATATTTTATGCCTTTTCCTCATGCCGTGATCTCAGTCTGGATATTCCCTTTTTTCACAACTGCAATTTGTATTGCCAATAAATAAATAAATAAATACAACCCAGTTATTTCAATGGGACCTCCTTTTTTGCAATTTGATTGGAGGTCCAGCCCATCCTCTGATCCAGATTGGGACCACAGTGGGAGGGAAAGTATTTAAGTTCCAAGAGTCTAAGTTTCCAATCTGGAACCTCTGCTGTCATAACCATGAAGATATGATCACTTGTAGTCCCCCACCCCTGAGGTCCTTAATGATATAGGCACCCTGCTCACTTTATAAGTCTGAGTTGGAAACTAGAAGATGGATTGGCATCCCACTTGGTGTCAGATTAGTCTCAGGAGGCTCCTGTTGCTGAAGCATTATTTTTTTTAGACATAACAGCTTTCCATCCACACTCGTGGTCTGGAGGCTGTTGAGCTAAACTGGAAAGAGGAAAGAGAGGCCAAATTCTAGATCTTTTAATATTGATGGGAAATGTGAATATGTGAATTTCCGTGTAATGTCCTTGCATTACAAGATGCTAAAGGTTAATGAAGTTTCAGCCATTGCTCAACGTTTATGTCTCTATTAATTTTATGTTAGAAGTGAAACTAAATGCAATTTTAATGCACTCACACATGCATCTAGCCACAAAGTATATTGATCACCTATCAGGCTATAAAATAAATTCTAAAAGTAAGTAGATAATAGTGTGTGTGTGTGTGTGTGTGTGTGTGTGTGTGTGTGTGTGTGTGTAATTGCATCATAAAAGACATTGGCCAGTCTCTTACAGTAACATTACTAAAAAGAGTATACATCTTCTTCTTTTTTATGTTATTTTAAGCAGAAGCTTTTTTAATGCGAGAAGCCATTACTCACTCTAGAGCTTAAAGCTATCGCCAAAAGTCAAAATGGAAATACCAATGCCATGACAACATAGATGAATCTTTGGCTTTCCAGACAGCGGATTTATTTTTAAATGGTGTGAATCCAATCTGCACTGGGAAGCCAACTTTGAAACACAAAGGAGGGATTGGCAATGGGAGGTTTTCTCTGGCTCAGCTGAAGTGAGGCTCTCCATTGCATTTTCATCCTAGCAGAGCGCATAACTGTGAAAATCGTTCAAATTGTAATTCTCATCGGCTTGCCAAAAGGGGATTATGAATTAAAGTCAGTGTTGCAGGAAATGTCACCTGCCCTTCTGGAAAGTCTAACAATAAATCAAAAAAAGGTCCTTTTGTTCATCCTTTTTTAAAGGAAATAAATAAATAAAAACCCTCTTTGCTCTTTATCGTTAACACGGAAGGTCAACAGCCCACCAACCGCTTCTTATCAGTGTTCATTTTCAAAGCTTTTTTTTCAAAGTTTTTTATTTTATTTTTTTGGAAACCTAATTTGCTTTTGAACAAAAAGGAATATAATGAGTGAGTTCAATGAAACACTTTTTTTGGGGGGGAGGCAGGTTGCCCACAAAGAAAGTTGCATAGAGGAAGACAAAGGTGAACTGAGCAATGCTGGATGGGTTTGTAGCACAGCTTAACTCTTACAAGGTGTTTATAAAGAGGCAAGAAGATGGGGACTATGGTTTGTTTCTGCCATCAGCCTGAGCCAAACAAAAGAACAGCATTCTACAGAGAGAAAAATGTGATCAATAGTTCTTTTGGAGATAACCAGAGTAATATATTTAATTGGGGCATGCTTATGAAACGAGGCGAACCAGGGTATAGAGCCACAAGCTAGTTTTTTCTCTCTCTTTTATCTAATATCTCCTGAGACTTCAAGGGAAACGGGGATGTTGCCTATGAAAATGGTTTTCATCCCACACCTGGGGTGTCAGGAATTACCTGCTGTCAAGTGATACTTCCTTGCATTCATTAAAAAATGAGAATGGACACAGAAGGGGTTGCTGATAGAGCCACTTCTATCTCAAACAAAACCTGCCATTGATATGTTAAGGTTTCCTGCTATTCCGAATATATGGGGAAGCAATTGCACTGAAAGAGAAACATCCAGGAAATAATTCTTCTCTGCCAGGACTACCAGGGCATACTAACAAGGGCATGAAATGTACTAAAAACTTACAGCCACAGGAAAATATGAACGTTTTGAGGGGATGACTTCAAGTCCTGTGGGGACTGCCAATTGGGCCTACATGTGGCAATGTGGAAACCGCATAATTGGGCATACACCACTTTTGCATCCTTCTGCTGAGGAAGGAAGCAGAACACCTCACGTGAACAATGGCAGGTGAAGGACAGAAGCCTCAGAAAATAATATTAATAAACCCCAAACCCTGCATAGTTCAAAACCAGAAAGCTTGATGGCCAACAAGCACAGAACCAGGATGGTGAAGGCTAGGAACTCCAAGCCTCTCTATGTGGCCCTCAGGACTCGCACCACACCCATCCTCACCTGGACCTCTTCTCACAAGGCCATTCCCCCTTACTAATCCTCCTTTGCACCCTTCTTCAATATTTTTGCCTTTCTGGGATGTGACCTTCAATTCTGATAATGCCTCATGTTTGGAAGGAGGACAAAATGGGGTGGATAGGTTAGTAGAAACTAACCTACTGTACCACCGAAGAATCAATGCTATTGAATTATGGTGCTGGAGGAGACTCTTGAGAGTCCCATGGACTGCAAGAAGATCAAACCTATCCATTCTGAAGGAAATCAGCCCTGAGTGCTCACTGGAAGGACAGATCCTGAAGCTGAGGCTCCAATACTTTGGCCACCTCATGAGAAGAGAAGACTCCCTGGAAAAGACCCTGATGTTGGGAAAGATTGAGGGCACAAGGAGAAGGGGACGACAGTGGACGAGATGGTTGGACAGTGTTCTCGAAGCTACAAGCATGAGTTTGACCAAACTGCGGGAGGCAGTGGAAGACAGGAGTGCCTGGCGTGCTCTGGTCCATGGGGTCACGAAGAGTCGGACATGACTAAACGACTAAACAACGACAACAAACCTACTCTACAAAGGTAATTTACATTTGTTGCTCCGCCTTCTTTTGGCCTCTGGTCCCATGCGGCCATTGAAAGGTTGCACAGAAGGTAATACAGTGGTGCCTCGCAAGACGAAATTAATTCGTTCCGCAAGTCTCTTCGTCTTGCGAGTTTTTCGTCTTGCGATGCACGGTTTTCCATAGGAATGCATTGAAAATCAATTAATGCGTTCCTATGGAAACCGCCTTCCCCCGACCTCTTCTGGCGGGCGGCATTTTAAAATCGCCCGGGACAGCGGAGGACTTCTCCGCTGTCCGGGGCGATTTAAAAGCCCCTGGGAAGGCAGGCAGGGGGGACAAAGACTTTTGCCCCCCCCCCGCCTGCCTTCAGAAAAGGTCCAGGACAGGCGCGGACCTCTCCGCAAGCAGCGCGCTCCTTGCGGAGAGTTGCAAGCGCGCCCAGGCTTTCTCGCCCCGTCGCCCGGCATCGGGACGATGCCCCGAAGCCGGGCAGCGGGGGGAGGCGTTCCTGCCCGGCCGCCCGGCATCGGGACGATGCCCCGAAGCCGGGCGGCGGGGGGAGGCTTTCCCGCCCCGCCGCCCGGCTTCGGGACATGGTTCCGATGCCGGGCGGCGGGGGGAGGCTTTCTCGCCCCGTCGCCCGGCATCGGGACGATGCCCCGATGCCGGGCGGCGGGGGGAGGCTTCAAAAGCCGTCCGGGGGCTTTTAAATCGCCCCGGACAGTCCCGGGGCGATTTAAAAGCCCCCGGTTAGGCAGGCAGGGGGGGCAAAGACTTTTGCCCCCCGCCCGCCTTGGGAAGAGGTCCAGGACCTCTTCCCAAGGCGGGCGGGGGGGCAAAAGTCTTTGCCCCCCCTGCCTGCCTTCAAAAGCCGTCCGGGATAGCGGGAAGCGCTTCCCTGCTATCCCGGGCCGCTTTTAAAATGCTGGCGGTGGGGAGCAAAGCCTTTCGCCCCCGCCGGCCTTCCTGGACCTCTTCTGAAGTCCGGAGGGGGGAAAAAGGCTTTGCTCCCCACCGCCAGCATTTAAAAAAAGGTCCCCGAGATTTCCCTATGGGCTTTCGTCTTGCGATGCAAGCCCATAGGGAAAATCGTCTAGCGAAGCATCGCAAAACCCGAAAAACCCTTTCGTCTTGCGGGTTTTTCGTCTTGCGAGGCATTCGTCTTGCGGGGCACCACTGTATGTTCCTTGGGCTGAAACATTTATCCATAGAAATTATGGGTATAGATGGGTCCCAAGACCCATGGGAACTGAAGTCCCAGAGCACTGTACGTTGATGGGCATTGCCATTCAAATGGTGTGCATCTGCTGTGTCATGTAATCGATTATGCAGGGGTGGGGCTTACCCGCCCCTCCATATTTTATTCAAGTTGGCACCCCTGACAACTAGTTTCCAGGATTCTTCTGAAGGGGTGTGTACTTTAAATTAGTTTTAATTGTATGATGTGCATGCAGCCTTACTCTACCCATGACAACACACAACTTATGTTGCGAACCATCCTCTTTGGCGGAAGGGTGGTATACAAATTGAATAAGTAATAATAATAGCTTCTCAGGGATTTTATTTGACAGAAGTCTAGCAAATAGTAGAGTGCTTCTATGTCCCCAGAACCTTATGCAAAAATAACCAGTGATATTTATATTTCACCTTAACTCCAAGGAATTCAAGATGACATATGTGATTCGCTCACTTCATTTCCCCCCACTCCACCCTGTGAGGTAGATTAGCTACGTGGGCTCCAGTTCACCTATGGTTGAGCAGGGATTTTACTAAACTGGTGGTCCTTTAAAAATGAAGCAACTGAACAGTCTGACCAACACTATACAAAAGTTGTGGTATAATATGTATCCTTACAACTTTCTGAGTTAAAAGCAACAAACAAAATGATATATTTCCAAGGATGCAGAAGGCTCGTGTATCAGCGGAAGGTTTTCAAATTGGGCCTTTTTGTAGCGATACATTCAATTTGTTTCTCTCTCTTTGCTTTCTAGAGTTAATATTGTTACTTTGAAATGCTCCTAGCTTTCTGTAAGTAGGAAGAGAACAGTTATTTTCAGCGATTGGTTTCAGTTTTGTCCCCTGCATGCTCGCTTCGATACGAGGTGTAACGAAATGTTACAGCTTGCATTCAGTTGCATAAATGACGCATGTCCTTGCAAACACAAGCTGCAGATTTCCATAACAATATGCTATATTGGGCTTGTTTGCATTGCCCATCTTCCTGTTCTCACTCTTCACACTTTAAAAGGCAGCTTTATGTGAGGGAGAATTAACGAGAAAAGGGGGAAATGAATTTTGGATGAGATTATGAGCTGACCTCAAAAATGTCCATTGCACAACTCGAAGCTAAAGCGTTGCCATGAAAAATCGCATTTATAAGTTATGTGCTAACTTACAGACATCACAATGGCATTTTGAATTATGACACCAAATGCTGAAGCTTGATTTAATCTAAAAGCCACAATTTTGTCCAGATTTTAGTTCTGGAAAATTGTTTGGATTTTTTTTTAAAAAGAGGATTGTGTCTGAAAACAAAAGACTTGTTTAACCATTCGTAGCTTTTTCAGTCTCTCGTGTTGCGACAGTATGGAAGCATGTAATTTTCATTTAGCAATTGAAACAGATTGAGGAAACAAAGAGTTTTCTATCTTATCTGTAAACAACGACTGCACTGAGCTCAAGACAGTCATCTTCATTGTTCATCAGACTAAAGAAGTGGATTGCAATGCTCTGATATATCAGCAACATACAAGGAAGATCACTAAAACAGCAGACCCCTCAAGTGCCCCAATTTAATAGGGACATCCCAAATTTACAGAAGCTGCCCCGGCTTCTGAACTTAATCCAGGATGCCCCAATTTTCCCAGAAGCTGCTCAAGGCCATGCCCCATCTACTGATGGGGCATAGAGTGGAGTGACCTTCCTGGGACCACATTAGGCTTCATACTGTCTCTAGCAGCCGCCAGGTATGGTGTGGTCTTGTGGGGGCCTCTCTAGGCCTCACACCATTTCTGGTGGCTGCCAGGCCTGGCACAGCCTTCCCAGGGCCACTCTAGGCCTGGCATCATCTTGTCTTGTGAGAAAGCCGACTACAGCAAAGGTAAGAGAGGGGAGGGGTGTGGTTGGGGGTAGCAGGCAGGGAAGGAGGGGGTCAGCGGCCAGGAGGGGGTGAGCGATGGAGATGCCGGATGGTGGGGGGGTGTCCTGAATTTTTCTAACCAAGTGTTGGAGGGTACGAAATGGGCCAAGCCTTCTAAATGTTGCTGGACTACAACTCCCATCATCCATGATACTTGACTATGATGGCTGGTGATGATGGAAACTGGAGTTAAGTCATAACTGGAAGGTCATAGACTCCCCCCATCCTTGCATTATGAGGGTACAATTCATTTCTTTGCCCTGGTGATGTGTCCCACGATGTTCTCTTGAACTGGTGTAGCAGTAAGAGATTGCTTGTCTGTTCTAGTATCCATTTGTGCACCCTTCACCCCCCCCCCAAAAAATAATTAATAATTTTTGACCATTCATTGGCTGGGTTGGAACAAAACAAAACTCCTGAAAAGTCATAGGACTAGGGAGAGAAGAGAGATCTCTTTGAAAATTTCAGGAAAGAGTTGTCACTTACCATACTCAACCTTTATGAGGTGGTCAATGATTTTCCATGTTTAGTGCTTTTAAAACTATTTTAGTAAGCAGCTTGCAGCAAAAATAAGTCTCTTTCTGCATCTTCTCACAAGCTGGAACATCTTGGGAATGATGCAACATTCACATCATGTTGCTCCCAAGGCATTCTGGGATGTGTAGATGGAAGACAGCAGTGCTTTTCACTGGTAACACTGCCTGGTGAGATGATGGCGATCATCATCATTACCCACCCATCTGACTGGATTGGCCCAGTCACTCTGGGCAGCTTCCAATAAAATATTAAAACCTCCCTGTACAGAACAGCCCTTTTGAAAATCTCGAAAAAATTCATCTCCAGAAAATCACTACACACTCTCATTTTTGCAGTGGGGGCGGGGAGGATATTTTGGGGGAGTGAGAAGGGATTTTTCTTAGAAAGGAACACTTGCTCTTCATCCTTTCTGGTGTACTTGGGACTATTTAAAGGTAAAGGTACCCCTGCCCGTACAGGCCAGTCTTGCCAGACTCTAGGGTTGCGCGCTCATCTCGCTCAAAAGGCCGGTAGCTAGTGCTGTCCGGAGACACTTCCAGGTCACGTGGCCAGCGTGACTAAGCGGCATCTGGTGAACCAGCACCAGCGCCGCACATGGAAACGCCGTTTACCTTCCCTCTATAAAGCGGTACCTATTTATCTACTTGCACTTAGGGGTGCTTTCGAACTGCTAGGTGGGCAGGAGCTGTGACCGAACAATGGGAGCTCACCCCGCCGCAGGGATTCGAACCGCCGACCTTGCGATCAGCAAGTCCTAGGCACTGAGGTTTTACCCACAGCGCCACCCGCGTCCCTGTTAGTAGTAGTTAAAAAGGCCATATATGTGGTGAGTCTCTCTTATTTTGCTGGGAAATTGTGATGCTCTGCTTCAAACTATTTTAGGTCAATAAAATAATTATTATGAACTTGAGATTTCAGATTGTCATGGGAGATGATTATTCTCTGGAGCTTAAAGAAGGCAACCAAAGTCTAAGTAGCTGGTGAGTGGTGAAGTGATCGTTTTTCCAGATGAACAGGGAAGATGTTTTATGAGTCTCTCCCTTCCTTCAATGTCTGCCCAGTGGTTGCAAATACAGCTGGCAGATTGAGTCATAGCTAATAAGACTGTTTAATTGATAACCGTGAAGCTTAGGAACCTTTAGAGACCAGAAACAGGAAATGTCTTAAAGCCAGAGCTTACCTCCTGAGCGACTTGAAGCAAGAAAGGTAATCATTCGAAGCTGGAGGATTCAGCTCAAACTGAAAATGTGTAACAAAGGATTTAAAGCTGTCTTGGATTTTATATACATTTTTTAATTGTATAATTTGGACTTTTTGTCTCTTATAATTTGTTTTAAACTTTAATTGCATGTGAATCTAGGCTTACTCTTATGTTACACCGAACACAACTACAAGCTTCCACTACACCTAAAATAACACTTGTTGGTTTGTGCAGCTTAGCTGTTGTGTACACAGGTACAAAGACTGATATTGATTCTGTCTATCATCTATCTATCTAATCTATCATCTCTCTCTCCCTCTCTCTCTCTCTCTCATCTATCTATATCTATCATATATCATCTATCATCTATCTATCTATCTATCTATATCTATCTATCTATCTATCTATCTATCATCTATCTATCTATCATCTATCTATCTATCTATCATCTATCTATCTATCTATCTATCTATCTATCTATCTATCTATCTATATCTATCTATCTATCATCTATCTATCTATCTATCATCTATCTCCTTTTTAAATAGCTCAAACTGTACACTTGTTATGAGTGTGCAGCTCAACTATTTCTGTACACAAATTATATACTTGTTGAATGTAATGTATGAACACCCCTACAGAAAACAATTCCCAGCAACTGACACACAGCAGCGTATGGCCTCCAACGCTGGATGCGGTACATAGTCATCATGGCTAGTAGCCATCCAGCTTGGGGTCTGTCTGACCTACATCCTGACTACATCCTGTTTCTCTCAACCCACCAGAACATGCAGTTGTTAGGTGATGCAGAAGGGAATAGGCAAAAAGCTCACCTCCCTTCTCCTCTGTCAGCGGTCATCTTCCACAGGAACAACAGTGTTAGGAGGTTTAATGAGAATCTGTCCTCAGTTCTCTTTTAGTTGACCAGGCCATTCCCTTAAAACCATCTCTTCCTATGCCTCATTTCACACAGCAATGTAAAGCCACCTTTCCTCAGCCTTTACCACTCTGCCCAAGCATCAATTCAATACCAGCCTCGTAGTTTCATTTGGTCTTAAAGTAAATTATTCACATAGCATTGTTTGCACCTGGTGATTTTTTCTTTGAAAGCAATTTGTATTTGAATGAGTTCATATTCCAGAATGTGCAATATGGATGTTCAAGGGTGTGTTTTTCCATTGTGGAGCATTCATCCATTTCATTGTTTGTTATTATTTTAGCAGGTTTATGGTATTGCAGAGGCAGATAGTTTAAATGAAGTACGGAAATTTCAAATGGTTGAACATCCAAGAGGGGAAATTGCTGAAGTAAAGCAAAGTGACAACAGGAAACTAATTTTTAATCTTCAGAGGATATGACTTAGAACTTTTATTAACTCAAGTGCACAAATTCATGAGATTGATTCCCAAATGTGTAATGTTTTACTTGTTAATCAAACAAATTATCTGAGTCATATTAAGTTTAAAACAGCTTCTGGAGACATACTGAGAGGTTATCTAGATGCCCAAAGTGATGCCAACCAGATGTTCTGGACTCCAACCCCCACTGGTCCCCATCAGCATGACTAATTATGTGAGCTGTATTCCACAATATCTAGAGGGCACCATATTGGGTTCTCCTGGTTTAAATTATTGCTGAATTCTGGAGGGTAGTGGAGAACTTGTGTGTTAGAAACAAACAATGCTTTTTTTTAGAGAGTGGAGCATTGTGAAATAGACGTATAACTGCCTGTCATGTGACAACAAGTTTTACAGGTATCTGCAGTGTTTTTGTTTGTTTGTTTTTTAAATGTTGTCCAGAGGCAACAGGTACATCAATAGCAATTATGCCTCTATTGTCCAACTGTTCAAAAAACCCGTAAGTCTCCAATCTAAGAGGATCTAGGCAAAATGTGAAGCAAGTCCAGATACTCACTTGCAAACTGGTGGCCTATTGCTGGTGTACAGATGTAAATTAGAGCTAGATAATAAAAGATAATTAACTCTAGGAATAATACTGAAGTACCACAGCCCACCATACAGATGCAAAATCACAAATAAAAGGCATACTTAATGTATAGAAGGGTGCCTGAACATTTTGCTTCATAACTTTCTTTCTAAGAGGGCTAGAGACTTACTGTACAGTTTTTAAGAAGCGACGCTCAGGCCTCCCACCTTTGCAGGCCCCATGGAGTCCTCGGGTACCGGGTCGGTGAACATCATCTTGAGCGTTAGCCCAGAAATATGTAGCCATTTAACAGGTGCCTTATTCACTCTCCAAAGCGCTGTAGCCATATTTCCTCTCACCCCCACCCCCCAGGGTATCTCCAGTGGCCAGAACTGTTGCTCCAATTGAAGTCCTCTCTGTTAGCCATCTCCACTTTAAGGCTACCTGTTTTCTGTTTTCTTTGATGCCTCTGATGTTGTGGTAAGTCTCCCTCTAAACTCCCACCATTTGCTACTACTGCTGCATGCTTCTCTCCCCCAATCCCACCCTTGTTTTAGAGGCAGGCAGGAAATTGGTGGGCATCTGCAGGCTGTTTTCACAGCCATATCCCAACCATTCCAGTCCATGTTTACACCCAGCTGTACCAGATCTCTTGTGGCAGCTCAGTCCTCAGAGCATAATTCACGCTGGCCTGATGGGCCTCATGCCCTGCATGAGATGCAACAGCATTCTAGATATTTCCAGCTAAGGAAAGCTGGTTAGTGGCAGTCAGGTTGCAATTTGGGTAAATTTGAGCACCATCCCCGCTTCTGAAGCATAGTTTGCTACAAGCAAGTTATTCAAAGCACACTTCGCTCAAAATTATCATTCTAATACATGAGAACCTGTTCACCTCAAATGTGCTCTTTAGTCATGTTCTGAATTCATGGTTTATTTTCTGCCATTAGTCTGTTTTGCATCCCAATAATTCTGATTTCATATGTTCTAACATATATTCCCTTTCTCGCTCCCTGTTTTAAAAACATTTTTATTGAGACTATTAAAAAATATACAGCATGCATGAATTAAAGCCCACTAATTAGGAGACACCACAAGAAAGGAGAAGGAAAAGAGAGATAATATGCATTGCAGAAAAAGATTTGGTGAAGGAACAGAGCACAGTGGTGGGGGGCATCTACCTCTAAAGCAGAAGGTCCAATGGTTCAATTCCCAACATCTCCAGGTAGGGCTAGGAGAGCTAAATGGACCAATGGTTTTATTCTGCAGCTTTCTATAGTTCCTTTTGTCTTCTCTCTAATGAATAAAATGATATAGGCCACAACACATACTTGAGCCCATCAAAACTGAGGAACATTCACCCCAAACATTTACGCTAAAGTTCGATAGGGGGAGGTCCCTAGTTTAGTGAAGTTTTTTATGTGTGCATTCACCTCCTTTTTTCTTTTTTAGTATATCCAACCTTTTACAAAGGTTCCTCAGACAACTTGCCTCTTTCACATGCTGTAACAAGGACATGCACCCTAGATTTGTTTTCTGCAGCATTTTTCTTTCTCTTGGATCTTTATCTTATATTCTATATGTGGCTCCCATCCAGGCATTGACCAGATCCAATCCTGGTGGTTTTAGGTGCCTGAAAAACCAGACTAAGACCTTTCTAAAAGCAAGCAGATCAGAGCTGCATGTCTCTGCCCCCCCTTTAGGGCAAAAGGTAGTAGAGTGATACCTCAGGTTAAGTACTTAATTCGTTCCAGAGGTCCGTTCTTAACCTGAAACTGTTCTTAACCTGAAGCACCACTTTAGCTAATGGGGCCTCCTGCTGCCACTGTGCCACCGGAGCACAATTTCTGTTCTCATCCTGAAGCAAAGTTCTTAACCCGAGGTAATATTTCTGGGTTAGCGAAGGCTGTAACCTGAAGCGTCTGTAGCCTGAAGTGTCTGTAACCTGAAGCGTATGTAACCTGAGGTACCACTGTAGCTGCTTTCTTATACAGATGCAACTAAGCCTAGTTCCAGGATGGCAATTAGCAACCCAAATCTTCTCTCTCAGTTTGTGATGTGGCTCAACCATGCTTATAGCTCAATGTACAATCTGTCTGGCAGGCAATGAGAATTCCTAAATGATGTTTTGCCAACCTTGTTCTAAAAGGCCACTTTCGTGTGTGTGTTTTCATGCTGCTTGTATACACACACCTTACAGGCCATCACAATCTATTAAAAATAATTCAAACAAATCCTCATTAGCTCTTCATTTTATTGATCCCATCTTTTGTTTGTACTGCCACAAAGGCAAAATAACCACCTGAGTGTAAATCAAAGCTAGCATAACAGATATAACAGATTTTATGCCCGACTGTTCAGACAGATTAAGCTGCCAAATGGTTTTAAAAAATTTAAGCAACACAACAATTGCTTTGTTTCTCCCACTATTGATGGCAGTTGCATTCTGCAAGACTTTTCCCCGGTGTCATTCATTGTGCCTCTGACAAGTTTCTTCCTAATTGTAAAATTACAAACACCAGAAATGGGAGAGAACCAAGTGATAACTACAATTTATAGGCTCGAGGAATGGCCCATTCGCTCGCTCCTCCTTCATAATGATTTGCTAAAATGTTGGCTGCAATCCTCACCATTTGGCTGACTTTTTAAGTGTTCTCTAGATATAACTTTTCCGATTCGTTACACGGCAACTGCTAATAAATGCCGCAAACTTCATCAAGTCATCCAAAACATTTATGTACTTTTAGAATGCATTTAAATAGTGTTGGGAAAATGCTCGCAAGTTGCTCAGAATGTAGCTTTTGCTGCTTTGCATGGGATAACTTGGGACTTATGAAAAGGGTAACGTGTGCTTTATTAATTTGGCTTTTTAAAAGCAGCAGCAAATCACAACTGTTTTTATCTCTATCTGTATAAAAGACTTGTTCACACATTGCAGTAAACCCAGGAACAAATGGGCTCTGTGTAGGTACAGGTGGTTGTATGAAAGGGTGTACGTTTTTTGGTAAATACTGCTCAGCTATGTACAAAGGTATACAGATTGTACTCTCACTGAATGTAACATATTACACTCCTAAAGAAACTCAGTTATCTGTGTCAGAAGTGTCAGTTATCTGTGTCAGAAGTTAGATCTGTGTCAGAAGTGTTTGTTCTCATGTTTACCATAAAAGTCAATCTGTGTACATTTCATATTTAGGGAGGGTATCTTTAGACAAAGCGTGTTCTCCCTAACAGAGAGCACGTGTTGCGGTTGGGGGAACAAGCCACCCTGCAGTGACTAGGCAAATTTGGTAAGGAACCCAAGCCTTTAAGTGGTTAAAATTGGGTTGCTGGGGAGTTTTGATTGTTGCCAATTTGGAGGAGGGGTCAGAGTCTTTAAATACAGGGGCCAGACGTTGGACATCCTCTTGGCCATTTTGCACCGGATCATCCGCCCTCCCTCCCTTTAATAGGGTGGTTTTCTTGATCGCTTGATCTTGCTATGCCTGTCATGGGGTCGTCCGCCTTGGAGCGGGGGCCTGGTAGGAATTTTGCCATCTGGCTGATTGGCTGGTGCCATTTGGTTTTTGCCTACTGCGTAGCAAATCGTCACAACTTGTAAGGTTGGCGGTTAGGCATTGGTTAAATTGGTGCTTGGAGGGGTAAGTGCCTATCCCTCCAAATGATGCGGAAAGGGAATTCCGTTAAAGGAATCCAGGGGCTTGCCATTCTTTTCGTCCTTGTCCCCGGAGTCGGACTTGGGCTGTGCAAGCCCCACAGGAACATGAGGGTGAGAAGTGAGGGACTGTTGCCCAGCTTCATTTTCTCACCCAATACTTGTTTCCCACGCTGGCTTCTGTTGGTGTCCGGAAGGCCAGCTCTGTCCTTGAGGGCAAGGACAGATAGTCATAACCAATGCCTAAGCAACCACTCACATTTTTTGTATTTTTAATAAAGTTGTGGCCAAAAATATGCCAAAAACCTTAAACAAAAATTGATGTGTGAAGTGTGAATTTTTTGGGGGTGGCATTGTGGGACTCAACACGCAAAGGGTGATTCATGATAATACTCCTATGTATTTAAAAGTAGCAAGAGAAGTGGCTTTCCATTGGTGATGTTGGCTCAAAATGGCAATGATTGTTTGCAAGATGTTTCACTCACCTTGAAATGGATAGCTTCAATTTATTTTAATTTGGGGTAGAGGGGTGAATAGCAAAATACAAGCTCCTGGCTGCTCATCCTTGCCTTCCTGGACCAGTGCCACATCGCAGGATTTAGACAGGACAGAATAAATTATCTGTAGCAGTTCTCTCGTTCTCTTTAAATCATTCTCACTCTGCCTCTATTTCTCTCTTTCTCTGTCTCCTTGTTAGGAGTGGAGAAACAATCAATTTGAAATGGATTCATACATGAAATGACCGTACTTTTTCGTGTATAAGACCAGGTTTTTTATTTAAAATTTATGCTAAAAAGTGGGGGTCGTCTTATACATGGATAGTGCAGAGGGTGGACATTTGATTGGTTGCTGCCATGGCTCTCAGTGGCTATTGTGCATGTTATTGGTTGCCTCATCAATAGTTGGTGTTGATTGGCTGATGCTGTGGCAATTGAATGGGCGGTTGGCAGCTTCTGCTGGCAAGGGGACAGTCGAGAGGCGAATTCTGCAACATGTGTGGGTGAACAATTTTCAGCAACCCCCCCCAAACAACTCTGTACAATCTCCCCCCATTTTCTTAAATTTGAGTCCCCCCAAATAGGGGGACTATTTGTTTCATGTCTTATACATGGGAGTGCCTTATACATGAATAAATACGGTAGGTGACTTCTACCCAACCAAGCCTTGCCAACATTAGATCACCTCTTGCACATGTCCAAGCTGTTTGTACATTATCATCTTCTTATTTATTTATTCTTATATTCTTATTTATTAAAATCCACCTGATTTTATGCAAAATCATACACAAATACAGACATATAATATACACAGAGTCAAAATTCATGGTGTCCTCTGGGTTGTATCCAACACTGCACATACAGAGTTCTGCTTATGCAGTGGGACTTTCTGTTTCTCTCCGCTCCCCACACACCCTCTAAATCTGCTCTGGAAGGTCCTGCATCAGGTTTCATGGGGGCACTGCAGAACTCCAAGATGCAGAAGGGGGAAGTTATGTTACACAAGTGGAAGTCTGCTGTGCTAGCAGAACAATACCTTTGACTATGACTCTGTGTTTCTGCATTTATTATGCGTATTAATGTGCAAGTGCTTTTATCAAGTTAGATTCATCGTTGGCTTTTTTAAGAAATGTGGAAAGTCCATGTGCAGGAATAGCTCGTCAGGTGTGATGGAGTCACTATGCCAACTTCCTGAATGGTGGGTCTCTGTTACTTGCTGGGTGGAGCAAGGAAGCAGGAAAGTCATTGCCAGGAAAATAGAGCAGCAGCTCTGCTTCATCTTGTGATCTGCTTCTGCACATCTGTATAACATTATACTTATAACAATCTTATAATAGTGCATATAATATGTAATAATTGTTTGCAAGTTTATTCAATCTTGTTGTTTTAATAAAGCTCTCATTTCTCAATGAAATCAAGGAGCAAGATTTGAATGGGGGGAATCTATGCAGTTGAGCTCACCATCATGATTTTCAGATTATTCCACCCATATCCCTGCTTTTCTCACTTTTACTGCAAACCTTCCTCCCATTCCTTAGAAGCTGAAATTTACTACACAGCCATTCCTCAGTGCCTCCTCCTCTATCTTCCTTCATGGGAACCCTCCAACACTAAACCAGTTAATTGCTATTTTGTTACATATTCTCAACAACAGCAAAAAGCAATTTCTGGAAAAGTAATGGCAGGGATTGAAGTGGGCCTCTTAAAATATATTTGTAAAGTCACAGTGTGCCATGCCATTGCATTCAACCATTATTATTATTATTTTTTAAAAAAGGAAAAATGAACCTGAAATACTTTTATGTTTCAGTTTATTTCTTTTTTTATAAGAATGTCTTGAAAAACACTGAAAAATCTTGGGGGAACCCTCTGATGCTTTATCCCCCCCCAAAAATACAAAGTTTTTAAAGGTGTTCCCTATCACAAACACACACAGAGATCAACGGTGCAATCTTATGACACAACTGCCACGAAGTTCAATGGGTTTCTTTCCCAAAAAACCTGCTGAATGATTGGCAAAATAATTAAGTGGCAGCATTTCAGCAAACACTTTATCCTCAATTTCTCATATATTTGGTCAAATCACTGGAGAGGAAAGGCAAACAGATAGCAGAAGCAAGAAGGAGTAGCCAGTTCATTGAGGTGATGGCTCTCAAAGCATATGCAGATTTTCCAGAGATCTGGCTGGGATGTTGCCTAAGAGTTCAGCCAAACAATTGTTGTGGTAGGACCAGACAGAATCAGAGCTCAGTACAGTGGTACCTCAGGTTAAGAACTTAATTGTTTGAATAATATTGCTTTTGTGAGCGACAATGCTAAATTGACATACTTTGGAGTATTCTTGTTGACAAGAACTTTTTAAAGTGAGCCTTTTCCTATATATTTTTAGCTTCAGTTACAAGTGTACAATACTGATTCAAAGCTCCATACTTATCTTTCCAATTCTGGGTATCTGTACATGAAATAGTTCAACTATATGGTGAATAGGGTATGTGTTTGAAGCAGAAACTAAACAATTTCACACTCAGAATTACCAACTTATTTCACTTGTTTTTTTAAAATAGTTACCATTCATGTTTGGACATTTTGTTCCAAAATTTCATGAGGGTTTATTTTTTCTTTTATGTTTATTTTTTATTGTTTATTGAGTAATCCCAGTGCTTTTTTCTGGGGGGCTCAGGGGTACACATACCCCTAAACATTTTTTGAATCCAAGTTTAGCGTCATTGAGGGGCAGTATTTCAATCTGAGTAGGAAAATGAAAGTAACCTTAAACATTTTTTAAGAAAAACTGCACTGTAAAATCCTATCTCAAGGAATATATTAAGGAACAGAGTAATTTGGTATTTTAATGGTTAGGGGACACATATTTGTGAACATTTATTATGAAGTTAACCAATGGAGGAATTTTTTTTTATAATAAATGTTATATGTCCATACAAACAAAGAGGCACATATTGCAGAGGGCAGAGCTGTTCGCCCTTAACATGGCCTGAGGGCCCTTGAAAAGCTCCCTTGCTGAAACTAAGAGGTTCATGGTTAATCACTGCCCAGGTAGAAGACTGCCTCTAAACTCCTGCTGGGTTAAGCCAATGGCCTATTAAGTTCAGCTTCGTGTTCTCACAGTGGCCACCCAGATGCCCATGGAAAACCCACATGCAGAACCCAAGCAGAAGAACAGTCTCACTTTCTGTGGCTTCCAGCAACTGGAACTCAGAAGCTTTACTACCTCCAACCATGAAGGCAGAGTACAATTATAATGGCTGGCCACCACTGCTAGCCTTACTCCCCTTGAATTTATACAATCCTCTTTCAAACCCATCCAAGTTGCTGGTCATCATTGCCTCCTATGCACTGAATTAATAAGAACTTTATTTCATCTGTCCCGAGGCTCCTTCAGTTTCACAGTGGAAGAAAAGTGGGGCATATATGTACCATATGATTAAAAATAAATATAATGGTAAGTACTCGCATAATAATAAAGATCTGGAGAAAATGATCTGCTATTTAAATAGCTCAATAATACTTTCATTTGCGTCTGTAGTGCATATGCTTGAAGTCTCCATTGCTGTAAGTCACTTTGAGTAGGCTTTGCCTGGGAAAGTGGTATATACAGATTTTTAAAAAGTCATTTTTCCACTCACTGTGAAGTTAGAACTATAAGAAGTATAACTGTGTTTCACCCTCCCCTGTAAACTGATCCTTTAAAAGACCTGTGCTACTGAAAAACATTTTGTTTATTGCCGCAGCTCGCTCGCTTCTTTTGCCATTATTTCCCAACCTATTCTCACATTATAGGAATGCCAGGAGATAAATAAAAGCTCAAACTGCTCCATAGAAATATAAATTCAATGAAGAAATGGCCTCAGAGACAGCAGTGAATTATTCAGACCCATTCCTCTTGTATTTTCTGTGGCTGATTAATTCCACCGGGTACTACTGCTTGAGTCTTCATCAATGGGCCACAGTTGTGCATATATGCAACTATGCTTCTTATATCTTTCCAATTGCATTTGCTATTTTAATTTTAGATTTGCATTGATTTCCGAATGAAACACAGAACATAAAGACATAACAGGTGCCATATTGCTGTAGAAATAACCATTACAGATAAGTATACTGAGAGGGAAAGAAAAATACAAAACTGCAGTTGAGCTTACAAAGCAGCCACAACAAATATCTATCATAAAAAAATATGTTTGTGCCAGAAAAAGAAGAAATAAAAGTTCTGAACTCTTGGAATTCAACCTATATTTTGAATAATTCAGTGATTTCAAGGAACTGAAATATGTTCATGCAATCATTTGTTTGGGCTCTCAGTAAGCAATGGCATAGATTAGAGGGCTTGCTTTTATTTGTACCTCAATCAATTTAAATTATGGGTGTCTGGATTAAAAACAAGATGTATCCAAAGCACAGTCTGAGTTTTCATCTCCAGATGTGAGTTTGTGTAGGGAGATAAAGGAGGGGTAGGCAAACTTCAAAACAGAAATAATTATGAGAAAGCAAAATGGAAGTAGGAGGAAGTGTCTCAAGATAGTAATACTTACTGTTCCTCTTCCTTGCAGCTCACCATTTCCTTGAGATTGTTCCAAATAATGGAAAGATGATATGAGGGACTAGACAAGAAGCACAGATTTACAGATTTCATTTTAAACCAAGTGGCATGGGGCATGAAGTAATCACTAGTGCAGAGATTTCAGGGATCATGGTTGATTATTTTCTCTTTCTAATATACATAATAAAACCAAACAAGTTTCCCATAGCCAGCATGAAGCCTCAGCACAGGATATTTGAGAGGTAAGGATGGGGTAACATCGGAGCAGTCAAGGATCCACTGAAACTAAGCCAGTCTAGCAAGCCACAAGTTATATTAGGGTCCCAAATGATGATGGTTGGCTGTGGCAGCCCTGCTGGCAGTGCAGCAAAGGTGCTTTTCCTGACCAGTGCATTCCAGCTCTGTCACTCTTGTTAAGCCAGCCGGTTATTCACAATCATGCCTCAGATATGTCACTTTGTGTTTCTTAGTGCAGAAAGTATTGATCTGATGTGTAGAGATCTTTTCTATACCACTTAAGAGGGTTCTGGAAGCTTCTCTGCGTGGAAGAAACAAGCAGAAGCTTCATGTTTGGGTTATAACTTCAGAGAAGCTGAGTATCGCTGGTTTTTGTTATCTCTTCTGTCAAGGTCATGCTGACTATAAAATTAAGGCCATAAGGAACCTGGGTTTCACTTTCACTTTCTATCTCTTTTCCTTCTGGTGTGGTGTTCTGTACATAGTATTCATAGTGTTAAGGTTTCATCTTAATATAAGTTATTGTAAGTTTAAATTAAGTCTGCTGGATTGCTTATGGTCATTGACAATCCTGAATGTATTGGATTTGTGACCATTATGCTCATTTGCCTTCAGTAGCAGTGAAGCTCTGCTGAATGAAATACAATTGCCTCTGGTCTATCTTTTGGGATAGTTTTTTACTCTGCTTACTATACATTGGAGTTCTGCTCTGGATCAATACAGAGTAGAGTTTCATGCTTGTTATCCTGTGACAGAGGTTATACTGATCATTTCCGTGTCTATAACCTTAATATACAACTAGAAGGCAATTCTGCTATAGTGAAGTAAAGTCTTTTGCGTGTAGAGGAAAACCCCAAAAAGAATATCTGCATACACTGATTCAGAGTAAAAAGATGTTCATGTCTGTAGGAAGACTGCAGCCTCCAGGTCCGCTCCCCAAGCCACACTCCCAGGCCACCACGGATTGGCTAGTTTGAATTGAGTGCCTGGCGACAACAACCCATGAAGCACTACAGTGGCCAGGAAAGCAGCAATGGCCTGAACAAAGAGGGCACTGGGGTGTTCTGGAGGCGCTGTGGCACCCTGCTTGTGGTTAACGCTTAGCTGGAATGAAATATTCAACGCAGCAATAGAGAAATTAAAATAATAATTTATTTGTCAGACAAATAAATGATAGGCACAGTGGTATATGGTTACCAAAGCTCTGCCTATCCTCCAGCCCTGATGGCCAGCACTTATATTTCCTCAACCCAGCCCCCTTGCTCCTCCTTTGGCTGCCTCTGTCCAATCAGCCTGGTTGAAATCCCTATTGGCTGTTTGCTAGAACCAATCATAAAAGATACACCCATTTCCTATTACCTTTTATGGGAGACAAAGAGCTATATTTCCTTCTATCCATAAATGGCAAACAAGTAGCCATATATCTTACATTTGTCTCAACAAGGCACCTTAATTACCAGATCACCTTTTGCCCTTGTTACCCCTCCATTCCAAAATAGATGGCTAAAACAGATGCTCATTCTGTCTTACATTTTGTCTTAAACAGAGATCTTGGGTTCACATTCTCACACACCATCAATGAAATAAGAATCTAACATAAGAATCTAACATTTCTTAGTTTCTAAATCCTTTGCATAATTACATTTAAACCAACAAATCTCATACATTAACATAGATAACTTTTTAAAGTAAAACTTCTTCAATTTACACCCCCCTTTCCTGGCCAGCTGCTTTCCCCATTAGCTCTTGCCCTTTAACCTTAGGAAAATGTGGCTAAAGCCTCTAATGGGAGGCACATGGTATTATATTTTGTTAAATAATAAATCCTACTATTTACCAACTCTTAATTAGTGCTTTTGCAGCTTGATTGTATTCTGTAATATGTGGGATCAATGTAACCTTTTTGCTCCCAGCCTATAATTCCCTTTTACAACTTTGAGAATTTTGGCTCCTGCTATAAATCAGGGGGGCCCTTGTCCAGGAGGATAAACATCTGCCAAAGTCCTTAGCCAGTTGGTCTTCTGCTTGGCATAAAAAACATTTGCAAATATATCTTTAAGCTCATTTTAAAATACAGGCCTTGATCAGATGCCTCAGCACCACATTGGGCTGCAACTGCTGCTCACCCAGAAGATGGGTAAGTGGCCATTGCAGATTTTTGAGACAAAACAAGTTACATCGTTTTGATAAAAAGGGGAAAATGTAGTTATTTGGGGGAAGGAGTACAGGGGAAGAGGGGCATCAATATTATCAAGATTTCCCCTAGAGAGATCATTAAACAGTCTTTGCAAATGTGCAAAATAATTTATACTCTACAAGCAAGATCTTGCAAGAATTCTTCACCCCTGGAAATTTCCGGAGAAGCCAAAAATTAATTATGACACTTAAAAATGGAGGGGATTAAGGCCACTCTACTTTTCCCCATGTCTGAATTAAAAGAAGCCATGTGACTGAGAATAAATAAAAATGACGTTCTCATTAAAAATCAGTGCACTTTGTATAACACCAATTCCCCTGGTGCAGCAAAATATCCTAAAACAGTATTTCAAATACTGCTAATAGTGGAAGGCCAGAGCCTTCCAACTTCGTACTTCACTGAGAGAAAACAAATAACTTAATTCTGAAAGTCAAACTAGCAAGACAACATGACATCAATACTCATTGGATTTAAAACATGGCCCTACTTTTTTATTGCATATCCATGACAATATCTGCTTGTTATGCTATGGCCACACATGAGCCTGCTCTTAATAGTGGTTGTGTCTGCAAAAGTTTTGGGGCAGTCACACTGCTTCATTTCTAGCCACTGCATATCCCATAATTTCCTGCTGAAATCCCATAACTTTGTATACCACAAATGTTCTGGTTGCTTTTATCCTGCTTTTGTTTTTCTATTACCCCTCTGGACAGCAATAATGTGGAAGCATCAGAAACGCAGAAAAAAATCCACTATGGATGCATTATGGTGTTAAGAACATGCTACAGAATACATACACAATAAAACACCAGTCCAGAGGAGCCGTTACTTGCTCAATCCATATTTTATTTTTAGGTGTGGGAAGAATATCCATTGATGGGCACTCAATGCAGAGCACAAATTAGGAAGTGGAGAGTTGTGGTTCATATTGTTGTAAGATTTGGGGTTTGGGACTGGAAATAGTTAAATAAAGAGAAAAAGACCTTCAGTGACCTCTGTCTGAAGGCAACAAAATGCAGGTAACAGCACAATTGTAACCATTTCTGCTGAGAAGTCCTATTGAATTTACTGGGATTTACTGTTGAGTAAGCGGGTGGCGCTGTGGTCTAAACCACAGAGCCTAGAGATTGCTGACCAGAAGGTCGGTGATTTGAATCCACGCGATGGGGTGAGCTGCCGTTGTTTGGTCCCAGCTCCTGCCAACCTAGCAGTTCGAAAGCACATCAAAGTGCAAGTAGATAAATAGGTACCGCTCCGGCAGGAAGGTAAACAACATTTCCGTGCTCTGCTCTGGTTCGCCAGAAGCAGCTTAGTCATGCTGGCCACATGACCTGGAAGCTGTCTGAGGACAAACACTGGCTCCCTCAGCCTATAGAGTGAGATGAGCGTGTAACCCCAGAGTCGTCCGTGACTGGTCCTAGTGGTCAGGGGTACCTTTACCTTACCTTATCTAAGTGGTATTAAGGTTGCAGTCTGAGTGCAATCCTCTGTGCCTGGAGAAGTGAGGGGAGTGTAATGATCAAATCAGCATCATCCTCTTGTTTGTCATTTTCATAGTATGAGCTGCTCAAATGAGCTAGCAAATGTTTTACAATGTTATTCTGAGACATGTCACCAGTATGAACCTGAAAACTCCCGATAAATATAAACTTGGAGATTCCCAATCAGACATTTTCTGAGAAGTGGAAATGAAAAATCCCAATAGCAAGGTAGACCCCATGATCATTGCTCATATTTTAATACACTCCATAAACCGCAAAGCAAAGAAAACGTTCTTGCATGGGAGAAAAATGCATTGTGGGAACATTACTCTGTCTGGGAACTCTAATTGAAAAACAGTGTAGCTTGCAAATTCTAAAATGCTTTGTTTTCGTTATTATCTCCATACACTCCCTTTGCAATTAGGGCATGAGTAAATCAAAACCACTCTTTTGCTCTTTCTAATATTTTGAAAGCTGTTGAAGAAATCATAGAGTAATTTCCTACTGAGCAACTTCCACTCTTCCAGGCTGTGGGCGCAAATAGGGAGGTGTAAATGGAAGCTACATTGTTGGTGCGTCTCATTATCTAATGAGAGACCTTTTATAGGGAGCCCATTTGTATTCACTTTGGATTTATAAGATTACTTCCATCCACTGACAGCTTTTGGACTCCATACTTTCTAACTATAAACAGGGTGCAGATGTGAGAAGAGATTGCCAAGAGAGAGGGGGGGAAACCAGCCCAAAAATTCAAAAGCTCTAAAAACAGTAGAAGCTGGTCTTGTCTAGTTTGATCAGGATGAAGTTGACAGTAGAACAGTAGGAAAAATCCATATTTCTGTGGCAAGCAGTATATTCATTTCAAAACTAATGCTATATATGATATTTATTTATTTATTTATTTAGCAGGGGGTGGGGGAGAGTCTTGAATACAGCTATACACGGGAAGTTTTGATTGCATATTTTGCGGCCTGGGGAAAGACAGTGTAATGTGAGACTGAGCAAATGTTAATGTTAAATTAGGGAAACAGATACAACCAGGACACTAGACAACACTCAAGGAGGGAATGAATCCCCCTTCGCTATGTAAGGATGGAAGTACTTCGCCCATCACAGCTCTTAATCTGTGTTCCTTTCGTTGCTGGATGTGGTTCACCGTTCTGTGGGATTTGGGATTTGCATTATCCAGTGTCCTTGGTCCAGTGATGAGGCCTGGGAGGTAGAGACTGTAAGGCAGTTTTGGAATGCAATAATTTGCATTGGAGTTGCCACAGTTTGCATGGTGACAGCATGGGTTAGGAAGGAACATAATGTTGGCAGGACACTTTGAGTGCCTCTTGGTTTGGATGAGTCCTATTTGGAGACAGCTTAGCCTTCAGATACCCACAGCTAAATGATTAGGGGCTTCAGGGACTGGAAAACCCTCACACAGAATTCAGAGAAGCTCCCTTCTTCATGGGATGAGGCAATAAGGAGAAGAAAGCATACTTTCTGATTCCATTTCTGGAAATGAACTAGGGTAGATCATCCCTATATATCTTCAGATGCCACACTCTGACTTAGGTGTAGTATAGCACCAGCTAATATTGTAGATAAGCTATGCACAAATCAGGTCCAAAGCATTATTATTACTATTAATTGCATTTATGTCCCAGCTTTCTCATTTAATCCCCACAACAACTTTGTGTGGTAAGTTAGGCTGAGAGACAGTTAGAGGTCCAAGGTCAGCCAGTGAGCTTCATGTCTGAGTGAGGAGTCAAACTCTGGTCTCCCAGGTCACAGTCCAACACTATAAACTATGCCACGCTTGCTGAAATAATGTACTCTGCATTCGATTGCAATTACATTAGATTAGATTACTCTATATTAGACTGTAAGATTTTTCAGAGGTCACACTGAAGGTAAACAAGCTGTCTCCATACAAAAGTTCACGGGAAAGATTGTACAGCTCAAATGTTTGTGTTTACAAACTTTACACTTGTTGAATGCAATGTACAGCTACCCCTTGTGTTAGTGCCTGACCTGTCTAGTGATACCTGAAAACTCTCGGCACTACTTGTGGCACCCAGGTGGGTCCCTGAATAGCCACTGGTGGTTAATGATATTTGGATTAAAGTGAATAGGCCATTTGTAGATCTTTTAATGAAGTTGTGAGCTACTTAATTCCAACCTTGATTTCCTGTCTTCATTCAAAGGCAGATGGACATAGTCTCATTTGTCACACATTGTACACATAGGTAAGGTAGGGCCTATGTCCTGTATTAAGGCTGTTAAGAGTTTTTCCATGGCTCCAAATCATAGTTATATGATAGCTCAGCTGTAGGCTGGTTCTTGAGGGGAAATAACATTTTCTTGAGAAAAAGGCTTGCAGGACTGACGTTATCTGCTCCTGTGAGCAAGGAAAGACCTTCTGAGCAAAATGTTCTTCTGAGTATCCTATCATACCTTCCAACATTTCTCCAGTGAAAAAAAGGGACATCCTAGAAAGGAAGAAATGAGGAAAATAATCTAGAACAGGTAGCAGGCCTTGGACTGGGTGATATTGGGCATATATTCAGTCTGATGCACAACACTGATTCGTGTCCCAGTTGAGCTACCTGATCTGGCATTGGTTTTGACTAACAAATTAACACAGATGCTGTAGAAACTGTTTGTTCTATCTCCATGCCAGCAGTTTCAAAACTTCTGATGCAGGCTTCCATTAGAGCAGAACAAAGATGTGCAACAGAGGAAAGGCTACCAGTGATGAAGCAGAAATCTTGCTATCATAATTATCTTGGCTTTTCACAATATAACATGGCAGTTAGATGGAGATTCAATTACCTGCAGCCCTCTTGTGCATACTTTGTATCTCCAGAACACTCAGAAGAAAGGTTGCACACAATTAACCCATTACATGCGAAAGTGTGAGATCACTTACACATTCCTTTTTCTTTTAATTGCCCCAGAAATAATAATAAATATGATTTCTTCACAGCTGTCTAGGCAGGGAGATCTGTGAAGAAATCTCTCCCCCCCCCCACACTCGTAAGTACTGGTTGGTCACAGAGAGAACAGACTAGGTAGATTCAACAGGGATATTCTTAAAATGGACTAGATGAATCTCTGGCCTGATCCTGCACAGCTAGCTCCTTCTATCCAGAAATATTCAAGGCTAAGGCTATGATGGGGTGTACACAAAATGAAGATAGAGGCCTCTAACCTTAAGAGTGCAAACAACAGTTGATTTGGTTACCAATGGAGCCAGTGCTTATTGGGGAAGGTGTTTTATTCTTGACAGGGCAACCGAATTTAAGAAGAATATTGACAAGCTGGAACGTGTGCAAAGGAGTGCAACCAATATGATCAAGATATCGAATATCACAAGGGCTGTCACATAGAAGATGGAGCAAGCTTGTTTTCTCCTGCTCTGGACGGTAGGACTCAGATCAACAGCTCCAAGTTACAAGAAAGGAGATTCTGACTTAACACCAGGAAGAGCTTTTTGACAGTAAGGGATGTTTGGCATTGGAGTGTTCTTGCTCAGGAGTTGTAGACTCTCCTTCATCGGGGGTTTTTAAGCACAGAGTTTGGATGGCCACCTGTCATTGATGTTTTAGCATTGCAGGGGGTTGGACTAGATGATGCTTGTGGTCACTTCCAATTCTATGATGGCCAAATTGAGGTATAGGCTTGTGTCCATCTATCTTTGACTGCCCAGAACTCTTTAGCATCTCAAGCAGAAATCCTTTTCTGTCCTGCTGTCTGAAATCCTTTAATGGGCAATTTGATGTATTGGGATGAGGACTTTCTGCATGCTCTCCCACAGAGCTGTATGTTCCTACCCATATTAGCCTGCTCCCTAATACCCAAGTTGCTAAATGGGACCATTTTAGAAATTCTAAATGGAGGCCTCCATTTTGGCAAAGCAATGTAGGAACTAATAAAATAAATTTTAAAAATATCCAAGGCTCAGAAAGCTGCTAGCTACATTATTAAAGCTTAGCCGTGATCCACTCTAGTATAATTCAACCAATTCTCTTGACTAGGAGCTTTCCATCTCCTCCCTTCCAAAAAAGTGTCAATTTATTGAGACATATACACCAGAGGAAACATCTGTTTCATAAATGTAGCTAAATCATGGCACAAGGGAGATGAAGATGGAGAGATATACAACACTTCTCCACCCATTCATATTATGTGTGTGGAACAAAGCATTCATCTGCTAAAACTCTGTTTTAATTATTATCCATTTCATCTCTTGTCCACTCAAAATTGGACTCAAGTCCATCTCCTCTAAACATTAAGTACCAGGATGGTTGCTGGCAAGTACAAAATATAAGACGGTTAACTGAGCAGACGTGTTACTGGAAAACTGTTCACATTTATCTTCACAGTACATTGCCTTTGTGGAAGGGGCTCTGAATCCACATTTAATTAAACTGTGTGTTCATCTTCCAGTGAACACTCCTTAGTGAAGGGAGAAAGTCAGAGAACTATAGATTGTTTTGCATAAAGCACCCACAAGGAAGCAAGCACTGGAAGGACTCCAAAGCCAACTGACTGACACCCACTGAAAGAATAGCGCGCACACAAGAAAAATCACCTCAATGTTTATTGGCATCATTGCCAACATTTCTTCTTAGAGAACCACAGAGGTTTTATAGTTATAACTTTGGTAGAACCAGACTTGGAACAGTTTGCTTGCAAACAAAGCTTTCGGAAAACCTCCAGCAACTTAATCTAAAATAGCCCCTGAGCACTCTCCTTGTTTTCTCCAAAGTGGTTGAGGGATTGCAACCTCAGTTTGTGCTCCTGCAACATACCACTTCAGTTTGAAAATATGTCATCTTGAAATTGCTGCTCTGTGAACAGGGATGGTAATGGGGGAACACTGCTTTGCTCGGAGCAAGTGGAAGAATCTCACTTTAACAAACACAGCAGGTCAAAGTGGAAGTCTACCAGTTGGCCAACAAAAAATACAGAAAATGGTGAGAATATATGGTGCTGAGAGATTTGGGGACAACCACTGCCTGTTTCTCAGAGCTGATATATACCAAAGGCCAAGAGATTGCTTTGAAAGGCTTTATTCCTTTCTCTCTATCTTTCAGACACTCTGTGGGTGTACATTTAGCTAGCCAGTTTGCATGCAAGCTTTCCTAACATCCCTGCAGCTTTTCACACCACTGTCCCAGAAAATAAGGTCATCAGGAGGCTGAGAAACACATAATTTTCTAGCTTTACTCCTGTAAGTTAAGCCCTGTTCATTTCAATGGAAACTCCTTAAAAACAGGATGGAAAGCAAAGGCAGTAGTAGAGATGTATTTCTACCACACATTTTAGTTGAAAAAAAATAACTTTATATGGATCCAAGTGTTTAATATTAAGAAGATAGGAACGTATGGGTTTCAACAAGTTTTTTAAATACTACAACTACTACTACTACTTCTACTACTAATAATATATCTATAAATTCACAGAGAGGTTCAAAATGGAATCCATGTTCCACCTCAGAGTTTCCTGCCCTCTCAAATGCCTCAGACTTTTCTCCTTTGCTGCCCAGATCCCTTGACCTAGGGATGAGAAATTTGCTTCAGGTAACCTTCCTAGTTCGTGCTTCCCAAAACAATGTAGATCAAAACACAGCTATCCTTCGCACTTCTCCAGGTGTTGTTGTGCAGTTCTTCAACCAACTACATATAGTTGGGGAAAATGTGCATAAGAATGCATATATTAATGGAACTCACATACAAATATGTGTATGGAGAAGTGTGCACTAAAATGCTGGTAATTTGTGTGTGATGATTTTTTAAAAGTGCATTTGTTGTTGTTGTTTAGTTGTTTAGTCGTGTCCGACTCTTCGTGACCCCATGGACCAGAGCACGCCAGGCACTATTGTCTTCCACTGCCTCCTGCAGTTTGGTCAGAAAAAAGTGCATAGTAATGTAGAAATACAATCAACTATCCTTAAAATTTAAAAAATGAGAAACTCTGAGAATCTGAAATTGACAAATCTGTTCATCCCTGTGATCCATTCACCCCAGAACACCTTTCTAATACTACCTCTTCTCTTCCTTTCAATTCCTTCTGAAAAATCAACTTTTCCATAAAGTCTTTGGAACAATCCTTTAGTCCCATAAGTAAGTGAAAATACATGTACCTGCAATTAATGGAGGTTCTCCCCCTGCTCACTTCACCTCTGTTTTCTTACCCTCTGTCTGTTGTTTAACTTTTCAGCTTGTGTCTGTGTCATTCCCCCCTTTTGAAATCTTAATTTTGATTACAAGGAATATACTTTTTTACTTTTGAAGCTTAATACTGTTGTCATGTTGGGACATGGTTAACGAAAGCAGGAGTATGGCTTTGTCTGGCAGCTTTAATGCTCCTAGTAAAGTGGTCACCTTAATGATCCTAACGAAGACGCCAACTTTGGTTTTCTTAGGGGTTGTCGTTTTTGACATCCATCTGTCTAGAGAGACAATGGAGTGCGCCTCCCGGGGTGAAGCCAAACCAGTGCAATAGCAGCACCAAAGTGACCTCCCCAGGGCACAAGCGTGTGCAAGAAGATCCTGGGCTGCTCAGATAACAGGACCCCCCCTCCGGCCTCACTGATGTGGTCCAGTGGAAAGCAGAGCAATATGTTTGGCATCAGCTTGGCTGCAGGAGTTGCCAATCATCTTAGAGACTCTACTCTGGATTTGTGTAATGTTTACTCCTTAGCCTGTTCTTCTCCCAATTATATGTCACAAGGCAGTGGAGACTAAATAGCTATGAAATTCCTGTAAGATTTCTGTTTTGGAAAAGTACAACAGATGAAAGTTTAAAGAAGGCTGAAAAAGACAGAGAGAGCTAGCTTTTGGGCTCTGAAGGCCAGCTTTCCCCAAATTTGTGCCCTCCAAGTATTCTGGAATACAAGTCCCATAATTCATTACCATTGTCCATGCCGGCTGTGGTTGATCTGAGTTGTAATCCAAATACATCTGGAGAGTACTAGGTGGAGAAGGTTAGGGAGCTGTAGCTTAACAATATTTGGGAGTGCTGATTGCCTTCCTGGAGATCTAATGTGGAAGCAGTAGTCTTTGGCTGTCTTTTGGAGTGTTTAAGCTGTGGCTCTGTCTATGCTCAACTGGTATATTTGTAAATAAAGGCAAATATTTCATAACACCAAGAAGCCTTCTGTCACCTCCTTCCAGAGGTAAGCCAATCAGGGTAAACACTGCACCTCTGGAACTTTTCACTGTTTGGAAAAGCAGGGCAAGTTTAACAATGCCTTTTCTACTGATGTGGGGCTACCATAGTTGGATTTAGCACCAAGTTTCCCATAGATCCCTGTTCTGCATTAAAAAACCAAAGCAAACACATCAGCTGGACATGAAAAACTGCGTTTCTCACACAATTCAGGGACAGCCGTTCTGGATCTGAGTTAAATGTATGCTGCAAATGACAAACTAAGAACATCATTATGCCACCAAATGGATACAAGTAAGCTTTTGATTCATTTCTGTTCATATTATCCATACCCCAACTCAAAATCATTGCCTGTACAAAATATAGCAATTAAAACAAATTATTATGAATTGGGTCAACCTGAGTTTGCTGGCAGAACTGTCTGAAGATTGAAATGAAAGTTCCCGCACAAGAGAAATTCCTGGTAGAATAAATTTCTCATAAACATCACCCACAATTTTAGTCATAATTCCCAGATTGCTGCTTAAAATAACACCGTTGGGTTTGTGGAATCATTTTCTTTTTCTCAAGGAAGCAGGAAGAAAACTCACAGCAAGTTCTATTTTAAGCAGCTTCCCTGCTCAGGACAGATTGCCCCCTGTTTCCTCTGAGTAGCAAAAGGGAGGGTAGCCTTGCCAGGATGACAAGGATTTCAAACTATCAGCGGCACATGAAACATTTTCACAGCCGGGAGCCATCTGGAATGTGTCCACTGCTACCGCAAGTTGTCTCTTAATTGCAGCTGTATGAGGACCAAAACACAACGTTTCTCCTAATGCAAACTCAGTTGAACCAGGCACATTTTCCACCACTCTAACCAAACAGGGCTTGATTTTTATCAGGGGCTGTCCAGATAGTACAAACTGTTCTTGTGTGCTGGGGACCTATACACTAGGAAGCTCCAAATACTGGCTGTTGCCCAGGCAGGCGCATTATGTGACCCACGGGAGCAGCACAAAACCAGACTGTACAATGGTGATGGGATAAAATCAGGCCAAATCTTTATTGACAGCAGCAGGCAGCAGAAAGGTTAGCATGGCAATGGGGCAGGATCAGTTCATCATTACACAAGCCTCACATTGATGGAATGGACCCAAACCTGTTCCATGGGAGTTGGTCAGTGTTGAACCTTACCATGGTGTATGCTAAACAAGCAAGGTCTCTCTGGGCAACCAGGGTTCAGATTCCAACCAGGCAGATATCCCAACCCGAGCTTAGGGGGTGCTGAGGTCAAACCTACCCTCAGACCCCTTATGGTCCCTCACTATACTTTGTTGTTCCAGCCCAATTCCATTTCCACCCTCAACAAACAACGTTCTTCAGCCTAACAAAGGAAAGCCATAATTTTACTGAGGGAAAGGGGGGGGGGACAAAGTGCCAATCAAGTTGAGAGACAAAAAATCCTTTTTGGTCCTACCAACCAGAGACCCAAAATTGCTCAGTGAAGGCCCTAACCTGAGAGTGGGCAGGTGGGAAGCTCTTGAGAGCCAGTGTGGTGTAGTGGTTAAGAGTGATAGACTGGTAATCTGGGGAACCGGGTTCACGTCTCTGCTCCTCCATGTGCAGCTGCTGCGTGACATTGGGCTAGTCACACTTCTTTGAAGTCTCTCCACCTCACTCACCTCACAGAGTGTTTGTTGTGGGGGAGGAAGGGAAAGGAGAATGTTAGCCGCTTTGAGACTCCTTTGGGTAGTGATAAAGCGGGATCAAATCCAGACTACTACTACTACTACTACTACTACTACTCTTCTTCTTCTTCTTCTTCTTCTTCTTCTTCTTCTTCTTCTTCTTCTTCTTCTTCTTCTTCTTCTCCTCCTCCTCCTCCTCCTCCTCCTCCTCCTCCTCCTCCTTGAACCAAAATGGCCCTGAGCTCTAGGGGAAGCAGCCTCATATAGGCTTTCCCCTCCCCTTTTCAAGGGCTCATGGGACAGCTTTTTCCCATGAGCCCATCACATGGACAAGATACTGGGGAAAAGGTCCCATGTGTTTATTGGCTGGAGAACAAAGCTTATAATGGATTGAATATGTGACCCCTAAGCACTCTAGTTGAAATTCCACTTGATGATGCTATGGGGATGAACACATTCATGTGCGTAACAATACTGTTTTTGTTTCTATTTTTATGTGGGTGACAGTGCAGTTCTAGTACAGCCATGCCTTGATACCTTGTTTTTTGAACAGCTTCATTCTCGAACATTTTGGCTCCTGAATGCCACAAACCTTGAAGTGACTGTTCTGGTTTGTGAACTGTTATTGGAAGCCGAATGTCCGACGGGGCTTCAGCCGCTTCATGCAGCCAATCGGAAGCCACACTTTGGTTTCTGAACGTTTTGGAAGTCGAACGGACTTCCGGAATGAATTCTATTCGACTTCCGAGGTACAACTGTCATTGTTTTCTATGGGCCATTAGTCCTAGCTTTGTGTTTGGCAGCGAGCCACACTGGCAATGTCTCGCCTCCACTGTCAAAGGCAGCATGCCTATGAATACTAGTTGCTAGCAATCACAAGTGCTTAGGTCCTGTTTTCAGTTTTTTCCTTGGTGTCTGCTGGCCACTGTGAAAACCAGATGCTGAAATAGATGGGCCTTTTGTCTGATCCAGGACGCTTTTCTTATGCTCTGCTAGGGCATGTATTTGCTTTATGTAATCTTGGAACAATGATAAATGTTAAATATCCCAGTCCTAAATCTAGGTCTTTTGGTTACAACTTGACAAATAGGATTCTAAAAGAGAATTTGGGTCATGTAGATACCAGACTTAACAAAAACCCCTTCTTTGACATTAAAATTCCTTCTGCTTTAGCATCTGGTTGAACAATCAAAGAACAATACTTGGCATTATATTGCTTCCTGGGACAAATTTTATATGCCACATTGCTCTCATAATTTTGACACACTTTAATTTGATGGTGTCACAGGGGATGGACAGCTGGATTTATCTTATCCTGTTCAGTCTAGTGGCAGTAAATGCCCCTAAAAAGAAAATATAAACAATTCAATACAAAGGGAACCTGAAGCTGGATTTATCTGCCACTCTGTTCCATGCTCATTAGCTTTGGTTTCATGTTCTAACTTCTGTGACACATGGATTCTAATATTGCAGGTTCCCAGAACAAATTTTGGAGACAAATGTCATAAAACAACAATCTGTATAGAGACAGGAGGAGAAATCTGGTTCACCTTTAAAGGCAAACTTACTTAACTTGCACTTCCTGAAACAATATACCAATTGAAACACAGCCATTCTTAAAAATCCACAGTTTTCTGAATGTTGCAATGCAGATCTCCAGCCATGTAGTCTTTACAAGATTGCATTTACTAGGGTAAAAATGTGTAATAAATTGCATATAGTTCTGAAAATAACATGAAAAATTGCAAACAAGTGTATAGTAGGGGGGAATTTATCTGAAATGCTGGTGAATTATTCAATGATTTAATCTCTACACACAACAACAACAACACAAACAACAACAACACACCACACATATACCCCAAACTGATTTGGAAATATGCTGAACAGAAGACTGGAAAAATGAGAAACTGAGAGAAAACCAAATTGGCCGATTCACCCATTCTTACTTCTGTGGTAAATAAACTCATTCAAGAGAATATACAAGAACATTATTCATTCCCATGTGTGGCAGGAGATTCAGATACAGCATGTAAGTGCAAATAAATCCGATTGTGCATTGCTTTTCTTTCTTTCTTTCTTTCTTTCTTTCTTTCTTTCTTTCTTTCTTTCTTGGGAGCTCATGAAAGCTTCAGCATACTCTTGTGCTTACCATCTGCAAGTCAATAATTATTTGTCAATAATTCATATTTTAGAATAGAGCTTGTGTAAAGCAGGGATTATAGGATTACATAAGGCTGCCTTCTTAAGGCAGGTCAGGGGGTTCAGCATCAGAATAGAATTTAATTAGCACTTCCTGAAGAACTTTCTCTTGGAATGAGTGGCTGTTGTGTTTTTCCCCCTTGAGGGATAGGCAAAGTGTTTGCTGGGGACATGTAAGTTTATCATGAGAACAAAAGTAAGAAAGCAATAATTTTTAAATTCCAAAATCCACAGTAGTGCAGCCAAACAAAACAGTGAACGAGCTTTTGAATTCCACAGACCTCTTTACTAGGCTGGATGCTGAGGAAAACAGATAGGTAGAAATGGGTGAGTAATTTGATTCAGTTTGCAGTTGAAGGTGAAGTTACCTAATTCACACTTTCTGAATCAATAAGCAAAACAAACTCAGCCATGCTTTAATAAAAATATAATAATAATAATTTTTATTTATACCCTGACCTCCCCAGCCAAGGCCAGGCTCAGGGTGGCTAACAAGCAATAATAAAAACAAGTTGAATGAATACAACTTAAAAACAAGATTATGCTTTGACACACATACCTATCTGAAATTTGCAATGCAGTTCTCTAGCCAAGTAATGCGTACAAAATAACATACTATACTATACTATACTATACTATACATATAAATGTATATAGTAGTGAAAATTAGATACCAAATGCATTCTACATGGGGAAATTGATTTGCAAAAATGTGTATATTAGAGAAAATTGCATATAAACACATGTATTGTAGGAGGAATCTGCACAAGCAAGCTGACAAAGGGTTGTGAAAACTTGGAATTGTTTTTTTAAGAATGGCTGTGGAAATGTGAAGAACAGAACTTATCATTGGGAAAATGAGAAACTCAGAGAAACTGAAATTAACAGAATGAGCCATCCCTAATACTAGTTGGGAGGGATAGAGGAGACAGGGGGAAGCTGGTTTAGTGTTAAAGCCATTGGTCTCAGTGTTGAAAGGGAGTGTAGATTAGATTGCCTAATTAGATTAATCTCTCCTAGAAGCTGCACAGGTTTAGAGGCAGCCTTAAAATATGTTAGCTGAGAAGACAAAGTGGAGTTAGGCTACATTCATACCATACATTGCAAGCACATGGCTTTGCCCAAAGAAGCATGGGAACTGTAGTTTACCCCTGACAAAACTACAATTCCTAGAAATCTTAAACCATAGTTCTTGGTATTCTCTGGTAGAGCTATGTTGTGGTTCGAGGACCTGAACCCTGCACAGTGGAATGAAACACAAGGACACGTGATATAAGGTTAATGGGCAAGAAAAGGCCACAACTTTATTGATTACAGCAAGTAATCAAAGGTATTGGCTTAGGCATTGGATTACGTCAGCTGACTCCACCCACTCGGAGAGGGGTGAGTCTAAAAAACAAAGGGGGTTTATTCACCAGTAGGTGGAGCCTGTTGATGCTAATCCAACTATAAGATCTCCCCTGATGTCACCGAGGGTCATGCCATGGCCTCCCGCCAAGCAGGCATCGGACAGAATACACGACCGCTGGATTCCTTTAACGGAATACCCAAAAATTGAAGGCGCAGGCGATGGCCACACCTAGCCCTTCGACACCACAACACATTATTCCAATGCCTAACCTACCCACCACGAAAGTTGTGACGATTGCTACGAGGTAGGCGAAAAAACCAAAAAGCCTAATGCCAAATGGAAAAATTCCTACCAGGCCCCCCGGACAACCAGGGTGACCAACCTAAGGTCCATAGCAAGGCCAAAAGAAAACTGGAAACCCTGCTCTAAGGGAGTGGAGGGTGGGTGACTCACAACGGGACGATGAAAAGTGAGGGCTGGAGGCTGGCGCCACAGCAGTTTAGGCTGCTGTACACGCCCCCTTGAAGGCACCTGGTTGGGTGCCTGGCCAAGGGCGTGGGTGCCAGCCAGGTGAGTATGAGGCAGGGGGCAAACGCCCCCTGCTTGAGGCGGAGTCTGGCTCCCGGCCACAACCACTCCCCTCTCTTGCAGGGAGGAGAGTCTTTCTATAAATGTGTGGTGTGGAAGTAGCACAAGCACATGCGTTTGTTGCTTTTCTCTGGGGAAATTGAATGCTGCAAAAGGTTTTCTTAAAAAATAAATAAATTAGGTGCAAGTTCCAGATCTTTATTCGGTGCTACAAATGAGGCCATTTAGTTTCATGCAGCACTGCCCGATCTTCTAGTGTTCCTGGGCAGATCTACACAGTGCTGTCCTCTATCTCCACACGTAAACTGGACTGTGCAAGCTCTTATTACCTGAATATATTTACAGTCATTGTTCTGTGATGTTTCAATCCCCATCTGCTACAGTTGAAAAGAGAACAAAGTGTGGGTTAATTTCCTACAGCTGGTTGCTTGCACCTTTTCCTGAGCTAATTAGCATTGGCCCAAGGGACAGAGAAAAGAGGTGTCTCCAAGGCAAAAATCTAAACTCCCTTCTGACATGCAAGATGCACAGGAAAACGATGCAGTCTAGGAATCCAGAGCACATGAGAAAATATGGTTGCGTTTATTCCTATACTAACCTAGTTGCAAGGACAATAATATAAATCATTGTAACCTTCTCCTAACCCAGTTATTGGCTCAGTTTTATTCTGGTGGGTTAGACCTTTAGGCTGCATCGACACCTACATTCAAGTCATGTTTTTCCCCCAAAGAATCCTGGGAAGTATAATTCACCCTCTACAGAGCTACCATTCCCAGCATCCTTAACAAACTACAGTTTCCAGGATTCATGTGGGTGCTTTAAATATATGGTGCCTGACCCAGCAAGGCACAAAGGTCATGTGGCCGCAGTCCTCCCTAGTGTGGAGAGACGTATTGTATTTCTCTTCAAATTATAGTAATTATGTCTAAGTTTGCATCCACCTATAAATTAGTACATGGACAAATCTGTGTCCTCTATTGTCTTCTTCTTTTTGGTTGATGCCTTTCCGCTTTCCTTTTTTCCTCCGGCAATGCATAAAGGACCCCTGGACAGTTAAGTCCAGTCAAAGGCGACTATGGGGGTGCGGCGCTCATCTCGCTTTCAGTCCAAATACAGCTTTCCAGGTCATGTGGCCAGCATGACTAAACTGTTTCTGGCACAATGGGACACCATGACGGAAACCAGAGTGCACGGAAATGCCATTTACCTTCCCGCCACAGTGATACCTATTTATCTACTCACACTGGCATGTTTTCAAACTGCTAGGTTCCCTGTGGAAGACCCTCCCATCAGATGTCAAAGGAATAAACAACTGACGTTTAGAAGACATCTGAAGGGAAGTTTTTTAATGACTTATGTTTTAATGTATTTTTAATCTCCTGTTGGAAGCTGCCCAGAGTGGCTGGGGAGACCCAGCCAGATGGGCGGGGTATAAATAATAAATTATTATTATTATTATTATTATTATTATTATTATTAGGTTGGCAGGAGCTGGGACAGAGCAACGGGAGCTCACCCTGTCATGGGGATTCGAACCACCAACCTTCTGATTGGCAAGACCAAGAGGCTCAGTGGTTTAGACCACAACGCCACCCACATTGCATATGTAGCCACCCAAAAACACTCAAACTCCAGGACCCAACCTTGAGTGCACCCATGGACAACAGGTTTCCAGTGCACACCATGGTCAGCCTTCTAGTGTTTTCCTTTTGTTTTCCTTTCATAAGGGCTGCAGAGAAGCTCAAATAGCCCCAGGTGAGCTTGCATCCCACTGTAGAGCAAGGCCATGGATCAATTGCAGGTGTCAACAAAGACGTCAGCCTCAGCATTCCACAAAATGGGAATTGCTGCTACGTTGAGTCTTCCTTCCTTTATTTAACTCCCCTTCAAAATCACTCTAGTAGGAGTGAACCGAGCTATTGAAGCCTGTGGAGGATTCTTTCTTTCTCTTGTACTCAACAGTTCTCCTCCCTAATTCAGTCAGGCACTGACCTAAAGCCACAGCATAGCTTTCTCTCTGCTTCTCAGCACAGATCATTTTAATCCCATGTATAACTAACTGAATAGATAGACCTTAATGGCTCCAAGGGAACCATTATAGTTCATGCTGTCATGTCTGGTTGATGTACATGTGAACAGTGCCTTTGCTAAAAGACCTGATGCATTCAGTTCCTAATGCACTATAGCAGCCAGCATTTTCACTCAAGTCGCAGGCTGCCTATGAATGTCATGTTTTCTGGCCACCTACTTTTGTAGATGCTCTCACATATTCTGGGCCTGGCCAGTTTTGGTGTGAGTTTGTGTGCCCAGAAACCCTCCAAAGTTAGGTTTTTAGACAATGATTCCAAAAAAGCTGTATCGGGAACTCAGAAACAGCCTGATCCTATGTGGAATTAGGCAGACTTACACTGTTTGAAATAAATGGGCTTATGTATATTGATGCTACTGAAAACTGATCAGGCAGGCTAAACTGTACTACTGATATATATGCATATATTTTTTGCCTGTAATAAAGAACATTATAAGCCCCAATCAACAGTGATAATGTTCACTATTCAATCTCAGTATCTCTTCTCTAACTTTGATGTGATACAATATTTAACTTTCAATGTGGAAGCAAGTCTTCAATTATTGGTTATCATTGTGGCATAGATTACCAAACCACTACCTTGTCCAGTGCTTATGGCGAGATGAATTCGCTAGCCTTTGGACTAGTAGAATTCATGCCAAACTCCTGAGCTATGGAATCTCTCCTTCAGATTCCCTAAAATTAGACCAAATTACTGCTCAAAGACTGATCCGCCAAAGACTGGATGACATCGATCTACAGCGAAATTATATGCTGGGGGGAGGTGTTTGTTCGCCCCAGAACATTGGTATCACTTTAACTTACTGTGTTCCATCATACCTCTCCTCCCTCTCGACTGTTGCCCATAGACTGGCCTTCACCAAAGCGAGGTTCAACGTTTTTCCCTCCAACGTCCTGAGACATAGATTCTCAAAGGGCCAAGCCCCCGCCACGTGCGAATGTGATAAGGAGACGTCGGAGTCGCTCCAGCACATCATGTTCACTTGCCCCCTGTTCAATGTGCCACGGGCAAATTTGTTGGGATCAATCATACAGAAACTAGAGGGTACCCCACCAAAATTCCACCTTGCTCAAATTTTGCAGGATAAGGATACCCATACGACCCTGAACGTGGCTAGGTTCCTGGTCGCTGTCCTCACCCAAAAGCGACGCCAAGGAGCACTACAAGCTAACTAAGGCGTAGTATGCCATTCCATTTTATAGTATTTTATTGTTACTGTGGTGTTTTAGCGACTGTTTTTTTTCCCATGTGCACAAGCTGTTATTTATGTGTTGTTTTTACCTGTATGGGCCTATGGCCGTAATAAATATTATTGATTATTGATAACTTTCAATGCAGTTGAGGTTCTTGTTATTATTGTTGTTTTTAAAAAACAAACTATTAAAAAGTTAACTACCACAATGCAGTCTGGCAAAAAAAGAGATAAGGTCTTAATCTCCTCCAGCCCCCAAACTACTACTTCATTTAATATTTTTAAAATGACAATATGGAAGGAGAATAGTCACACCTCCACCGAGAGTTCCACAACTGGAGTGCCACAGCAGAGAAGGCTCTGCCCTGTGTCCCCTCAGAATGAGTCTCAGATGTTGATAGGATCACAAGCAGATCTTACGACTCTGACCAGCAAGCAATGGGATATATGCTTCTTTAGGTACAGGTAACTGGGTCTTTAGCAACAACTTTTGTAAACACACTGACACATTCTTGGGTGAAGAGCACTTTCCCAATGACTTTTCATTGCTGACCAGTTTGGTAAATCCTGGGATAGATGATTTTAGGACCTCACTGGTGTATTCTGTCAATGCTGGACTGGTCAGGTACCAATATTCACTGCTCCCAAGGTCAGGGAGAAAAAGGTAGTCTCCTATAAACCACTCAAGGTGATGGAATTCACCCAGGGTTGAAAGGAGGGATATTTCCCTCTTATAGTTAGTCTGGCGGCCTGTATTTTTATAGATAGGATGATCAGCTGCAGTGCTTAATCATTTTAGGATAATGGGCTGGAAAATATAACATTTAACCATTATTTTGTTTCTCAAATCTGAGTGCATGTGCATTTGCCCAATCTATGCAAAGACCTTCAATAAAGAGAAAAAATTCCTCTTCACATAGCCTTATTTCTCTATTCCATACCAAAGCGGGGGCAAGTAACTGGTGGGAGTTCCATTCTCTGAAAATATGAAACTATGATATGAAACCATGCAAGATTGTGGTTAATATTCTGTAAGGAATGTGATTACTGTTTTAGCCTGACAAAACAAATAGTGTGCAAATCTCGGCTGAATTCTCACCAAAAGTGTGTTTTCTTTCCTTTTCTGAAAGGAAGGCATTTATCATACCTGTATTGGATACAAATGCACAAAAGGGCATCCCTTGCCAATCAGACATTGAAACCAGTTTTTATAGGCTTCCACATCTATTATTTTGTTCCCAGGAGCTGCAATAAAACAGATAACGCTGTAAAACTAATGATTTTTAAAGAATAATTTGCAGCAGATGTTTGCTCTCTCCAATGCACACAAGAGCCCCACGTAAATGTACAATATCTCCTCTGACTTGCAACATTCTCTGCAGGTTGCGGTATAATTTTGTCTAATTGGAAAGAATGTGTGATCATTTGAATTTTATTCTGTGGGATAGAAGTGCTATGATCCGTGGAGGTTCGTGAGGCAAAGAAGCCAATTCCTTTCCTGAACCCACACGCTCCCAGTGGCACTTACCTTCAAATATTTCACCTCTCCTTTTTATACAAGAACCTCAGGGGTGTGCAGCATTTTAAGAGCACACCTAAAAGGCAGAGGTATATTTATGGTGTCTGCCACCCCCAGGCAGAAAAAAAAAAATTAGTCCATAGAGAAACTATTTAGCCTTGCTTGAAGTATTAACTGAGATTCAGACACCAGGGAGGCTCAGGAACACACATTCCTAGACATGCACTCTTATCCCCTCTTCCAGAAGCTGCTTTGCCTCCCCAGGAAGGCAGGATGTGGAAGGGTTATCAGGTGAAGACAGAGTGTAGTAGGGTCCCCATAAAGTTAGCAGGTGAAGGTGCCCCCTGCCCAATTGAGTCTGCATTACCTGAGAGTAATGTTGAATATGGTGGGGCAGACTTCTGCATTAATGTCAGTGACTGGGCAGAGGAGGAATGGTGGAGACCACCTCCCAAGCCTGACCATCCCAGAGAATAAGAAGACAGTTCAGAATTACAACAGGGGTTTGAGGGAGGTCACAGCTCAGAGGCAGATGAGGGGGGAAACTGGGAAATAATGGGAGAGGAGGAAGAAGAAGAAGCACCACCAGGGGAATGGCAGCTGATGGACTCAGTGTCTTTAGAGAGCATTACAGAACCTCTACCAGAACCCGGCAAGCCTTGAAAGTAGTAGAGCAAAGGACTCAGAAGCAAAAGGCCCTTAGCACCACCTGCAGGGGAGGTGGCAAATGAGGAAGTGCGATTAAAAGGGGGTGGAAAGTCACCATTATTCCAAGAGGCTGCAGTCCAAGCCTCTCTCTGTAAATATTGAATAAAAAGCAGATGGTAAGGACTTTTCCTTGTCTTACAGGCAAAAGCTGCATTTTCAGGTAGGCCCCAAAATCAGCCCTTGGTGCCCTGACCCATGGGTCACAGTTTTCATCCGATTCATTTGAAAACTGTATGAAACACCTGCAAATAAAAAAAAAATGTGGTGCAGCTTTCAACTAGACTGAATTCATTACCATGCAATGTGAAATAAAGTGCAAGTGTCTTTAGTGACCATTTAAATGCATATGTTTATTGGGGCTTATTTTGCTATGTGTACTTTAAAACAAATGGAAAGTTATTTTCATCTCAAAAAGCAGGTTGATTGAAACTCATTTCAGCTAGAAGTTCTATGTGCAAGAACCAAGGAGCAGGACAATGCTAATATTCAGCTCTCTGTGTTCCCCCAAAGTAGTTATTTTATGTTATTATCTGAAGCTGAAATATTTGCAAGCTATGTTAGCTAAACACACAAGCACAGAAGACAAATGTAAGCTTTTAAAATCTGTACAACAATGTGATCTTCAGTAATAAACAAAAATAGGGAAGGAATTCTTTTCAGATAAGTAATTTTGGGAGAGATTCATTGGCCACTTAAAATTTTCTATCCTCCCTAAAATTGCAGATTCATTTGCTAGAGTGGGAACAAAAGACGAGCTTGTTAAAGCCTCAATGACACACTGGGCAATAGATATAGGTCACAATATAGATTTTAACCTCTGGGAAAAACTCTTGGAAAGTGATTTACAGATGGTATTTAACTCTGAGTGGGCTTGCTAAGATGTGTAAGACTGAATCAGATAAGCATTGGAAATGAAAAGAGGTTGAGGGAACATTCTTTCATATGTGGTGGACTTGTAAAAGGGTAAAAGAGTATTGGGAAATGATCCATATTGAATTGAAAAAAATGTTTAAAAGTACTTTCCCCCCAAAACCAGAATACTTTCTGTTGGGAATAATTCAGACTGAAATTCTCAGGTGTCAAAAATGGTTATTTATGTACGTTACTACTGCGGTCTGTGTTTCATTAGCCCCAAAATGGAAAACAAGCGAAGTCCCAACCAAAGAAGAGTGGCAGCTTAAGTTGAGAGAAGATGTGCAGTTTACAGATTTTACAGATAAGAGAACAAGAAGAAGATAAGTTTAGAGAAGATTGGAAAATGTTTATAGTCGTACCTCGGGTTAAGAACTTAATTCGTTCTGGAGGTCCGTTCTTAACCTCAAACTGTTCTTAACCTGAGGTACCACTTTAGCTAATGGGGCCTCCCACTGCCGCCGCACCGCCGGAGCACGATTTCTGTTCTCCATTGCTTTCACCAAAGACCCTGGGGAACTGCAGTTCTGAGATGGTGTTGAGAATGCATTGTTTGGGATCCTAGCTCCTGCAAAGAGCATCAAATCCCACGGTTCTTGTCTTGAGATCCAGGGTAGTTAGGTTTGAAATTGATTTAAATTTGTAGCGCAGGCATGCTGTGGCTCTACCAGTTCAATAAGTTTATGAATCATGCCTTTCAAGTATAGGAAGGAGAGGAATTTTTCCTTTGTCAAATATAAAATCAAAATAAATTATGACTAAGCCATAAATATAAAGCCAACACATAGTTATCTAATGTGTCATATGCAAGAGCAAGAATAACGACACGAGGGAAGGTTGAAGAAACTACCATAAAAAAACCAAAATGCCAAACAGAACATTTTCATGGGTCAGAAAACCAACTGTTATTATAAGAAATAAAGGTGGCAGTGACCTATACAATGGCTAGGGGAGGGGGAAACGAAGCGAAGTTAGCATTACTTCTGCTGCATTTCATGTGTCAGAATTCTGTTAGGCAGATTCCTTCTTTAGCTATACTGACAGATGGCTAAATTGGTGAGTGCTATGTGAAAAGCTGCTTGAAAAATTGCTAGCCTAATACTATGTGATTGACAATCATTGGGGCAGGAGAGTAGCTATAAAGCAGGTTTTGAGGAAAGAAACACCTTGCTGTTGAAGGATTAGGGGTACTAATATTTGAGAGGCTGTGCACCATAGGCTATTGGGAACTTTCCCTAAACCAGTCCTGATTCATATAATTTCTGACCCCACCCATCACTAACAAGTCTCTATTCCATTGCAATGGTGTGTGTAGGATCTAGTACAGAGGTACCCAGTGTGTGGTCCTCGGGATGTCATTGGACTGCAACTCCCATCATCCCTGCCTGTTGGTCATGCTGGATGGGGCTAATGGGAGTTGTGGTCCAGCAACATCTGCAGGGCAGCATGTTGCTCTTCCTGCTCTAGTATATATTTATATTTCAAGGTTGTGTGCTGATAACAATCTTTTTGTGGCCGTATTCTGCAACATGTCCATGCATCCATAGTGCATCCACACACCATTCCTACAACATTCCGCTTTGTTAGTTGTTCTGCCATGTTGTCTCCATATTACTGCCCCCATGCAGTATTGCCATCTGGAAAGGGAACTTCTGCACTATTGCACATTTGAGCAGGACAAAAAACAAACAAAAACAAAACGAGAAGAGAACAGTTGTGCAGGAATGATTGCTGGGTGTGGAGCACACTTCCACCCAAAGACAGCCTCAGCTGTCTGCACACTTGACCATGGGGTGCAGAGCACACTCCCCCCCCACAGACAAAGCCACAGCTGTCTGAACATCTTGCCCCCTATCTAACCTTTGATCTCTTAGTGATCTGCCATGCCCTGTCTGTGACCTTTGTCTCCTTCATCATACATTGTTCAAGGGGAAAATGACAAATGTTCAAGGGGAAACAGGTGCCAAAATAACTTTGTACCATCCCACGATCTCGGGATTGGAAGTTGTGTAAAGGTCACAGTCCAAAATGTATCTGACTGGTTTTGCATGTTGTGCCAATAAAAGGAGCCTCTACAGAGCTAGCCGGCAGCTTGCCTGTGCACACCTCACCTGCATTACAACTCATGTCCTTCACTTCACAGTTGTTGTGTGAAAAGCTGCAGGATTTCATCAGAAAGCTATGGGGCATATGCTGATTGCAAATGAAGCGGTATCTCCACCTCAAAACATCTACAAATAGTACTGAAAGTGGGGTTGTATATAAATGCCCCAATACTATCATGAGCACAAATCATCATGAATGGACAATAAAAATCATACCTGGTGTTGCTCTTAGAGACTTGCATATGCCATGATAGAGCTGGAAAGATGGAAAGGAGATATTCCACCAGTTTAAAAGTTCCTTCGTTCTAAGGCAGGGAGGGAGCAGAAGGAGAATGGAATCATTGTGTGTGAGACTGTTACATCCACCATGTTACTTTTGGTGGATGGTAGGGTTGTTTGTCTACCTACTTTTCCGAGCATGCTGGATCACTGCCCAGTCTGAACTGAGCTTTTGAAACCAAAACCCAATTTAGTACACTGTTAGGTTTATTCAACTTTTCCTGAAAAAAAGGATGTGTAGCCTGTTATATGATAGCTATTTCCTGTGAATTGCATAAAGCACTTGTAAAGCATCACTGAATAGAATCTTCAAAACAAAGCAAGTCTTTTAAGGCATTGAGAGAGACAGAGATATGGTGTGCCCCCCACCCCACCCCCAATGTAAGATATTCAAATGGGATTTCCCAAGTGCTATGTCACAACCAACACTCCCTAGGAGAAGAGAAACTAAATGATACATCAGAACTTGGGGGGGGGGGAAACTATTTTGGAGTGGCAGTGTGCAAAATAAAAGGGAGCATCTGGGAATAAGAAATCTGAAATAGGAAGTCTGACATAATATTTACCTGGATTTTCTACTCATGTGCTTTAGTTGTTCAGAATTTCACTTTCGATGCTTTAGGAAGACTTTCAAGTTTGGTTTGTAATGTGGTATGTTTAGAATGTGCGGGGAAAAGTCACTCTTTTTATTATTTTCTTCTAGCCTTCACAATCTCCACTCTTGGCTTTTGTTGGCTCCTGACCCTACATATAACTTATGTCAAGGCAAAAATTATTTCATTCGGCACAAGGATTCTTATTTCGGAGTGCTGCATGGACACTTGAGGAGTGCAAAAAGGGAGTAAGAGAATTATACACTTTTAACTCTTACCTAGCCATCTGGGAATGTTGGCAAATGAAGATCTGTGCAGATTATCTGATGATCACCTGCTGCCTCGACCTGTGCATATTTATTACATTCAGTGGTGGCATGCTGGGTGATGTCCAGTCCTTGTCTTTTTCATGTTCTCACCCATAACTTTGTTCCAACTCATTTCTGCACTAATGTGCTTTTCTTTTAAAAAAGGAAAGAAATCTCAACAAAAACTTAAATGTGCATATTCTCTCAAAAGGCCAATTACTCTCAAAATACATATTTGAAAATGAATAGAATTCCTTTTTTATTTTTTTGAGTCCAGGACTGTGCACAACATTTGGGAAGTGTGAAATTCAGTGGATAACCAAAGATAACCAAGCTATTGCTGTTGGTTGGATTGTCAGATCAGGATGGACATGCATTGACGTCCCTGTTGGCTTCTACCAGTAGAGAGGTGCACCATTGGTAAGGGGAGGGCTCTGTCATAGGGGATGTTGCATCTGTTCATGGATGGCTGATAAACGTCTGCCAGCAGTTATCCCACTGGTGATAAGATGTGCAGAAATCTGAAGTAATACATTTAAAGACAGGGCACTGGATCCAGAGCCCCACAGATCCCCTGAGGGGTCTTCTTCTTGGGCCTCTCTGCTGTAACAACCCTGGAGGTGATGTGCAAATATTGGGATAGCTCAGCTGGCAGAGCATGAGCCTCATCATCTCAGGGTTGTGGGTTTGAGTCACATGCTGGGCGAATGATTCCTGCATTGCAGTGGGGATGACTAGACCTCATGGTCCCTTCCAGCTCTACAATTCTATGATTCTATGAAAACATCCTCTCATCCTGCCCAACAGAAACTAGCAGCCCCTCAAAGGCAGTGGTGATTCTATCACTCCATACCTCCCCAGACCCAGTTAGGAGTACTCTGTGAGTTGTGCTCTGTACATTTGTCTGGGAGGTGCAGATCAGATCAGTTCATATTTGACTTTTCATAGATCAAATTCCATAAGTATCCCTTGTTCAGTGAGAGTCTGAGCTTTATTCTGTAGCAAGTTTGCTTTTGATTAGATTCTTTAAAACCCAATGGGATGCTCTCTTATTTAAAGTCTATCATAGACTTTGCAGACGCAGCAAGTTGGATCCAGAAATAGTCAGACTTAGAGTAAAGTTAAAGGTACCCCTGACCGTTAGGTCCAGTCGCGGACAACTCTGGGGTTGTGGCGCTAATCTCGCTCTATAGGCCGAGGGAGCTGGCATTTATCCGCAGACAGCTTCCAGGTCATGTAGCCGGTATGACTAAGCCGCTTCTGGCAAAACCAGAGCAGCGCATGGAAACACCATTTACCTTCCTGCTGGAGTGGTACCTATTTCTCTACTTGCACTTTGACATGCTTTCGAACTGCTAGGTGGGCAGGAGGAGGGACCGAGCAATGGGAGCTCACCCCGTCGTGGGGATTCGAACCACGACCTTCTGATCGGCAAGCACTAGGCTCTGTGGTTTAGACCACAGTGCCACGAGACTGAGAGTAGATGCATATAAATCAATGGAACTTAAGTTAGTCATGAGTAACTCAAGTGATTTGATTCTAAGAATCACTAAACCCGGCTCCAACCCATTATGCTTAGTTGTGTTGGCTATGACATTACAACAATGATGTATGTGTGCTAGAAAAGTGTTGGTAGTGATGAGAAGTATTTCAAAGTGGTTAGCTATGCAGATAAACAACTAAACCCTTTGTGAGGTCACAAACCTAGTCACCCAATGGGTGAGCAAGTTCTAAACATCGACCCGGGGTAAAATGAACATGGCAGAAAAGCAATTGTGTAACATCCTTCCTTCTGATTGTTTGACACACATATATACCTGCCACCTTCTGACCCCATAATTCTAAGAGGTGTTGACTCAATGTGAGCTCTTTCACAAAGGCAATATGTTTTTTTAATAAAAAAAATACACCAAGTAGGAAAGGACAAAGTCTGAGCAGATTTTTATTTACAGTTGTAAAACAGATTTAAAAATAAATATTTTACTGGCACATTACATAAACTTTTCTTTTTACACTTTCCCCTGCAATTAAAAATGGATCAGTAACAGGGCAACTCAGGCCAAAGAATTACTTTAGACATTTACACCAAGCAAATACATACACAAAAATTATCAACATCGTTTATGCTTGAATGTGCGCTGCACTCTGTTATCTACATGGGGAGGGGAGAAAGGAAGACAAGTTTTGTCCTCAGTTTGCACATGCATTTCTACTATATTGCAGCCAGAAGTTAAAATTTCAGCTAGGTCAGGTCAAGCAAAACATTGGGGCTTGTGGGCCATCTATCTGGCAGTTTCAGGGTCCTGGGAATATTCATGGATGGGGGAATCATTTTGTAACTTGCCAATTTCCCCCCATAGGCACATAAGTGTTGATAAATTCAGCTGGAACAACTGTCATATTATGGCAGCACATATTCAGGTAAGCAAGGAAAGTACCCAGCTGTCAAGGATAAACACCAAAGTTCACTAGGTAGAAATTCTTATTTTTGCTTGTTATTCCTTAACTTCTACAGCACTGCTCTAGAAATGATGACTTATAACACCCCTCTGATAAGATTAGCAGCTATTAAGTTAGGTTATGACTTATGCTGATTAGATGAATGGTTAGATTTACTATTTATTTATTTTTTAAAAAACATATTTTTATTAAATATTTCTTGGTTTACAAATGTATGTGCAATATCTCTTTTTCAAGTTACATTTTCTACATATCAGTTTCATTTGCTGAGACATTAGTGTTACATTAGGAAGATAAGGGGGGAAGAGGTGGAGGGGAGCATGGCGAGTGGGGGTGAGGTGGGGTGGCAATGTTTCTATTCTACTTGATGTATGTGTGGGGTTTTGTGTCAGCGTCGCTTGTGCAGGTTCTTTTTCCTATTCGCTTGTGTTCCTTTGGTGGTGAGAGAGGTTGGGGTTGGCCTAGTGTGTGTTTGTTTGTGATTGGCTGTGGTGAACTATGTTTTTGTGTGTGAGTGGGGTGGGTGGGTGTTTTTGAATCAGGTTAGCCAGATTGATTCAAATGCTGTTGGTGGATTCTTGTCATTGTCTTGTTGGGGTGTGTATGTGATAAAGAGGAACTATTGCCTTATAAATGCAGGTGTACCTTTTGGGTCTTTAAGAGAAATGGCAGTCCTAATTCCTAGAGGAAAGCCCCTTTGAAGTATGTATTCAATATACTGTGTCTTGGTCGCCATAATCAGCTCCACCCCAATTCTGAATGATCGGCTGCTCCCAGTCTATTCACTGGATCCTTTTAATCCCTTCATGATATTTCAGTCTGCTCTGCTTATCTAAGTCAAGCTCACTGTATACTGCCACTTTCAGTGTATATTATCACTGCATAATATTACTATAAGGGAAATCAGCACAGTCATATTCGATGGAACGTTATTTGTAGGCACAGCCCCATTAGCATCAAGTTTCCATCTACTCTCTTGATTAGCCACTGAATTTTCATTTTAATGTTTTGCCACAGAAAGCTTATTGTATGAACAATGAGATGAGTAATGAACATCCAGCATTTCCAGCCAGACAGTTGCAGAATCAATATCGTTTATCTGATTCTGATTGCTGTGTTTTCTCTGCAGACGTTTAGAACTCAGTCTTCAAACCAATCTTGAAATGCCAAGCTTCTGTTAATTAGAAACAATTTATCTTAATTAGCACGGGGAATGGTTCTAACTAGAAATAAATTATTTCAGCACACATAAAAAGCAATTTTTGTTGAATGCGAATGTTGATTTAAAACACCAACTGGGAACTTCAAAGGTTAGGGAGATGAACCTCTTCCACATAGGTCATCTCAAGCAATCCAGGTGTTGCAGGTGATTCAGCTGAACTTTTTAATACACTATATTCTCTCTCAATAATGACTGTGCTTCCCTTGCAGAAAGTACCTGAGCATGTCTCACTGCTCATTAACTTTTAATAAACAAAAGCCAAAGTCCTAAATGCCCCTTCTTGATGGGTTTTCCGCCTACTTGTAAAATGCATTGGATTGCTTTGTCTGCATTCAGAATCGACAAGCAGTCCCTGAAATCTATGAACTGTATACAGCTTTTAACATTTCACAAGGGACAATTGGCATAGCTGTGCTATGAACTTCTATGACTTTTGTTCCTGTTAACTGCCAAGGCATTGCCTCCATTGATAATGCTGGTGATATACCAAGGACTCTATATTAAAGATAACTGGTCCAGCTGCAGAATTACAATTAAAAAGTCTGGGGAGGGGGTCGTAGTATTAAATAGTTGTGCATCTGCTTATGTTCAACAAGTCATAAAAAGCTGGGGGTCTGGCCTTTTTGTTTTGGTGATATACATTTTGAGCATGGATGGTACCAAGACTTGATATACTTGAGATTTTATCCACACAGCAGTTGCTCATGTCCTGACCTTGATGCCGTTGTGCTAGTATTCACTGCATAACTTTCATTTTGTGCTAAAGCTGCAGCCAGATAGATAGATGATAGATAATCCAGACTAATCCAGAATGCGGCAGCTAGACTGGTGACTGGGAGTGGCCACCGAGACCACATAACACCAGTCCTGAAAGACCTACACTGGCTCCCAGTACATTTCCAGGCACAATTCAAAGTGTTGGTGCTGACCTTTAAAGCCCTAAATGGCCTCGGCCCAGTATACCTGAAGGAGCGTCTCCACCCCCATCGTTCTACCCAGACACTGAGGTCCAGTGCCAAGGGCCTCCTGGCGGTTTCCTCAATGCGAGAAGCGAAGTTACAGGAAACCAGGCAGAGGGCCTTCTCGGTAGTGGTGCGCTCCCTGTGGAACACCCTTCCGTCAGACGTCAAAGAAATAAACAACTATCAGATTTTTAGAAGACATCTGAAGGCAGCCCTGTATAGGGAAGCTTTTAATATTTGAGGAATCGTATTTTAATGTTCTGCTGGAAGCCACCCAGAGCGGCTGGGGAAACCTAGCCAGGTGGGTGGGGTATAAATAATAAATTATTATGATAGAGATTAGATAGATAGATAGATGATAGATAGATAGATAGATAGATAGATAGATAGATAGATGATAGGTGATAGATAGAGATAGATTAGATGATAGATAGATAGATAGATAGATAGATAGATAGATAGATAGATAGATAGATAGATAGATGATAGATAGATAGATGATAGATAGATAGATGATAGATAGATAGATAGATAGATAGATAGATAGATAGATAGATAGATAGATAGATAGATGATAGATAGATAGATGATTGATAGATAGATGATGTATTGTTCTGGTGTATATTATTTTAACTGCTTTTAATGACTGCTCCCCGCTTAAAACGGGGAGCACCCTTTGCGTGGACGTGTGCAGCCCCTAGATCTGGAGCGGCCCCATCAGCATAGGCTTGGCTTTGCCTTCCCTCAGGTGGGATACCTGGAGGTCTCCGCCTACCTCAGTCAGTTGTCCAATCCCACCTGGGGGAAGCGTTGGCAAGGAGACCAGGCCAGGTAGGGGAGGGATTACCTGCCCACACAATAGAGGGAGGATCTTACCTGGGAATCCTCACTTGGCTCCAGAGCTTCTCCCACCCTACCCACCCTCAGTTAATGTCTTATTTTGCAGGTTAACTTTTCTTCACAGGTTTTGCAGGTTAACTTTTCTTCACAGGTATGATGATAGATGATAGATAGATAGATAGATGATAGATAGATAGATGATAGAGATGATAGATAGATAGATGATAGATTGATAGATGATAGATAGATAGATATAGATAGATAGATGATAGATAGATAGATAGATAGATAGATAGATAGATAGATAGATGATAGATAGATAGATAGATAGATGATAGATGATAGATGATGATAGATAGATAGAGATGATAGATAGATAGATAGATAGATAGATAGATAGATAGATAGATAGATAGATAGAGATGATAGATAGATAGATATAGATTAGATAGATAGATATAGATTAGATAGATGATAGATAGATTAGATAGATAGATAGATAGATAGATAGATAGATAGATAGATAGATAGATGATAGATAGATAGATGATAGATAGATGATGTATTGTTCTGGTGTATATTATTTTAACTGCTTTTAATATTGTTTCATATCGTTGTAATCAACCCTGATACAGGGTAGATAACATATCCAACAGATAGGTGGATAAATAGATCACATTACCTAAACACAATATGAGATGTCTACTGTGCTAACAGTTTTCCTTGTTAAGACACTCAGCCAGCTTTGGTTTTATACACAAGGCTGAACATGATATTTGCAGGAAAGGAAGTAAGAGGCCTTACTACGCAAACTGCATAGCCTATTCTGTTCCTGCATATGCCATCATTCACTCATATAGATGGGTAAAATACCTAAGCAAGCTGAAGCTACCTGAGCATACGAACAATGAACTTCATATGCACATCACATTTGAAATAAGAAACTTGAAGACACACCCGAAGTCAACTGATGTATCTGTGTATTTTGCAAGCATTGCAATCTTACTTGATCTTCAAGTTAGAATCCTATTTGCATAAAATCATTTGCAATCTGTGCAAGGGTGCTTTACATGAATACTGTTTCCAGGTCACTTGACTTAATAATAATAATAATAATAATAATAATAATAATAATAATAATAATTCTTTGTTCCCTTACTTGCATTCCTCCATCCTTGATTAAATAATAATAATAATAATTCTTTGTTCCCTTACTTGCATTCCTACATCTGTTAAAACACTAAACATGCCTCAGTTAGTACTGAAAGCACCATAATGGTTCAGTTCATCCTTCACTGGAATACCTCTGGAATTTCTGAATTCATTTGTTCTATTTTGCATACCTTATCCGTAAAGAGTATGGGGAGAGAGGGGTACACAGCTTAAACTATTGCGTGGACAGGCGAAGTCCCCAGATCCCGAGCGGTCCCCCCCGTCATGTAGAATAACGACTTGAGACAACGTGCTATGGGATTAAATTAGCCACAACTTTATTAAATTTCAAATGTGGGTAGACCTTGGCTCAGGCATTGGGCGTTCTCCCTCCCCAGTCCCCAGCCAGGGACCTAGGGAGCTTCAGGGTTATCCAGTGTGTGTGTGTGGGGGATGGGCCGGCTCTGGAGAACATATGTTCAAGCAGAGATAACCGCCCCCGTTACACCGCCACCACAGGGGAGAGCAATGACAACCTTTTGGCGTACGGTCAAAGCCTCCCTTCAGAAACCCCTTTAACGGGGAACCCTAGTATCGCCGCTGCAAAGAGGAAGATGGACTGAAGGATTCTGCCCAAGGCCTGATACCGCCAAAGTTGTGACGTTTTGCTACGGGAAAGGTGAAATCTGCCAATGCAGGGAAATTCCTTTCCAGCCCTTTAACAGCGACCTTAACGTAGCAGCGCCTGCATACCTGTGAAGAAAAATTAACCTGCAAAAACTTAGAAAAAAAGGTAACCTGCAAAGGAAGACATTAACCGAGGGTGGGTAGGGTGGGAGAAGCTCTGGAGCCAAGTGAGGATTCCCAGGTAAGATCCTCCCTCTATTGTGTGGGCAGGTAATCCCTCCCCCTACCTGGCCTGGCCTCCTTGGCAACGCTTCCCCCAGGTGGGATTGGACAACTGACTGAGGTAGGCGGGGACCTCCAGGTATCCCACCTGAGGGAAGGCGAAGCCAAGCCTATGCTGATGGGGCTGCTCCAGATCTAGGGCTGCGCGCGTCCACGCAAAGGGCGCCCCCCGTTTTAAGCGGGGAGTGGTCATTTTCCCCCCAAGTGTTAATTGCAATGTTTTGAAATCTATTTCCTGTGGATTTGTAGCAGTTTCAACCAAAGTTTTGCTTAGAACATTTCTCTCCTCACAAGACAGGCAGCCATGAAAGAGTCTGGTAAGTAAAACTTGTATGAAGTTGCATTCATTTGAAGACCATTTCTTAAAAATTATGGAAAATAGATAAAAATTATTTGGCAAAAAAGAGAAAAAGCCTGGTAAGCTTTATTCCAAATCAGGCCTGAGGGCCATATCTTTGGTTAGAGAAATTGTGTGGCTGGCTGTGAAGTGAGATTCTCTCCTCTACCTGTCTTCTGCTTGCTTCCCTCTTTGCTTAGCCTGCTCAAGGGCTTTTGAACCTAGCTCTCCCAAGTCCACAGAAATAGAGAAATGGAAGACCACCTCCTACCATCTTTAAAACCAGGCTGTGGAATCCACACATGGGCCCACAGCTGACTTGTCCCATCCTCTTATGAGACACCTTGCAAGGCACCCTGTGAAGATAGTGATGTCCCCATCAGCAAAGCAACAGAGTGTGTGGTCTCCTTGCTATCCTAGTCACATGGACTCCCCAAATCACAGACATGGCTTGGAATCTGGTCTGTTTTTCCTTATTTCCGTGGCAGTGTGAAGTGCTGGACTCAGCCTGTGAGAGCGGTGCAGGAAGGCTGGATAATAATATTTAAAAGATCATATGGGATTGATGTAGAGCACAGGCTGTAGTTTGTCCAGCCCATCACTGGTTTAAATACTTGTTTTATTTATTCATCAGCATCAGCATCAGTATCTTGTTTCAGCCATTTTAATAAAATCATACTTTGCTCTGAATACTTTCTCTGCATTTTCCTGAGTCCATGAAGAGTTGTACAGAGATGACAATGTTTGGGTTCATGCAGAGCTTCTGAATTGTTTTGTATTGTATTGGATGGAGGTAAAGGGTAGGCGAGTTAACAACAACAACAACAAACAACCACAACAACAACAACAGCCTTTTTGCATCCTTCAGGATCTGTGTCTTGGGATTAAATTGAAATGTAAGTAAATATGGCTTATTACAGTAATTAGAGATACACCAAAAGGTTTTGGGAGTGTTTCCTACAGAACAATTAAGTACCGGTAATTAACCACTGGCAATTAGTGGTAATCCTTTATGCTACAGGTAATGATTTTAATTCAACCAGACTGCACAGACAACTAAGGGAGCAGGAAATATTTTCACTTATACAACTAGGAACTTGCAGATCACATGCATTCAATCAAAATATACTAAAAGCAATGTTTACTCTTTCTGCAGAATCCAATTGTATTGGAACTGTATATCGGAGGACACTAAATGCACACTAAGAGAAGCCCAGTGATGCTGTGAAGACAATCACACAATCCAAGTAAAGTTAAACACATTGATGGGAGAGTTATGTAAGACTGCATGTCATTGCATGGAAGCAGTGGCAAATTGCAACATCTGGTAAGTGTGCAACACAGCAAAATATATGAGTGTGCTAATTGCCTGTAAAAATCTGCAAGCATGTTTTTTCTTATTTTATTTATAAAAATATGGATATGCCACCAAGTTATATTAAGGTGCTGTACAACAACATATATAAGTGCAATAAAACACATAAAACCATAAAAAATCATCATTAAAATGCATGGCCAATTAAGTACATTTAAATAGGTGTGTAGGACTACCAACATAAAAAGGTCCTGAAAATAAGTAGCAGGATGCCTGCTAAATTTCTGCTGGAAGATTATTCCATGGCGTGGAACTTGTGGAAAGAAATGCTGGGCGTTTTGAGAAAGTCTGTTAGGTTTCTGTAATGCACGGGACAATTAACAGTGCTCCTGCAAATGATCTCAGCAATTGGGCAGCAATAGGAGGAGTTAGGCATTTAAAAAATAATAATGGAGCAAAGTTTCTCAGGGCTTTGTATATTAACACAAGAGCCTTTAACCTGGTCCGGTAGCATAGGGACAGCCACTGCAGATGTTTTAACAGAAGTATCAACATGCTGCTGACCATTGGTCCCAATCAGTCTAGTCACTGCATTCAGCACTGGGTGGAACATCAGGACCAAGGGCAGACCCACTAAAAAACATTGGAGTAATTCAATGTTTAGGCTACCAATGCACTGACTGCATGTTGCGTATGCATTCAACTGAAGTGACTGTGTAACATTTGAATCAACTAATCACACACATACACACGCACACACCTTGTGCACATATGGGATGGTTTCACTCTGCAAATCCATATATCATTCTTTCATTATTTGCATATAGAGGGGCTCCTATATGAGCTCCCTTCTCTTTCCACCCACTGTGCATAGTGGAATACTTTGGAGTATTGTGGGTCGGTGGAGAGGTAGATACTGTGTTCTGAACACATAGAATCAGGTCTCAGACTGGGGCCTCTGTGCAATAAAATCATAGTCTGATGTTTTCATTCTAGCAAAATTTAAGATGAATCCTTATCCCTTATTCTTAACCCACGTGACTATATGAATGTTTCATGGAGCTATTCCCTCTGCTTAAATACAACTCCTAGCTCTGCTTTTTGCAGACAACGGATCAAGATTTGAAGACATAGCGGACCAACATCTCCCAGTGTGTTTCGACGATGGAATTTTTTAATGCTGTACTTGGCACCTCTCAGCAGGGTTAATGTAGTAGAGACAACTTCCCAGTATTGGACAGATCATGCTTCATCGCATCAAAACCTAACAAGGGTTACATTGCCAGATTTGTACTTTCGGTATTTAATCAGAGACAAAGGAGTTATTTCCAAGTTTTGCTTTGCCACAGAGAACACAAAAGCAGGATTTTTTTCTTTTTCTTTTGTCTTTTTCTTTTTCTCTACTTCAAAGCTTTAGAAGAAGAAGATGGGAGCTGTGCTTTAATGACCTTCTGGAAGGAATTCAGAATCTGAAGCAAGAAAACAAATTAGGTTCTGGCATATTTAAAAGTTGCAGAGGTTAGAACCGAGGAGCAATGCCATCTAATCCTGTAGGCCAGCTTTTGCCAACCATGTAGCCTGTTTTGGAACACAACCCCTAATAGTCCGACACAACACATCTTGGCTGGGACTGATGTAGTCCAAGACATATGAAGGCTACTAAGTTGGTGTAGGCCCCTGTAATCCAGAGATGTGACACATGCATAACCTCCAACATTGCTCCGATAGAAACAGGGACATTTATCACTCCCCTCCAACTAACCATTCTTGACCCCCCCCCCATTTTCTGTGTCTCTGTGGCGTTTTCCCTCCTAGGTGTGTGACATCATACTGGGTTCATAAGGAAAGGGTTAACTCATTGTAAAGTGACTAACCAATGGGAACCCAAGGGGAAGAGTTAGAGTTAGGGTGGAGAAGACAGTCTGGAGTTAGAAGAGACAGAGATGATAAGTCTGTGGGTTGGGCCAGTCTGGTGTGAGAGAGGGAGAGAATTTGTTAAGAGGAGTCAGTCAAACAGTTGAGATAATCAGCCAGAAGGTATTAGGAAAGTATAGGCCGGTAACGAAACTAAAGTTAAGATACTGACAGGAATATTATCTGAGGAACCATAAGCTTGTTAATGTTTGTAAAATAAACTTGTTTATTTGGTTCACTTTTAACAACTGTCTGGACTCAGTTTTTTACCCGAGAGTAACGGGTTGGTGGCAGTGGGGAAGTGAGCACAGTGGTAGCACAGGGATCAATAGACCGTTAAACGCCCGGGGACCCTGTGTGATCGCCACAGTCTCCCTCCACCAACAGAGCATTTACTATGAGAAGGTGGCCAAGTGCCACCACCGCTGCTCCAGCGAGACAAAGCATACTGTCAGGGAACTGCCATCGGAGAGGCAGGAGGTGGAGGGGCTCACAGAAGTCAGGAGAGACTCAGCAGCGGAGGAAGGCACCAGCAGGGGGAGAGTGGGAGATCAGAAAGAGAGAGAGAGGGAGGAATGGCTCAGGGAGTCTTCCAGCGATAACAGCGGAGAAGTTTCAGGTCCTCCCATAGGTACTCCCACTCCTCGCCGGAAACTGTCGCGCCGAGAGTCCAGACGACGCGTTTCCGTCAAGGAGCTTTTATGCTGGAGTAGATTCCGTAAACGCCCACTGTCAGATTCTGCCAGCGACTGACGGAGCCATGCTTAAGGGGCTCCATTAGAGACAGAGGTTTGCTGATTTTGCCAAGCTCTGAGGGACTAAGCTTTACGCACAAGCAGCTCATTATCCCATCACACATACATACCCTTCACCTGAGAAAACCCTTTAGTCCTGATTTTATTTTATTTTATTCTGTGGGAGATTTACAAAAAGGACAAACAGACAGTCCCATAAATAAATTTTAGAAAGGGGCAGGATTACACATGGATGCACAAAGGACAAAAAGTCAAGACTCCTTGTGCTCCGCTCTGCTCCACTCCCTCTTTCTTCCTGCCCAAAGTGGCCCTGCCCTCTGCCTGTCCCTCAGAACTGGTGCAATATGTGGCTTGTTGTTATTATTATTATTATCATTGAATAGGACATCCCCATTTTCATCAGGTAAATGTTGGATGGTATAATATCATTCCTCCCCACTAAAAACCCTGTCATCAGCAGCACCAATACTAATACAGAGTAAAAGATTAAGGAGCATTTAAAAGATGTCAGCTAGCCTGTGCTCAAAGTCCTTAAGATAATAGTCCTTTTTCTAGTACTAAAACTTCGGATACCAAAGGAAGGCATCAAAGCTTAAAAAAGAATCCTTGTTCTTTGTTCCCCACAGCCTTTCATTATCTGAGTTTGTGGGAAGGTAAGGTAAGGGATGCGGGTGGTGCTGTGGTCTAAACCACAGAGCCTAGGGCTTGCCAATCAGAAGGTCGGCGGTTCAAATCCCCGCGACGGGGTGAGCTCCCATTGCTCGGTCCCTGCTCCTGCCAACCTAGCAGTTCGAAAGCACGTCAAAGTGCAAGTAGATAAATAGGTACCAAAGTGCAAGTAGATAAATAGGGAAGGTAGACGGTGTTTCCATACGCTGCTCTGGTTCACCAGAAATGGCTTAGCCATGCTGGCCACATGACCAGGAAGCTGTACGCCGGCTCCCTTGGCCAGTAAAGCAAGATGAGACTGGACCTAACAGTCAAGGGTACCTTTACCTTTACCTTTAAGGTATGTAAGCATGTGTTGGGTGGTGCTGGGGAGTCTCTTTGTATTAATTCTTTAAGGAGAGGGTAGCAAAAATGGCACTTTCTAGAACTTGCTACACTACAACTCCCATCATCCCTGATCCTGACCATTGGCCATGCTGACTTAGTATGGCATGAGTTGGAGTCCAAGAACATCAGCTGGGCACCACTTTGGCTGTCCCTGTCTTAGAGTCCTAAAAGATAAAAAACATTGAATTTGGCCTCCAAACTAACCTTATTAACAACAAAGTAACTTAACTTCTGGTGGAAAGCTACTGCTTATCTGCAGCATGTTGCTACTCTATAAACCTTATTTCACTGAAGGAAAATGCCATGCTAGACTTTGAACTGCCTGGGAACTAATTAATTTTCAGTGTATTCAACTGCATTAAAAGTGAACGTGATTGCCATCTGAAAACAACTAAACTGGAGCATTTTTAATTTAAAAATCCAGAAAGAAGTAGCTAAAGTTGAACTGCATCCGAGCGAGTATATGTCTTATTTATGTAGGTAATTTCCATTTCCATTAGCTGATAAATACGAAATAAAATGTGTAAAGACACAGAGAGAGTGAGCACTTCACTAGAGGTTAAAAAAGAGATGGTAGCAAAATTGAATTGGCAGTATCACCAGCCAGAACTTGAATAGAAGTGCTGCGAGCTAAAGGAACTATTTGTTAGGGTAGCCTCCAAACTATTTGAAAAAGTTACTTTGTGTTGATGTATGCAAAGTTTGTGGCAGATCCATTCCTTTTTCCTGGCCAGGATTTCAGAATACCCTAATCACAGACCTATCCATCCCAAGATTTATACAAGGGGTATTCTGGAAGTAGTTTAATAAAATTAAACTATTTCTGTTAAGCCTAGTCTGAAGCCATAAGCTAATTTCCAAGAGTCCCAATTTTCTGCACACAACAATGGGTTCTTTGAAGTCTGTGCATAGGAGAAGCAATACGAAATAGGCAATGGGGCATATCAGTGATTTCCCAACTTTTTACCACCAGGGAATGCTTTCTGAATGGTTTTGGGTTTTTTGTTTTTTTTTTGCCAAGGAACCCTTTGCATTGTTGAAGTCTATGATGCACAGTCAGTAATCAAAGAGTGTTGAACTTCATTCTTGCCATTTGTTCATCACATCACCTCACAGCAGGTCAGTGTTCTTAGATTAAGGGGCACTTCATGTATTTCACCCCAGCACACCCAGGTGTGCCACAAAGTGTACATTTGAAGAGAAGTCACAAATCAACCTTGCCACATTCACAATGTACATCTTAGGTATATATTTAAGTTAGCCTTAAGGGTACACCTTTAAAATGTTGTAATGGGCTTACATTAAAGCTGCAGCACAACAGGTATCAATAAAATTATCATCTAAAACTAAAACATTACGACACTTAAAAAGTAGCGGAGTGTCACATATAACAAAGCTGTTTGAAATTAAAAGGGTTCATTTGAAAGGCAATAGTACAGGAGCCATACAAATCACCTTTGGGAGGAAATACCATGACCACGGGGACACTACTAAAAAGGCCCTACCTCTCACCTTATAGATATTAATATTAGCATTTATAATACCACAATTTAAAATGTCTGTCCTTGTCTCTCTTATTCAAAATATCACAGGAGCACGGTCTTAAAGTTATGAGCACAAGAAAACTTTAAACCTTTGCCTAAGAGCGATGGCAGAGCTGAGTTATGTTAATAGAAATGGCTTCTGTTCCGCTGTAACACTATAATTAATAACCTCACCATTAGCAAGTGGTCTTTTCAAATAGGACGGATAACATAATATCCAGTTTCCTATTTTTAACTTTTCCTTTCATCTGTCTTTAGCTGCGCTATCTGCATAACTTGATGTCCCATTATTCAGAAGTTGTGCAATTGCTCAGTGACCTCATTAACATCCTTATCTTTTTGCTGGTACATTGTATGTTTGAGGCCTGCCTGGTTATTATCTTCGTCACCCCAGAGCTTAAGGCATTGCTATCTTTGCCACACATGTCTCGGGCACAGCCGCTATCTGCAGTCTGCATGCGCTAGCTATCTGACATTCGCTACATGTGCAAGGCTCCAATGGAATGAGGATGGGCCGAAAGGAAAAGCAATCCATTCTCTTGATGCCATGCATGTCCTCGCTTAAACTTTTGAGAAGGGCATGGAAATGTTAATGGGGCAGGGAGTATTTTAACCTTGTCGTCATTTTATTTCTTTTTTTTTAGAAATGGAGAAGGGCAGAGGAACAAAAAGGTTATGACTTTTCCATCTCTCATCATTGCAGCTGAAAAATAAGAGGCTTGTTGAATTTTCACTTCCTGATTCGACGTCGAACTTTCAACAAAACTAAATTGCCATATTAGGTTGCATTTATGAGACTTTTCTTATTTTTTCTTTCCTGCATGCAAAAATTATGGGACTGCCTCTGTAAGGAAGATAAATAGTGAGGATCGCAAATAATAGTTTAGGTAATGAGAGGGACAAATGGGTTTAATTAGAGTAGCTGGTATAACACACACTAATGGGGAAAATGACAGTGTGTTCACAACTGCTAAGCATGCTCAAATGCTTTGAACACAGAGCTATCTGGGCATCTTCACTAGCCTCCATTGATGCCTATGCAGGATATACACATTCTCTATAGGATGTTGGGCAAATGTGATACCTTAGCAACAGAACATGCCAGGACTGTGCACAAAAAACGAGTAGTAACCACACTGGTATTATAGCTTGAAATGAGCATCTGAAAAGCCCTTTATCCTTTGGGCATGAAAGCAACCCCAGCTATTAAATCCTCTAGGTGGAACTGCACAAGGGCTTTGAATTCACAGTCTTGTCTTTAGCCCGTAACTGAGATAAACACTGAAAACATTCCCTTTTCCCCCAACCAAAATTCGGTTTGCCTCACTATTAATCTACCAAATGTTCAGCCATTCACTGCATCAGTGGGGCAAAATGAAACAAGGATCACAGAGCTTATTAACTTGATATAATTATGTTTCGATACATCATATCCATTCAACAGTTTCTCAAACAAATGGGAGGCAGGACCAATTGAGCTGCCTGCCATCTTTGAAGTTCACACTCTGTAAAATAGGCTTCCTACTATCTCAAAATAGAAACAAGCCATACAGATCACGAAAAAGTGGCTACTCATCATTGGATAACTACTGGAATTAGTCCCATTGAACAGATCCTGAGTAACTGGCTAAATTTTTGTGTTACATTACAAAAAAGAAAAATCAAATATTGCAGACAAATCAGCTAAAGCAAGTGCAAACAATGTAAAAGCACTTCTCAATTAAAACATTCCTTAATCTTGTTATAATTTCTTAGTGCCTCTGGCTACAATCCTGTTGATGGTTAAATCACACTAATCCTGCTGACTTCTATGAGATATAAGCAGCCTAATGGTGCAGCCCCTGGAATTGGATGCATTTTGCTAATACAGCTCCTCTCCAGGAATATAAATGGCTTGTGGGCACAGTTGCAATTTGTTTAACAAGTTGGCAACTTTGCATGTCAGTCTTGTAAGTCCCTTTATAATGTGCCACACTTGCATGACTGCTTAATACTGCTGAACTAAGACGGCCTTGCCTTTCTAGATGATGCCAGGTGCACCTTGCACCATTAAAGATGGGCTGCGAAGCAATTGCCATTAATGCACAAGGAAAGGAAGCAAAGCTGAAAAGCTATCATAGACAAATTATTCTCTATGTGCTCATCATTCTTTATTTAATAACTCGTTTAATGCCAACATCTGGGGAACAGGCAAACCACCTGAGTCTCTTCCAGCAAAAAGTGCTACTGTTTATAATTAAACTTACCTTTGTGTTTTCATTAGAAAGTGAACTCTGTGATCCTTGCATGCTGCGTTGCAAACAGAAATGGGGGTTAATTTCAATTCAGTTCATGTTTAAAGGCAAACCTATCTAATTTTCCCTTTCCAAAACAATGCACAAAAAAATTGCACTTTTCTGAATTTTGCAGTACAATTCTCCAGTCAAGTAATGTGTACCAAAATGCATGTACTAGGTGTGGTGTGTATAAATATGCATACAAAAATGTGTATATTATGAGACATTTGCACTAAAATGCTGATGAATTTTTACGAGGATTTTTAAAAACAATAGTGCGGAAATTGATGTGAAAATGTGGAGAACAGAAATTAAGATTGGAAAACGAGAAACTGAGCTTCCCTAAAATTGATATTTGCCCACACATAGTTGCAAGGACTAAAATTTAGTCCCTAAATTAACATTATTAATGCCAGATAACAATCTAATAAAATTAGATAGAAAAACCAGCAAACCAATGAATTTAGTTCAAGTGGTCCCCCAGCCCTTGTTCTGCGATGTGAGAACAACGTCCATGCAATAACAGAATCCCAAAGCCTTCTATCTATATTAGGCTTACTAATTTATCCAAAATCTTTATACACCCTTAAAAACAAGGTTTACTGGACAGCTTAAAATCAGAATAAAACAAAACAAAACAAAAAAGTAGAGTATAAAACAAAATTACCAGCAACATCAAGGAATAAACTAAGCAGGTAATGGGTTCAAAAATTGTGAGTTTAAAAGGCCTGGGATAATAATAAGACTCCACATGGCAGTGACAAGAATACACAAGTGCCCAGTGACCCTCTCTGGGGAAGGCATTCCATGGCTGGTGATCTCAAGTGCATTTGAAGGTGATCTTTAATATATTATGGTGGACCAATTCACTTAAAAAAAATATCCAACATGGTGTTTCTTGTATACTGAGCCCCAGTGCACATAACACATGTGATGGTAGACCAGCACTGCAGAAGGGACCATATGATTTGCATATGGGGCAGGAGAGATGGTTTCCATATGTAAAATCCCAGGTCTGTTTAACTGTATCTTGGACGAAAGGCAATAGGGAAGACCTCTTCAGAGAGCCTTTGCCAATTAGGGTGTATTCATGTATGTGAAGCATCTGTGCTCTACATTCTCAGGTGCTCAGTGAAGCCATCAGAAAGAGCAAAAGAGAAAATAGCCATCAGAACAATTCACTCTGCAGTAAAAGTAACAATAAAGACACTGGGAACAAAAATCCACAAATGCCTGCAAGCTGCAGCACTAGATCACCTAAAGGACCACATAGCAGGAACATGGCCAGCTCAGCTTCTGAAGCTTGCCTAAAAATATATGACTGGCAAAGCTTCCTAAATCTTCACAGGAAAGCACACTGGCAAACTTCCTGCAGCATTTCTTTCCAAAGCCTCAGAGCTCTTACAGAATAGGGGCTGCTTTTCTCCATCACCTAATCTTTTTTTTTTTTTTTGGATATTTATTAATATTTTATTGCTTAGTGGCATCAAAAATACATAGAAAATTGATGTGCTGACAGTTATCAAAGACACAGAAACAATATAAAACACGGGACTCTGTTAAATGACTTGAATTAAATTTACATGAAAAATGGATGCAATTTCCCATAATGCTCCAATGATGAAAGGTATAAAAAAGGCCTTCCATGAATGAAAAACTCTTTCCGTGTGGAAGGACACCAAATTAGACCCAATCCAATGTTTATTTACCATCTGCCCCAAAGGCTGAAGAGTTCCTTTTCGATTAAGTGTGTCTAATACTCCCAGCAAACTCTTGAAATAGAAATGGCAATTTGGATATTGCACATATCGTAATTAAGGCAAACATTATTACATTGTATCACTACTATAACCTCAGATCTTGCTGAAATATGTTGATAACTACCACAGAATTAATATTACAGATAGTTTTGATCAAGATTAGAAGTGAACTTAATAGTTGTACTCTGTGCTTTTTTTTCTGGACGTACTCCCCGTTATCCAGAACTGACACTTCCCCCCTCCAAACTTGGGTTTCTAAAGTGAGTATGTGAAGAGGATGTATCTTCTTTCCTGTGCCCATAGTGGTGGGCCCCTCAGCACTGCCAGCCCTGGTGGCAGCACTTCCTCCTTGTCCTTCTCCTGTGGTGGCACAACTGCAGGAAGCTGCCCTCACCACTGCCACTCAGTCAGCTCCGAGGCTGGCAGAAGGTGAGCAGAGGAAGGCTGGGTCTATAGTAGCAGCAGCAGCAGCAGCAGCCAGGACCAGGCATAAAATGCCTTCATTGCGTATCATTCATCATCCTGGACACATACAGAAGTCCTCCCCCCCCAAAAAAAATGTTGAGATTTGCACAATCCAGTAGATATGATGCTGGGGTGTGCAGAAACCTGTTGGAATGATTGGGAGTAGCTGGGAGTGGCCACCGAGACCATATAACACCGGTCCTGAAAGACCTACATTGGCTCCCAGTACGTTTCTGGGCACAATTCAAAGTCTTGGTGCTGACTGTGAGAAGTGAAGTTACAGGGAACCAGGCAGAGGGCCTTCTCAGTAGTGGCGTCCGCCCTGTGGAACGCCCTATCAGATGTCAAAGAAATAAATAACTATCTGATGTGTAGAAGACATCTGAAGGCAGCCCTGTTTAGGGAAGTTTTTAATGTTTGATGTTTTATTGTGTTTTTAATATTCTGTTGGGAGCTGCCCAGAGTGGCTGGGGAAACCCAGCTAGATGGGTGGGGAAATTAATAATAATAATAATAATAATAATAATAATAATAATAATAATAATAATAATAATAATATTTTGAGTATGGTGTAGAACAGGTGTGGGGATCTTTTGGTTCTTCAGCTGTCACTGAACTACAGTTCTCAGCACCCCTGGTCATTGGTCATGATTGCTGGGGCTGATGAAAGTAGTTATTCAGCAACATCTGGAGCAGAGGTTGCTTGGTGGTGAATCAGTGTGAAGTAAATGGAGAAGGACGTTTAGTAAAGGTTTTTTTGGGGGGGTGGTTTGTAAGAAGGCAAACTCTCTCTTTTTTAAAAAAAAGTTTTCCTGATCTAGTTGGTTGAAAACTGAATGTTGCACGGAACGGACCTTAGTTTGATCCAGCAAGACAATTCTTGTGTTATTAACCCTGATAGTTTATTACACTTCAGAAGTCAAGATCCATCTATATCTATGGATATAATAATCGGCTGCACCACTAAGTTATTGTTTCAGCCCAACGTGAAGAAGCAATTCTAATTTCCTATGGTGATGATGAATCAAAATGCTCTTACACCTTTCACATTTCATTTCTGAGTCGGATGATACTCCTGGCATTTCGAAAACAACAATAATGACAATTTATGCTCTCAGAGAAGGGCAAGATGGCCGTCTTTCTTCTATATATTGCTACTGGAGCCTTCTGAGGCATTTCGGCTTCTATTATACATTTCAAAGGAAAGTTGATAGGATGTTTTCTCTACTTCTAGCCTAGGCTATAAAGTGTGGCCAAGGTGTGCATCCAAATAATAACCAGTCAACAAGACTGCACAGGGTTTAAATGCTACAAGGTACTTGAGCCAATTTCTGATGAATGAGGAACAGAAAACTCCAGTAAAGAGTTCTTTTAGTTAACCCTATCATAAGCAGTAATGTGACTTCATAGCTGATAAGGTCATTTACTCATCGGTCATTTGCTTCCTTGGCATTTGGCAAAGCCCTGTGAGCCGTCTTTTTTAGAGGGGGTATGAGAAAAGACGCAGTTCAAAGGGTAATATCACAGAAGTCATGTACAGAATAGTGGAGCTGTGTTCTCAGAGTTGCTCCATATTACCAATTACTAGTAGTTTTTTTTTGGGGGGGGGGTTGAACATTCAGGTATTCTCTGATGGAGAGGAGAGTGGCCTAATATCCATTAAACATACACCTCTTTTCAGGTATTGTGGTCCATGCACTTAACAATTGTGTGGATTGGGAGAGCAGCTGCAACTGCTCCCCCATGCCATCACATCTCTGATGACCTACTCTACTGCTGACCACATGCTGGGGCCAAAGGTCTGGTGTGGGAAGCCTGCTATGATTCTAAATCATGTATATAACCTATGTATGTGTTGCAGGCTGCCTTCAGAGCTTCACCCCCACTGCCCAGACAAAGGTGTGGCTGGGCTGTTGGGGCTGTTGAAGTGGGTGGAGCCAGAGAGTTCAGCCCCACTTTGCCTTCCAGGGTCATGACACTGTTCCCTTCCTCAAGAGCACCCTCCTGAAAGGGACAAAGCCTGGCTTGTTGGGATATCACTGGGGAATCATTGCATCAGTCAAGGGGCATGGATATTGGCCACAGGCTTTCCTAGTCCACAACCTTTCCAGACTACAATACATTGTAGCAGGGAGCTATGTGGATGGGAGTCCAAGATGTCGTAGACTGAACATCCGTGATGACAGAAGGTGAAGTCTTTTGTTGTATGTAGGGTTGAGTGTCTGGGATAGTTGGGGGTGATGGAAAATAGGATGCACCTTTATGGTATCAGGCAGAAAGAAGCGATAGACCACTGAATTAATCATTTGGATTATGAGGGAAGACCCAGGTATTGGTAGATCCCAATTCTGGGTCACTGGGATAGTGTATCACACTACAAAGGAACTGTCAATGAAGCTGCTAGATGCTCCAGAGTGTCAGGACCTGTAGAAGCACCCCCTGGGAAGATACAGAAGTATAGGGAGACACAGATGCTGTTCTGAAGCACATCCTTAGGAGGACCTGTGCAGTTCTGGTTCAGCTGCTACAAGGTTCTAGTAGGCAATCCCATTTTTTTCTGTGCCAAGAAACCATGCTGATGTTCAATGTACAGTCCTACTTCTCTGTGTTATGTTCCTTCAGAGGTTTGTCTCCTGCAATGGGTGATTTCCCTCCCTACTAGGGCCATCCTACCTGTGTCCCTGTTCTGGGAAAGTCCACTCTGCCCTATCAAGAAATTCATCATCTTGCCCAGTAGCTCCAAGTGTGGATAGGCAGGCTTCAAGTTGCTGCTTGCGCTGGCTTGCAGGTGTAGTTTTGCACATCTTCAGCCAGGAAGAATGCATTGCAGCTCACTGCAGCAGCTTCCTTGCCATCCATTTCTCTTGGTCCTATGTGCACCGTGAGACAACAAACACCCCTGTTTACAAGTCCTGTTCATGAGCTTCCAGAGGCTGCAATGAGCTAACTCCCCCAACACTCACATCATTGGCTAGCCTGGCTTCCTCTCAGCAGCAATCCTTCCTCCTCAGACCCTGGGCTCTAGCAGAACATGCAGCCACACCCACAAACTCACAATCAAGCCTCAAAACAGCTCAGTCAAGCAAGCATCCTCAACCTGAAAGACACAAGCTCACTCTCCTCAGTCTCCTCCATTAATCCCTCACAAACACCCCTGTTTACAAGTCCTGGTCACTTGCTCTCAGAAGCTGCAGTCAGCTACATATAACTGCTGCTGACTAACTCACCTACTCCATTTAAATGTACAGCTACTGCAAATGATACAGACTTTGTAGCATATGCCAGGAATGGGAGACGTTCTTGTTAGCACTGATGCACACAATTGTAGCAATACCTGTGGTTATGGTGGCACTTCTTAGAACCACTGAGATCATGGGAATTTCTGCAGGTACATGTATCAAAAGACTATCCAGCTTACATAATACATTCCCCATGTGACCATGTATGTGTGTGGTCTTGAAGACAGGCATATGCAAGCCCTGAGCCCTATTATGTGGAAGAAAAGCAGCAACCGTGACATAATCTGAAACAGCCTTAAATTGTGAGAGCATCTATTACAAATGGAATCTGCTTAATATCATATCTACTAAGAAACCAGCAGGTTTGGGTGAAGTGCGAAGGTTTGTAGAAATACAATTTAACTGGGGTGGGGTAGAGGTTGAAGAAAGAGAGAAGAACCGAGGAGGCGGGGACCTAAAAAACCATCCATTGAGGACTGGTCATGCTCAGTGAACATGGAATATGAACCGTCTGCAGGAGGACAAATAGAAAGGGGTGAAGAAAGAAATCATGTATCCTGGAAATGGGTGTGGCTGGCACTCCATAGTGCACTACTTTGTTGCTGTAATACCAATTAATAAGGCCTAGTCTATACATACTCATCATGTGGTGAACAGTACCACTTCAAACTGCAGGTGAAGGAACTGCATTCCTGAATCTTCCCCAAGTCTTTACACACAGAAAAGTAGCACCCTAGGGACAGGCAAGAGCTTAAGCCCTTCCACTGACACATTCATTTTCTACAAAAAAGATGTATTATGGGAGAGGGGGAGGCTTTCAATCATGTGATTTGCCCACCTGCATTCTAAAGTGAAAAAGTCCAGGTATATTTTTTGCTGAAGGGTGAAGGTGTAGTTTAGATCCAAGAAGCAAGCATATGTGATAAATGTGTCACCAGATGCCTAGAAAAGTGGTCACAGTGATTAACTTAGGCCATGAATGGGTCACGCTTTGCTCTGTTCTCTAGCTATGAGGGCATAGCTACCAACAAATGGACAATCCCATTTAGCTGTGTCAATTGCCAGGTAAGATCAATCTCTTATATCTGCAGACATCACGTTTATACATCATAAATTATTCTTGAATGCTTTTGTATTGAGCTAACATGCAAAAACGCTTCTCCTTCATCTGAATGACCTTGAGTACAGCTAAAACTTTTAGGTATTTAGAAAAATGGGAGCACCTTTTTCATTAAGAAGCTATGCTGACAAGGAGGAAATAATTAATCTGGCGAACAAGAAGTTTGTATAACAAAGTATCCGGTAGGAGAGGGAAATGAATGGCTGTACCTCTGAATATAACCGTATTATTCTGATATTTTTTATCTGACATTTTTCATTGGCGGAGGATCTGTCGCAATGTGAAGTTTCCTTAATCAAATTTCAAACTTAATCTGATTATTTTTGGATGTGGCTGCTCCCCATCTTATCATCCTATGAATGGATACTGCTGAATTCATATAAAACACTTTTCTTATATGCTGGCTCTGAAATTGGGAGCAAATATTATATTCTTTTTCCTCATTTGGTCAACGTGACTAGAAGAATTTTGTAAAATCATCCTCATCCTCATTAAGTATGGTTTGGTGGGCTTTATAATCCTGCAGAGCAGGCAGACCCCTTCCATTTCATCTCTGTGATCATGGAAAATAGTAGGGCAGAAATAATCTCCTTAGTCCCACATTATATTCAAATTTCATCCTTCACGTGCAATTCCCACCCACCAAATAGCAGCTTAAACTGAACAGAAGCATTTTTTATTTTTTATTTTGCCCAGGCATTTGTTTATGTGATTATGTGTGTGTTTCTCCCCCATCAAATCATTTCTGTTGGAATATTTGGGTGGGTTTTTTCTTTAATCCTCCATGTGCCCTCAAATCCCATCCTGTCAGTGCTTTTTTTCCAGGGAGTTCTCAAGAGTACATAGTACCAGCACCTCTTTTATTTTATTTTGGTCAAAAAGTGTGACACTTACTGTAACAACCTCATGGTGAGTTCAGACACCTATTTTTCTAGGGAAAAAGCCACTGCATCATGTAAAGGCAAGAATTAGAGGACAGGCAGGAGCTGCAACGCAGGAGGCGGAGGCAGGTGGCAGGAGTTGTTCCAGACCTGAAGGACAATGGCAGGAGTCAATGCTGAAGAACTCAGGCCCAACCAACTCAAAGGAGTGCCCAATTGCTTGCCCATTCTCAGGACTCTTTCCCATCCTGCTCTACAAAAGGATGAGGCAGGGTCTATGTCACTTGATGGCTTAATGTCTTAGCTTGTGCCTAACCAGGAAGCTCTCCTGCTGTATCTCTTAAACCTTGCCTTCCCTCATACCATACTAATTTGGGCAAAAACCAAAATCTGTGTTTGAGTTCTTCAGCATATTTGAAAAACAACTAACCAACCAACCAACCAACTTGTTTGAGGCTACTTTTAAAAATGGGTTGGAAGCCATAACTAGTGAAGAATGTGACACACACACTCCACATGTGAGCAGAGCAGTTCATTGGAGCAATATAAACGCCAGCTATATAAGAATGGCACTGATGGTCTGATGGTCTGCACTCTAAGTCAAATTCATGCCACTTCTGTTGGCATACAAAGCTCTGGGTGACCTGGAACTTTAAGGAGTGCCTCTTCCTTTATCAACATTTGCAATTTATTTTATTTTATTTTTTGTTTAGGAAATGTTGTTGTGGTTTTTTATTGTTTTTCTGTCAGCTGCTTAGAGATTTTCCTTATATTCAGTGATATAAATTTTCCATGAAACAAACAACCAAACAACCAAGCCGGCTAGCCTATGATAATAGAGGCCTTTCTGGAAGCCCCTGTCAAGAACTAGGATGCATCAGGCAGTAAATTAGATGGACTATTCTGTGGTGGCATTCCAACTATGGAACTCTATCTGACCGACATTGTGTGGGCTTTGACACCAGCTGAAGACTTATCTCTTCACTAAGGCATCTGCAAGTGTTTGATAAATGTTGCCCTTTTTTAAATGAGCAGTGCTGTGATTATATTTTTACCTGATTTCCCCCTCAAGTATTTGTGTGGGTGGTGGTGTCCTGGACTGGCTGGACACAGAGAAATCATGGGAGACACTTGCTGGGGAACCCCCAAGTAAAGATGGCTCAGAGTCCGGGGAATGGTGGTGGGATGATGTTGAATAGTCAGAGGGAGAAGAGGAAGACGTTTGAGAGGAGGAGGTGTTGGAAGCTGGAGTGGTAACAGGGTTTAGTGAGCTGGAAGAATCTGTGGCAGAGAGAAGTCCGGCATCAGAAGCAAAGGCCAGGAGGGAGGCCAAGTAGCAGAGATAAGTCAGGCTAGTGAAGAAGCCAGAGTGTCTCCTCCTGCTGCTGTGACAATCTCCCCTCCTCTCTGGTTTCCCAGAACCAAAAGAGGTATGAAGAGGGAGGAGCAAAGACAGGTGCACTGGAGAAGTCTCAGATTCCTTGGGAAAAATCCAGAGGAGCAGGAGACTTGGGCAGCAATGGGAAGGCGGGAACCTTTAGTCTCCACAACTGCCTCATAGGGGCAAGATCTACCAAGAAGAGTTGCTGTGCTCATTAGGCCTGGTATTCCTGAGCAGACATTGTTTCTTCCAATAAAGAGTTAATTTCTCTTGCTCCATGTGATTTATTGCTGAAACACTCCTGGCACCAGCTCCTGTTAGGTGGGTAAAAAGAAATCACCTGGAAAAGTGAGGTTAATATGAGAATTTGAAATTAATGTTAGGGGAGTGCCTGTTGCTGCTTCCTTTACATCTTTACAAGGTCACTGAGTGGTATACATAATTACTTTTAATCTTTTGCTTTATATAAAAAAAGCAGTGAATTTGCTTTAGCTTCCTGTCACCTGGCTTCTTGGAATGCTTGCGTCGCAAATATTCCAGGGGGGTTTCTAAGGAGTGTGGTTGACCAGGAAACTGCCTGCAGAGCATTGAAGAGTCCCAGAGTTGTTGTTTTTAAATAAATAAATAAATAAATAAATGCAAGTTTTTAACCTTTTTTTTAAAAAAAGTTTAAAATGTTCCTTAACTTTCTAAAATAAATCCTCTTCAAGAAGTCTCCTGGACAGCTACACCTCTTGGAAGGCTTCCTGGAGATTATCTTGATTCAGCATCTTGCAAGCAAACACTTTGAGAGAAGGTGCCTCAGAATTTACTGTAAAAAGAGAGAAATAAAGTGCAAAAATAATCAAACCTGCATAGCCCCCCCCAAAAAATATATATATTTGAAGTTCTCCCCTTACCAGCCGTGCAAGTGGCAAGAAAAAACCAAAATTGCCGGGGGGAAGTAGTTTGATGAAATGAGGGCGGGTTTCGGTGCAGAAGCCTGTTTTCTGCTGTTGGGCTTAGTATAGATTTTAGTTAATTTGCTAGTGTTTTAGAATTTTAATAATAAGTTTTATATGCGTAATCTGCCTTCAGGTTATTTTTGTGCCAAGGGGTGGCATTGAAAATTCTTGAATGAATGAAAGAATGAATAAATCATTTGTGAAGGATGAACAAGGACAAGAGAGGAGACTTAATAACTTGTAGCAAAAGTGATTCCCAAGGGGCATCTATTGCCTTAAAAATGGATTGTGTGGACAGTCTCTTAGGGAGTAAAGCAGGAGTATTCCATTAAGCTACTGTTGCACACCACCCCAATCTTTGAGCTGTGTGAGATTCCAGGCAGGAGGTGCAGGAGGAGCAGTCAGTGCCTGGGGAAATGGCAGTATTTACCTTGGGGGAGGAAAGCACGCAGGAAAAGCTTGAGACCTATGTGCAGCTGGCTTCTGTTGAATTGGGTGAGATAAAAAAACAAAAACCCATTGATTTGGTCCATTGGGTTCCCCAAGATGGTCTTGTAATGGGAATCAGTCTTTCTACTGGGTGCAGCCCTTAAACAGGCCCTAGCCGTCAGTGTCACCCAGGGCCCCATGGTTTTGGGGGGCAAGAATCACGGGGAGGGTTAGCTGACTTTGTTAGGGCTGCATTCAAGAGATGTTGGGAGTAAACAGAGATGGGAATTCCTGGCTGCCAACTTGGGTGGACTGGCCCAGCTGATCCTGAAGAAGTTGCCTCCAGACTTGTTGCAGAACTTTGATTTGTAGTTGACCCAGGGGCAGCATAAAGGGAAAAGACTGAGAGATCTGCAGTGTGCCAGCGAGGAAGCAGAAGTGTTCCTAGAGTTGTGTCTTGAGGCCCTGAATATGGCTACAGAGACCATTCAGTGGCATCACAGTGCTAGAGTCCAAGCCAGAGTATCACCCTAGAGCAGTGCTCAACAACCTTAGGTTCTCAGATGTTGTTAGACCACAACTCCCACAATCCCAAGCCTTTTAGTCTAATAACATCTGGGCACCCCGGGGTGAAGAACACTGCTCCAGAATATCTGCTTAGCTAGAAAGTGAATATTATAACAGTCAGCAGTTATGTCCAAGGATTTAAGGACTCAGTTGGGTTTCTGCCTTTGGTGGAGTAATATTTGTGGTCTTCGTAGATTTGTTATCAGTTTTGCATACTCTACTGCTGCTCATGGTGCCTGCCACCTTTAATCCTAGGGACTTGCAGCTTTGCATAGCACACCCTCCAACATTTCTCAGGTGAAAATACAGACTTACCATTCCATAATGATAATTTTATTTTTCTATACTGCACACATCTTACTAGGTTGCCCCAGCCACTCTGGGCAGCTTCCAACATATATAAAAACATAATATAACATTAAACATTTTTTAAAAAAACTTTCCCATACAGAATTGCTTTCATATGACTTGGGAGTTGGATAACTCCATACCCTCCAACATTTCTCTCATGAAAACAGGGACATCCTAAGGAAAAGTGGGACATTCCGGGATAAAATCAGAAACCATAACGGCTTCTCGAAATCAGGGAAGTCACTGGAAAATAGGGAAACTTGGAGTGTCTGCAATATGTTCCTAGCCACTCCACAGTTCCTCTGCCTAAGATTCGTATAAGATAATTTGTACATACATAACTAATAGCTGTGAGAAAAAATATTAGCTTTTCTTCCCAGCACTGTCTTGTTCTTCTTGAACCCAGTCCTCCACCCGCTTTATTTTGGCAACAACTGCAAAAGAAAGCCATAGCTGTCTATGGCTTTTGATTTTCTGCTTCCTTTTGGGGGGAAAACAGACCTGTGACAATAACCATTTCTTCCAGGGGTCTGGGCTTCACTTCATAGGCCCTAGGTGTGTTTTGAGCTACACAGAAGTAATTGAAGGCCACTTTATTTCCTGGCAATGCTAAGGAAGCCTGGAGTCTGTTGCCAGAAAGAAATTGAGCTTTGAAAAGATCATTGCTTGAAGCAAGGCCGCCCCCTCCTTCCTCCCCTCTCCCACAGCACATTCAGAATAATTATGAAAATCTACCTCACATGATATTAGTAACTAGCCAAATCCACCTTTCTGTCTCTTTCGTCAAAATCACAGGGCACAAAGTCTTGTCACATTTTAAATGAGAATTCCCATTCTTCCGCTGCCCCAGAACATACCCCTGCATTGCCACACACAACATCTAAGATGACCATCATCATAATAATTTTATTATTTGTATCCCACCCATCTGACTGGTTTGCCCCAGCCATTCTGTGCAGTTTCAAGCATATACAAAAATAAGCAAACAGTATACATTTAAAATGTTTCACAGGGTGGGCCCGGCTACCAAGAAGGCCCTCTGCCTGTAACTTCACTTGTTGCAGTGAGGGAACTGCCAGAAGGCGCTCAGAGCTGGACCTAAGTGTCTGGGGAGAACAATGCAGGGGGGAGACACTACTTCTAGTATACATAGCCAGGGCCATTTAGAGCTTTAAAGGTTGACACCAACACTGAATTGTGTTCAGAAACGTACTGGGAGCCAATTCAGGACTGGTGTTATATGGAGCTGGTGGCTGCTCCCAGTCACCAGTCTAGTTGCAGTCTAGCTGATGCGACAGAGCTCCCATTTCATCATTCTCAATGGCACACTCAACAATGACACTGCTACTGTGAACCTGCAGGCATCCCTTGTACACTTGTAAATCTGCAGAGACAGCTTGTGCCTGTGTTCAGTGTAATGTAGGAAGAAACCTCTGGGAGGAAAAAAACACCTGTGCATGAGAAACTGTGCTTGATCATGGCATAGCCAAGTATGATGGACTGGACAAATTCATATACTAAACCAAATAATTTACATCAGTGTGTATTTACCATGCGATTATTCCCTCCTTAATGAGCTCATTGTCTGCATCTTTCTTCCCGTTTATGGGAAAGTACGTTAGGAGTGGAGCACAACCTTTAGTCCAGGTCAGCAATTAGGCAAGTGTGAAACGATGTTGTTTTGTTGGAAAGAAAATGTTGTAGGAAGTTGACAACAAATGGCTATAAATTCAAGGTGATAACAAGCAACTGACAGCTCCTATCTCATAAAAAATAAAGGTGTTCTCTGCACCTTACTTATTTTATGTGGGGTTTTGTGGCTTATTATCTCCTGGACATTATAGACTTCTTCTTTTTTGTACTTTTCAAACCAAGTAAACCTTGGCATTAATCACATTGATGTCCATGAGCTTACAAAATGTCTTAAATTGAGGGATGGGAATTCTATATCTCTGCTGCTACTACTTCCTTCTCTCTCTCTCTCTCTCCATCCCTTGAATCTGCTGACTCGGTACTGTGAGGTCTTTCTAATTACCAGCCTGCAGCCTGTAGTTCCAGACACCAAAATGCTTTGATACAGACTAAAAGGCTTCAGAAAACCAAGCACTGAAATGCCAAGGATTTGTAGGCATGTGATTTGCAAGCCAATTAGTGATATCAGGAAAGAGGCAGAAATGTGTACACTGCAAGGAAGGCAGCTGGACGCTTGGCTGAGATCTGGGCTAAAGTTGGCCTATTTTGAAGGATCAGACAGTCTGACAGATATTTAATGTCTCTTAACTCATTCAGATAATTGGCAATTGGAATATATATGTGTGTGAGAGAGTGTAAGCTTCTATGAATGTCTAAATAGTTGACGTTGAAAACTGATATAGTCACTCTGTCCCAGTCTTCTTACCTAGTACCCTCCCCCCCTTTTTTTACCTCCTGTGAAATTTCATAGCAGGTGCTGGAAAGACCCTCAACCTTAGGGAGTCCCTGCATGAAAGGCAGGGTAGGAAGGATCTCCCAGGGTGAGAGACTGGGAGAAGTAGGCTCCCAGGTGGGAGATGGGAAAGTCTACCTCTCTGTATGTAGATAAATGAAAGGATATACTGTACTTTTCCATGTATAATACTATGTTTCTTTACTCTAAAATAATGATCAAAATCTGGGATTGTCTTATAGACGGATATTATCTCCCCCCCCCCCATTTTCTTAAATCGGAGTCCCCCAAAATCAGGGTGTCTTATACATGGGGGCATCTTATAGACAGAAAAATACGGTATATGATATAAATATGTTAAAGGGTCTTACATTTCTCTCTCTCTCTCTCTTTCTTTTTTCTCTTGCTGTTTCATCTTTTGTTTTTCTTTCTTATATTCTTGTTCAATAGACTAGTTTGATTCTTATTGATTTTTTATGTTGGAAATTGTCAATAAAAAAATAATTAAAAGAAAGCCCATCTGCCTTGAACCCAAGTCTAACTTCAAGCAAAATGGTCTATGCATTTGAGTGTCTGTGAGCGTAAGCATGCATATAAGTGGGCAACTCTACAGTGTGGAGTTGGGAATAGCATACCATTTTAAAAATAAATAAATATGAAGGTATCTATAGAAATCAGAAAATAGGTTCGTCTTTCCAAGCCCAGATTCTGAAATTCAGACCCCAGTTTTCCCTACCTCCCGTCAAGGCACTGTACTCTGCCCGCAGTCTCCTTCCCACTTTACCTAGTAGAGACAATACCAGAGAAGGCTCTCTAACTTTCTAAGCCTCAGCGTCTAAGGCAATGGTGAGGAATCTATGACTCTCTGGATTATCATCATCATCATCATCATCATCATCATTCATTGAATTTGTATATACCGCCCTATACCCAGGGGTCTCAGGACAGTTCACAGATGCTGTTGGACTCCAATTTCCATTATGCACACCAAGGATGACCAATGTCAGAGATGACATTGCAAAACTGCTTAATTATGGGATATAGTAGAAGTTATTCAAAGCCATATAACTCCACATTCAATCCATATGATGAAAATGGACTTTTTTTTTACAATGGAAGAAAAGTGGAACAAGTTGCAAAGGGGAAAGAAACCATATTGATAGGTATTGACTGAGAAGAGAATATAGTAGCTCAGTTTTTAATTTAACCCCAGTTGACATCACATATTTTTAGAGTGTGGTGCACTTTCTTCTAGTGAACAGTTTTGAAAGATGGCAATACAGTCATTTTCAGCATGCAGACAGAATAATAACCAGTGCAACTCAAAATTTGATTGAATAATTGGGGTGCCTCATTGCCATGTCAGAAGCCTTGACGTTGCATAAGTATATTACGATCAAATACGCAAGCACATTTTAAAAGGATTTGCCTGCAAGATAAATCTGAAATGAAGTCTGGAGTAACTGTTTTTATTTTATCTTAATATGTGCATGAGATCTCTGATACACATGCACAGCTCCATGCAAGTAAGAACTGCCCTATTCACTCCACTAATGGGATTATATGGTTGCTCTGGATGGAATCCAACAAAGTCCTGATTTGAATGTGTCTATTCTGAGTCTGAGTTAGCCAGATATCACCCTCTGACATTTAGAGAAATAGGGCAGCTTCTGTATGGACAGAACTGATAACACTGAAACATCAGGATGCTTTTGCTCACAGTTTAGTGTTACTTGAGGCTCATTACTTAGGATAGGCAGGGGTGGCCCATTCATGAGGCAAGGTGAGATGATTGCCTTGGGTAGCAGGATCCACAGGGGCAGCAGAGCCAGCCTCCAAGGAATGCATTGCCCACTGCTGATGCCATGGTGGTAGTGATGGCTGTGGTGCATTCCCGGAGGCCAGATCCGCTTCCTCCTTGCAGCCAATCCATGCTGCCTCAACAGCTCTCTACACCTCTCAGTAAATAGAAGGTGTTCTATCCTCCCACCCCTAGGGAGTAAATGGCCGTGGGCTGCCCTTTGGGGTCTTCTGGGCTCTGCACCCATCCAGCATGATTCAGAGTGGGCAGTTTCTCTTGCCCATTACAGCCTTTAATCCCTACTTCAACCATCAGGTAAGGTTGATTGATTTGATCTACCCAATTCCCAGTGCAAATCTTTATTCTGCCTCCTTGTTCCTACATCTACTTTAGTGATGTAGATGTTCACTCACCCCTTCTTCCCTGGTGGGAAGAGCATTATTTTGTGGTTCGCCTCAGATGCTATAATGTCTTGAGCTGGCCCTGAAGATATGCATAGTGGGGACCTGTTATTCAGGTAGATCTTTCTAGAAGAATGTATAGGAAGACGATTTCCCATTTGTCTAACTTTCTCTGTCTGAATTTTATTTTGATGGGAAAGTTCATACAGTGGTACCTTGGGTTACATACGCTTCAAGTTACAGACACTTCAGGTTACCCAGAAATAGTACCTCAGGTTAAGAAAGTGGTGCTTCAGGTTAAGAACAGTTTCAGGTTAAGAACGGACCTCCGGAATGAATTAAGTTCTTAACCCGAAGTACTACTGTAATTACTTTTTTTTTTTTTACATTTTCTGAAATAAAAAAGAAAAAAGGATAGGATATTTATGTAACAGGAACAATGTTATCTTTAAAAGGCTTCTTAGATAGGCTGAGGAATCCTAATCAAGACCCATTAGTTGCAACTGGTCACAGCGGGTTACAAATGGGTAGAGATGTTATTCCAGCAGGGGTTGACTGCAGTGCCTGAGAGAAGCTTTTGTGTGCCTAGATCTACTGCTGATGCTGTTTCTGCCAGAGGTGGTCAGAACTCTGTTCCCAAATGGAATGTTCCAGAGTTGGAACAGAGGCAAGGCAGATGTTGTTATTCTAAAGCACCAATGCTGCAGCAAGCAAAGGCTATAGCAGCCAAGTCTGCTGCTTGTGGCTGGAAAGCCAAACAGGAAGTTTGTGACTGTTGCCATGGGAACAAAGGGGCAGTCCATTCTGTACTGAGCACCGGATGTTAGCTCAGTGGGTTTGTCATATGACCTGTACAGGATGTACATGGGTGGGGAGTTTCTCTCTGTTTGTTGAAGAGAGCAGACATCTTTACTGTATGACTGCTAAAAGACACAAATAAAGACATGTAGATACGTTTCTGTCTGTGTCTGATTCCCCTCCCTGGGGATATGCAGGGAGGAGGAGAAGGAGGAGAAGCAGTTGGTGTGTTTTCCTCACAGCCTGAGGAAAATCGCCGGAACGGACCTCGTATGTTTATTCCTGCTGGGAGTCGCCGGAGGGAGGTCTAAGGAATTCAGCCGGTGCCTGAACAGATAGGCACATACCTCAGGACGGGCTAGAATTCTAACAGTGGTAGCAGAGGATGGTTGCTGTTTTCATCGACCTCTGCATCAAGAAGTGGCCTCCATGGAAGCCTGAGGTGAGAAAGCTGATTCTCTGCAGCCAGAAGCTGACCAGAGGAAGCTGAAAGCCAAGCAACGGAGCCCAGGTATGAGATTTTCGGGCTTAGAAGTGTGAATGCAGATTGATTCATTCTCTGCTTCGAGGGAGAAACGTTTGGGAAAAACAGCTCCAAGAGACAAGAGCTCTGCATTCCAAACATTCCTGTGGTTTCCTGTTCAAGGGAAGGAATGTTGTTGCTTAGCAACGAAGGCCAGTTTCACGAGAGGGCTGGACAAGTCAGGCTTTTGCCTCGGAGAGGCAAAAACAAGGTTTTGTTATGACTTAGGCCCAAAACGAACTCTTGGAAGAAACATTCCAACGCGGCCAGCGTTGAGAGCTGCCAGGTGGCACAGAGTGTAAACAAGCCAGCTTTTGGATTTTAGAGGCTTGTGTTTGAGAGTCAATGCAAGGACTCAAGATGGATGCAAAGAAGGGAGCTTTGCCTTCTCCGCCCCTTTTGACCAGTGACAATTATGCATCTTGGTCTATTAAGATGAAGGCCAGAACTGCTATAATTCTGTGCGTGTCAGATTCGCAGCTGATCCACATACAAGATTTAGACCACGCGAAAGATGTTTGGGACACGCTGAGAAGGACACATCAGAGAGATGCAGGTTCTTCAGCGTTGCTGTATTTTGAGAAGCTGACCAACCTGAGGCTTGCGCCTGATGGAGATGTTCAAGCGCACCTGACGGAAATGAAATTTCTGCGTCAACAGATGGTGGAACGCAATTTCCGTCTGGATGAGGAAGTGTTTTGCTTCATGGTGATCAACAGTCTGAATCGGACTTACAAAACAGTTGCCAGTCAGCTGGGGTCTCTCCCAGCAGCTGATCTAACGTCGGAGAGGGTCTTTGCCGTGGTTCTTTGTGAACATGACAGACTTGCCGCCCTGGAAGTCAAGGACAGGGGGAGCCAAGAACGGAGTTCTAACGCCCCCACTGCTGTTGCTACTGGAGAAAGCGCCGAAGCTTTGAACGTTGTCCGATGTTACAATTGTGACCAGACTGGGCATCTTCAGCGGTACTGCAAGAAGCCACGTCAGAACAGAGGAGCCAAGGGAAGCTCCACGAAGTCTGAGGCGTCAGACAAAGGTCACACCAAGCCAAAGGCAAAGACTGCAAAAGCTTTGATGTCGCTAAAAGCCACACCAGAGGTGGGAAACTTCTTTGTCCTAGACACGGGCGCGACGGTTCACATGACAGGACACAGAGGACTATTTTCTACGTTTAAGAAGCAAAGCTTCGCGGTGCAACTAGCCAACGGTCAAAAGCTGGAAGCGACCGGAATTGGGACTGTGTATCTTAAAAGTCTGAACTTGACTATAAGCAGTGTTTATTTGGTTCCAGAGTTGAAGTACAATCTGCTCAGCGTTTCGCAGATCGCCAAGAAGGGACTAAAACTGTCCTATGATGATGAGAACTGTGAGATCTACAAAGATGGAGAGCTGTATCTTTCTGCCAAAGAGAAAGATGGATTGTATTTGTTGACTTTTGATCAAAGTGATTACATGGAATGTAATTCTTGTGATTCTAACATGATTTCTTTTGCAGGTGTAGCCAAGAAGAACGCCAAGCAGGTCACCTCGAGGGCCGACAAGGCATTTCAGCGGGTGTATGCTGATGTGATTGGTCCTCTAGCACCTTCTAGAGGCAATGCAAAGTATTACCTAATATGTGTTGATTCTTTTACAGGTTTTGTCTGGATTTATCTCTTGGAAAGACCGAAAGAAGCCTTAGAAAGGTTTAAAGAGTTTTGTGACAAGGTTAAAAATATGCATGATGCTGGCATAGATTGTCTTTGCACAGATGAGAAGCCAATTTTTCTCTTACAGGTTTTCCAGAGGTTCCTGAAGAAGAAAGGGATAAGACACAAAGTTGCTAGTTCTGAACAAGCTTGGAACAAATGTGTCTGTAGTAGGGTGAACAAAGAATTGCAAAAGGGAATGGAAGCGCAATTGCTAAGTTCACATCTGCCACATGAGTACTGGGCTGAATCGCTAATGTCATATTGTTACACGTGGTTGAGAAAGTTTTCAAAAGAGTTGGGAAGTTCTCCTTTTGAGAAACTGTTCCACAGAAAACCTTCTGTTGCCCATTTCAAGCTTTTTGGGTCTCATGTGAGAACAGAAGCTCCAGGTGGAGTAAAGAATGCCAGAGGCATTTTTGTGGGTTATGAAAAGGGTCTCTACAGAGTAATTTTGTCTGAATCTGGTCAGGTGATTCTCACAAAATTTCTAGAGAGTGCTCCTGAACAGGAGAGAGTGATTGTTCAAACATTTCCCACAGGAGTTGATGATGATTCTGATGATGATGATTTTGATCTTATTGAGTTCAGTAGTACTGATGATGACAGCGATAGCTCAGACAGCTCAGTTGTCACAGTCATTGAGAGGAAATCTCAGATAATGACTAGACCCTCAGAAGAGGAGGATGAACCACTGATTAAGCTTAGTACTGGTTCTCCAGAGAGTTCAGAGGCTGAACCAGAAATCAAAGAAGAGCAGCACCTCTTACGTAGGTCTGAGAGAGCAACGAAGGGTGTACCACCCAAGAGGTATTCACAAGAGTTTGCTAACTTAGCTGTTGCTGTTGTAAACGACCAAGGTCAGATTGAAGCTGTGTCTGAGTCAGAGACAAAGGCACAACAGAGAGTTGTTAACCAAGGTAATGCAGAAACACTCATTCCTTGGAAGTCACACAACCAGAGAGGTACATTGGTAAAACCAGTGGCGGGTAGTTCCAAGGGTGGAACTGAAACAACAGGGGAGTGTTATAAGTATAACAACTGTTTGTTTTCTTCTCTGGATGACGCTTTGCTCGCAGCACGCATTGATACTTTAGGGGGAGTATGTTATTCTAAAGCACCAATGCTGCAGCAAGCAAAGGCTATAGCAGCCAAGTCTGCTGCTTGTGGCTGGAAAGCCAAACAGGAAGTTTGTGACTGTTTTTTTTTTTTTTATAAAAATTTTTATTAAGATTTTTTACAGATACATATTTAACAAACAGAATAGGTTTCATAACATCCTTTCATTCTATTGCGGACTCCCTCACGTCTCCCGCTTCCACTTTCATCATTAAAAACGAATTTTCCAAGCAAATTATCATCTTGTTTATGCTCTTAGGTGCAATATTTAGGTTAAACTCCAATAAAAAATTATAATTTAATGGTAGACAATTATTTCTACTCTGGCTTCCTTGTTAGGATTCAACCAAATTACAATACTTTTGTAAATAAATCTTAAATTTCTTCCAGTCTTCTTCGACCCTCTCCTCTCCCAGGTCGCGGATTCTGCCAGTCATCTCAGCCAGTTGCATATAGTCCATCAGCTGCATCTGCCATTCTTCCAGTGTGGGTAGATCTTGGGTTTTCCAGCTCTTAGCAATAAGTATCCTTGCCGCCGTTGTAGCGTACATAAAAAATGTTCTGTCCTTCTTTAACACGTTCTGGCCGACCATGCCCAGAAGGAAGGCCTCTGGTTTCTTGGTGAAGGTATACTTAAATACCTTTTTTAACTCATTGTATATCATTTCCCAAAAGGCCTTCACTTTAGGGCAGGTCCACCAGAGGTGAAAAAATGTTCCTTCATTTTCCTTACATTTCCAACATTTGTTATCAGACGAATGGTATATTTTAGCCAATTTCACTGGGGTCATGTACCATCTATATATCATTTTCATTACATTTTCCTTCAGAGCATTACATGCTGTGAAGTTCAGCCCGGTGGTCCATAACCTTTCCCAGTCCTCAAACATAATGTTGTGCCCAATATCCTGGGCCCACTTTATCATAGCCGATTTAACCAATTCGTCTTGTGTGTTCCATTTCAGCAGCAAGTTATACATTTTTGAAAGTACCTTAGTCTTAGGTTCTAGCAGTTCTGTCTCCAGTTTCGATTTCTCCACCTGGAATCCTAACTTTTTATCAATCTTAAACATTTCCTTAATCTGAGCATAGTGTAACCAGTCTCGCACTTTATCTTTCATTTTCTCTAAACTCTGCAGTTTCCAATTGTCTCCATCCCTTTCTAGTATTTCCCAATATTTTGGCCAATTGGCCTCCATATTGGGTCTTTTTCGGGCCTTAGCCTCCAAAGGTGACAGCCACCTCGGTGTTTTATTTTCTAATAAGTCTTTGTATCTTGTCCAGACATTAAATATTGCTTTTCTGACAATATGGTTCTTAAAGACCTTGTTGATCTTAACCTTGTCGTACCATAAATATGCATGCCATCCAAATGCATTGTTAAAACCTTCCAAATCCAGCACATCCGTGTCCTCCAGAAGTAGCCAGTCTTTTAGCCAGCAGAAAGCTGCGGCTTCATAGTACAACTTTAAGTCTGGCAGGGCAAAGCCCCCTCTTTCTTTTGCGTCCGTTAATATCTTAAACTTAATTCTGGGCTTTTTGCCCTGCCAGACAAATTTGGAGATATCTTTCTGCCACTTCCGGAAGCACTCCGTTTTATCTACAATCTGCAATGTCTGAAACAAAAATAACATTTTTGGCAATACATTCATCTTAATAGCAGCTATTCGACCTAACAATGAAAGTTTCAATTTTGACCAGCAATCCAAGTCTCTCTTAATTTCAGACCAACATTTTTCATAATTATCTTTAAACAGACTCAAATTCTTTGCTGTTATGTTTACCCCTAGGTATTTAACTTTCTTAACCACAGTTAACTCTGTCTCTCTCTGAAACCGTTCCGACTCAATATCTGTCAAGTTTTTTCCCAACACCTTGGTTTTTTGCTTATTTAGTTTAAATCCCGCCACCCGACCAAAATCTTGGATTAGTTGTAGTACTCTTTTCGTACTAGATTCTGGCTCCTGTAATGTCAGAACTAAGTCATCTGCAAACGCTTTAAGTTTGTATTGTTTCGCTCCGACCTGTATCCCTTCCACCAACCTGTCCCCTCTAATCATGTTCAAGAGCACCTCCAGGACCGAGATAAATAATAACGGGGAAATCGGGCAGCCTTGTCGTGTTCCTTTTTCAATTTTAAACTCTTCTGTAACCACATTGTTAACTATCAGTTTAGCCTTTTGTTCTGAATATATTGCATCAATCCCATTCTCAAACCCCCGGCCCACTCCCATTTCTTTTAAATTCCCTTTCATAAACTTCCAGGATATGTTATCAAAGGCCTTCTCCGCGTCTATAAAAATTAAAACAGCTTTAGTATTTATGTCTGTTTGTAAAAGCTCCAATATATCTATAATGTTCCTTGTATTGGCAGACATATGTCTACCTGGGAGAAAGCCTGCCTGGTCTTTATGAATTACTTTGTTTAAAACCCTCTTGAATCTACTTGCCAAAACGTCTGCAAATATTTTGTAATCCACATTTAAAAGGGAGATGGGACGGTAGTTCTTAAGCTGTGTCTTTTCAGTTTCCGATTTTGGTATCAATGTGATGAAAGCTTCTTTCCACGATTCTGGCGCCTTCTTCCCCTCTAAAATTTCATTGCTGACCTCCGTCAGTGGTTGTATCAAATAGTCTTTCAATGACTTATAATACTTGGAGGTCAGCCCATCTGGTCCTGGTGATTTGCCCTGTTTCATGTTTTGGATGGCCTGCTCAATCTCTTGTCGTGTTATTTTGCCATTCAGAATTGATCTATTTTCTTCTGACAACTTTGCCAGTCCATTTGTCTTTAAAAATTGTTTAATCGCTGCTTCATCTTGTGGCCCTTGAGTGTATAATTTTTTGAAATATCTCTGGAAACACTTTCTAATCTCTCCGGGGTTCTGGATACATCTTCCTTCAATCTCTAAGTTTGTCACTGTGTTTAACTTTTGTCTCCTCTTCAACTGCCAAGCTAGCAGTTTTCCACATTTATTAGCCGACTCAAAAGTTTTTTGTTTCATTAGTTTGATTTTCCATTCTATTTCCTGATTTATCAGTTTACAATATTGTGCTTGGTAAAGTTTGATTTCTCTCAGAATCGGCTGGGACTTCGGATTAAGTCTTAACTTCTTCTCCAACTCCTTGATTTTTTCCAAAATTTTATCTTTCCTTTCGTTTTGTTTCCTTTTCTTTACTGTGTTCTGTTGTATCAGGAACCCCCTCATCACGGCCTTACTTGCGTCCCAGATAGTTCTTTTTTCCACTGTAGTGTTCATATTGATCTCAAAATAATCCTTTAGGGCTTTTTGGGCCTTCTTAGTAATCTCCTGATCTCTAAACAGGCCATCATTCATCTTCCATCTGAAGGAACCGGTTGGAATCAATGTCATGTCCATTCTCAGTGCGTTATGGTCGGAGCATGTCTTTGGGCAGATTTCCACCTTTCTGATCTTAGGTGCCAGACCTCTAGTTATCCATATCTGGTCGATTCTTGTCCAAGTCAGTTGGGCTTCAGAGAAAAATGTTCCTTCCCTTCCCAAGGGGTTTCTCACTCTCCAAATGTCAATCCAGTCCATATTGTCTGTCATTTCAAAGAAGGTCTTTGGTAGTCTCCCATCTTTAGAAATTTTTTGGCTCTGTGACTTATCCATGTTGGTTGATACAACTCCATTCATATCTCCCATCATAATGATGTTGTTGTAGTCCAGATAGTCCAGCATAGTCTCATGCAACTTCTTATAGAATTCCGATTTTCCTTCATTTGGAGCATAAATTCCTAATATCAGTATTTTTTCCCCTTGATGTTGTATTTCTATCGCCAAAATTCTTCCATGCTCATCTTTAAACAGAAATTTAGGTGAAAGGCTCTCTTTTGCATAAATTACCACACCTCTCTTTTTAACTGTATCCGAAGATATAAATTCCTGACCAAGTCTTTTATTTATTAACACTTTTCTGTGGAGCCTAGTCACATGTGTTTCCTGTAAGCAAATAATGTCCAAATGTTCCTTTTTTAAAATGTGAAAGATTTTTCTCCTTTTTCCTGGAATGTTACAGCCATTTATGTTCCAGCTCAAAAGTTGCAGAGACATCCTGAATATATCTGGTTATTCTTGCTGTGGGGGTACCTTATTCTCAGATTTTTGGGGGTCCGAGGGTGCAGGAACCCCCGGAGGTTCAGGCCCTGGGGGTAATCCAAGTCCCTTGTGAAGATCTTCTCCGTGTGCCACCAAAAACTTGTCTCTATCCTCCGGCGTTCTAATTTTGGTCTTCCTCCCTCTGGAAGTAAACGATAAACCTTGGGGAAACTCCCACCTGAAGATGATTGAGTTGCTCCTTAGCAATTTTACTAATTCCGAGTAGTCTGCTCGAAGATCCAACAGCTGTTTAGGAATATCCTTATAAATTTCAATTCTTTTGTCCAAAATATCCAGTGACTTTCCGTAGTGCAGGCCTAGAATCTTGTCCCTTTCCTCCTTTGATCTCAATATTATCAAACAGTCTCTGGGCTTCTCCTTCTTTATAAGTCTTCCAAGCCTAAAAGCAGATAGTATTTTAAAGTCTTTTTCTTCTAAGTTCCAAAACTTGGAAAATTCTTTGGTAAGGAACTCAGTTAAGTTACCTTCTTCCACTTCTGGAATTGAGCGTATCCTTAAATTGGCCTCCCTGTTCCGAAGTTCTGTCATGGAAAAGTAGATCTGGTGTTCTCCTACTTGTTTGCTGAGTGGTCTTACTTCTTTTTCAAGCTGTCCCAATCTTTGGCTAGTGTCTTCCGCCAGTTTCCGATTTTCACCTACAGCCTCCTTCAATTCTCCAATAGATTGAACATTCTGTGCAACTTGTCCAGTTAGTCTATTTAAACTTTCTGTGTTTAAGTCAATTTTAGCTGATTGCTGGTCAGCCTTTCTGTCCAGAGCCTCCAATTTTTCAAAAATTTTCTCCAAAATAGTGCCACTTGCTCCTGAGGCCATATCTTCCAGTTGTAATTCCTCAGTTTCTCCCTCCCCTGATTGTAGCAGGGAAGCCGCTTCTGCCTCAGGAGGCAAAGTAGTAGGCAAAGCAGGCACAGATGATCTACGCTGTGAGACTGTCGGTAAAGTTAACGTTGTTTGTCTGGTTCTTCCCCTTTTTCTTGTTCCACTCATTCCAAAGTTATCTAAAAACCAAGGTCAAACTGAATTGTTCCCATGAGAAAGTAAGAGCCCAGATGGTAACACTCAAACAGGAGGCCGGGAAAGAGAAAGTAAAACAAAGTCACTGCTGTAAATCCAAAAATCCTCTAGGTGGAGCTTAGAATGTCTTTGGGGAGGAAGTCCAATCCAATTAAAATTAGTAAGTCTGGATTGATCTCCAAAGATCTTCACAAAGATAAATTTTAGCAGAGTTAAAACTTAAAGCCAAACATTGTTTCCAAAAGTGCTTAGACCACAAGTGTTTCAAAGTAACAAATTCAAACTCAGTATGTTCCAAAGTTCAGATTCAAAGTATCCAAAGCCTGCAGGCTGACTGCTCAGTTACTCAGGCAGCTCCAGTACCTGGGTTTCTTACTTTTATTTGTAATCCAATAGATCAACAGAAGACAGGTACCCTTGTCTCAATGAAGGTCCAAAAATCAGCCACTTAAAGTCTTTAAATCAGCCAGAAACAACAGTTTAAATAGGTGCCAGATCAGTCAATACAAAACGTTACTCTTTGTCTCCACTCCTCCTGCTCTTTACTTTCAAGTTCAGTGTCAGCGGAAGACGGACTTCCTGTTTTTCGTCACTCCGCTTTCAGCCAAATTCACAATTTTTAGAGGCTTTAGAAGTATATTGTCCAAATTACTCACGGGTTGTTGCTTTCCAAAGTTAGCAGTTTCAAGAAGAAAGGTCAGCGCTCACCGGCAACAGCGACGCGGCTTCGCTCCGTTGATCGCGCAACGACCCACAGCGCCGCTACCCCCTCCGCGGTCCGGAGCCCCTTACGGGGTCCCTTCGTCGTTTTAGGGGCTGCTTTTGGCGCCCGCCGGGTCTCAAGACCACAGGCTTCTGCTGCCTGTGGTTTTTCTGGATGGGTCCCCGCTTCGCCGTAGCGGGCGACCCGTTTCGACGGAGCTACCCTCTCCCGTTCAGGAGCTGGCAGCCATTGCCGTTCGCGCCGCCTCCGGAAGTCAGGAAGTTTGTGACTGTTGCCATGGGAACAAAGGGGCAGTCCATTCTGTACTGAGCACCGGATGTTAGCTCAGTGGGTTTGTCATATGACCTGTACAGGATGTACATGGGTGGGGAGTTTCTCTCTGTTTGTTGAAGAGAGCAGACATCTTTACTGTATGACTGCTAAAAGACACAAATAAAGACATGTAGATACGTTTCTGTCTGTGTCTGATTCCCCTCCCTGGGGATATGCAGGGAGGAGGAGAAGGAGGAGAAGCAGTTGGTGTGTTTTCCTCACAGCCTGAGGAAAATCGCCGGAACGGACCTCGTATGTTTATTCCTGCTGGGAGTCGCCGGAGGGAGGTCTAAGGAATTCAGCCGGTGCCTGAACAGATAGGCACATACCTCAGGACGGGCTAGAATTCTAACAGATGTGACCTGTCACAAATCAGCAGGGCTTTGAAGGTAGCAGTGTGTCCACAACTTAACTTCCCCCCACAGGCACATCCCGCCACATGTGGTGGGAATGCTCCCAAACCAACCCATTCTTACAGTCTTACAGGAAATAAGCAAAATAACTAAACAGCTATTAGAAGTCACCCAAGAACTGGCCCTACTAAACATCTTCCAAGATAATAATGCCCACACACACTATAAATAGCTCATAGCCCACTTACTCTCAGCAGCCAGAAACATCATAGCCAGACACTGAAGAGACATGTCAGGAGTAAACATGGACCAATGGTATCAAACTATAGGGGAAACAGCCTTATTAGAAAAACTAGAAAAATTAATCAATGGACTGAAAGTGGCACGGGGACAAATAGAAGACGCCTTCACTCCATTATGGCTCCCCTTTATCACATACACAGCTCAACAAGACAACAAGAACCTACCAACAGCATTTGAATCAATATGGTTGACCTGACCCAACAATCCCCCCATGAACATACCTCACTGCAGCCTGCTAAGTTAACCAACCATGCCCTGCCCCCAACCTCTCTCACTACCAAGAAAGATGTATGTGTTTGTGTTTGTGTGTGTGTGTGTGTGTGTAAATATACATATGAAATAAATGAATAGAGAACCTACTTAAGTGACACTGGCATGAAACCCCACAAACATACTAAATATTACCACCTCAATACCCTCTTCCCCTCCCCCTCTTCTTCTTCCACCACCTTATTCTGTATAATGTCTAACATCAAATGTAAAAAAAGGACTATATGACTTGAAAAAAGACAATACACATTTTTCATTAACCATGAAAATCTCCCTAATCCTACTAAGGATTGTGTTCTAAAACTGTACTCTAAATAGGCCCCATAGGATTGTACTATAATTCTTTTTAGTCAAGCACATTGTCTTCTGGAAAAAAAAGATCCAATGATCCTTTTTCATCATTCAATTAGGATGTTTGAGGAACTTGGTATTTGTCAATTCCAAAATGAACTGTCGTCATCTACACATCCTGGACTAATGAGCAGATTGGAACTTACCTTTCAAACAGCATTTGAATGTGAATTGCTGCACATATTTTTTTAAAAGAACCAAAATATTTTCAGCGTAATGCATAAACAGGATGGAATGGATGTATGATTGAACACATGAAAAAGTAACATCAGCAAAAAAATAGACCGTAATTTCTCTGCCTGACACGGCTCAACAAATGGAATGGGTCAATTTCTCCATGCTGCACAGATTTTGTTTTGCATTTATGGCTGTGTGAAGTTTAGAAAGTAGTCTAAACTGGTTTGGCCCATGTCGTCATATGGGCTAATTAAAATTGCCCCCCACATATTAGCAATAATGTATAAATCACCCTTGAGCAACTATATATGTCAGGGGAAGGTGTTCTAATCCTTTCAGTATTAAGGATATATTGTTGTTGAATATTGATAGGTTAGCAGCACTGAGTGCTATGCCTTGCCGAAGACGGTGTATATTTCTAGAACAGCAATCTAATGACAAGAAGGAAAATAAAAGCAAACAATTTAGGTCCATGTAACCAGCCTCAGGCCAATGACGTATGGTATATTTAATTTACCAAATTAGAACAAACACCTGCTCCATTTAAGAACGTGTTTATTCTGAGCAACAGTGCTCTGATTTGTTTGGTCACAAAATGTTGAATTCTCAGTCATACATTCAGATATTGTATTACAGCACTTGGCAATTTTATATCCCACTGGGGCACCTAAATCACCTTGTAGCTTTAATGAGCCTTACATAAAATTTCCACGGGTGAAGTGGCTGTGAAGAATAAACAGAAAGATTCCACTTTCTTCCGTCACATATATATTAAGTTTTTAGGTTCTAAACCAGCAGATATATTTTAGCTGAATTTTTCAACTTTACTGAAGTTTGTTGTCCACATTTAGTTACTCTAAATAGCATGTTTTGGAAGAGAAACCATTTGTGGCCTTTTTTTTTTTTTAGAGCCATATCAACCTTTTCTGTTCAGTGATGAATGTTTGTGTGGTGTCGAGAATAACTGAGTCTTCTGCAGTGGCCGAAGAACTCTGTCATGGACAATTAGGAATGTGACCTGTTAATTTATAGAAATAATATAAAATCCTACCAGAATTTCTAAGAGGCAAGGCTGCATAGAATTGTCCTTTGTTTTACCTCAGATGCTATTTAGACTATGATGAGCCCGTATATTCTCTGATATATGTGCTACACCAAGGGAACTGCTCCGAAACCAGGCATTTTCACAGTCCTGCTTGCTATGAATATACAACCAAGTCTTTGTTATGGATATGTCGTCTGCAGTTAGAAGAAGTTATGCAGGCTGATTTTAACATCACATTTCCTGGCAATAAGACTGAAAGGGAATTTGATTTCTGACTCACAAGCAACTGCATTCTGCTATGGCTCTTTGGTAGCCATGTAAAACATCTAGGCTTGCATTTTTTAGAGATGTGCAGCAGATCTGAAAGAATCCTAAATCCAGAGCTGAAGTGGGGTGTTTCAGAGGAATTCTGGGACGGTCAAAGGTGAAGCAGGATCAGTATCCGGCACTTTGAATCAAAGCGAGGACCCTCCCCCAGCGCTTCATCACACTCAACAATTCAAACAATGAAAACAAAATGCTGCTGGCAACTTGTCTGTTGAAAGTGAAACTAAGCTTATCTCTAAGCTTATCATATAAGGAACACCAGGGGTGGGGAGGGGTGAGGTACAGTGGATGCCAGCATGGAGAAAGAGGTAAGAGAGAAGTCAATTGTGACTGACAGGCCTAGTTTTCCTGGACTTTCTCATCCTGGAACTTTAGAAGAAGGATAGGCCTACTGAAGTAAACAAATAGCCTTGAGTTTCTGAGGAGCATGAATGTTGCTAAAAGAGTTCCAGTGAGGCTTGTCTTCTGCTTGTCCAGCCCACCCATTGAATTTGTTTGTTTGTTTGTTTGATTTGGTTTAACCTTGCTGATGTTTTGACTTGCTGTTTGCTTGTTCTTATTAGAGCCAATAGTCGCCTGCTGCCCCACTCTTCTCTTTAGAATAGTTCTGGTCTGAGAAGTTTGCTTTCAGCTCAGTGAGTACTTTATTTAGCCTGCCCAAAGTGATATTAATCAATCATTGCCTGCCTAATATTGTTAAATTCTTTGTGTGTGTGTGGTCTTTCCATGCACACCTTAGCCTCTCTCAAGTGATCTTTTCTTTTCTTTTTTATTGCCAAGCCATATTGCCATGGGCTGCCTTATTAAACCATGATTGTTGTTTTTTATTAGGATTTGTGTGTGTGTGAGAGAGAGAGATTCTATTTGCTATTGGACCATATCTGTAATATAGGATTCTGCAGAAAGTGGTCAAACTAGTCTCCTGGTTAAGTTAATTATTCTAGTAAAATCTGTTAAGCATCTCTTTGCAAGACGAAAGGCTACAAGTGATGGATGGGCACACAAAAAAGCTAGCTGGAGATGCTTCCAGAAAGCAGGCATGGCCCATTTTCTTGGCTAGAGGTGATGTCATCAGGAGCATCTGACAAGGAGGGGCTGTTGTGCACACCTGACCTTTCAGCACTGGAGCACTGAGCTCTGTAAGTGCAGCTTTTTCCCCGATCAAAGTGCAGAGTGTTTGAGGACCGGGACATTTGCAGGGAAACCAAAATGCTTGTTTACCAAGCTATTGTACTGCCAACCTTACTTTATGCTTGTGAAACATGGACCACTTATAAACAACATCTCCAACTCCTTGAAAGGTTCAATCAACAGGGTCTCCACAAAATGTTACATATCACTTGGGAAGAGAGGAAAACTAATGTCAGTGTACTAGAAGAAGCAAAGATCACCAGTGTCAAAGCAATGATTCTTCAACATCAACTTCATTGGACTGGTCATGTTGTGCGGATGCCTGATTATCATCTTCCAAAACAACTACTCTTTTCTGAACCTAAAAATGGAAAACATAATGCTGGTGGACAACAAAAGAGGTTTAAAGACTCTCTCAAGGCAAATCTAAAAATAAATAAATATAGTAATATAAACACAGACAATTGGGAAGCACTAGTTTGCGAGCACTCCATTTGGAGAACAGCCTTTACCAAAGGTGTCATGGACTTTGAAGACAACCAAACTCAGGACAAAAGGGAGAAATGTGCCAAGAGGAAGGCACCTTTGGCAAACCCTCACCTTGATCAACTCCTACCTGGAAACCTATGTCCCCACTGTGAGAGGATATATGGATCTAGAATTGGCCTCCACAGTCCCTTATGGACTCACTGTTAAGACCGTGTTCATGGAAGACAATCTTACTTGGCTACGAGTGATCTCCAAAGAAGAAGATGAAACAAGGGAATGGCTCAGTGTGCAGCTCATCTATGAACTTGGTCCAGATTCAGAATTATTATTATTATTGAAAGGTTATTCTTAATGTTAGAATGACCAATCAGCATTATTGTTATGGATCACTGACAGAAACCAAGCTCCAACAGTGATACTGCAGTCTCTTACTGAAGGGAAAAGCAAACATATACACCCTAAATAAAATAAGGTGATCCAAATTTATAGATAAGAAAATATACCCTGCTAGGGTGAGAGAAGAGAGCAGACTCTGAGATAAAAATTCATGGAAGGCTTTATGAACCGCCTTATAAAATAACAAAAACCAATCTTTAGAGAGCAATAGACACCAAACAGCTTATATGTAGTGGGTTATATGCGACAAGCATCACAGCCTATACTGAAATCAAAAGATACGGCCCTCTCAAGGGGAGCCATCAATACTGGATCTTTTTCTTATCATATACCACAACAAGAGCTTCATGGCTAAGTTACTGCATATTATATTATCTGTTTACATCATCTCAGACTCAGAGCAAAGCAAAGATAATGTTCATAGACCTACCTTAGAAGTATGGATGTTGGAGGAATCCATTGAAAACAAGCAAATATCAATGCCCATTTGTTCCCCATTGTGGCACTGACTCTTGCTGTGAAAGCTCTTCACTTTAGTTCTCATCAATGAACCTTTTAAAAACACGAACCCATTATATGTAAATAGACACAATTATATGTAAATATATTGCTTTGCATATGTTATTTCTTATCCATTGTTGTATACAGGTGCCTCTTTGCTTTTCTTGATTCTGAAGTGTTGTTTGTTTCCAAAGGCCGAGACTGAAATCCTAAACATGTTTGCTCAGAAGTAAATCCCATTGAATTTGCTGTGGTTCTAGAACCCCTTATTATGGGGTTAGAGTTTTAGTCTAAATCTGCTTCCTTCTGTATTTTTTAAATAAAAAAAGTGGAATGCATTGCTCATTATTGCTCTTTTCACGTGGAAATATGTGATTTCTTTTACTTCGGGATTTTACCTGTGTTTCTCAGTTAAAGACCTAACCTCTTTGTCAAACTGGAGAGAACCATATGGATTTGACTGCCCATTTTTATCATGCTAAATCTTTGTTAAATTAAATGAAAATTTGTTTCCTCCCCTCCTTCCAAGTTTTTGTCCTGTAACTAAAGTGTCCCTTCCTGATGCCTGAGGGAGGGATATGAGATAGGATGGCAAGTTTATAATGAACTGTGAAATCTACCTGCAATTCTAATCCCACTTAGTTGGGAGTAAGATCGACTGAATTCAATGGAATTTACCGTACTTCAGAATGTTTATGTTTACAATAATAGATGACTTGTGGTTGAGATATGCATGTCTCTGTGCTATGTATTTTTTTAATGTATATTTCTGCATCACCAGACTACAAAATAGACAAAGCAGACCTGTGCAAAATAAACAAACTGTAGCGGAAATAAACTAATTGTAGTGAAACAGATAAAAGTGTGAGTGAATATTGGAACAGACTGAGACATGTTCATACATTCCTACTTAAGAATCACCATAATTCTTCTCACTATAAGAGTTATTCATTGATGGCCATAATTATGGTTGTGTATTTTATTTCGCTGATATTAATTCCCCCTTCTTTCCATGCATGTGGTACCTATAGGGAACATCCACTAATAGCTTACAGAAGAAATCCCTCTGATAGTTTATTAGTGCAGAATCATAGTGAACAAAGGCATCTAGATTGAGCAGTTCTGTGCACTGGCAGAAATCAAAATCCTAATATTCATGTTAACAGCAAGATGAAGCTGGAGATGCATTATTCAGCAGAAGAGCATTATTAGGTCAAAAGGCAACATCCAGGCAACTAATATAAAGATAACATAAATGTACAGGACAGCTACTGAATGTGAATGTGAATGTGAAGAGAACAGGTTGGTAGAAATTTCCTTTTCATGATTGGAAATGTAGAGATCCTCTTCTTTATTTTATGTTTCTTATAGCTGTGAGTACTGCTAGCTAGGAATGCTAGCTTAAGGGCACAATTCAAGAAGAATGAAAAATGTGAGGGTTATTCTTCATGAATAGTCTTGTATTTTTCAACATGCAGCTCAGCTTCTTTAGTCATTGTTCCCCAGGCGCTGTTGGATCGCAATTCACATCATCCTTGATTACTGGCTCAGCTGGCTGGGGACCAGGGGTGCCAACTTGAATAAAATATTGGGGGGCAGGTAAGCCCCACCCCGCATGGTCAATCACAAGATGTGGCACATGCACACCATTTGAATGGCAATGCCCAACAACTTGGGGACAACTTTATTTTATACTCTGGTTTAGCTGACAGTAGGGCAGCCCTGGAAGGGGATGCAGGTGGCGCTGTGGGTTAAACCACAGAGCCTAGGACTTGCCAATCAGAAGGTTGGCAGTTCGAATCCCTGCAACAGGGTGAGCTCCCGTTGCTTGGTCCCTGCTCCTGCCAACCTAGCAGTTCAAAAGCACGTCAAAATGCAAGTAGATAAGTAGGTACCGGTCCGACGGGAAGGTAAACGGTGATTCCATGAGCTGCTCTGGTTCACCAGAAGCGGCTTAGTCATGCTGGCCAATAAAGCAAGATGAGCACCGCAACCCCAGAGTCGGTCATGACTGGACCTAATGGTCAGGGCAGGAGTGGGAGAAGAGAGATGGCAGGGAGAGTGGTGTGGTCAGGTGACAGCGCCAGTTTTGCCCTGCTGGTGCACCTGCACCAGACACCTCTCCACCACACCACACCACCCCTTCTGATAAGCCACGGCAACACTGCTGCAGTGAAGCTGCCATTGCGTCTCCCTCTCACTGGCCTGTCCACTTCTGATAAATTCTAAAGGCAGAGCCCTGACTGATGTCAAAAACAGTAGCCTTCAACTTGTCTCCCTGTCGTCCCACAATATGCAATGAAACACTTGTGGTATTTTCACACTGTGCATTTCTGAGCCCTTGCTTTAATTCACTGGTTGCTGTTGACGGGAGTGGGGGAAGGTTGTTTGCGCCATGTGTAATATGCTGTGGTACTGTCTGCCCAGCTCACACCCTCATTCATTCAGCTGAATGCCTGGATGGGCTTTTAGGTTTACAAGAGACAATTAACTTCTTGCTGAGGGAACAGTTTTCTCTTCTAAAGCTCCAAGAAGCTCAAATGGTAGCAGAGGAACAGCTCCCATTGATATTCATGATGTGTGTTTCTGTGCATTTATGTCAAACCATTTAAATCACTGTTTGAAAACTCTAAGACACCTCTCTCCCTCCCCCTCTCTCTGTGGGTGCATATACATGCATGTATAAGTATATCTGCATATGTCCACATGCACACAGAGAAAGAAGCTGCTGAATAAGCTGGGAGTGTATGGAGAATTGGCTGCAGATATCTGAATATGCATTTGGAATGGTTTGAGGACTATCAGGTCAACCACACACCCTTTTTCAATGAGATGATGTTGGGGTGTTGCCTATTTATGTGTAGAAAGCTTTGATAAAATACCTCCTCCCACCCCAAACTTTGTTTTTATAAAATATTTTTCTATGTGTTCATAATGGCTACACATCGCTATTAAGTGTCGTGAATCTAATCTTCCCCAACCAATTTCCTGCCTTAAGCTGCATTAAAAACACTAGGAAATTTGCAATCAAAGGCTTGTGTCCTGAGTTATCATCACAGATAGCCTGTTTTCGGCATGCAGGAAAATGAGGTGGTAGACTCTTGAGGTGGTTAAGTAAGACTTTCAATTTTTTGCCATTTTTGAATGACAAATAACTGTAGCATATAACAGAGAAATGCTGTTGTTCAGTCTGGTGCCTGAGATCAGTGTGCTGTCTGGTTTTGTTTTTAAGGGTCACTGCTCCTGCTACAGTTTTTATTATTATTATTATTATAAAAACCACACCATTTTCTTTAAAAGAAAAAAAAATCACTTTTAGACTAAGAGAAACCTGCTACATATTAGGAGTAGGAATGGGGAAGAAATTTGATTCTGTTGGTATTGTATGGAGAGCCATCCTAATCCACACTTTATGAAACAATACATGAAACATAATAGAACCATTCTTCAAATTTCGCACTTTTCTGAATTTTGTAGTGCAGTCCTACAACCAAGTAACATTGCATACTCTTGCATACGGGAGTAAGCTGTATGCAAAAATGAAAGTGTTAATGAAAATGGCATACAAAAATGCATTCCATTAGGGAAAATTGCTCTGCATATCAAGCACAATAGCATTAAAAATGTTCATCTTAAGAGAAATTTGTGCTAAAATGCTGGTGTAATTCTTGAGTAATTGGGAATGTAGAGAATTGAATAAAGTTGGGAAAATGAGGTACTGGGCAGAGGGACCCACAGTTTGCCTATCCCCAGGTCGGAGCCCTGCCAGGGACTTGTATATAACTTTGTCAATTATTGGCACCTGTATGGATCCCGAATTCAATCATCAAGTTTCAAGAAAACCATACAGATGGTACTTCCAGCTAACTCTATTATTATTATTATTAATTATTATTTATTTATTTATTTATTTATTTATTTATTTATTTATTTTAAGGAGTCAACTCTTCTACCAAAATCCATTAATTGTGGGTTACCGTAATTAATTTTTTCCATTCCCAACTATTTTTTAAAAAATTATTTGTAAAAGTATTTATATACTGCTCTCACGTAAATTATTAGGGGAGTGTACATAAATATAAAAACATTTTAAAGCCCAGTTTTTATAAGCAGTACAGAACAATCAATAAATTGATTGGCTACTCAAGGAAATTTTAAACAACTGCATAGTCCTGGAAGTATGAAAAAGTATTGAAAGAGATGCCTAATAGTCAAAAGTAAGGATGCTGCTTAATCTCTGCTGGGTGTGTGTTCCACAGCATGGGACCAGTGTCATGAAATATCTGACTTCTGATGGAGGCCAGGTAGATCTCTGTAACACAGGGGACAACACATTCCGGTGGTGGTGGTACACTCCTAATAACAATGCATTGTTGTTGTTTAGTTGTTTAGTCGCGCCCAACTCTTCATGGCCCCATGGACCAGAGCATGCCAGGCACTCCTGTCTTCCACTGCCTCCTGCAGTTTGGTCAAACTCATGTTAGTAGCTTCGAGGACACTGTCCAACCATCTCGTCCTCTGTTGTCCCTTTCTATGCATTAAGGGAGAATAAAAACTATACTTTAAGCCCTGTTGAACTCAGTAGGGTAAATTGCAATTACCCTGCTCCATGGACTTTTGAGGGTGGTGAAACAATCAATAGACAACCAAGAAACAACTCTCTGCCAGTCTTAACATATGAGAGGGTCTGCAGGGATGGGAGAATGTTGAAGTGTGTAGATGCAATTTCATGTCTCTTTTTTTATAATGTCTGGCTCCACCCTCAGACAGCACATTGGGAAAGTGCCACCGCTAGCAATTAGAAGACAGGCAGCCAACATCAGGTGTGACCTAAGCAGCTTTCACCACTTACAACTGCAGAGTGCTAAGGAACATTGCATGCATCAATGTGAAAATGCTGCCGTTCCCCAACACACAATCAACAGGTTTGTAATCGAGTGGTGCACTGCAGTGGGAGCTGTTTCCAAAAATGTAGATTATGGTATTTTGTTAATTGCAGAAAATGGTAACCGCACAGAGTGGCTCCATTCATCCAGGGTGTTTTGTAGTACAATACTATAATTTAGGCACGTCTGTGCTAAACGCAGTCAAACCAGCCATTGGGGACAGGCCTTCATTTTGAGGAAAGGTTTTTTGACTACATTTCAAGTGCAATCCATTGCAAACTTAGCAAAGGGAAGGAGTGCTAAATATAGTAACTGATCTCAGGCATGGTAAAGCTCAGGCAGCCAGGACAGAGCTCTGATATTACTTTAGCAGCAGCAGTTGTGTCCCTATCGCTAGTCCTGTCCTCATTGGAAGGTGCCATTTCAGTTAAAGGTGTTTTATTCTGATGGACTGGGGGAGACTGGTATCACTAAAGCCCCTGTGATGGAGTCCTTTGAGTCTGACGAGGGCAATGCTACGTCATTGGGCCAGAGGGGCATTTCCCTGTCTGGCTTGTTTGAAAGCACCTCTGGGGCTGGCCATGTGTATCATTCCTCTATTGCTTCTAAGTCACCCTCATCCCCTGAAAAAGGGAAGCCCAACTTCAGGATTATGGTTCAACAAAACACAATATATTATTATCCAGCCAACTTTTTGTTGCATCTATTTACAACAGAGCAGTAAGACCTGGTTTCCCCTCCTCTCCTCTCACATGAATCCACCCTGAAAGGACACCCTAAGCATTTCCTGAACTCTTGAGGGTTAACTTCCAGGTTTCCTGCCTCAAAGCACATTCAAACTCCTGCCAATAGCACAGGTTCTGGTTACAACAATCAAACAAAATGTGGATGTGAAACTTAGATGTACAATATTATGCTTCAGGATCTGCATTTGTCTGACAGGGTGCAAACTCATCAGAGAAGAACAGTGGGTGCATAGTGGAGAAAATGTAAGCCTTGGAGATCTTACAAAAGAAAAAAAAGAATAGTGGGGACGCTTGAAAAATAGTTTGATTCTTGCAAATTGCTGTATGAAATGAACATACAGTGGTGCCCCGCAAGACGAATGCCTCGCAAGACGAAAAACCCGCAAGACGAAAGGGTTTTTCGGTTTTTGCGTCGCTTCGCTAGACGATTTTCCATATGGGCTTGCTTCGCAAGAAGAAAGCCCATAGGGAAATCTCCGGGGACCTCTTTTAAATGCTGGCGGTGGGGAGCAAAGCCTTCCCCCCCCCTCCGGCCTTCAGAAGAGATCCAGGAAGGTCGGCGGGGGCCGAAAGGCTTTGCTCCCCACCGCCAGCATTTTAAAAGCGGTCCGGGATAGCAGGGAAGCGCTTCCCGCTATCCCGAACGGCTTTTGAAGGCAGGCGGGGGGGGGGGAGCAAAGACTTTCGCCCCCTGACGGCCATCAGAAGAGGTCCTGGACCTCTTCTGAAGGCCGGCGGGGGGCGAAAGTCTTTGCTCCCCCCTGCCTGCCTTCCCGGGAGAGCGGAAAAAGGCGCTGCTATTCTCCACTCTCCCCGAGGCTTTTGAAGGCAGGCGGGGGGGGGAGCAAAGACTTTTGCCCCCGCCAGCCTTCAGAAGAGGTCTTTGCCTTCAAAAGCCGTCCGGGGGCTTTTAAATCGCCCCGGGACAGTCCCGGGGCGATTTAAAAGCCCCCGGGAAGGCAGGCAGGGGACAAAGACTTTTGCCCCCCGCCTTCAGAAGAGGTCCTGGACCTCTTCTGAAGGCTGGTGGGGGGGCAAAAGTCTTTGCTCCCCCCTGCCTGCCTTCCCGGGAGAGCGGGAAGGCAGCGCTGCTTCTCCGCTCTCCCGGGAAGGCAGGGGGGGAAGCAAAGACTTTTGCCCCCCGCCAGCCTTCAGAAGAGGTCGGGGGACAGACTGTCCCCGGACCTGGTCTGAAGGCGGTTTCCATAGGAACGCATTAATTGATTTTTAATGCATTCCTATGGGAAACCGTGCTTCGCAAGACAAAAAACTCGCAAGACAAAAAGACTTGCGGAATGAATTAATTTCGTCTTGTGAGGCACCACTGTATCTGCACCCTTCAGACGAATGGAAATTCAAAATTATCCACCAGATTTTGCAGTTTCCTGAATTTTTTGGCACCTTGATGCTAAGGCATCATCGAAGCAGTTTACAAGTATAAAACCAATTTTAAAAATTGCATAATTAAAATAGACAATAAAAGAATTCCATCAAGACGTTAAAATAAACATCCACAATTAAAATGTGGAATAAACAAAACAGGAGGTTCAGGTCAGGAGATGAAGAAAATGTTTGTCTAAACAGGTTTATCTTCAAGAACCAGCCGAATGCCAATATTGCTGAGGCCTCTCATATTTCAGCAGAGATCTATTTGGTATGGTATCCCTGTTCCTCTATGTTTATAAATAAGTTTGTTTGCTGAGTAGACCCAATTTAAATGGATTGCCCATTGAAACTGGACTGCATAATTCCAGGACTTCGCAAAAGAAGGAATATTGAAGTTTCATTGAAGCCATCAGAATATCCTGGGGCAGAACCGAAATCACTTTACTAGTGTTGTGTTATTGGCTCTGCTACATTTTGATAACATATATTCTGAAATTTTCAATACTATCAGGAAGACTAGGTTGCCTAATATATAGCCAGACAAATAGTAACCATAATTGGTTTGAAAATCAGACGCACGGCATATATGTCCTGTTTATGGGACAAGGTTAATTCTGCTATTTCTGCTACAAATGTCAGGTAATGTAGTTATATCAAATAAATATGCACATTAATTTAAAGAAGAGACAATATGAGTGGTTAATGCAACCAAATGTCAAAGAAAGAATGCTATGCATTAAGGAGCTGTGTTAGTGGCCTTTTTAAATATTTACTTTGCCGCAGAATGCACTCTAACCAGTATACACAACAGCTAAAAAGGTTTAATTATTTGCTTTGAATGAACAATATGTAACCTTGAAGTTTATATAGCGTGTGAGATACATGTGGTTGATTCATAGAGAAATTTCTATACCTGAAGCCAGAACAAGTAAGAAATCATGACTAGCACTGAGCAAACAATTTACATTAGGTAATTGATTGCCTGACTTTTATCTTTTTATTGCTGAGAACACAAAACTCAACAGTGACATTTCCAATTTTCAAAAGGCTTTAAGCAAACCATTTTCCGTTTCAGATAGATCTGCGATTTATACTTGAATATAAATTCTGCTGCTATTCCATTACATTTTTTTATATATGGTTTCTAGGCTACAGGCCTATGTGTACCTATATTGGAGGAATCCTACAGTCCTATGTTGGTGAGACAAAAAAAACACTATTACATAAGATAAGCATATTGTTATGCCTCTACTTTCTGCAAGCTAAGAAAACAAAGCAAACACTGTTTATGAAAGAGATTGCCCAAATTGACTCTGACACTTAAATTCTTGGCTGAATTCCAAACAAATGGTCTTATGACAACGTTCTTTAGAGGTATACTTCAGTGGCTTCAAACCAGTTGATTTTATGAGTGTAACAGACTCTGATACACACCCAGGTTAAGCAAATATTTTTTTAAGAAACTCAAAATTTATAATGGATGTCTTGACCTTTTAGTACAATTTCCATTACATGCACTACATGGTTAGGGTGTTGGTTCAAAGTTGTGTCAAAACTGGTAGCTTTTCACATGATCGTCTGCTGACAATTGTTTGAAGAGATGCTGCAGACCACTCTTCAGCTAACAAGTCTTGAGAGGTGAGTGAAGATCTAAAAATACAAGATATTATAACTCTTATAATCTTGTGACTCCCATCCCCAAACCTAGATCCTGTATAGAGGTATGCAGTGCACCCCTATCACAGAAGTACAGAATTTTCCATCACATAACTACAGTTTTGAGGGTTGACTGCATGAATGGGATGACAATTCAAACAGATGCAATCCTATACTCATTCACCTGGAAATAAATCCCATTGAGCTCAAAATCATTCCCTTGGGTATAGTGCATCCTGTCTTATGAAAAATATTTGAGCATTCTGCTTAAGCAAAGTCCCCAACAAAGAGATTTACACATGTATCGCAAATACAGTATGAGCACTTACATACTTATCCAAATTTGTAACACGTATTTGAATGATACTCTATGAACAATCTGATATTGTTCCCCAGTGTTAATTTTTCACTTTGTTTTAGCAACTCCCACCATATGTAAATAATCCAACAATTAAATTAGTTTATTGGAAAGAAAGGAGAGTTAGTCCAGCATGCCCTAATGCTAAGACTGCAACTCCCATAATTTCTGACCCCTTGTCAGGCTGACTGGGGTGGATGGGAGTGGTAGTTCAACAATGTCTGGAGGGGACCAGGTTGGGGAAAGTTGGGTTAGTGCAATGTTAAATGCAGTAGGTTTTGAAAATAAGTAGAAGGAATGGAAAAGAAAAGAAATTCAAAATGTCCTCCTTCTTTTGAGCTGGTCATTTGCCATGTTTATATTGGAAGTACTGTATTTAATGCAGTTTTTACTCTCTCTCAGATGGACAACATGCTGTGCCTGAATCAGTGGAAATCTATATATTTTCAGTGAAGTACTTGCTGGTTGGTGCTCTGTATTTAGGTTACCTAGTGATTTGGATGCTTGTCAGAGAAAGAGAAAGAAAACAAGCCCTGTATTGTGCATAATATAGAGCAGAAATGTGTACATAAGGTATTACCTTAGCTGCCTGGTATGTGCCATTGAGGCACATTCTTCATTAATTACCTTTTGAGTGAACAGGAAACCAGCATCATTACTATAACAACTGGAGAGATTGTGCGATTTCCACCCCTCCCCCCGTAAGCCTTAAAATGATGAGTTCTGTCTACAGAGCTGTTTGAAATGTTACATTATCCTCTTATTCTTGGTGTGTAAGCATTAAACTGTTAAGTAATGACAAATGCCATCATTGCAGAACTAGACACCATCATTGTGGGGGAAATGCCATATTTTTAATTCCCATTAAAATCATTTCCCCCAAAGAGACTGCAATACATCTCTCAGCTTATGGTTTGTGTGTGTGTGTGTGCTCACATGGGTGGTTGAGGGAAGAATAAGATTCTCAGAATCAGAGCTAGTCTGGAACTGAGAAAATGGTCATGCAAAATGTAGCCCCCTCCCTGCCTGCAGGAGATTAGTGCCTTCCACATCAACCTACACTGTCAAGCCCATGGTTGATATAATAATGAATATCTGACGGTACAGACTATACTGTGGCTGTTTCCCATTAAACAAAGGTACAAGGCCCTCAAGTGCAGCCAGGAATGGTGCCAACACTCACTTCTGAGTATATACCCAGACAAGCTCTAATATCATGGGACAACAGACAGCTGTGAGGCTGCTGCAGGCACTCAGTTATGGGATTCTAGAATGCCTTCTCTGCCTTCTGCAGCTTTTGCATTTTTGCAACAGCTGTTCTTGGAGGTTCCTGAAAGAGGGAGGCACTGTATGGTAAGCAAGTGAGACCAGGAAGATGTCAGCATTCAGCAGTGCCTACCACAACTAGACCACACCATTGCACCAGCTTCTTGGGAATGCACCTGCTTGACTTGTCTCTGGCTTCCATTGGACACTACTGGATGATTGGTCTTCTCCTGGCACATCAAAGTGTTTAGAAATACAAATCAAAAAATTCACTTATATTTGTTGGCCCATCTCATTGCCTGAGATCTGCTTCAGACAACATGGTATCAGTACAGTCGTACCTTGGAAGTCGAATGCAGTCCGTTCCGGAAGTCCATTTGGCTTCCAAAACATTCAGAAACCAAAACGCGGCTTCTGATTGGCTGAAGGAACTCCTGCAGCCAATCAGAAGCTGTGGAATCCCCAACGGACATTTAGCTTCCAAAAATAGTTCGCAAAGCGGAGCAGTCACTTCCAGATTGCGTTGTTCGGGAGCCAAAACGTTCAAGAACTAAGCTGTCCGAAAACCAAGGTACGACTGTACTAGGGATGGGTGTCAATTTGGGTTTTTCTCCATTTTCCCCCTCCCCAGCCTCAAGTTCAGTTCTTTACATTTCCACATCAGTTCATAGCTGCTATCATTTTTTAAAGTCCTCATGAAAATTCATAAGCATTTTGTGTGAATTTCTCCTAACGTATGCATTTTGTATGTAATTTTGCCTGATACACACATTTTGGCAAAGTGATTTTCCCTAGTATAATATTTCAAAGTTGGATCAGGTGAGGGATCCATAACCTAATACCCACCACCCTTTAAATGACATGTGGATTTTCTTACGGCTTAGCTAATTCCTTTTCATCAGCCATGCAGTGCTTGGGGGCTTCCAAGGTGCTTCATGTGCATTATTTTGTTGAGATTTCTGAAACCACCCTGTAAGATATATTTACTATTCTAATTATGGTCTAAATCACTGAGCCTAGGGCTTGCCGATCGGAAGGTTGGTGGTTCGAATCCCTGCGATGGGGTGAGCTCCCATTGCTCGGTCCCAGCTCCTGCCAACTGAGCAGTTTGAAAGCACGTCAAAATGCAAGTAGATAAATAGGTACCACTCCGGCGGGAAGGTAAACGGCGTTTCTGTGCGCTGCTCTGGTTTTGCCAGAAGCGGCTTAGTCATGCCGGCCACATGACCCAGAAAAACTGCCTGCGGACAAACATCGGCTCCCTTGGCTAGTAAAGCGAGAAGAGTGCTGCAACCCCAGAGTCATCCGCGACTGGACTTAATGGTCAGGGATCCTTTACCTTTTAACATCACAGTTTGCCTAATTCATATGTTACAATGAAGAATGTTTCCTGTGAAGTAAGAGGGAGGAGAAGTGAATTGGCGTGCATAAGGGGAGGAGGGATGCCACAGTGGAAAGCACAGAGATCCATAGTTTGGCCCTGATGTCTGAATTAAAGAAGTAGCACTGAAGCCCATAGAAGACCATTATTTAAGAACCACAGCATCTCCTGGGGCTCCTGCGTTTGCATGCCTAAGGGCCTTTTTATTAAAACTTACACTCTCTAAGCATAGTGCTCCTGTCTTTCATCTTTTAAATCATTACGTTCATCACAGGTAGACAGTATAGTACTCTGAAGATGTTTCTGGACTACAACTCCCATAATCCCTGGGTATGTTGACTGTGTCTGATAGGAGCTGTTGTCCAATGATATGAGACCAGTGTTTTCTGAAAGTAAGCAAAGTTTCATCCTGTAAGTTTGTTTCCGTGATACACCGCTATAACCCCTGCTTTTACCCAACGAGACAGCTCCAAACAAACCTTTGCTTTTATCTGGTTCACTGAGATGTGTAAACATTTTTGAGAGGGCTGAGTTTCAACGTCTGATTTAGGATGAAAACCTCAACCACTAGGGGTGGTTTTGACCCCAGACTGTCAGATTCAGTCGTTCAGGCTGGATTGACTTTTGCTCTGGGTATTTGTGCTTAAGGGTGGAAGGAAGCCAAAGAGAAGCTCTTTTTAAAAGTTTGCCTGCTTCCATTAATGTTCTTATAGTTTATATGCTGGCTCACAGAGCTTTGGCTTTCTCCAAGGATGCAGCTGCCCTAACTTACCAGCACAATATGCTATGTTTTTCCCCCAAACTGACCTAGTTGAGCTCAAGTTTTTATTTTGTTCAGCTTTCATCCAAAGCAAGTTCATGTTTTGACCCACAACATAATCCCAGTCCTAGGAAAACTCAAAGAAATATTAGGCTACCTTGCAAGGTAGGCATTCCATCCCTATTAAAAGCAGGAGCTTTCACTGTCATTTTGCATTACTGTTCAGTAATCACTTGAGCATGGAGCTATCATGCACCATGCACTTTAAATACTTTTAACATCAGATAACTATTGTATCAAAGAGGGTAACATCCAACCGACCATCAGATGTCATCATTAGCTGTAGTATTACTTAAATGCATGCTTTTGAAAGGTCATTATCCGACATAATGAAACACAGATGTAAAAATGTATGTTGCAGTTATCTGGACAAGAGATCTTATGTTGGAACCAAAGTGAAACTTTCAGCAACAGCTTTATTGTTCTTTTTCAAAATAGAACATATGTGTAGGTCCTTAAAAATGCTTCCATATTTGTGATGTCGTCTTAAACTTGCTCTTAATAAGAAGATCAAAGCCTGTTGCCTAATCTCCTTTTGCCTTTATTTCTTCCAGCAATGTACCTAAGATGTACTGTATGTTAAGAACTATAAACAATATTTTTCCAGTGACTCACAGATTACAGCTTAGTTCACAAAGAGTGTTATTTGAAATACTTGACTATATTTTTTAAACAAGTGTGAGTTTGGGGGGGAAATTTCTTAATGTAAATAATAGTTCCCCCAGCATTTTTTTAAAAGGATGGAAACATCACAACATAAACGCTGCCCTGGTGTTGCACCAACACGGGGATAATTACTAATTAGCACCAATGTCTGTTTACACTGGGTATGTCAAAATGTACAAAGAAACTTTTGGAAACCGTAGTATTCCAGGCACAACAACAACACCTTGTTTGTAAGATCACACATTGTAAAATAACATAAATATGAGTTAATTTACATAGTTTCATAGTAATTTGCCACATAGCCAACAATGTCTCTGTGTGCCTGGGAAAATTTGTAGGGCTAAGTCACGCACACACAGGCTCAAATACACAATATGTTTTTGTAATATATATATAATAAAAGCATGGAGTTAGCTGGTGATTTTTATTTGAAAGAACTCAATGTCTGCATATAGCGTGATCTGGAACATGTTCCTGATCCAACTCAGAACCATTTAGTGGTTTCCAATCAAAAGAACTGAAAATTTTAGGAGTGTACATTAGGTCTCTGTGTACTACAGATTACAAAGTAAATTGAGGCAATTTCAAACATTTCTGAATCTGATGGTGCCATTAATAAGGTTCCTTGAGTTGGGTCAGGGACTGAGTTGCATCAGAGTTGAGCAGCTCTGTGTTCTTAGCTGTCAACAAACAAACATACAAACAAACACCTGACTGAGGAAATGCCAACAACAATGGAAATTGTAGCTGTGGAAGGCCTTGTATAATTTCACTAGCTAATCAAAATACCACTCACCATCAATCCAATTTGTCAGATAACTTAATGACCGCCTCCTGTCATATTGCTGATGTGACTTCTGTTGATCCGCTGTAAGAGAAAAACAACTGGAATATGCAAAAGTGTTTGTGTGCAGTGGGAAGAGGGCTCACCTTCTGAATCTCTTTGGATGACAGAAGCGCCAGGTTTGGAGCTCAACATTCAGCATCGCTCATAAATCTATCAAACTCCTGTTTAAAACTCACCAGCCTCTTAGTCCCTTGACAATTAAATCAATGCTGCTACTTGTGGAGGAAAGTTCTAATTGTATCACTGAGGCTTGCAGATCTGGCCTGTAATGGTAGAAGCTGACATGAAAAGAAAAGAATTGGATTGCCGTTAGCATCAAACTTATATTGACAACTGAAGCAGGAAGCTAGGCCAGCAGTTCTTGCATGTGTCTGAGTCATACAGTGGGCTGCTGACGAGCTGTCTCTTTGGCAGCAAAGCCTCAGATGCTGTTCTCTTTGATTCTGCTTTGATTCAGAAGGGCTTGCACACTTTTATCCATTTGAGAACAAGATTCCATGCAAACCCACCCGAGACTGACAGTATATGCATGCCAATTTCTTAATGAAAGAAAACTTGCCATCCTGCCCTTCATGCTTTCCTTATTTCCCCTTGTGTATCAAAGTTGTTTTATGCCTCGGGGGCAGAATACACAGCCTTCCTGTGCTGTACAGTGAACCTACACTGAGAGAGAGAGAGAGAGAGAGAGAGAGAGAGAGAGAGAGAGAGAGAGGTGGGGGAAGATACCATTGTAATGTGACAGTTTCTGATGAAAGGGGATTTATGATGCTACATTCCTTTGGCACAGTTCTTTCGGCTGCAGATTTATTTCGTCTTTGTCTCCCTGAAGGTACATACTACCAAGTACACTTCAAGAATCTGTTTTGGGTTTTTTTGGACGGGGAACATTAAAACCTGCAACGCTGTGTTTTTTGTGTGCGTAGTAGCATCCTTTCACTTTAATGAACTGGGGATATTTTATTGAACTTTATGAACACCGAAAAGGGGTCTCCTTGGGAAAATCAGCCAAAGGATATGCAGGGCTTGAATCCAGCAGTTGGGAAACAGATTGTCACGTGGAGGAGGCAGAGCAGTTTCAAAGTAGCATCTGAAGCATTTACTTTTCATCAGATAATTCTAACACAGTTACAAAGGAGCAGTGGAAGGAATGCGGAAGATACAATGGATTCATGCATGGATGCCCACATGGAGAGGGATTGCGATAAGTCGGGATGGGTAAATCTTTCAATTTTGGTTTCTTGCAATTTCTGATTTTGCTAATGTTAACCTCAGTTCACCATACTGCTGCAGCAGTCTGCCATATAAAATAAATAAATAAATTACATAAAGAATTTTAGTGCACATTACTCCTCATGTACACATTTTTGAATGCCCGTTCACCTTAATTTTGCAAGTGTTTTCTCCTCATATAATGCACCTGTTTGTGACTTTTTCACTCCTACACACGCTTTTAAGCACACTTCCCCCAGCGTATGCATTTGTGGACACAGAAGAAGTTAGTCATTTTAACTGGATAATTGCATTACAAAATTCATAGAAGTGCGAATTTTGAAGGGTGAGATGGGTGTACATATAATTTGGGTGTGTTTGCATTCACATATGAACCAAACTGAATTTGTCCACCATTTTGTTGTTGTTATACATTCTAGAAATTATAGGGAACAGGCATTTTGTGTGTACCTCCCTTCCCCACAGCTCATTCTCCGCTCTCTGTGTTCTGCAAGAAATTTGAACTCTGGAGGTCTGAAGAATGAGTATTTTTGCTCTTATTTCAACTCTTTTTTAGCATATTGTGTTTTGAGGATGTTGTGCTGGTTGTTAGGGTGTTTTATTCTGTTCTGTTAGATTTTCATTTAAAAAAAATACTTGTGGTTTTAGTGGTTGGATATGGATGGTGCAGATTTATTTTATTATTCTTTATGATTTAGGAGCTGCAAGAGGACTTTTAGTTTTGAAAAGCAACATGACACTTTATTAAATGAATAATAAGAAGGTGCGAGGCAAGGCTGGGTGGCACACTTGTTTCCTGATTTCCATAATAGCCAGGCATACTATTTGCAGGAGATCCCTGATTTTCCCCATCAACAGCAATTTCATATATTAAAATGAACTGACATACACAGCATATACAGAAGAACCATAGCTGAGATAACGGACTGAAGGGAACTGAGGAGGCCATTTCCAGTAGGGCAGTGGGTCAGAGTTCTCATCATTTAACTTTTTTACGTCCTGCCCCTGGGACAGGGTGATTACTAAGTCCAAAAGTCCTAATGCATTACCATCCAGAAACAAATCTCTGTTTTCCTCGAAGTACTCAGGAAAACAGTGGGAAAGAGTTACTATTGATTTATCCTTCCTTTCCCTTGCTTCCATATTAGCCATCATTCCAATGCCTTAAGATTCTTCCTGGGTTCAGCTGGAGGGCTACACTGAGAAAAGTGGACCAATAGCAATTTATTCTCAAGTCCTGTAACAACAACAGCCAACAGATGCTTTGGACTATATCTCCCAACTTGACCATTGGACATGCTGGATGAATCTGACAGGAGTTGTAATCCACAGCTGGAGGGCATATTGGCGACTTGTCCTGGCTGACTGTAGCACGTGGCCTAACAGCTCAATCACTTATTTTTTCCCAAGAAGAGTTACCCAAGTGCATCCTGAATATTCTCCAGTATTTCAACCATATCGTTTGGGCTAGTTTAATTGCATTTTATAATACTGTATTTGTAAGACCATTCAGTGTTTGCTTGGATTGTTGCTTTTATGATTCACGTCTTGCAGATTTATGCATGCGTTTCTGTGTGTGTTGTATCAGAGTCTCTTTTCCCCCCTTAACATAACTTTTAGAAAATACATTGAAAATTCAGAACAGAATAAAGGCAGTAGAACACAGTAAGGAAATCCCACAACAGCATTTCAACCTATAGTTTTGCATATGATCCTTCCAGTAACATTGCTACTCTGTGGATTTGTCTTTCTGAATTCATTCATAGTTTTCTGAAGATAATTGGTGTAGCAAGTGCCATAGCCTTCCATCCATCCATATTTTCAAACTTGTCAGGATTATTTTTGCTGTTTTCAGTATTTCAGAGACCGTGTGGAGAAGCTTCATGTTGAGACAACTATTTTTTAAAAAGAAAAAGTTCTAGGTGGGTTGTGTAAGATATAAGTGAGGCATATAACAAAGGCACATTTTAAAATTTATGCAGGCAAGTTTAAGGGTAAATAACATTATTATACAATGAGTGGAGGAGAAGGCTGTTGCAGAGTAGTAAATGGCTACAACTACAGCCATTGGGGAAATAGCCTTTCTCCTTCCGTGTAGGTGGGTGTGATAGCTGGTAAGAGAATAGGGGTGCTCTAGGCACATCCTTGGTTTCACCTGTGATGTGTTGGTGTGCCAAATAAAATGTGATGATGGGTTTCTGGAAAAAGAAAAGAGAAAGGAACAAAACAAAAGATGTGTCTATATGTGAGGGCTAGGCAGATGAGATTAGGTCTTCCAAACTAGCTTTGTGTTTGTTTGAGAAAATGGTTTGTTACGGAGAGGAAAGGAAAATAAGACCCTGGTGTTAAACAAAGTTTTAATATACATAATAGATGTATAACTTTAATGACTACAGCTGCTGATCCATGCCTGAATACCTCATTACCTGCATACAAGGAGCATTTGGAAGCATAAAATATTAATGCTGAATTCCAAATGGCCATACCTGTTTTCAGTGTGCCCAATCTGAGATTGGTTCATTGACTTCTTTGTGCTTCCTATATAATTGTGCGCTTCTAAATTAAAATGAATATCCTTTATTTAGTATGCATGAAACCATTACATAACAGTCTACAAATTCACTCCAGATGCATACTAACTGCTAGAATAAGCATTTCAGAGTACAGTTTTACATAATATACTTATCTGCTTCATTTAGCTATCCCCATAAACTCAATACACTCCAAGCATAAACAGGTTGTTAAGTACATTTAAGGATTTTAGAATGAACACCAGAGCTGCAGTTATCATTAAAATGAAGTGCTGATGTTGGAATCGGGCCACACAGAGCTGTTTACCCAGGACTGTATTAGAATTACAATCCTTCCTTTTATTTATCCTGTGGAGTATTGGTGCCTCTGCAATGCATCATTTGATGGAATTTGACGCGGGAAGTACAGTTGTTGAATAAAATGTACAGATGTCCTTGTGTAAAACGATGCATGTATCTGCATCATGAAAGTATGTGTGTAACAGTCATTTTCTCTTCCCAGGGAAGGAATGCTTGGGAAAGGGAGAGTTCCTTCACCAAAGAATAATTCCCAGGATTCTTTTATGTCATGAGAAGCAGCACATCAGGTGGCTATATGACTAGATGAACATTAATTGCTAGTAAGAAAAGTAGACGTAAGGGGGGATATTGGTTTGATTCAGATTTTGATGCAAACCTACCTGAATCACTCTTTCAGAAACAATGGGTGAATTGAAACAGACACAAATTTGCACTTCTCCAGTTTTTGTGATGCAGCTCTCTAACCAACTAATGTGTACAAATAAATAAATAAATCATATGTTAGTGGGAAAGTGTGCATTTAAAAAATGCTTTGAAATGTTTTCTATGCTCAAACAGTATATGAATTTTAGGAAATAAATAATTGAAATTGATGGAGGACCAGCCTGGGAGCAGGACCCTGGTTCTTGATGCTATATCTGAATGTCCTACAAGTGTATGAATAGATTTATAGTCTTTTTATCATATATTTTGAATGTATAAACCTAGGGGTGGAGAAACACCTTGTTACACCCTTTTTATTCTGCTCCTCCAGATATTTTCTGATAAATTAAGATTGTGAGATATTCTGTGGGACCGTGCCCTAGACAATTTGTAAGCATTGTGTGACCTCTTCCTCCTACTCATTGCATCTGTTGGGTTTCCTAATCTAAAAATACCCAAGTTTTTCCTTGCAGGTGCAAAGAGCTAGACTCTTGAGAATGATTACCTATTACATATTACACACTAGTGCTTGATTTTGCATCTGCTAACGATCAGTATTGAATTAAAGGCACACACAGTTTCAAGGAGCTGTCCATTCAGATCATGTATTTTTCAATCGGGTAAGGCTTGGGAGATGATAAAACCCATGCAAGAAATGTTGCTTGTCTGATCAAAATTCCTAAGAAGCACACCAGATTCACTTTGAAGTTTGCTTTAGGCAAAATGCAGTGACAACTTAAGGAAACCCCCTGAGAAATATAGATAATCTTCTTTTAAAATTCACTCAGAATTCCTTGTGAGGTTTGCTTGAGGAACACCCCAAACCCATTTTTGTTCTATTTTGGTGTTTTATTTTTGAGAGTTGGTAGCATCACTAGATGGGGCTGAATTTTAGCTCATTGACTCCTCTGAATTCCTATTGTTGATGAAGGAACAGAGTCCAATGAAGTGTTAGAAGTTATAGAATTGGCTGTAATGTGATTTCTGATACACTACCACTTTCTCTGCTTGGAGTTTTCAACTGATATAACCACAAGAGTGAAAAAATTCAATTAATGTCAACTGAAGTGATGCATTCTGTGATATGGACACCAGTCAACAAGTAGCTGGATTAAGACCAACAGGGCATTCTACATAGGTCACCAAGCAATGTTGAAATAATAAAGGAGAAGAGCACATCCATTACTGAGTCAAGAGAATTCAAAGCAATGACTTAGAGGTGAACGACTTCATATACTTGTTCCATCTCACTAAACTATACAGTCTCTTCCTCCACTCTTTCTCATTATATTTTGACATTTTGTAGATTGATCTTGGTTCCAGACTAGTAGTTTGTAGCTCCAGGCTGGTGAGACAAGACTTAACTAAGATATGGGACATAAATGTGAGCAATATATGAGGAATTTCAGAAGGTGTAGGGGCTGAGGCTGTTGTTGAAATGAAATCGCTTTCAGTTTCCTGTCCTGATACAGTGGTACCTCTGGTTATGAACTTAATTTGTTGCGGAGGTCCGTTATTAAGCTGAAGCTGTTCTTATCCTGAGGCGTGCTTTCACTAATGGGGCCTCCCACTGTGCACACACTTCTGGCGTGTGATTTCTGTTCGCATCATGGGGCAAAGTTTGCAACCAGGAGCAGCTACTTCCAGGTTAGCAGAGCTCATAACCTGAAGCGTTCATAACCAGAGCTACCACTGTTTCTGAAAGAATCCTGATCTGGTGCAAATTTAAAGCTTTTATTTTAAAAATGGCACATTCTGAGTGCATAAACCAGCCAAAGTTTGTCATAGGCACGGCTAAGTAGAAAAAGCATAGCATCCACCATAGCATCCACAATTTTTGAAGGATGCTTTGAAAGCACATGAAAGTGGTTACAAAGTGAGGATACCGCAGAGTGAAGGTTATTGGCATTCCAATTGGCTAAGTTCAGCCATGTGACCAATGCAGTGCTATGAGCCCTGCAATACAATTTGGCATAGGACTGGGGTGGATATTGCTGTCAGATGAGGAAGAAGAGGAGGACAGCCTGGAGGATGCTATCAGCAAGGCACAGCTTGAGAGAGAGGAAGCATCCCCTGCTAATTTGCTTTTAGAGAGTAGGGAGATGAGGCAAAGTTCATGGGGGATTTTAGAAAACAATGAAAAGTGGATTCAGAACCTGAATCCTGAACTTAAGCTTGGAAAAATAAGAAAAGGGGAATAACCAACATGGACAGTTTCATCCATCCCTAATCAAGCAAGATTACAAAAAAAGGAACACCCAAAAATATTCTGTTATTAATGCTGCCCAGCAAAGTATTGCTATACAGGAAGGTTTTCCAAGGCCTTTACTTGTGCTCACACACTATTGAATTATATTGCCTGATTGGCTGCTTTGTACATTTCAATGGGGTTTTTGGGTAGCTGATAGTCACAGCCTCCCCCCCCCCCCAATCTCCCTTTGTTTGGAGCCTTTTCTTTATACTTGACAAAAGAATGGCAAATATGAAATGCCACTTCCATATCTCTTTAGAGATCAGGGTAGTAGCAAAGGGCTGAAATAGAAATAACATTGGTCTCTGTGCGGTGGTGCTCTGCTGTGTATTTGCAACAGATCCAATATGTATTCTTGGTTTTGAATTATTTACTCAGCTGTAATTGAGAATGTGTCTTTCTCTGGCATCTTCCAACCACACACATGGCTAAAGTCTGTTTATTTACATTCTGTGCAGCAACACTGGTTTCCTCTGAATCTAATGACACAGAATTGTCATTCCCATGAGCGACGTCCTGTTTATGTGGCTTTTAGATGTGCTGCTTCATCACCCCTTTCTATCAACTCCCTTTTTAACCCCCTGGTTCGCAACCTTATTATTTTTAAGGCAGGGGCCATCTTTTGAATCAAACAAGGATTCAAGGGCCAGTAACATATTATGAATCTGACATTTACTCCTCTACAGTGAAGACAGTAATGGTCAGAGTGTTTCTTGTTATGCGCTGCAGCTGCTCAGGCTCCTGCACAAGCCAAAACGTAAAAGCTTGATGAGCACATTGACTAAAGAACATTGTTTTTGACATGTGTGGGAGAGAGACCCTGTCTATGTCTTAGCTCATGCAGGTGAAAGCAGTTGGGAGTGTAATAAGCTGTTTGCAGGAGATCTGGACTGGTGCTTATGCTAGAGAATGTAGATGAAGCCTGCAGGAGGACTGGGAAGGCTCTGGGTTGTGAGTCGAGGCCCCACCCCTGCTTGGAGATAAAATGCAACACATGGACACAAGTATTTAGGTTAATGGGCTAAAAAAGGCCACAACTTTATTGGTGACTGAATGTGAGTGTTATTGGCTTAGGCATTGGATCGAAAAGTCTATACTTGACTCCTGCCCGCTCTGCCGGGAGTCACGCAAGGGTTAACTATCTGTAGGTAGAGCTTGTTGATACAAAACAACTGGAAGCTTTCCCCTAGAGTCACCAGGGGTCGTGCCATGGCCCTAGCCACCACCTGGGCATCAGACAGGAACCACGACCGCCGGATTCCTTTAATGGAATACTCTTAAATGGGAGGGGTAGGTGGTGGCCACAACCTCCCCTCCGACCCACAATGCATTTTCCAATGCCTAACCGCCTAATCTTAAAAAGTTGTGATGATTTGCTACGAGGTAGGTCGAAAAACCAAGTGGCTGGTGCCAATCTGCAAAGTGGAAAAATTCCTACCAGGCCCCTTGGATAACCAAGGCAACCAACTGAAGTCCATAGCAAGGTCAGGAGCAAAACCTAAAGGGAAGGTGGGCAGGTGATCCGAGGAAGCCAGGAACAAGAAGGAGGAGCCTGTGAGCCCACGGCTGTTTTAAACAGCAAAACCATGCCCCCCAGCCAGATTGGCCAGCTGGGGGGGGGGCGTAATGTGGCCACTGGGCTCAATGACACAGGGGGCTTGGTTATGCTCCCCTGCGAGTGGGGGAAGCAGTTCCTGCTCACAACACCTCCCCTCCATTAAGAGGAGAGGCCTTGCTAGCGGTTGATCCCATTATCAATCTTTTAAAAGGTCAGAATGGAGGGCAAATCATGAGCAATCACAATCAAATGCCATATACTTATTTACATTTTACTTCCCCATTTATATTGCTTTTGATTTCTGCTATGAGGTTCTCCACTCCCTGAACAATTGGCTACTGGCTGTTCTCTAAGAAAACTTATTGTGCATGCAAGTGTCGCATGGTGTGGACAAAATATGTTTCTGCATCTCTTAAAGAATATAAGCAGCTGCATTGACAGGAAATATCATTCTCCTTAAACGGCAGTGTCTTGAAGACTTTCAGGCAAAGAACCCAAGCTTTGTGAGGTCCATTAAATAGGATACCAAGCAGACTGAACTAGGGGCCACTTTATGCAAAGAAATAGTGCTCTACCAGTGAACAATGTAAGGGTTCCATTCAAAAGAGACTCACACCATGATATGTCTCCAGGAACCTTGCCACAAATAAAGCCACCAGGCTCAAAATAGAGGAGGGAATGATGCAGGAGTGGGAAACAATGCAGCCCAACATGCCTTGTCTTGAATCACACACCCTACAAACTAGTTGAACTCTACAGAGGTAGTGGACAACTTTGTCCTCTTCTCTGATCCCTGGCAAAGAATATCTTCATCAATTCTGCATGTGGTGGTTGTGGTGTCATCATTCCCAAAACATAGGAAGTTGGCTATCTTTGGTCTTGGTAACTGGAGAAAACCCCTGCTACTTATGCAGCATTTTCATTGGAAACTACTGAATGCAGATAATTGTGTTTTGTCTGACACCACAGCCTAAAGTGGGTCTAACAATGACAAACTAGTTCTAAGGTAAGACGAAACCTTCTCTCTCCTCAAGGTCACTGCTGGGACCAGCAACCAGCCCAAGCCAAATGTAGATTGTCACTTGGGGTTCAGCTGCTTTGAGGTCTCCTCAAGTCATGTATTTCTAAGACTGGCCAAATGTAGATATCAAATGACTCACTACAAGATTCATGTCTCTCCCGTGGTTGGCAACTGGATCAGAGAAGGAGAGAACTAGTGATCTCTGGGAACTTGGGGCTTGGATTGGCCCAGTGCCCTGCAAACCATAATGCTAAATAATCTACACCATCAAGTACAAACAGAGACTGACATACCATTTCAATACCCTCTTTGTGGCAGACTCTGAAGTCAAATAACGGGAGCAGAACGGTTAGGTATAGCTTTGAGGAAATGTGATTTATTTTTCAAGGGCTTGCCAGCTGATATTACCCTAGACAGCAGGAAATCAGGATATGGATGTGGATTCAGGTTATGGCTTGAGAGCTAGGGTGGTGAAGTGGTTAGAGTGTTGGAGTAAAGCCTGAGAGGTCACGGTTGAAATCTCCACTCAGCCATGAAGCTCACTAGGTGACCTTGGACCAGTCCCTGCCTCTCAGCCAAACCTATGTCAAAGAATTATTGTGAGGATAAAATGGTGAAGAGGAGAACCATATACACCATCTTGAGCTCCTTGGAGGAAAGGTGAGATAAAAATATTACAGGAAAAACAAAAACAAAACTAATCTATGCAATCACACATCTTCGGTAGGAAAAAATATCAGTTCAACTTCCACCAACTCTTGCATTTCCTGTTAGATTTTTAAATTAGTCCACAAATCAGTGTAACTTGAGATAGAAAGGGTATTTTTCATTAGCAAAGGGAGCATTTAGGGAGTCGGGTGTGCTGCCCTCCCCATCATGTGTTTGAGAGTTGGTTATGGCCACTAGTCTACATTGTTTTTAAAAGGGCAGTAATTAACTCATTCCATTTAAAAATCACTTCTCTCATCTCGAAGCAATTAGCAATGATAACATGAAAAGTTAAGAAAAAAATACATCAAGCAATTGACAGTTCAAATCAAGTCAAACTATTCCATAGATAAAAGTGTGGATAAACATAACCATGGCTATTAGTCCTGTAGGTTATGTTGAATTGTCAAGTGCAGGTGCACTGAATACCAACTGGAATATATAAAAAAATAAATAAAATGTCTAGTAGCACCTTAGAGACTAAGTTTATTCTTGGTATGAGCTTTCGTGTGCATACACACTTCTTCAGATACCTCAGAAAATGTATTTCTTGCATAGATTGGTTCATTGTTAGGTTGATGGTGGGGTGAAAGTCATTGAATGTCTGGTGGAAGGTTTTCAGAGTCTGCTGAATACAAATTGTTAGGGACATAATTGAATTGAGATTATAGGCACCAGTGTCCCATGGGGGGGGGGGCAAGATGGTAGCAGTTCAACTCCAGGTGCAGTTGAAGGAAGTAAATTATCTGAACCCATTTCAATCCAGATTTAGCTCCAGATTTGGCCACCAAGATGGCTTTGATCACCCTGAGGCAACTTTGGTTGTGTCTGTTGGGAAAGGAAGATTGGGTGTACAAGTTGTGGATTCCCCTTGATCTCGTACTTATTCTCTAGTATGTGTGAATATAATTGTAGCCTGAACTGCAATCCTATACAAATTTAAAAGGGAGTAATTCCCTTGCAACACAGTGAAACTTACTTCTGAATAAGCCTTCATAGGGCTGTTACGTCATCTAACCTAAGCAGTGTCCATGCCCCCCACCCCTTCCCTGCAACTTCCATCTCTTTTCATCTCATTTATTTATTTTAAAGTGAGCTTGCAAGCAAGGATCTGTTCATTTTACAGCACTGAATGCATTTTGGTTGCTTTTCTTAGGAATAAAATGTGGCCATACTCAGCAGCACACGGAACTGTGTATTCCAGCAGTTTTTAATGAGCAGCTTCTAATTACAGTAATTAATTGATATTTTTAGTTTTCCTCTCCCAATAAGTTTTTAACATGACAATGGTGTAGGGAAAAAAATCTTCTTGTTGTTGTTTTTTAAAAAAACGATGGGGTGGGGGATTCAGTCACTCAGTCTGCATAAAGTCTTGGGTAGGTGAAATACACAGAGCAGTGGGAAATAGAATTCAAACTGCTCCTTCTTAAATTACTTCAGAAAGCAACTTGAATTTAAAGCTGATTAAGCTATCAAGCTTAACTAGTTGCTAATTTATTCCATCTCTGTTAGGTATCAGGCATCACTTTCTGGAAAACAGAACATGATGATGAACATGGTATGTATGCTATTTGTAAGCAGAGGTGTTTGTGACAGTTTCCCAGAAGATACTTGCTTGAAAGATTTCATTTTTGTTAGGGGTGCTTGAGACACACAGTAGCTGTTGGTAGGAAAGAATGCTGGTACTTACCTAACCTCCCACCTTACCTTACTTCCCATCAAGGATGTTGTTGCAGCTTACAGGGAGGGTAACGGTGGGCAAGGCAGCAAGGTTGCCATTACGCAACTGCATCAGTGGAGGAAGGGAAGGGAAGGGAAGGGAAAGCATTTCATATACTGTCCGATATTAAGCACATTTGACTTAGAAGAAAGTCCTGTTAATTTCAGTGAACCTACTTCTAAGTAACTGTGGCTTGGCTGTCAGCTGCACAGAGCTATAATATTACCAATTACTGTCATCTGGCAAAATATTCTGATCAAATTAATATTAATTACTTAATATCTGCCAGTAATTTTGTGTAATCTCCCTCTAAAAACTAGACAAACATGATGCCAATTTAGAGGGAATCCAAAAGTTAGATATTGTATGCTGGAAATGTATTGAGAAAACATTAGACTTCCATGTTACTTCTAAATTAATTTCCAAAATGAATATATAATTCTCAAGAATGCTACCTTTGATCAAAACTGACTCCACATTGTCAAGAGACAATGATTCTTCGCATATTGAAAAAGAAGATTCTATTTTTCTTTGAAAAGGTATTGACCTAGTTAGGCCCATCAGTTTCAATGCATCTACTCATAGTAGAACTTAGTTAGATACTAGTCACTGTTTCCACACTGAAAGCTCAAGAACATGGTATAAACATCTAATTTATTTGTGTTCTTCCAGGAATTTTGGTTAAATAGGACAGAGTCTTCTGCGCCATTATTAAATGATCAGTCATTACTGTCACAGTGGCTTAAGACAATCATTATCACCTCCTGTTCTTCCCCCACAAACTCATCCAAAGACAGATGTTAAAATAATTGTTCCACTTTTCAAGTTGGCTAAGGCAATGTTCCTGGTTTGGCAATGAGACAAACTTAAGTTATACAAATGAGTGTGCGAGCATCACAAAGGATTTCATGCAAGAAGCAAGCCATGTGATATAGCTTGGAGCAGATCACTCTGAACTTTATTTTTAACTGTTTTTCAGGAGCAGTGTGTAGATACAATCCAGCCACAGCTAACTCCATTTAATTCCACTGATTTCATGGGAGTGATTTAAATGAATTTTTAACCTTCCCACTGAAACCTATGAGCCACAATAGGGCTTAACCTGGGCTGGATTTGGCTTAAGGATGGATCAGTCTATTTCTGGTCATAAGTTCATTCTGTCCCATTTATCTGGGATCTTATTTTAAGTGAATGGAAATATATGTGTTGTATTTTATCCCAAAATACACAGTTATAAATGCATTTTGGTCCATTTTTTGAGCCAAGATCTGTATTGCAAAATTCTGATCCTGGGATTAGTCTGGGAGATGCAGGTGGAGTCATTTCAAATAAGATGTTTCTGTGAAAATGTCTGCTCCCTGCTGCTACTCTGATCTTGCACCAGCCCTTCATGTCATCCTGCCCATTGCTTTCCCAGTACACAACTGAAAGCTTCTTATTTTATGTAGGGAAATTGATTTGTGCATGCAAAACCTGTCACATTAAGGTCAACTTGTGCAGGGAAGAGCACTTAGCATCACTGTTCATCAAACAACACAGCATGTAATCTGACAAAATTTAGGAGAAAACACATTTATATTTGCACATTCTTGAAAGAAATCTAAAATCTGTCTTCAATGATAAAAGAGAGCTCAGGCCATTGGGGTGTCCTGGCTTCCACCCAAAACACACAGAGACACTTACTTGCCTTACTTGGAAGTAAGAAAGAGAGCTTTATTCTGGCAAGTAGCGGTACAGGTTTGGCAGCAGACAATGCCAAGAAGTCACAATTCAGGAGCTGTGTAATAAGTTCAGAGCTGAATAGAAGCAACAAAGATGTCCCAACAAGTTTTTCCACCTTTCCTGCCATGCTTCTAAAGACAAGCCCCGATGTGCTCACTGACAAGACTTTGTCTCCTTGTGGGAATATTGCAAGCGACAGGGTGGGTTGGTTTGTTCCCATCTGTGTAGACTGAGCCTTGTTCTAGGCTATTCAGGTTCCTGTTCAGTTGCTTCCTGTTCAAAGCTATCCACAGCCTCTTCTGAGGCTTCCCACTCTACAGGAAAATTGGAGGGGAGAGGTGGCATCCCCTTTCCCCCTTCCAAAGTGACGGAAGTCAGGGTAGAAGGGGAAGATCCCCATCTTCCAACCAATGTCCAATTCAGTCCTATTCACCCTGTTTCCCCACCCCACCCCTCTTCTGTCCAAATCTGCCAGTCCCGACCCAATCCCAACTGCTGTGCTCATGTCAAGAAGTGCCAAACAATCATTAAAGATTATTCCAGAAGTTTGATTGCAGACCTGACATTTAAACAATTGCAACTTTCCAAAAAGCTGGAAATCATTTTGTTTCCAGGTAACACTAATGTAGATTTGTTTCCTAAACTACACCTTTGTTCTTGGATCGTAGCTGACCTTCAGACAACAGCAGTTGGAGGTGGGGGGGGGGGAGCTGCCACAACAAGTAAATGAATACCGAAAGCCACTTAGGGAGCTCATTTGTATTTCTTTTAGGTGATTGGGCGAAACGTTAATTTAAAATTGCAATTATTATTGCTGTAACCAGATTACTCGCTTGGTAGTAAAACTCTTCTGTCTACACTTCCGTAACTACTTTGCTTTAATGTAGTTGCTAATAGAACACTGGATAATTGTTTTCACCTACAGATAGTGGGGCATTATTTATTTAGGGTATTCTTTGCATAATAGCAGAATGTTCTCCAAAGAGAAGTTTTGACTGAAAATTGGGGTGATTTGGGGGGGCATGAGGACTGAAAGGGAGTTCAGAACCATCATCTAGCTTACCTTATAGCATCATCACTGTCTGTTTTGGGAATAAGGCTCAGCATCGTGGACGATGACAGACTATCGTCCATGAACCCTTTTCAGAATATAATGTTCTAGCATCTACATAATGATGTTGCATCACTCAAAGAAGCTTCAGGGGAATGGTGGCCACAACCAGCAACATTTGGGCAGTGTGCTGCTGCCACTGCCAGCAAGCTTAAATTGCCCCCATCACAATTCCCGTTCTGTCCATCCTGAAAGATAAGCAAAAGGACTTCCCCATTTTGCTGCTTGTGAATGCTTTAGCAAATATGGAGGGATAAATTTGGCTTGGTCCATTAGGTCCTGTTAGTAGATGAGATGAAGGAAGGGATCATCTAAGGTAGTGATGGCCAAACTTGGCCCTCCAGCTCTTTGGGGGCTACAACTCCCATCATCCCTAGCTAACAGGACCAGTGGTCAGGGGTGATGGGAATTGTAGTCCCCAAACAGCTGGAGGGCCAAGTTTGGCTATCACTGATCTAAGGCCTACTTCATTCAAACTTGGGCAGCTTGGGCAGCCCTGCATGAGACATAGCTTCTATGTGGTTCAAGAATGGGAATCCTTTTTCAACCCAAGAGCCAGATCCTCATACGACAGCCTTTTGAGATCCACATGCAAGTGATGAGCACAACCAGAGCCAAAAAAAAAGGGGGTGAGGCAACAGGTGTGACTTTTACCTTTCCGCAGTAAGCTACTTTCCAGCTGTACAAAAGCCAGAGCTTTCTACACACCCATCTCTCCATCCAGTTTCACAAGAAGCATAATTACAGTTCAGTGACACATTCTCATCTAGCAAAATCCCTCAAGGAGGACATGGAGCAGGGAGATTGAGGGGTATGGCCTATGTTGAGTACCCAGGCCCAGATAAATACAGTGATACCTTGGGTTAAGAACTTAATTCGTTCTGGAGGTCCGTTCTTAACCTGAAACTGTTCTTAACCTGAGGTAGCACTTTAGCTAATGGGGCCTCCCACTGCCACCACACCACCGCCATGCGATTTCTGTTCTCATCATGAAGCAAAGTTCTTAAGCCGAGGTAATATTTTTTGGGTTAGTGGAATCTGTAACCTGAAGCGTCTGTAACCTGAAGTGTCTGTAACCCGAGGTACCACTGTAGCCCCAAGGATTACATTTGGCTATTGGGCCTGAGGTTCTCTACACATGAGGTGAAGCTGTCCACCTGAATCTGGGCATTTAAAATCATGCTTCAATACAGTTTAGTATCTCAGAACCACACCAGAGAATGGTCTATGTTCCTTCAAAGCAGATCCAAAAACTTGTTTTGAAGCACATCCAGAATGGCATCACTCTGAAAGTAATATCCAGTGCCAACATAGCACGGAGGGATAGCCTCTTTAAACTGCCTCCACATAACTTCTGCAGGCAGCGAATCATCTTGATTGTGTACTGCCTTGCCAAGTGAATCAGCCCAATCGTTTCAGCAGTATGCGGCAGTCGTATTGCATGATCCTGTCCCGATTGTGGTAATGAAGAACAGAACAAGGAAGATCTTTCTGCTTTCATTGGTTAGCATGGCTGAGTGAAGAAATTGTCCTTAAACTCAGCAAGGGTGCCGAGTTAGGACAGCACTTCACGGTAGCTCTTCACAGCACAAGTCTAGTGCAATATATTATTTAATCCTCTTCTTTTAAGTAGCTGCTGGTATCTTGCCATCTGGAGTACACTTCAACATCAAGGACAAATTCATCTGCTCCCTGCCACAGATCAGCATAACTTATGACGGAATTCAATCGCCCACATTATACCAGTCCATGCTTCACTTGCTTTTGCCAAACTCCCTAGCAGCACATCAGAAAGAGGCATTTCGGAATGACATAGGGATGTAAAAAGAGCCCTGCTAGATTAAGCCAATGGCTTAATCCTGTGCTCACAGTGACCAGCCAGATGCCTATGTGAAATAGAGTCGCAAAGTGATTTCATGCTCTTTATTCAGCTCATAGTGGTGAGGAGGAATGAATGAAAGTCCCCTCAAAGTATCTGCTTTATATACATTATTTACACAATGGGCTGCATATGATTGGCTAATTCCGGAATTCTACTGTAAGCCAATCAGGTTGTGGATTCACTTCTATCTGGAGCATGATTGGGTGGTTCCTGCCAACCAATCATACTGCTGCATTGTTCTAGGACCAATCAGACTGCTGCATTCTGAATCCTATTGTTCTAGGACCAATCAGACTGCTGCAGTTTGGATCCTATTGTTCTAGGACCAATCAGACTGCTGCAGTTTGGATCCTATTCAACTCAGTACATAACACTATGGGAAGCCCAAAAGCAAATCCTGAGTGCAGCAGCACTCTGAACCATCCCTGGTGGAAGAGGTGCAGGATGCTAAAGGGATTGATGGTGGATAAATCTGGGACCAGAAAGGAGAAAAGCAAATAAAGCAAGTTCTTTATAGGAAGGACATCCACGCCTACAAAGGCCATGGAACCACATGTGGGGAGGCGCTGATGCCATGTAAGTAATTTTGCTCAGTGAAAGTAAATGTGATCACCGCAAGGAAACAACAGGAAAAAGGCCACATGATATAGTGATAGGCATACTCTCAAGGCTTTTAAAATACATTTTAATTGGCTCTCCCCAGGAGATGGAGGACGTTCTCTGCTCTGGTTTTCATGCATAATGTTCCAGGTTCAATTCTTGGCATCTCCAAGCTGCTGCCAGCGAGTATAGACAGTAGGAACCAGATGGACCAAGGGTCTGATCCAGTATAAGGCAGCTTCCTATGTTGCACCTTCTCACCATTTCAGAAGAAATGTTATGGAGCCATTCCCAAGCCAATTCAGCCTTTTGTGAATGTGCAGATTTTACTGGCTTCTAGAGCTTTGCTAGTAACTGCTGTGTGTGAAATGCTTGTACGTGTTTGTGATGATCACACAGGGTCCCTGGAGGTCTCACCATCTATTGATCCCTGTGCCACCACTTTATTTCTCACTTCCACCACCCAGGCCCTACCTGGTACAATTCTGAATCCAGTCAGGGTTAAATTGGAACATAAACTACTGTTTATTTATTGCAGTTTAACAAGCATGTGGTATCGGTCCATTCCAATCATGTGGTGCCTATTCAGACCTATAACTTCCACTACCTGCTCTCACTCACTAAACCGCCTCTCAGATATTTACTTGTATTCCTAGCTCCTAATTGTTCCTGACTCAGCTTATTTCGCTACACTAACTCAACCTACCCACAGACTCTATCCCAATTCACTCCCACTCCAACCAACCATCCAACTCCCAACGAACTCCTTCCTTCGCCTCTCCCAGAGCTGGTTTTATAGTCCCTCTGACTCCACCCCCTGGGTTCTGATTGGGTAACCCGTTTAACTATTTCACCTCCAGCACTCTCATATGTTAACGTCACAGTGTTTAAGCACACAAAGGTTGAGGCCAAATAAGTGTACAACTGTGCAAAGCACTGAAAGCTGGGGGAAAAAAACAGTGCAGAAGTGTGCAAGCATTGCAAAAGTGCCGAATAATATTCCACAAGTGCCAAGAGTTTTAATGAGAATGATTCCTACTACGTAAAATTAACAGGGTGTCATTGACATGTATGCTTGCAAAACAGATTAAAAAAGCACAGGCAATCCCCATGATGCAATGGTTTTTCCTCCAAAACTTGGTGCACAGAAGTCTCTTAATTTAGAAAATCATCTTTCAAAGTGAGTCTCCCAGAGGGGTTAACATAGCTCATGTGATTTGTTTGAAGGTGAAAGAGAGTGTCGTTTGTGAAACTCGTGAGCACTTCAAAGTCACAACAGGGCTTGATATTTTAGTGCCCCCTTCCAGCTCCTGGCTCATAGTTGACAATTAGCTGAGATTAATTAAATCGAGGGTATGATTCCAAGTTCCAGCAGTTTGCCATCAGGATTTAAAACTTGAAAGTAAAGAAAATCTGGCAAAGGCAAGAGCACTCCCCACTGTCTACTTTGTATGGGGAAATCAGATTTTAATAACAATCTGTACCACTCTTAAAATGCACATGCTGAGCCAAAATTCTTTTCCTCCATTACATTATGTATATAAATTATTGTAGAAGATTGGGAATTCACCTTCTAGGTCCAATCTACATGTTGCATGGGAATCAGCATAAATCAGGCTACAATCTGAAACGCTCTTGCTAAGAAGTATGCACCATTAAACTCAAAACTCTCCTGACAATTAAAAAGAAAAAGAAAAAACAAAGCCGCATTGGAGGCTGCCATTGGGAGTGTAGAAATGGCTGGGGATTGTCTGCTCAGTTTTCCCTTTCCAGCTATTTGTCCCTGTTAAAGTGACTGCTGCTCACTGGAATAAAATTTGGAGGGGTCCTTATGTATTGTGGAGTTCTGAATAACCTGTTCTAGTTTCCAGCATGGAACCAAGCACTGGGAATCCTCTGCCATTCCACTAAAAGCAACTTAATCATCAGAATTAAAAACAGAGTAGTTGGTTTGGATTAAAAAGAAAGAAAGAATATATACAGCAAATGTTACCTATAATATAGTGACTAAAATGTTAACACTAAGTACTTTTGTTAAGTCTCTCTGTCTCTCTGCATCAATATAAACTCATTTATATTTACATTACACAAACATTTTTTTAAAAAGAAATAATGATTAACAGTGCTTGCTGCCCATGCCCAGGTTGCTACAGTGTTCACTTTGTTTTTCCTTTATATACTTGTATAAAATGTGAAAGTTCAGAATGATACAACACTGCAAAAATGTGAGCTGATTTTCAATGTATGGTGAATTTCATTATGATTGTGTGGTCACAATATACAGAAAGAGTCTTGAATTCACATATTGAGGTTGCCATAATCTGGGTTACAAAAACCAGGACACATTCAGGGCAACCCCCCATCCTTCATCTCCATCCCCTGCCCCCTCCCCCACCCTTCCTCGCCCACCCTCTATCCTCCCTACCCCATCCTATCTAACCTATCTTTCTCCAGTCCTCCTCTTCCTCAGCCCTCCAGGAATATTGGGAGAAGTGGCACAGCAGGGCACTCTGGGCACCTGACCTTCGCTGCTGCTCTTGAGGTGGTGCAAGCCAGGTGCTGCCTTCTGAGAGTTGTGGAGCTTATTTAAAAGGAGGTTGACATACCTCCAGGTTTCGTGGACATTTGAGCTACTATTTCAGTTGGATGAATCCAGACATATGGCAGCCCTATTCTCTGGAGTTTTTTGTGACATGCAAAAAAAGGGAGCAGGTGAGATGAAGCATCTGAAAGCCACAGCAAATGACACATGCATTAAATCCTGAATTAATTTTAGATATTTTCCAGCTTACATTGGGCTTGGAATATGGGGCCACTTGAACCCATGGAATGATAAAAGCATAGAAAGGAGGAAATCCTTCTTCAACAGCAAAGTGCAAGAAAGTCCTTATGGGAAGCTCAAAATAAGTAATAGTAAAATAAGTAATAGTTGGTCTGCAGAATGATGCTGAGACTGGTGCTGAGACTAAGGCACCAGGTTCAAGCTAGTGATTCTTCAGATAAGGTACAATGTACTCCACTCACTGTCCATTCCAAAAAGATACATGCACTATACTGCTGTTGCATTGTGCACCCCACCCCAAAACAGTGGATCAGTCTGAGGCAGAGGGATGAGTCTGTTGCCCCTGTCCTTTTAGATTTTCCATTATTTGAGTAATATGTTTTCAGTAACCATTCCAGTTCTTATTACAGGCATAATCAGGAGAACAGATTAATTTTCTGTCATTTCCCTGTCCTTGTTATAATCCTTGATCACTGAATAAGACATTAAACTTTTCATATACATTATATTATGCAACTGCTGCACTGCATTAATCTTTTAAATATTCTCTATTTTAGTTGGCTGGCAATTTTATCACTTCTGAAACTTTCCTAGGGTGATAGAAAAAAAGGGGGGCTAAATATAGCCAGGCCCATTAAATTACAGAAAAGTGACAAGGTCAAAGAAGTGTATTGATGTGTTTTGTAAAATGCTGTGGAAAATGTGTCATGCTGACCTGGCAGAGATTAACACATGGAAGGAGGATTCCATGGATGTACTGGGAACTGGAAGCATAAATCTGGTGCATATCTACATTCCATTGTTTCTAATAGCATGTGCATTTGGCTATGTCTCAAATGCAACCTCTCCCACACATATTTCAATGCCAATGGAGATGCTGATCTGAATGCACAGGTGCTGAGATGTAAACCACTGAGCTCCTGGGCTTGCTGATTGGAAGGTCAGCAATTCAAATCCCTGCAATTCCCGTTGCTCGGTCCCAGCTCCTGCCAACCTAGCAGTTCGAAAGTATGTCAAAGTGCAAGTAGATAAATAGGTACCACTCCGGTGGGAAGGTAAATAGCATTTCCGTGTGCTGCTCTGGTTTCACCCAGAAAAACTGCCTGCAGACAAACACCAGCTCCCTCGGCCAGTATAGCAAGATGAGCGTCGCAACCCCAGAGTTGTCTGCGACTGGACTTAATTGTCAGGGGTCCTTTACCTTTACCTTTTTTTATAATTCCTTTTAAAGGTGATCAGAGGAATTCATGATCAGAGGAAGTGATGGAGTGAGAAAAGGAAAGATAACATTTGTCCTGATCTGTCGGTAGCTGGCGTCCACAAGGGACAAGAGTGGGGCAGGCTGGTATTTGGAGCACCACATGCAGCACCTAATGAGCAACTTGCTCCAACAAAGGCTGACGGTGAACTGATGCCTTATGAATCTCTGCCTCCAGTCCACCCCTCCTAAGCTGCACCCCTTGCTTGGAAAGTGTTCATTAGTTTGTATATACCTTAAAGGGCCAATTCCCCTGGGCTAAAGATGGATTATTCTACTTACTGTGCTTTGGCAGCTGCCACACTCCCTACCTGGCAGAGCAGATGCAGTAGAGACCTTCAATGCCTTGAACTCAGGGGAAAATCCTTGTGAAGGTCCTGGCTCTGAATTTGTGTGCTTTGGTTCTGTGGACATCTGGCTGTCAACTCCAGGCTCAGTGGGCTCATGACTACAAGCCTCAGGTTCAGAGTAGGGAAACTGATTGCATTCTTCAGACAGTGGCCAAGCAGCCTCGGACACAGCCAGCTCATCCTGCTCCTCTGACTCTGAGTTTTAAAGTGATGGCAAAAACAAAAGGTGCTGATGAAACTCTCTCCCTTCAAATTAATCCCCAGATGTTGGAGTTCCAAATCACACAACCTACTTTCTGAAACACTAGTATTGCCTTTTATTTGCTTTTCATCTTTTTGTGTCTGTCTGTGTGTGTGAAAAAAAAAAATTCTGGACTTTGTTAAGACCGCAAGGCATGCATAGTTTGCAACAGTTTCTCCTTCTCTCACACCTAGGCTACTGATATGTTCCAGCATACATGATCCTCATTGACTAACTCTCAGCTCCCTCCCAAAAAAGGAATAATACCAGGATTAGTTTTTGAACTGTGATTTAATCAATGTTCAGATGCATTAGAGTGTATCAGTAGTGTGTAAGAACGGAGAAATCAATTTGGAAAATGAGAAAGTCATACCTCGGGTTACAGGCGCTTCAGGTTGCGTTTTTTCGGGTTACGGACTGCCGAAACCCAGAAGTACCGGAACGGGTTACTTCCAGGTTTCGGCAGTCGAGCATGCGCAGAAGCGCTAAACAGCACTTTGTGCATGCGCAGAAGTGCCGAATCGCAACCTCTGCTCATTGAGAACGCTGCGGGTTGCGAACGTGCATCCCACATGGATCATGTTCGCAACCCGAGTGTCCACTGTACATCACTTCTGAAATACATTTTAGAAATCTTCCACATTAATCTGGAAAGCAGCTAAGATGATCATGGATCTGAAGAAAGATGAACAACAGTACTGGCATGGTACCTGTGCTGCCACCATGGTTTGCTGAGGCTAAATATTATGCCTAAAATTAAGGAGGGGGGAGTTTAGGTATCACTTTTAGCTGCCACCGCAAACAGCAGTGGCAGTGCAGGCAGTCTCACAGTTCATTCACAAGAATCTTTGTTTTAAGGGAAGGACTTCATTGACCTCATCCTTGAGTGAGGTGGTGGTGGGCAGGAGGAGGGTCCCATTGGGTGGCTGGGCAGTGGCAGGGCTGGCCAGACCAGAGGAAGCCAATGGTGTATGTGTGCCAATTTGCCCTACACCTAAGGCAATTGCCTCAGTGTGTCTAATGGTGGGCCAGCCCTGGACTTTTTGGTGGAGAAGGAGAGTTCTTATATTGCATAGAGATTTGTCAGTATGCCTGCTAAAAATACTCCAAAGGGTAATTCAGGCTCTGGCTACAAGCTCTTGGGAAGCACCACTTCTCCCTGTTGGAGCCACATAACATGGCTGGTGTATAGCATGTTCCTTAAGTTGTGAACGTTTAACTCCCCAGGGTACCTGGACCACTAAAAACCCAGATTCAATAAATTCATTTTAGCCAGTGTAGTGCAAACTCCTTAGTTTTGTTATCTAATCTTGAAACTCTGTCCCTCTTCTATAAACTCAGCTTGAATGTCTTCTTATCTAAAAACTAATAGGTCAAAATGTTTCACCTTATTGAATCTTGTAATTTTTCCTCTATTTTCTCTGTATCTCCACTGGACAGCATTGCTATCGACCCTCTTTTCTTGGCAAGCATGCTGGGATTTTTTTAATTATTATTCTTACTTCTCTTTAGATTTTGCTTGTCAGATCCACTCATTACAAAAACCAGCCACATCTCCGTTCAAAGCGCAACTTTTCTTCTGGAATCAGTGGCAACAACAAAAGGTGGATTTTCTTCCCCTTTTCAAATTTGGCACAAGTCTCCATCCAGTGAGCTAGAAATCTGGATAATACTAAATGGGTACCTTGGAAAGCAATTTTTCTCTACCTGCAGTACATCAGAACAATTTATTTTGGAGCAGAATAGGGAAGAAAAAGAATTGCAATGAAAGAAAAATAACTTACTATTCAAATTCCAAACTTATATGCATCTAATGCAACCTAGGCTATGTACGTACCATACATATAAAGTATATTATTTCCCCCAAAGAATCCTAGGAACTGTACTGTACCCACACACAGAACTAAAATTCCCAGCACCTTTAACCAGCTAGTGTTTCCAGGATTGTTTATGGGAAGCCATGTGCTTTAAATGGATATATACACAGCCCTATTCTGCCTTAGAGGAGACTTGTGAGGGTTGTACCAGTGCTAGTTCTACTTAGGGTAGAACCATAGAAGTTAATGGACATAACTTAGGTCAATTAACTTGAATGGGTTTATTCTGAGCAGGGCTTATTTGAATACAAGAGATACTGTTTCCTAAGAGAACCCAAATACTTTCTATATACAGGAATACACTATTTTGGTATTCCCTGTCCCCCCCTTTTGTTTTTTTTACTATTTTCTATTGATAGGAGCTTAAATTGACTATTGCAAATTTTCTTTCCTCCTCTAAGACAGTGCTGAATTTATGTATAAGCTAAACAAGCTATAGCTTAGGGCCCCACTCTCTTGCAGGTCCCCAAAAAATTTAAAGGAAAAAAACCTGGATGTACATTTCCAAAATATAAGATAACAAACAAATAAAATAAAACCCATATATAGCAGCAGTGTTTTGTATTGTGTAGGCTCCTATTAAATAAGTAATGGGCCCTGCCTGCTAGCCTGCTCCCTAAAATATCATTGGTTTGTTCATTTCTATATTTAGGGTGCCTACATTCTGCATGGACTGGTTGCACAGCAACATGTGCAAATGGCTTTAGATACCTATTAGGTCCATAAATTACCATATAGCATATATTCAACCCAAAGGACAGCTGGACATATAAAGGGCCCCAATACCTTCAGTAGCTTAGGTCCTCATCAAACCTAAATCAGACCCTGCTCCAAGAAATACACTTTTGTTAACTTGATACACAACCCATGCTTTGAACTACAACTCATTGTCCCAGCCAGCATGGACAATATTCAGTGAAAATGGGAGTCCAAAATATTTGGAGGAAAATAAGCTGGGAAAAGCTGATGTTAGCCTCTCTAACTGCTTTTATACTGAATTTATAGGCATGTGCAGTATGCGCCAAAGTAGGGCACCCCAAGTTATTAGTATATGTCACTAACTGAGAGGATAACATTGAAGCATGACCAGGAACAATGAATTGCCACTGTTGAATTCTAATATTTTAGTTTGTTGCGTTGTTTCCACTCTTCATTTCTCGTGATACTTCAGAGACAATGGAAGGAACAGAAGCTGTTGCATCTACAAGTAGTGAAGATGTGAAAAAAGTGAAATACTGAAACCTCGACTTCACATAAATAATCTGGTTGATTCAGTCAGTCTTGAAGATAAAGTAGGTGTGGAAAATACAATCAAATCTGAAGAAAACACACTCCAAAATGAAAACATTCATTTTTAGATAGGTTCCTTACATCAATGACATTGCTTTGTGCCTTAATTCTCTTTCATCAGATACAATGGAATATTTTATCATAAAGAATGCTGGAAATGTTGATCATATAAAGAATTTGCAGAAAAAGAATGTGAATTGGGAAGAAGGAACTGTTTTAAAGATCACAATGCAAATATTTTTATAGGATTTTTAATGGGAAAAGATGACAACATCCAAAAATTATTGCACATGTACTCAGAGGACATGAAGTCTGTTGTTTGTGAAGATGAATTGTGACACCCTGTATTTTCTCAGCAGTGAGGACCTTCCTCAAAGGCTCCCTCTGTTCTTTACAAGCCTGTTATTGGTAATTTGAGTGATCCATTTCCAAATTTGGAAACTTTTTTTTTTAAAAAAAATGCCTTAATATTATATAAACCAAATGCAACTGGCGAAAGATTGTTCAGCACACTCAAAAGGGTAAGAAATTGCTTACATTCTGCTATATCTCAAGAATATTTAATGAGTTCAGCAATTTTAGCAACTGAAAGTTCTGCATTGTAAAATGTAAATTATGATGAGTTAATTGACATTTTGTATGAAGGAAATGTTGAAGGAAACACATTTGCATTTTATGAATGTTTTACAAAAAATCTTTAAATTTCCATTCATTTTGTTCCTTCAAATGAAGTTCATTTACAGGTACAGAGCATTGTTTTCTTTTCATCTTTCTATATACATATATCATTAATTTGACACCAAAAGTACTGTTCCATAATATAATAATAAAAAGACAGCCCATGTTATTCACTACCTCATTTTTATGCATTCATCTCTGTCATATTTTTGGACAGATTCAAGTTTATTTAGGTGAACAAATGGGAGGCCATAAATCTTCCACGGATGTGGCCTTCCAAATGCTCTTGGACATCATTTCCCAGCAACACGGCCAATGGTCAAAGGCGATGGGAGTTGTTTCCCCCCAAAATGCTCTACCATGGTGATGACACTGAATTTTCATCACCAAGCCCAGCCCTTGAGAAGTTCTCTTGTGGTTTGTGGCCAGGGGCTTTTCTTTACTTTTGCTTTTCAGGGGTGTTTTTTTTTTCCTGGCAGAAAGACAAATTTGGATTTCAACTACTGATCCAATCTTCTAAAGAACATGAAATCATGACATTTTGCCGAATTGTGATTTTAGTTGCTCGGTTCAGCTATGATGTCATCCTTTTCCTCGCCAGCATTAATATCCCTGTGCATTTAGCATTAATATAAACATAATAGATCTCATCACACCTATGTTAGCAAGAGAAATTTTCTATGCTTTGTTTAGAAATATGTAGCCCATTACCTCTATTAAATTATGGTTAAAGTGAAGATCTCTGCTTGCAGTGGGTTTAAAATGGGGAGGGGGGGTAACTTTAAAGCCACATAAATTTTAATGGATGGGAAAAGGATTGGGGCCTGCAGATTTCTTGCTATTGTTCCATAACTGCCGCACATTCTGTGTATAATCTCCTGCATTCTGTCGCTTATCAAACAGTGAACATTTAATTAGATGAGATGGGTTTTAAGTTTCCCGTGCAAAACATCAAACAGGCCTTGTCGCAATGAGCTTGCATTCCAGCAACTGTTTAAAAGAAACCACGGGTTTCGTGTTTTTAAACAAAACTTCTCCTTATACTGAATCTTCATTAATAACCACCCCTTTTCTGTCATGGTTCAGTCACTTAAGACCATTTAGTATCACATTTTAATTATTCTACACACCTGTGCCTATCATAAGATTTTTGCTCAGGGAGAGAAGCTCCTGGGGCGATAGAAGAAGCCAGGTTAAATCTATTTTTATGATGAAGTTAATTATAGAGCATGTAATTATAAGCAAGGATTGATATCTACATAAATGAGAACAATGAAAAATCCAATGTCATTCAAAAAGTCATTCAACCAGTCCTCTGAATTTCACTTTTGCATTTTTAAAGGCATATGTGGGCTGAATAGATTCACTTCTTCTTCTTTTAGTCTATCTGCTATATCTCTAATAGCTCTGTGATAACTGTGCTGCAGTCCAAACTCTAGATTAGAGATGTGGGTGCTGTTAAGTGGAAAAAAGAATGAAAAAAGCTCTTTGCTAGAAGACAAAATAAGACTACAAAAAAGGAACCCAAACCCATCTCACAAGAATTTTAAGAGGAATAAAACAGATAATATGGGCTGTTCTTCAATGGACTGCAACACACAACCCAGTGCAATTGGATTTTTTAAAAAAACACTAGTCTCCTGGAGGTCAATGGGGCTAAAGACTGTGATGCCATTTCAGTTATTGCCAGGTATCAACCCAGAGAGTAACACTTACCTGTGAAAGTCAAGAGAGTATATAGCCTATGTACTTTCGTTATTGTTGTTCCATCTGTTCCTTCATCCCTATCATTTTTATCCAGGTAACAGAATGCCTTGATTAGAACGAGTTATCTCAGCTTCATGACCAACTCCAAATGCAATGGCTTTCAAACTTTCTACTTTCATTTTGCTTTGTTTGCTGTGGAAGTTGTAGACATTGCCACCAGGGTGTATCGTGCATGTTCCTGGATTCACTCTCAATTTCTACAAGGCAATTATGAGGTTCTGTAGGCCTCACAGAGCACTGTTCAGTGCATTCTAGAATGTGGCATAAGAACTTCAATGAAGTGTGGGGCTTCTACCGCAGACCAGGCAATATGGAAATGGTTCCATGAGAGTAGACCATTTCAGGCCACATTCTAAGATGCACAGCACAATGCTGTGTGAGGCCTATTGAATCCAATATGTGTGGAATACAGCACTTGTGGAATGCTTAACTCTCCATCAGAGGATAATAAGAGGAATAAGAAAGAAATATGGGTTTGACTCTGTGTGGTCTCAATTTATATCATTTATTAACTGTAGTGCAGTAACATCACTTCTGTCTCAGTCACAGCAGCCACTTGGAAGACATTATCTTAACGCTTTAGATTGAAGGATGCCCTGCGAATGTGAGCAAAAGATTTCCCAAGTTTGTTTTGATACCATGTGGATGACTGCATACAGCACTTAAGATCTGTATATGCATTTGTCTTGGAAGACAATACTTTGCGTTTGGTAATTGTTTTTGCAATCTTCAATAAAGTTTTAAGCCTTGTGTAAACTGAGAGTGCTTCCTGGAACACTCACAATACACTTTTGTGGCTACGCATTGCAGAAGAAGATAGATGATAGTAGCCAAGATATCTTTCAGACAAGGCTGTCTGACTTGTATGAGCTACTTACTGAGAATCCCCTGATGAGCTCCTGTGGGACTTGTGTTCCTCAAAACACAGTCTGAAATCTGCAGGCCAAGACCAGTTTTAGGAAACCAGTGGTTCTCCAGATGTTGCTGGACCAAAGTTCCAATAATCCTTAGACATGGGGCTGATGGGGTTTGAGTCCAACAACACTGGAGTCGGGCACAGGACCCTAGAAACAAAGTAGCTTTGAAAAGTTGTAGCACCTGTGTGCCTGTCTAAAAGGATCAAGGCACTCCATGTAAAAACTCAATTTGTGAAAAGCTGCTTTTCCCCGCTGGAACCCTCTCATCTAAATGACATAAATGATACTTGGCCATTTCTCTCTCCACCCCCACCTCAGGAGGAATTGTCTCATTATTCTTTTACATTTTGGCTTGCACAATTGAATTCCACTTTTACAAGAGCAAAATTAACTTCCTCGAGCTAAGAGTTCTCTTGTTTCATCAGAGGTGAGATCCAGCTACTGTAAATTCCTGGCAGGAACCAATGCTTTCCTGTATCCCTTCATTTTATGGAAGCTGTCTTAATATGATTTTCTGTTTTGGCTCAGAAAATTACTGTAACTCCATCTCAGGGCAGGAAATGTGTTTCCTTGAGACTGGGGCTCTGTTGTTACATTCAGAGCTGAGTTCTCCTAGATCCACTACTCATTCTGGTAATTAAGTGCTAACTTATGAGGCGGGAGTGAAGGCCAATTGCCCTGGATGAAATGTGTGGCTGAAGTTCCTAAGTGTTTTCAAGCCATTGGGATGAAAACTTTCCAAAGGAACCGAAGCTGGAAATAGTTTCGTTTTCTTTTTCACTTTCTCTCTCTCAGCATTTGTTCCTTTCCCCCTTGATCTTACAAATGCTATCCCTTTTTCTAGTCTTAGAAAGAGAGAGAATGTGTCCCTTCAGACATCCTTTCTATTGTGCATTTATGATTATTTGTGCTCAGGATGGTATTGGGGCAGTTATATACAATCTCTCTTTCAATGCAGTTTGTGTCTAAAGAAGTTATGGGGTAGACATACGTTTCATTTCCAATGAGTGATTGTCTCATAGTTTCCTGCTGAAATGCTGTAGCTTTTCAGGATTGTTTTGGGTGTTGTTGTTGTTTTGTCCTGCTTTGGTTGTAGGTATGCCCTTCCATTTGACAATAATGCAGTAACATGGTGCATTACAGCACAACTAATACAACAAAATGAGGTGTGGGTGGTCCAAAATATAGCAACTACAAATGCACTGTTGCTGCATCAACGACATGTTGCAGAATTCACTTGCAAAAGAAACACCCATCTTGAGGGACCCAGAGTTATGTCTTGTAGTTAACAAGAGAAAGTAATGTGTTTAACATATTTGGCCTCAGGTACGTAAACCTATAGTAAGATACCATGGCTGGCAGCTTGGGAGATTTTCTGTATTCTTCAGCATAATATCATAGTTTGTACTTTCTTCTGTTCTAAGGGAAGCCTGTGATAAATGTTCCTGCATATGTCCCTAATTTGTATATGAGATAAAATAATACCACACTATATAAAAATCAATTTTTTAAGCTTTGCCTTTAGCTAATTTAAGTTGGTGAAGTAATTGTTCTGCCACGACTATTTGCTAGAGCTCTTTGTAATAAGGATTCAATGTCAAATATTCAGCAGTTTACACATTTTTGCTTATTTCTTGCCTATTTTTCGTTGGACTGTTCCTTTTTAGCACATTACAGGGTCACTCAGTGATCCCCACTTGGTGTTAGAACTGATTCTGCAGTGTGTAACATATTTGTGATAGTCCTATTTTTAGGCTGAAGGCTAAATAGATCAGTGGTGGTAGCAGAGGAGGAGGCATGGAAAATGCATTTCTGGGGAGGCAACTATCTCTTAGGTATAAGAGATAGTCTTTCCTGAAAGAGAAATGATAATATATTTCACATTGATGCTCCCATTCTAACTTTATTTTTAAAGGGAAGTCCTATTTAGTTTCATGAACTTAAATTTTCAAGAAGGTGTGTTTAAATTTGCAGTCATATTTTAATTTCCAGTTTATAATTTAGTTATAATTTGTGTGTAAAAAGTGTCTTCCCTTCATATCCAACAATGGGGGCAGGTACTGATTGGGTTGGACTGTAGTTTTATCTGCAGAACCTGCAAATTGCAATTCCCAAATAATGTTTGTTTTCCATCTGTGACGAGTTTATCTTTTAATGTGACAGCACCTTCTCTTTAGAAGTCTTTGCTGATTAGCCAGGGCTGTAAGAAGGAAATGCCACCCTGCATTTGTCACATGCATCACTGCTTCCATTCTGCTGCAGTTCACCCTCTGCCAAAAACTGTTCATGTCAAAATTACACAAGTTATGTTGTCATCACATTATTTCACTCCATTCATTTCAGTGCAAAGGACCTCAGTGCAACTGGATAAGACTGGGGCATGTAATCAATTACGTATTTGTGAATTGAATGTAATGACAATTGAATGCCGATCGTATCTGCTTTATTTATTTCTGTTCTGGAACAAGTTAGTGAACACCTGCAATTACACTCCTGTTTCTGTTTTGATTGGAATTTGCAGGCACTCTCACTATATAGTTTTAGATGTCTAAAACCATTTTATTTCAGCAGACCTACCAAGACATGTAATTGAGTTATGCATAGTTGGTTGTTATTTTTTTTTTTTTTTTAAAAAATGCTACTTATATCTGCGTATTATTGTTAATTATATTATATTATTTTATTTACACTGCTTTTTTATTACTAAGTAGCTTCTATATTTTATCCATATAAAAATTAATATATATGACTGGTTTGTAAAGTGGCAGTTATAGACATGCTTACTAAAATGGAAGTTTCTCACCAAACTCAAGAATCATAATGGGGACTGTCCTTAAGAAACTGCTGAAGTTTAGTCCATTTCATTCTTATCTCTACTATGGTGTTCAGATTATGCATGTAAGCATTCATTGTGGAATTTGTCTATTTGCTTTTGATATAGTACATAAAATTTGACATATGCTGCCAGTAAAGAGAGGTTCCAATTGTCTAATTTCCATAAATGTAAGTGTTCCCTTAAGCAGTTAGGAGATGGAGTTGAGGGATATTTGGTTTTATCTCACAGCATAAGTGTTATATAAACCCCACTTTTAACACTACTTATGTTACATTTACTGTCACAAGTAGTCTTTGTCACTGCCAAATTACCTCTTTTCAACAGCAATTTATGGCTAAGAAGAAAAATGTTAACAATTGCACTTCTTTAAAAGAAAACACCACACAAATAAATAAATTAGACATAGAAAGTGGTAGAAAGAGTCACTTTAGTCTTGTTTATAGAACGAACGTGTTGGAAGCTGAATAAAAAGGCCTGTTTTTAATTTAATTATGAGTGTTAAAAGAGAATGAAACAACAGAGAGAATAAGATCATTTGATCACAGAAACAGCGTGTCCATGAACTTAATGGAGAAATTGGTCTGCAGAAGCACCATTGAAGTGAATAAGAGATACAGAAGGAGACAAACGCCCCCTCTCAGAAGTTTTCATATCTTAAAAAGAACTCCACAAATTTATGACCCAAAGCATTTTTGCTTGTCAGCACTGTGAAGTCACTGACGTCTATCAAATTTCAGAGGGGTTACAATAGCAAAGACCAACCTTAAAAATCTGGCACCTTAAAAACTAACTTGTTTTTACAGTATATGCTCAGCAGTGGCGGAGGGCCCAGAGCAGGTGGGGCTACATTGCTGACCTGGCTTCCCAATGTTGCATGCTGCTGGTCGTTACCAAGGAAAACAGGCAGCCAGGAGCTTCTTAAGGATGTGAGAAGAACCATGCTGGATCAAGACAATGGTCCATCCAGTTCAACAACATCCTGTTCTCAAATAAGCCAACCAGATGCCCACAAGTAGGGTCTTAGCACCAGAAGGCTCTCCCTACCCATGGTCTCCAGCAACTGGTATTCACAAGCATCAGTGCCTCCAACAAAGAGAGGGATGGAGGAAGAATATTAGAGAGAAGGATAATGGGCTGTAGCTGCTCAGATCCACCCAGAGGCAGGAAAAGCGAGGAGGAGATGGGCTTGGAAAGATGGGGAGAAGGCAGATGGGAACCTTGGAAAGGAGAAGGGAAAGGAGCAGGGAACCAAAGGAAGAAGGACAGGTCTATAAAAACAGACCAGGGAGTGGTTCAGTGGAATGAGAAGAATACCAAGGAAATGTGAGAAGTGTTGGAAAGGAGAGGCAAAGGGCCAGTTTGGAACAGCCAGTTTATGTCATTGACTATAGACCTCTAGTTTCCCAGCAGTGACCTGAATGTGTTTGGAACACTACCTGACAAAATCCCATGCTAAGGCTTAAATACACGATGTATTATTAGTGCTTTAATGTGGCTTATTGAGCCTGACATATTATGAGCACTTCCTGCGAGGCCAGGGGCATTGCGCATTAAATTGCTAGAGAAAAGCCTTTGCATTTTGCACACTGTTGCCATCAAACACAGAGAACACTTTTATGACTAACGGTATGGCCAGAAGGTTTGTCTGACTGAAGTGCCCATTACGCCTGCTGGTTCTAGGGAAATAAAGATGTCATTGGGAAGCAGGAAGAGAGTTGATGCCTGAATTATTTAATTGTGCCATAAGAATGGTGTGACAACACAGAATCTATCTGTCTTGTGTAATACGAGGAAATAAACATCTTTTGAATGGAAATGCTACAAAAGACATTTGAAAGTGCTGCAAAGCCTATAAAACATCTTGATATGATCCATTACAGGGAAAGTCGCAGCCCAAGTGCCAGAGGTCCCAACCTGCTTTTAAGTGTAGATCCATAATGCATTTCCTACAACAGTTCAAAGAAAAAAAAATAGCAATTCTCTTGTGCAGTTATATACACCAAGGATCACATTACAGATGGACCTGCTTTATTCTGTATTCATTCAAACTACAATAGTCAGTCTTGTGCTATAATAGTGTGTGTTAGTGCAGTGGCATAACAGTTCCTGTTTCAAAGGGGGTGTCAATATCACAATGGATCTGATTGCACTTACTGTAGAATAGCTTCTCCTCAAAAGCCCTCGTATTCTCAGCTTCCAACCTGACTGAACTGAATGCAGAGAACAGGCATGGACAAGTCTGTCAATTTGGGGTTCTTTTTCTTATTTTTCTTTTCTTATTTCTAATGGGATGCCAGTGGTGCTGTGGTCTAAACCACTGAGCCTCTTGGGCTTGTCGATCATAAGGTCAGCAGTTTGAACCCCCATGACGGGGTGAGCTCCCATTGCTCAGTCCCAGCTCCGGCCACCCTAGCAGTTCGAAAGCATGCCAGTACAAGTAGATAAATAAGTACCACTGTGGTGGGAAGGTAAACGGTGTTTCTGTGCGCTCTGGCTTCTGTCACAGTGTCCTGTTGTGCCAGAAGCGGTTTAGCCATGCTGGCCTCATGACCCGGAAAGCTGTCTGTGGACAAAGCCTTTCCTCCTCCCAGGAGGGGAGGGGTTGTGAGTGGGAGACGATTCTCGCATCATGCAGAGGGCGCTCCACCCCCTGCTTCAACTCCAGGGCTGGCGCCACACCCCTCCCCAGTTGGGCACCCAATAGGGAAGCTTGGTGGGGGCGTGGCTTGCTGCTCAAACGCAGCCGCACCATCCCCACCATTGCACACACATTTTCTTTGAGTCACCCACCCTCCACTCCCTTTAGATTAGCTGTTCCTGAGACTTTGCTATGGGCCTCTGGTTGGTCGCCCTGTTTAACCAGGGGGCCTGGTAGGAGTTTTTTCCCAATTGGCTAAATTGGCCCGGCCTCTTGGTTTTTTTCGCCTACCTCGTAGCAACCGTCACAACTTTCGTAGTATTTGGCGGTTAGGCATTGGAATGTGTTGTTGGTGTTTCGGTGGGCAAGGTGTGGCCATCGCCTTCCCCAACAATTTTGGGTATTCCTCTAAAGGAATCCGGCGGTCTTGGATCCTGTCCGATGCCCGTGTGGCGGGGGGCCATGGCACAACCCTCGGTGACATCAGGAAGAGAGCCTATAGTTGGATTAGCATCAACAGGCTTCCCCTACTGGTGGTTAACCCCTCCTCAGACTCACCCCTCTACGAGTGGGTGGAGTCTAATGTTCCGTGGTCCAATGCCTAAGCCAATACCTTCTCACATGCTGTAATCAATAAAGTTGTGGCCTTTACCTTACCCATTAACCTTACATTCTGTGTCCACATGTCTTTATTCCCCAAGCGGGGATCGGGTCCTCGAATCACAAACGCTGGCACCCTCAGTCTGAAAGCAAGATGAGCACCGCAACCCCATAGTCCTCCCCATAGGAGGACTTTACCACAGTATTTGCTGATCTCTGCATGGTCTAGATCAGGCTAATCTGCTTGCAATTTCCACTCCCCCCCCCACCAAAAAAAATCCCAATCATTTCAACCTCTTGACATAAGATAACTCCCTTATTGTGGGAAAATAAAAATTAAAAAAAGACACTGATTTGTCCATGGGTGTAGCCAGGATTGTTGTTGGGGGGAGGCAAGCCTTTTGTTAGGGGGGCATCCCTTTTGTTAGGAGAGGCAGAACCTCAGTTAGCTATGTATTTTTAATGATTTTTATTGATTTTGTGGGGGCAGATGCCCCTCGCTGCCCCCCCAGCTGTGCCCATGGATTAGCCTGCTAGATATTGCCTACGTAGGAAGAATTCCACTAACATAGGAAGAAACCAAAGCCTTCTCCCCCCTCCTGCCTGACAAATTGAGAGCCAGCTCTGGCTGCATAGTTGCACTATAACCACCATAGCCCAAAAATGTATCTACAGAAGGTAAAATGAAGCAGCAAATAATTTGGGACTGTTTTTGGTGAAATGGGGATATCGGAATGCATGGCATATTCAGTAAAAACATAGCACTATCTTAATTCTTAGAAAAGTGGAAACATTCCTGAAATATCCAAAAATATATTTTAAAAAGTTAGTTAATCAGGTTGTGGTAGCTAATTACCCAAAGAAAGTAATAATTTACATCTCAGTTTTCTCCACAGGGCATATTTGGTCTTATGAGTTTTTACATGCAACTTAAGATAAAAAACTGAGAACACATAATGCTTAAAAGACTCTAAGGACTTAAAAAAAGCTGGGGGAACCTACTTATTAGGGCCTGCGTTCTGACCAGACCTGCATCTGCAGCCACTGATGTGGAAAGCCAGTGGGCAAACATATCAAACTATACTAATGTGTGTAAGGTAAAGGTAAAGGGACCCCTGACCATTAGGTCCAGTCATGGCCGACTCTGGGGTTGCGGTGCTCATCTCACTTTATTGGCCAGGGGAGCCGGCGTACGGCTTCTGGGTCATGTGGCCAGCATGACTAAGCCGCTTCTGGCGAACCAGAACAGCACACGGAAACGCCATTTATCTTCCCGCCGGAGCAGTACCTATTTATCTACTTGCACTTTGGTGTGCTTTCAAACTGCTAGGTTGGCAGGAGCAGGGACCGAGCAACAGGAGCTCACCCCGTGCGGGGATTTGAACCGCCGACCTTCTGATTGGCATGTCCTAGGCTCTGTGGTTTAAGCCACAGCGCCACCCGTGTCCCTACTAATGTGTGTAGTAATGTACAAATGTGGTTTGAAATACAGCGGAGCGAAATGATCTCACTGTGTTTTAAGCAAGTGTAATGGAAATGCAGAATACCTTTATATTGTGAGGAATTAGTGGTGTCCAGCAATGGCTCCTCTTGTCTCCAGACCTCCTTTCTGGGGTCTGGAACCATTGACTGAGCCAACCACATTTATGATGTTGTGTTTGGACACCTGATGATAAGGGGGCTAATATCTTTACTATTGCTTTGTCTAGGGCTCATCTTGACTGGGCTTCAAGGCCAATCACCTGTTAAATGAGCACATGTCATGTGATCTCTGAGAACTTTTATGCCTTTAAGAGATAAAAGGGCCTTGGAAATTCTCCTTCATGAACCTCAGCATAGAGCAAGACTGTGGAAGATGCTATGTACTAGCTGTTACAGGAGTTCATCCGTTGCTGTTCTGAGGGGTTTCTCAGCAACCGAAGGGAAGGAAGCTGTTTGTTTCTTGCTTTTGCTCTGCTCTTTGTTTTGCTTTCTCACCCTTCTTGTAAATAAAATCTGTTTATCATGAAACAGTCTGGATCCCAGAATCTGCTCTTTTCTTTGTCTGGATCCAAAAAAAGAACATCTGCTGTTGGCAGAACAGCCAGTAATGTGCACACAGAATGGGACACAGTAGTGCTATATAAATACCCGTAGGTGTATTACACAGAAGAATCCAAAAACTAGTTTGCAGCACTAGATCTAATGGGCCTATGCTACACAAGGATAGATTTCAATTGAGTGTTATGAGAAACTTAGCGACAATAAGAGCAGCTTGAAAATAGAGCTTGTTACCTAAAGGGATGATTGGCTTTCTCTCACCTTGGATTTTTTCAGCAAAGACTGGACATCATCTTTTCGCGATGCTATGCTGCAGTTTTGGATTTCTTGAACCAATCAGGCAGTTGGAATAGATGGCCTGGAATACTCCTTCCAGCTGTTTGATTCTATGTGGGGATGTCTGTGTATTTGTATTGCTGCACCACATGGAAATTCCCATGATGGTTTAAGGTGAGTATGTCATATTTGAAGTATAAATTTTGAGTTAGACAGCACCCAAATGAGGAGATGATACTGCACATCACGCCAAAGCTCATGTGAGGAGTCTGCATTTCCATTTGAACTGGTGATTTAATAAAGCTGTTGGAAAGGACCCCTTCTTGGCATCCAGAAAGGATTTTCTCTCTCATCAAAGTGAACAATTGGGTCAGCTCCGCATCAAAAAATCTGCCCCATTACTGTGGCCATTCCATTAACGGAGTTGGATTTCCCCCTCTTGCTTACTTTGAATATATTTTCTGCTACAGCTGGGCTTTCTGCTAGCAGTCAAGAATTGGCTGCCATGATTTGTAGTCAGCATGCTGGTTTTCATTTGGTCTTGGCTGAGTACATTTCTCATTTGTCTACTACCATAGCTGTGTCATTTGGTCTCTTATCAGGCAATGTAAGCAGAGCTGCCTACCAGAATGGCCCTGTCCATGTGATAACTTTGGCTTGCATGATTTCATGCTAGCGTACGCTTGAAACATATACTCTCATTACCTTTTTAGGCTTAGCCACAGATGAATATGATGTCACAGTCGGCAGATAAACTAAGGAAATAACACTTACAGCAGGGCTCATTCCCCAAGTCTTCAGAGTTAGATCTTGGTCCCAAACCTGGTGCTCTTCCTTAATCCTCAAAGTAAATAAGTGGCTGAAAAGTCTCCTAACCATTCTGCATGGACTTATGGGGAATCTACAACTCCTGAGTTGATGTTAAGTTCCATCTCCCATCAGCATAGCCAACAGGGCTGGACATGGTTAGCTAAGTGATATTAGCATGCATGCATGACTAGGCTGTTCCACTCCATTCAGGGAATAAATTTAAAGTTGGCATTTCAAGGAGGAAGCCTACCTAGTCAGTTTAGAGGATGCTACTATCAATCTTACTGTTTTTAAATTGGAGCCTCAGTATGTAATCTTAGGTTAACATAAAACAGTAGAAACTTTTAGAAAATAAATTCCCAGTTTATTCATTTATTTGATTGTAACCAAAAGGTACACCAACAAATTCTTAGATTCTAAACAACAACAAAAAACACACATCTGGTCTAGACATTCTTTGGCTGAGACAAGTTCTGCTCGCAGCTTGTTTGAATAATGCACATGTCAGATAATTTCCGTTCTTCATTTTAGTAACTGTAAATAATGTTTATAGAAATTATGATGATCTTTAACTTCCTGATGCTGTACAATCTTCTTTTTTGGCATTGCATTATGGTATGTTTGCTTATCTAGTGAACTGACATTCATGGTTATGAGAAAGAAGTTACCGTCATTAAATATTACTCATAAAACATGTATTATATTGATATTATGTGTACTCCTGGCCCAGAAATGGAAGCAACAAGAACTCCCCACATTGGAAGATTGGCAAGTAAAGATGGTCAAATATGTGGAGCTGGCGAAGCTGATGGGGAAGATTCGGAATCGCTGTGATGATTTGTTCCAAAAGGACTGGGGCAAATTTATACTCTATGTGAAAGAAAATTGCAAACAGTTGAATACGTTTGTAGGTTTAAGTTGAAATGTTTGGTAATGGTAAATTAAGGAGCTGATTTACTTATAAGTAGGTGATTGTTAAAAGATTGATTTAAGGTAAAAAAGTGAATTTAGGAATGTGGAGAAATTGGTAATGAAATATGGAAGTCTGTTAGAGAAAAGGAAGGAGGTCGATGCTTTATTTAAGCAATGTCTTAAGTTATTTTTTGATACTGAAGTGTAATAAAATATGGAAAACTTAATAAAAATTATATGAAAAAAGATATGTGTACTTAAATATGCCATGTTTTCTACTGATAACATTTGGGGAAAGTGCAGAAGGAGGGCCCCAAGACTATATTTTGCCTAAGGCCCCTGGTTACCTCTCTATGGACATTGGTGGTGGAATGAGATATAGAATGCACTGCCTTTTGCTTTGTTTTGCTTTTTGAAATAGAATCCTGAATAAATCCAAGAATAAGCCTTGGATTCCTGTTGGGAATCACCCCACTGCCACCGCTGAAACCTGAAACTGTGTCCTGGATTGATTTGATACTTTAAAAAGCATCCTGAAATTGCTGATGTACCACCAAGTATTTGTCAGAGGAAATGGAAACCCAGTTCTGATTTGTGAATTTGAAAGGCACCATTATTTGGATTCTAATTAAACCATGCTTTGAGGCCAAAAACATACCGAGAAATCCCTGCAGCTAGCCAGTTCAATATTTATTCAGTGTGCTTGTCCCAGACGTTACACACCCTAGAAAGAAACAGATCACTGCTTGCCTAGAAGAGTGGAATATAATCTCAAAAGACAGATGTGCATTTTTTTTGGCATGGAAAAATAAGGAGTTAGCCCACCCCGCTTTAGAATGCATAACGAATATAGACTTTATTGTCACTGAAATGGGTAAGAAATTGAAATTGGTCCCTGTCTATAAATATTTCCGCATAAAATACAGCAATCAGGGAAGGCTTGATCTCTTTTTCATTCAAATATTTGTGCCGATGTTCTTTTTATAATATTGGAATTTTTAATAGTTTTTTTTATTGTAAGTGCTTTCTGATATACCACTTTGAATATTCTACAGAGGCAAGCAGCTAAAATGTATATAAGCAAGACAATAAAAATATTTATTTCAATTTCTGCTCACTGACGATTTAGGGTAGGCCAGTAAGCTGCAGATTACCTTTCCCATTCATCTCAGGGCAGATCCACACTAAACCTATAAAACACATTAAGTGCACATTTAAAGCACATGACTCATCTCCCTCAAATCATCATCACCATCACCTTGTGGTTGTAGTTTCTCCATCACTGAGCTACCATTTCCAACACCATTAACAAACTACAGTTCTCAGTCAGTTCTACAGTTAAATGTTTTAAATGTGTCTTGAATGCACATTAATTGTATAATGTGCATGTGTTCACAGTAAAATACTGTTGTTCCCACACCTAAGGAGAGGGCGCATCTGCTCTCACACTATCGCTCCTTCATGACTCTGGAGGGTTAGTTGCTCTGTGTTATGTACTGAAGTTCTCACCCTGGGCCAGCAGGGGGATACTGTAGATAGTTATGCAAATGAAGGATCAAAAGTGACGTTCAGTGATTGGATAGTTTTAGAAAGTTGCTACAGTAACGTTGTACTGGAGCTATATATAAGCAGGCTGACTGAGCCCTTCAGTTCAGTTCTGTTCTGGCCTCTGAATAAACAAGAGCTGTTTGAAGAATCGCTGTGTCGTCTGATATGTTCTCCCACAACTTAACACTCTGAAAGGGAGGGAGGGAAGGTGAGGCCCACTGGCCAATAGGGAGACATGGAGCACTTGACTTCATAAGCCTGCTACTCCCACAACTTGCAAGATTGCAGCGCTGTCCCTCCCTCTCTAGTTGCAGTGTGGGCTTGGTGAGTCTGTCTATCAAATGGGTCAAGTAGGATTTTTTGAGAGGGGATTCCTTGACTGGCCTTAGGCCAGTCTGTGTTTTGCCTTCTCGCCACTGCTGGGACAGATTAAGTTGGTCCTCTGGGAATTATGTGGTCTGGTAGCCATTGGTGGGCATTGAGTACGGGCAGGTAAGGAAGTGGGTGAGAAAACAGATGAGGAAATTATGCATTATTGAGAAAAGTGCCAGATATAGGCAACTAAAAGCTTTTAAAAGGGATGAGGAGATGGAGCATGACTTGCAGTGATTTTGATGGTATCTTGCCTGTCTCTGAGTGCAGATCCAGGTCATTGAGCCTGAGCTTCCACAGCCAGTGCCCAGTAGATATGTTCTATGCTTATGATAATATTTTATTCTCTTGCTAACTATGCTGTTTCAAATGTGCATTTTATACTCGACTTCCTTCAGTAATGTTTTCTTTTGATTTTTTGGGGTTAACTTTGCTGTGTTAAATGGGCATTCTGTAGTCGACCTCCTTTGCAATGTTTTATTTTGAAATATTTAAGATAATATTTTAGTTTCCTGTTAACCATGTGACCTTGAATCAATACTTTGATGTTTTAATGTGTTGTTAAGAGTTAAGCGCTTTGAGATATTTTTCATGAAAATATTAAGTGGTATAAACATGAAATAGAAAAAAATGATTAAGTGCATCCTTCAGGGATGTCCCAATGCTCTATAGCTGGAGGGACATGGGGTTACCTTTAGGCCTGCCCTGTACAGTTTAAGTGAATGTTTGACAGGAGGACCTGGGTATGTCGGCTGGGTTCACACCCAAGGTTCTCCTAGCATGGAGGAGGTTATTTCCTCCCCACCTTTAGCTAGGGAGCCACATCCCACAATTACATCAAATGTCCAAGGGGCTGGAGAGGTGCTTCCCAACCAGAATGAGATAAATCCTCCTCAGCCAATATTCCTTTTAATTTGGTTAATGTTGGCTTGCAGTTTCTCAAACTTCTAATATGTTAATAAATATAACGTATTTCTGGAGCTGTCCCTTGGGACTTCTTCTGGGTGTTGGAGCAAGGCTGTGATGTTCAGACCTCAAAACACTTACCTGCCACCCCCATTTATCCTTTTATGATCGCTGCTGAAATCTGTTTCTCTCCTGTCTGACAGGATCTCAGCAGTAACTGCCAGACCAGCTATGTTTGTCTTGCATTCTGGCCTCCGTTCTTTTTTCCTAGCTCTATAAACACTTCAGTTACTTGGCTACCAGCTTCCACATTCTGACTTGGCTAATGAGACCTTAGCTCTGGCTCTGTTAATTTCCTCCTCGTTTTTTGACAGGGCTGAAGTGCCAGACTCGTGTTGGATGCCAAGTGGAAGACGGGAATGTGCTCCCCTCCCCACCTTCCCACACCGTTCCCAGAAAATATTACAGGACAGTCATTGTTTCTCCCCCAAAATAGAGAGCAGAGATATGAATGGAAGGAAAGGTGCTGGAAAGAACCTGCTCGGATTGAAAGTATTCAAAGACGTAACTGGCTCCTAGAAAGAAGCTTGTTATACAAACCCAGCCAAACTTTCTATCACTCCTTTGTTTTGTGGCATACTGCAACACACTAATCATATGCAAATAACTTTGCAATGCCATCCGTACTCAGTGCTTAACTGCACAGCCAATAGAACTGTGATACTGCCCTCCTGAGACCGTACCATTTCAGAATGCAGTGATTCCCAACTCTGGATGCCATAGACGCATCTCCCTGCAGATAAAAAATGACATTGCAAAGCTTGGAATATATGGCTGCACTGAAAAGGAGGAGACATGTTTCATGGAAACCATCCCATGGCCATTAATTGCTGCCCCTATCTAAAGAGGCAAAAGTGTTTGCATATAAAAGCCTAAACAACTCAAGACCATGTTGTACGTTGCTTGGAGACCTTCGGGTAATAAATTAACTAACAACTTTCTATTCATGACCCAGTAAGGGCATGAATATCCACAAATGGAACCTAGTTAGTCTTGCCACAACCTAATGATTATCACATTGTGGTTGGTGCAGAGTCAGGTTTTTCCCCACTGGTCACACCAGTGTTATGGTATGTACTCCTTGCTGTTCAAGAAGTCTTAACTGGACTGGTCACACCAGCTTTTGCAAATGCACCTACTGTATTTACAAAGGAATTTCCTCTTGACCCGAGCCTCCTGATTTTAATTGCTGTGTTGTTTTAATGGGATGATGGTTGCATATTTCAATGATGGATGTTTCTATTTTATTTTTCGTTGATTTGGGTTTTGGATATGTAAACTGCTCAGAAGCCTATTTTGGCATTGGTTTACCAGGAGCCTGATTTCCGGCCTTGCCGAGGCAGAAAGGGGCATGAGGTAATCCTCTCTCAAATCCATGGGGTGTTTGTGCATGCTGTTGCCAACCACATGGAAGAAGAGTGGGGCCCATCTTAAGGGAGCCAATCAGCATCCATGCTTGTGTTCCACTGGGCAGGGCTTGAGAGCAGTCCAGAAAGAAGACTCTGCTTGGTCCCAAGGCATAAAGGAACTCTCCTCACCCCAGAGTGCAATCCCAAATAAAAACACTCACCACCTGCTATTCAATGCCTACTTCCTTGCTGTCCCAGCTGGTTGCTGAATTTCTCAAACTTTTTTCTTATCTTCCTGTTGAACAACATCATTATTAGAACATTAGTACTGGTAAGACCAGAAGTGAGGAACAAGATGCTATTGGACTCACACTTCCATCAGCCATAGCCAAGCATGGCCAGTGTTCAGGGATGAGGGCTGTGGTAGTCTAGTAATATCTAGATGCCCACAGTTTTCCCACTTCCGAAGTATGCTGAGGTTCAAATCTCCATTATCCATGAAACTCACTAGGTGACCTTGGACCAGTCACTTTGTCAGCCTAAACTACTTTACACGATTGTTGCAAAGATAGAATTTGTGTTTGGGGGGGTCTATGTACAGTGGAACCTCATGTTACGTACCGCCCTCCTTGCAAACACTGCAGGTTATGAGCTCTGCTAACCTGGAAGTAGATGCCCCTTGTTGTGAACTTTGCCCCGGGATGCAAGCGGAATTTGCATGCCGGCAGCGTGGCAGCTACGGGACACAGGTGGCGCTGTGGGTTAAAGCCTCAGCGCCTAGGACTTGCTGATCGAAAGGTCGGCAGTTCGAATCCCTGCTGCGGGGTGCGCTCCCGCTGCTCGGTCCCAGCGCCTGCCAACCTAGCAGTTCGAAAGCACCTCCGGGTGCAAGTAGATAAATAGGGACCGCTTACCAGCGGGAAGGTAAACGGCGTTTCCGTGTGCAGCTCTGGCTCGCCAGAGCAGCGATGTCACACTGGCCATGTGACCCGGAAGTGTCTCCGGACAGCGCTGGCCCCTGGCCTCTTAAGTGAGATGGGCGCACAACCCCAGAGTCTGTCAAGACTGGCCCGTATGGGCAGGGGTACCTTTACCTTTACCTTTAGCGTGGCAGCAGCAAGAGGCACCATTAGCAAAAGCATACCTCATATTATGAGCAGTTTTGGCTTAAGAACGGACCTCCAGAATGAATTGTTCATAACTGGAGGTACTACTGTATGCTGTCTTCTGTCCTTCAATAGAAAAACAATATTTCAACACTTCATATACAGCAGTGCCAATTCAGAAGGATAAGGTTCCACAGTGACTCAGTGTGTCATTGTGATGTCATCTCAATCCCATTTGTCTTTAGTTGCATTACCTGAAGACAAGTGAAAAATGGTGCTCAGCATCTAGTGAATTAAATTAATCAGCAGATTTAAAAAATAAGCAGGGAAGAAGTTGCCCATTGAAAGTCCCTATTTCATAGAAAAACTTTAAAAATCTATTGCAAACGTGTCACACTCCTAGCACTTCTCTTCATTTGCTAGTTTTCTATTATCAGAGAGGGAGGGTTGGGGTGGCGGCATGGGAAACATTCAGCTAAGTGATCTCTTATTTTCATCCTGAAGTGTACAGAATAATACAAATGCATCTTGTATGGTTTGTTCTGGTTTCAGTTTGAAGCTCTTATGCTTTTTCATTGTTTGAAAGTGTAAAACTGCTGTTAGCCACTCTGAGTGTGGAAAAGGTAGTCTGAATGATCAGATGAATGAATGGATATAACAGCTTCAATGATATCTTCTTTGCTAGGTCTTTAAAGTTGTAATAGCTTACTGCATTTCATCTTCCCGATGTGGGGGGAAAACTGAAATCAAGGCCATTCCCATCAGTACGTTTAGAGGGGAGAAGACATGGTTGCTGCCATGTTCTCAGGTTTCTTGTTCTGTATCTTCCATGAGTCTTTGCCAGAAGTGGCCAATAAGGATTCCCACTCCCTTCATCGCAGACCGCTGACCATACTAGCTGGTCTGATGGGAGTTGTATTACAGGAGGGCAAGAATTTTGATTCATTTTGCATTTAAAAGCAAACTTGCCCAATTTGCATTGAACAAAGCAACAAGGGAACCAAAACACAATCATCCACACTTCCCCGAATATTGCAATGCTGCTCTGCAGCCAAATAATCTGTGAAAAAAATAGAGTAAACTGTAAATAGAAGTACATAGTGAAAATAACAAACAACAATGCATTCTATTGGGGGAAGTTGCTTCACCCTCCCCCCAAAAAATGTGTATAGCAGGAATATTGCATACAAAATTGTTGTTGTTGTTGTTGTTATTATTATTATTATTATTATTATTATTATTATTATTATTTGAATTTATATACCATCCTATACCCGGAAGTCTTAGGGTAGTTTGCAGAACAAAATTCACACTAAAATGCTACTGATTACTTTAAAAATTGCAAACTGGCGTGGAAATCTGGATAACTGAATACTGGGGGGAAAGGAGAAATTGAAATTGTCCGTTTTGGCCCCAGTGGCAACCTCCAGATATTGGAATTCTACTCCCATCATACTAGACTATTGGCTACTGGGACTGAAGGGAATTGGCATCCAAGAACATCTGGCAAGCACTGGCTCCCACTATGCGGCTGCAGAAGTTTACATGAAAACAACAAAAGGGATGAGGAAGATTGAACTGAAGAATGAGTAGGTTACCACTCCTGCTGATTCCCAAGGGAAGAATTCTCTGCACCTCATTTTTATTCTGCAGGCAGTTGCATCCAAACAATTAGAGCTGTCACCTGATTAAAGAAATCTTAGTTGGCAATCACAAGATGGATTGATCCGCTCTGCATACATAAACAATTTCTGGAATAGCTGGCCATCCAAATAAATATTATACAGTTTGTAATGAACGAGAGATATAGATTTAAGTGGGGGGAAACCACACACTTTACATTGGAAAGTAGATTGCTGACTTAGAGAAAACCCTAAAGAGTTAAGCAGAGAGAAGAAGAAAAACCAGAAAATAAAAGAGAATTGCTGGATCGAAAACTTTTATTTCCTTTCTTGCTGGGGCTGATTTAATGGAGCCAAGGAATACTTGGAAACTCACCAATGTTTCCACACAACTTATTGTCAATTAGCAGCATGCTACCTGGTAGCTGAGTTGTGAAGCTGATGAAGTTTCTCCTTAGCACCACCTTTAGATGTAGCAAGCGATGGCATTGGAACACAATTTTGGCCAGGCTTCGAAGTCAGTGTGCTCATTATTTTACATCCTCTGAAAGAGTAAGCCCATCAATAGCTGCCCAGATGGTTTTTCTTCTGTCTCCCCCCTGCTGGTAAGCAGCACTTCTGTCACTGAGGTTAGCACTCCAGCCTGACTCCTCAGAGATTGGAACTTGTCTGTGGCAGTGGTCTGTGACACATTATATATCTGTTCGTCTTTGCTACTTCCTTGCCCTATGGTCTTTTCTCTGAAGCAAGATCGTAGCCACTTAGGACTCCCTGCTATCTCATGTCAGGCTGGTTAGCCTCTGGTTTCTTCCCACCTAGACTGTGGGGATATTTGGAATTCTCATTGAAGGGGATCAAAGGAGAGCAAAGGCTGAGATTTAGGCCTGTCTGTAACTGTCAGCTGCTGTGATAATAAAATAATGAAAGTAGCCTTGATTCTGTGTTAAACCCAGTATCTAATTCTATTAAGTGGTTCTTCTCCTTCTGTTCCTTTGCAGTCATACACACACACATTTTTTAAGTGTGTCAAAAAATCCTTTAGCCTTTCAGAAGAGAAGTATTTTTGTTTTTGTTTCTTGCAGTCTTGCAGGCTTTAACTACAAAGTGGCATTTTAAGAAAGGAAAGGAGTGGAAGGGGGTCAGAAGTTTGCCTCCATCTTCGACTCGGTTGCCGTGACCTTATTGTACACAAAATGATACAGTTTCATTGCTTTATTCTCTCCATTCTAAAAAGCTATTGTCCCTGGCAGAGTTAACCAGCGGAGAAAAATAAATAGCCCAGAAAAGGGTTCTACAGGTGCTGCAACACTAATGGAGTTTCAATAGCAGGCAAAAAAGATTGTCATTCAAAATTTGGTGGATAATGTAGCTACAATTTTAAAATATATTGTCTATTTGAGTTCTATTTAAATGAAATATTATTTTATTTTACTTGATTATAATGATGCTCTTTGTTTTGGGCTTGAAGAGTGGGATTAATATAATAGCATATCATATTTTGGTTTGTTTTCCCCCCAAAATATTTTTATTGAAAGTTTTCAGCGTAAGATACAATAAAAACCAATGTAATCTGAAAAAGAAAAAAGAAAGAGAGGAGAGAAAATAAGAGAGAATAAAAAGAAAGAAAGAAAGAGGCAAAAAGAAAAGAGAGGGGGAAAATGAATAGATATAAAAACCCTCTATTACAAGTGCATCATATCCTTTATCCATATACAGAAAAGTAGACCTCAGCTCTCACATGGGAACTTCTGTTTCTTTTGCCTGATTCCCACCCTCAGATATCCTTTCTAGTCCTCCTCCTCCTCCTCCTGTCCCCTTCTTGTGTGCGTCCTTGTCAGTTCAGGGTGGAGGACTTCTAAAAATTAAAAATAATAACAGCTAAGTTAAGAAAAAAGGAAATAAAAAAGACCAGGTTTCCAATTCACAATCTGCCAATCGTTTGTGTGTGTATTATGATTCAGATTATTCAAAACACACACTATACATCTACCTATAGCACATTATATAGCTCCTTATCATTCTGCCAGGCATAGTTCTTCTCAGGCGCCCCATATCCATCTTTTTCCCATCTAGAAGTACAGAAGTGGTTGTATAAGAACTTGATTTGGAAGTTGTAATTCAGCTAATCAATGGGAGGATGGATAATGGATGCACAGGTACGACACTGCGGTTGGGGCAGCTTACAACTCATGGTGCCACCCACAGGATCACCCTGGGAAGGTATGAGGGTGACTGGTTCATGGGGCCACTAGGGGCGCATTGGAAGATGGCTGACAATAACATCTCTCTGACCCACACGAGGTAATTAAGAGGCTGTGATGGGAGTAAACAGACTCCCGCCCCCCCAAGTGTGTGTGTGGGGGACTGCCCTTGCCTGCTGTGCCCTACACCACCCCCGAATTTGAGGGGGTGGGGGCCCTAGGCAGAAAGCCCTTGTGTGGATTTTGGTGCTCCTGGACGCTGTCTCTGGTTCGCGCCTCTAGCTGCAGCAACTTCAAAAGAAACAATTAGGAGGAAGCTAATGCATATATTTCAATGATAAATGGGGAGTAAAGACTGCTAACCGAAGAGATCTCTGAGAAACAAGACGGGTCGGAGGAACAGGAATAAGTCATGAGAAGACACACCAAGGCTCGGTATGTTCGGCAACGGGACTGGATGGGGGAGGGGAACAAAACTTTCCTTTCTTTTCTCTATGTGATTAACCAAGAATCCCCCCCCACACAAGTTACAAGTCAGAAATGCTGTTTAAACGACTTAAGATGAGGATTTAAGACTGTGTGGAGATAATTTTCTAACCAAAGCATGTTTTAAGGAGACTGTGGAATGTATAAGAGCTTTGGAATGACGCAGTAAAAAATACCGTCGCCATTTTGGCAAGCTCTGTCGAAAGACTTATGTCTGAGAGGAGGAGTACATTTGTTTTCATATTATGAGTGGCTTCCTCAGAGGGACTAAAGAAGGCGACAGTTTTACGAGACTGATGATGGAAAGAGAGCTTTTATTTACGAAAGTGATGATATATGGAAACCATCTCGACATGATGATTGGAAGAACGGAAAATGCACACAGGATTACAACTGGTGTTTACCTGCTTAAAGGAGATTATCAGAAGGGATCATAAAGAAAAAAAGAAAAATATACGAACAAGATGAGATGTGAGAACAGCAAGAGAGGACTGGTTAGAATTATGAACATTATTTGGACAGATTTGTGGATATTAACGCAGCAGCAAGAAGATGATTGGAATCCCCTTCGGAAATTGAAATAAAAAATTTAAAATTCAGCTTTGTAATTCGGAATTTATGTGAAGTGATTTGATTTGATTGGTCGGTTAATAATATATATATATATATATTTTAAAAAGAGGGTGACTGGTTCACAAACAAGGCCGCATGGCTGTTGAGACACCATTTGTATGAACTTGTCCCTCCACGCAGTTGTTGTCAAATGAATTCCAGGGAAAGGCTGTAGCTCAGTGGTTGAGCACTCAGTAAGGTGGTCCCATGGGTAACCCAAGAGGCGAGGTCCAAGTCCGGTCCGAGGTCAACGGTGCAACATGGAGGCAGTCCATAGTAGCTGAAGATGGATGCAGGGCAGGGAGTCAGGTGAAGTCAGGAACAGGCATGCAAGCAGGGAGCCAGGGCAGGTCAGGAGCTCTGGCAGAAAAGCAGGACAGGGTTCAGACAAGAACTAGCAACCAAAAATATTGCTCCCGCAACTTGGGACTGGGGTTGGCCGGCTTTTATCTGCCCCGAGGCATAGGGCGGCCCCGATCCTCTGGTGACTCGCCTCTCCTGGCCTGGAGGTGAGCACTCCTCCTGCAGGAACTTAGTTCCCTCTGCCTCTCTGCCCTGAGCCTCTGTAGCTCAGGAGAGGCTGGAGGGTTACCGGACCCAGAGGCAACCTCAGCTTCCCCTGACGGGGCTGAGAGTGGAGCACCTGCAGGCAATAGGTCCTCCATCACCTCAGGAGCCAGAGCAGACTAAGCTGGTGCCTGCACCTGAGGACCCAGCACAGGTGAGGACCCTTCAGCCTCATGCCCCAGCCCCAGCTCAGCCGCTTCTGGAGGCGGGGAATCCTGTGCAGGCTGGGATCCCTCGGGTTCAGCATCAGAGTCCAAATCCCAGGCCATCACACCCCTTGGCTTAGTCCCCCTTTGTCTAAAACCCCAGAGAGCGAGTCAGTGAAGATAATGCTGAACTAGCTGGACCAACAACATCTGACCTTCCACTGTTCGTACTTATTACAATGCCAGCAATGGGGGTAGAACTTTCTGAAGCTGTAGCCATCCAAGCAATAAGGCTGCCAAGTGTACAGTCCCCATTGTGGAAGCAACGGTTCACTGAAACAGCAGCTCCACCCAGGTACAATTCTGTTGTGAGATTTATGGCACTCTGTGTGCCTTGAAGGTGATCATATGGGAGCTGCTTACCACTGCTAAACATCTGCAATTTTAATGTACAAGATTTGCACGGCCTTTGTATCTGAGCGTCGGCTCCTTGGGCTCTTGCCAAATAAGAAACAAGCCCTTGATTTACATAGTGACTTGTCCCCTGACAGAAAGTTTGTCACCAGGCTTTTATGTGCACCCTGTTGGTGTGGGCTTTCATTTGCTGGCTGGCATCACAGGTTTCCCCTTGTAATGTGTGATACTCTGTAAATAAATAAAACCCCATCCTGAAGGCTTGCAATTGCATTCTGCAGATATATGTATTTCTGCAAACCGAAACAAGCAGACGAAATATGAATGGCGCTTTTGGAGAGCAGGCTGATCACCGGTGCAATTTGATCAGCAGACGGAGGAATGGCAAAGGGTGGTAGACAGATAAAACAGTACAGGCATTGTGGTAGCAACTGTAGTAAAGTGAAATATTAGCCTTATTCAGATGGCCTCAATCCCTCGCATGATGAGGAAACTACAAGAGCTGCCCACTTCATCAATGGTATTGAAAGCAGAATCACGTATAATTGTGGCCTTTATTATCATGAACAGAAATAATCCTGAATACACAAGAACATGACATCTGGAGTGTCTTGCAAACAGCTGTGGCTGAGTACACACCACACATTTAAAGCAAGAATCCTGCAAACTGTAGTTTGCTAAGGATACTGGGAACAGTAGTTCTGTGAGGGGTGGACTACAACTCCTAGGATTCTAGGAGGAAGAGGATCTGCTTCGAATGTGCTCTGAATGTGTGATGTGAACATATCTGGATCTCTGAGTTGACGCATCCTGTGGAGATGAAGGACAAGAGAAAGACTACCACAATTCAGAATAGACAACTCTTGTTTTACTTGTGGCCCATTTGCAGCAGCATCCTCAGTTTCCTCGTAACGACTCCAGGAGAAGGAGGGCAGATTTGCATGGGATCTTCTACCTATGAGCATTCGCTACAGTAGCAAAAGGGCAAGAAACTTATCACAACACACAACTAAGCGCTGGTACTTCCACAAGTGACCTTCAGGAAACGGAACATGCAGCATGCATGCTCTTGGTTGCTTTCACACAGGGTATGCTTCTTTTGAAACCCTGTGCATTGGAACATGGATGAGATGCAGGGATCCATGAATATGTCACTGTCCATGAAGAGTAGAAGGTTCTACTCCATCTCTCGTTATGGGTTACAGTGGCACCCCTCATTGATAAAGTGATGCAGGGATCTTCTAATGTAATTCACCAAACCTAGTTACCACTCCAATGTCTCATCTGTACTGAAAATGTGCAGATGCACTTCCTTCCCAACAAATCAAATATCTATTTCCTTCTACAACATTCATGCCTTTCCTGAATCCCCCTTCCAAGATTCCCCTTTTCTTTTCTCCTAGGTTCCCTCTTTAGTCTTCTTTAATCCACACTGCACATGATCCCACACCTCTGTTCTTCTTACTCCACCTCCTGCTTGGAGAAGAAAAATATGATGTTCAAAAATGGGCAACTGTTGTCCTGTCACCAGCCATCCTCTGATGCCATGAAAAATCAGCTTGCACCTCCAATACCACAATTGTGCTGACACCTGCATTCTTTGTAGAGCAGTTGTAAGCACCTTTCTGTCCCCCAAGCCACAGGTAGTAGCAGGGATGGAGGTGTGCTGGTAGGTTGCATTCCAGTGGTGAAGGCTAGTGACAGTTGTGGGTATAGTCTGGGATTGTGGTGAGTGAAGCCACACACAAACACACACACACACTTTTAGGATTCAAATCTGGTGCATGTGCTATGATTTCTACTGAGTAATTTTTGATTGATGTGTTGGTTTGTGCCAATTAGATTGCAGTTTGAGATGTTCTGTGTTCTCCATAAGGATCTGCAACTGGGTGGCTGTCGGTATAATTTGACACTGAACATCTCTTTATGATCTTCAGTGAGTTTTCACTATCGGCTGCTAATTCTTTCAATAAAAGGCAATTGATTAAATGTCTTCCTGTTGATTTGTGTCTTTAATTAAGCCAAGCTGGCTACTTGTTCACCATTGAAATCAAATCAAATGCAACTTAGCTCCTAGAGAAGCCATATTTCTGTTTCAACCAAGACAAATTAATATGACTTCAACAGGTTGTATCCAACTAAGTTCTACTCAGAGTAGATCCACTGAAATTAATGGAGCTAAGTTAGTCAAGTTCATTAACTTTAATCAGTCCACTTTAAGAAGGACTAGTAGTGGCTACAACCCAGTGATCTATAAAGTAATAGTTTACTACTTACCTGTATTGAACTGAGTACAGTTCAGAACTGTGTGTCAGAACTGTGTTGCCTACACTAACAAAATTTGGCAATCTTGCATACCTCAGCATTAACGTGTTCAAAATGGTTTGGTTGAAAAAGAGCAGATGTCTCTAGTTCAAAGAACTAGCATACCCAAAAGCTGGGGATCTGCATTAGGGTTAGATATGCCCTCATGCCCTACTCTGAGGCCTCTAACTAAATAGGATATTAGCCAGATGAATGATCCAGCCTGTCAATTGTTAACTTTTATGGAAGGATGGAAATTCCTTTTACTAGATATTGTGACAATCTATAGATAGACTGTCCATCTTATCTCCATTGATCCAACTTGCTGTCCTTTTTTACAAGGGCTATATTTTATTTTAGTTTCAAATAAGGGAAGAATTGCCTTGGGAAACATTTGGACAAGCAACAGAGAACTGAAATAGGAGCACATACAATGTAAAATTATAGTTTCAACTCCAGGGCAAACTATTTTTCATGTATATTATTACCGCAACCAGCAAATTTGTGAAACTATGTTTAGGTAGCAGTAGCTTGACTCTTATTCAACAAGCCTTGCTTGAAAAATTGATAATTCTGACATTTTTGAGAGAAGTACATCCTGTGGAACATATAACTTCTAATAAGTTAAAAGCTTTCTGAACTATTTTGCTTATAAGTGGAATATCCCCACCCCCGCCTTTGGTCCGGAGGGTGATAATGAAGACATTTTCCTATTCTAAAGTGTGGCTTCAAAGGTTCAGGGAAATGATTAAAGGCCTATAAATCTTTTCTGAGGTCTCCTTGAGCAGAGCTCTATCAAAACATAATTTCCAAATGCTATCATTATCCTTAGCTGTATGCCTATATCTCAGCTAAACAGGGAAATGCACAAAGCTGAATAAACAGAAATGGATATTATGGTGGGTAATAACGTGCTAAAGAAAGGATGTGCCATCATAAAGCAATTGATAATGTTGTGCCTCAGCACTTCTCAGTCATTTTTAATGTCTCACACAGCAGTGTCCTCAAACAGAAAGATATGGCCAAGAGGCTCAGAGCCGGGGGGGGGGAGGGGGCAGCTATTGCTGCTCCCCAACAGCACCTGCTGCTTGAAGCAGTCACCTGATTTTGCCTAATAGGCCAGCCCTGGGAGTATGTTTACACACACACACACACACACACACACCTCTGAGATATCTGGGAGAAGGTTCAGCTAAAGCTATTTAAGAGGCTCCTTATGTTTTGGAAAGGAACTTTCTGGAAGGTTTATGTAGGAGGGTGGAGCCTCAGCCAGAGAAAAGGTGCAACTGTGAGTGAGCCAACTAGCACAGAGTAGAATCGTCAAAAATAAATACAAAAGCCATCTTATGAATTCATAATAAACTAATCATTATATTGAAAAAATCTGATGTCTATTTTTGCTGGCACATCTAAGAAAACTTGACGGATCTTTTCCCCGGCCTTGTTTTTAATGGTGAGGCTTTCCCACACAATTTCCATTCTTGCAATATCTCTTATTGTTGTTGCTGCCAGGAAGCAGGTAACATCAGAGGTGGGGTGCTGGTGTCAATCACCCTCAATAAGATTTTAAGGGCTGCAAATATGTCCCTGCATTCCTGGGAGTAAGTTGTCAGAGTTGTTCAGTGGAATCCCTGATCTGGACCTTGAGTGGAAATAAATGAACTTTCCATTCCAAGAGATGAAATGAGTTATATATAAACATTAAAAGGAAACAAAACCCAAAGTAACACATTGCACTCAAAAGTAGCGGGCAATGCAGTTCAGTCCTTTAAGTCCTTTAAATACAGCCCAGGAATTTATCTCTCTAATCCCAGAGAGAGACTCCATTATGTTGGAAGCTTCTTCTCCCAACACGCTGAACTTGTGGTCTCTGTGCTGGCTTCCCACAACACAGAGATGCTGAGCTTTTCAAGTTTCAACTTCTTGCTGACAAAGGAGCTGCTTGGTTTTCTAGTGAGGAGTCATCGGGTAGTCTAAACACTCTGAAATGGAAATATGGCAGTCTCCAACTTTCACCTAGTGTGGAATTTCTCACTTAATGCAAACTTCTTCAAATGCAAACCTTTACATAAGTTTTAACTTCAATGCATAAACATATTACATTTTGTGCACATCAGACTTATAACTTTAACATAAGTCCCACTGAAATTGTCCTGAATAGGCTTTGTCCTATAAAATTTATTTTTAGAAGAGGAAGGGCACTACCATTGCCCCAGAAGAAACCTTAGAGAGCTCTTAATCAGTTTCTCTCACTTACAATTGTTCTGGTAGATAGACTTCAGTTTGCCAGCTCTTCCTGGATTAAAATTCCCTGACAGTCATGCTGATTAGAGAGCCCATCCCTTGATGGCATGTAGTCTGTACTTGAAGTAGATGATTTAGAATTGAATGCTTTATCTTGTGGGCATATATCTTTCTCAACTTGTTTCGATTTGGGTGCTGGACAGACCAATCTATCTGGATTAAAAGCAACTGAAGGATCTATTGGTACCACTTGTAAATCATTGGTGTGTGTTCATAGCTCTCTGCATTTTTCAAAGTACAGATGAGGAGAGACCCTGATATTGTTATACACTCAGTGTCACGGCACATGCACATAACTCGAGTTCTGTAGGTTGACAGGATTATGCATTCTTACAATCTATGCAGAGGAAGTCCCATTGAATTAAAAGGGTCTGGGCTGCTGATGCCAGCATTAGTAATATGATCCTGGTGATCTCAGGTCATGGTCCATCCCTTAAAATATTACTGGACAGGTGTTTGGTCCAGTGAGTAGAATTTCTGAAGAGGGCTAATGATTATGCTGTTTCAGTGGTCATTCTGTTGGAAGCCAGTGGGAATATACCCAATTGAATGGATTTCACAGGATTTCACTCAGTGTGTAAAATTTAATATTTTAAAAGACTCACAGCCTAAAGAAGACAAAATCCAATTTCCTCAGAGCACTCAAAAGCACTTGCGTGTTGAGTCCCACAATGCCACCCACCAAAAAATTCACACTTCACACATGATTTTTTGTTTAAGGTTTTTGGCATAATTTTGGCCACAACTTTATTAAAATACAAAAAATGTGAGTGGTTGCTTAGGCATTGGTTATGACTATCTGTCCTTGCCCTCAGGGACAGAGCTGGCCCTTCCGGATTCCAGCGGAAGCCAGCGTGGGAAACAAGTATTGGGTGAGAAAATGTGGCTGAGACACAGACCATCACCTCTCACCCTCATGTTCCGGTGGGGCTTGCACGGCCCAAGTCCGACTCCGGGGACAAGGACGAAAAGAATGGCAAGCCCCTGGATTCCTTTAACGGAATTCCCTTCGCATCATTTGGAGGGATAGGCACTTACCCCTCCAAGCACCAATTTAACCAATGCCTAACCGCCAACCTTACAAGTTGTGACGATTTGCTACGCAGTAGGCAAAAACCAAATGGCACCAGCCAATCAGCCAGATGGCAAAATTCCTACCAGGCCCCCGCACCAAGGCGAACGACCCCATGACAGGCATAGCAAGGTCAAGCGATATGAAAAAACCACCCTATAAAAGGGAGGGAGGGCGGGTGATCCGGTGCAAAATGGCCAAGAGGACGTCCTACGTCTGGCCCCTGTATTTAAAGACTCTGACCCCTCCTCCAAATTGGCAACAATCAAAACTCCCCAGCAACCCAAAGTTAACCACTTAAAGGCTTGGGTTCCTCACCAAATTTGCCTAGTCACTGCAGGGTGGCCTGTTTCCCCAACCGCAACACGTGCTCTCTGTTATGGAGAACACGCTTTTCCCAAAGAAATCTGTTATAACAAACTTTCCACATACATGCTGCCTTTGACTTACTGCAGCTCAGTATAATTTTGTCAAGGGGGAAAGTATTATTGTTGCACACAAAAAACGCTCAAATGGTTGAGCCATTTTTTGTTTCAGAGTACATTTAAAGAAACTAAGCTTGGAAAGTGTTCGCCTCTGGTGCTTGTGTTTTTTAAAGTTGAGAGCAATTGAAAAGAAAGAGCTTTTCTTAATGGTGGAAAATTTTATGGAATCAAAAATAACTTGTGCCACTCTGGAAAATGACTGTCATGAAATCTCCACTTTTGTATATTCAGATTCCTACCTATTTTCGGCAAGCAAGTCTTTTTGGCATACAAAACTGAGACACATCTGAATGAGGAACAAGCTAGACAATATGCCAATCACAAAATGAACAGTTGTGTGATTCACTTTTTTAAGAGTCAGATCCAAGACATGGGGATCCAATTCAGATTTTTAAAAACCCGGCTTAACACTTGCCCCTTTAAAGTTCTCAATCAGGTCTATGCATTCTTACAATCTATGCAGAGGAAGTCCCATTGAATTAAAAGGGTCTGGGCTGCTGCACCTTCTATTTTCTATTTTTCTATCCATTGAATAAATATTCATGCAACACTTTACAAAATTTAAAAGGAGGCAGCCACCCTAAAATATAGGGAACGGGGTAAGGCTGACAACCAGCTCAGTGCCCAGTTCCTTGGTATTCACTTTTCTCATTTCAAGTATGATTCTAGGAGGAAGCAAGATGCAAAATACATGATTATGTTTCATAGCTACAGCAGGATATCTGCCCTTTGAAACCTTGGGCTATTAAGAGCCCATTTTCAATATATGTTTGAGAGCAGAGATTGGACTCAGGATGCCACATTTAAATTAGTCATTTAGTGCAAATAATTAGCTATAAGGCCATAAGTACTATTTTATGGATTAAGATAATAGGACATTCAGGAGGTTGATTTAGCTTCTGTTTACTTGTGAATAAAATGAAATTCAAGTGGAAGTCTGCAGGGAAGCTTAATCATTAGCTAATTCTGGGGAAAGCAATATTAAATATAATTTAGTCTTATCCTAAACCAGACTTCACCTCTTGAATTTCCCATTTAAAAACTGCAATTGCATGACTGAAGATGTTTACAAATACCGTTATGCTCACTGCTGGGAGGAAGAAAGGATGAAAGCTGAAAGGATGATCAAGCTATGCAATCCTTCATCGAAAAGTAATATTTCCACAAGCATTTCAGAAACATCCAGCACAATTCCAGTGCTATGTACCACCATACAGATTAATCAGTAATATATTCATGTGCAAACGTATGTGGAATTGCAGCGATCTACGCTGACTTGTTTAATGAGGATGATGCATTTTCCTGTCACGGAACAAATGAAAGTTATACTGAAGCAGAAGTCAAAAACAAAGGCAAAAGTGGGAGTTAGCGGTATCATCAAATGGAAGTGGGCCACAGCACTACGTAATGCTAATTGCTGGAAGGGTCTGTAGCTCAGTGGTAGAGCATCAAGTTAAATTACCAGCATCTATAGGTGGGGCTGGGAGGAGTCCCATCTGGAACCTTGGAGAGAAATTGTTGGTCACTATAAAGGTAAAGGGCCCCTGGAAGGTTAAGTCCAGTCAAATTTGACTATGGGGTGTGGTGCTCATCTTGTTTTCAGGCCGAGGGAGCCGGAATTTGTCCACAGACAGCTTTTCTATGTCATGTTATGCCCAGACACTGAGGTCCAGCGCCAAGGGCCTTCTGGCGGTTCCTTCACTGTGAGAAGCGAAGTTACAGGGAAGCAGGCAGAGGGCCTTCTCAGTAGCGGCGCCCACCCTGTGGAGCACCCTCTCACAGATGTGAAAGAGAAAAACAACTATCAGACTTTTAGAAGACATCTGAAGGCAGCCCTGTTTAGGGAAGCTTTTGTATTTTTATATTTTGTTGGAAGCCCCCCACAGTGGCTGAGGAAACCCAGCCAGATGGGCAGGGTATTTATCTACTTGTGCTGGCATGCTTTCGAACTGCTGGGTTGGCAGAAGCTGGGACAGAGCATTGGGAGCTCACCCCATCACGCAAATTCGAACCACCAACCTTCCGACCAGCAAGCCCAAGAGGCTCAGTGGTTTAGACCACAGCGCCACCTGGTCACAGATCACTGTAGAGAATGCTGAACTAGATGGGCCAATGACTTGGTAGAAGGCTATGTTCCTAGTTTCTTCCTATGAGATTCATGACAGAAAACCCAGTAAGAAAAGGCCGTATTCTGAAAGTGGTTCAGACATTCTGTCAATGCATGACAACACAAATGACTCAGGGAGGGAGCCACATACAGTTGCTCTTCAAATTTCAGTCAGGGCTGGGGATTGGTGAGGAATTTGATCCAGTTCACATTTAAAGGGCAATCTATAGAATCTGAACTTTCTGAAACACAGCCAACCTTCAAAATCCATACTGATGATGATGATTTAAAAATGCATACATCCGGGGCAAGTGTGCCTAAAAATGAATTGATTCATGAACAAAACATGCAAAAATGCATTTTATTGGGGGAAATTGTTTGCAAAAATGTGTACATCGGTTGCAACCTCATAGAAAAATGTGTTTGTTAGGAGACGTTCACACTAAAATGATGTTGAATTTTCATGAGGATTTTTTGTTTTTTGACAAAACAACAATTGCTGCAGAAATGTGGATAACTCAATTTAAAATGGGGGGGGAGAGAGTGGGCGAACTGAAATTGGCAGATCCTTCTAACCTTTATCAGAGTCAGTTGGTTGAGCCCAACTTCCTGCTTATCTGTTGATATAATGTGTACACAGTTATTCGGAATAAGGCTAACGAGTTTATCAGAGACACTGTACCACAAGCTGATACCAAGCACTAATTGTGCTGCCTATATTAGACTCTGCACTGCCACTGCATGTATTTGAATTTCTTATGTTTGATTTGTTCCCCTTCAAATACTCAAAGTGGGACAGTAAGCCGGCAGCACAGACAAGGGCATGTTTCCTCTGAAATCCACTAAGATCAACCTTCATGTAAACTTTGTTTAGCAATGGTATGCCTGTTGCCACCAGGGTAGCCCCCAAAAGAGAGGGATGATCAAAAGTTGTGTTCTTGAGGAAACGATGCCTAGTTTCAAAGTCAGATTGCAACTCTAATATATATATATATATATCTTCAGGCAGTTGTTCCGTTGATGCTCAAAGCTTTGCATTGGTAAAATATCCTGCTATCATTCCTTGATATTCAACAATAGACCAGTCCTTTGATCTGGTAGGCTATATTTTAGAAAAGAATGATTTTTAATTAGTCATGAGGACCCTAGAAATTTACTGCCTAAGCCTGGAATGGCATTATTATCAGGAAAAGACATGGTTCCAAAAACTATGTTTGCTTTTTAATACTTTTTAATGCTGTGGGATTTGAAGAAGGTGGAGTACTTAACTCTTCCCTCGACTCATACTTTCTACTCAGTCAGGCTTCAGGGCTAGAATTCTGCCTGAGTGAAGGAAAACTTGGGCATCAATGTGTTGGGAGAAAAGTGGCTATTGATGTTTCACAGCACCCATTACATAAGGCTATACAGTGGTGCCTCGGGTTAAGAACTTAATTCGTTCTGGAGGTCCGTTCTTAACCTGAAACTGTTCTTAACCTGAGGTACCACTTTAGCTAATGGGGCCTCCTGCTGTCGCTGCACTACCGCCACATGATTTCTGTTCTCATCCTGAAGCAAAGTTCTTAACCTGAGGTACTATTTCTGGGTTAGCGGAGTCTGTAACCTGAAGCGTCTGTAACCTGTAACCTGAGGTACCACTGTAGCAGAGAAGCCAGCATTCCTCCTCCATCATCTGTCAGAGAGAAGCAGAGAAGCACTCCTATTACCATCAGACTGCAGCAGAGGGGGAAAGAGAAAGCTGTAGGGCTGCTCCTTCAGCTCAGCTGAGACACCAGCAACTTTTGGCACCTCCTTCAGCTTTTCCAACCCAGATGGTCATTGTAATTAAGCAATTTCCTTCTATGTCCCATTCCATTTTCCTTTTGTGCCATATCTTTTTAGCCTGAGGGCAGTTTCCCTCCCTCTCTCTCAACTGCAAGTCATTTTTGGAGCATAAATACCATGTTTACGTGACTGTAGTGCACCATCAAATCTAATGCGCACCTCAGTTTTCAAAAGCTTGAAACCCCAAAAGCATTTTCTGGAGCCATCAAATCTAATGCGCGCCCTGATTTTCGTGATGCAATTTGGCCAAAAAAGGAGTGCATTACATTCAAGTAAATTCGGCAGATAACCATACACATTTTCTCCTTTAAGAATGCCCTCCACACTGTATCCATGTCATCAGACACAAGTCTGCTGAGGTAAGGCACAGTCCTGGATTTCTATATCACAAAGGTAGAATTATGTTAGATGTACTGTATCAGTCACACAAACAATCCACAATTGTGTCAGTATTTTGTACTGTATTTGTCAGAAAATGTATATAGTCACACAAATGGCCCACAATTATCACAAGACATGGTGGATTTGTCAAAAGTATGTTCCACTGAAGTGCTGCACTTGGGCTGAATATCAAAGCTTCACCTGCATCTATTTTAAGCATGTGCACCTATCGAGAAGCCACAGTCAGGTGTAATTTGCTTGCAAGCAGCATATGCCAAGCATGCTATATATGTATCTATCATGTGACACAATAGAATCATGTTGTATGCCATCATCATCATTTTATTGCTCTACCACATCCCATGAGGCATTCCAAAGTGATTTGCAATATAAGAACATATATAAAACAGTTACATATGTAAAAGCAGTTTACATGTGTCTTGCATATTTCCCCCTAACACAGAAGTGTTATCACTTTAGGAAATCTGTCATGTTCAAGGCAGCCCTCTTTGGTGGATATTATAGGTGTTTTTACTACTCAAATGCCATTGACACATAATTAGATTTTCCATTGACTATGACAAAGGTTGTGGATGGGAGCTTGGTTAGATAAATAAATGGATTGAAAAGCTCTTAATTTCCTTTAATGAGTGAGCAGTAGAACAATGCCTGGTGAGGCTGGGTAATTTCCTGTGCCTTCATTCTGTTTTTGTGCCCCCGTAGCTCAGGTTACGAGACGATTGTTGGTTTTGTGACTTAAGCTTGGCATTTTCTCTCAGACTCACTATTTTGAAGTATATTGGGGCCAGTCATTTTGAAAGCAAACACAACCATTGTGTAGAACCAAATGGTGCAAATGTTTCAGAAGGGCTGTAAACGCCATCTTGGCAGTCAACATAACCCTGGAACTAATTGCTATTTTCTGGGAGAATGGGCTCACATATTCCTATCTGCTTGTTTTGAGGTTTTGAAGCCTATGTTTTGGCTTAGCTAGTTGGGAGAGAAGAGGTTTCTCATGCTGGCTGCATGTGATAATAATCTCCAACATGACGGGGCCCAAATGCAGGACACCGTCTTCTAGATTCGAAATCCTGTGCCAGTCACATGACCCTTGTGAGATCATGGACTGGGGGAAAGTGCTATTTTGTGCACAGCACACCAAAACATGTGTGACCCCCAAAAGCACATTTAAGATTGGGAAAATGAGAAACTGAAATTGACACTTTCACCCATCTCTTATGCCTGTGGGAGGAAGGGATGAGGAATGAGAATGCATGATGATACATGCTGTGTCATGAAGGGAGAATTGACAAAAATTATTTCTATCCCCTTTTTCTAGCAGAGCTTCCATTCAGGATGGATTTAGACACAGGGACTAGTTTTCCTAGTTTTCAGTCTCTTCCGCAGATGAAAGGAAGAGAATGTCTCCAACACTGAATAAAGAAATAACAAAAAAAAAAGGGCTTTCAATCACTGTTATAATGATTCGTAGCCACTTCTGTACTCATGCTCAAGAGACTGTATATGAATAAAAAGAAAGAAATGTTTTATATAAAGTAAAAGTTTTTGTAGAATCAGAGGTTTTGAGAGGAAAGTGCAGAGAGAGGTTCATTCATTCCTAATATTCCAAGTACATTCCTAATATTCTAATTAAATTCCCCAGGCGAATTTAAGCTGAAATTTTAAGGTGAGGTATTTTGATATTTGGTTTTATATGGTAATGTTTCAGAAACAGCAGGAAATCTAGGGAGAAGAATAAATGAACCATTTCAATAGATCTGGTTTCATTGCATCAACGAGAATGAACGTAAATATGCAAGGCTCCTTTGTTTGGCTTTTAAAATTGGATTGGCCATAACTATTTCAAGTCTGGCAGCAGCAAGCGGAGTTGTTCTTGATCACATACCTTGTCTGTTTCCCCCTTTAATTTGGTTTTAAAAGGTGCCCAGTTTTTAAAAGGAAAAAAAAAAAACCATGTCAAAGTCATCCAGAAGTGTTTCCAAAGCCCAAATTTCATTAGCATAGATAGAGTCAAAAACAAAAACAGAGTTCACACCAAATGAATATAATGATGGACTTGTCATTTCAATGCAGGACCTCAGCCACTGAGTTAATTTGGCTGCCTAACAAAGTGCATCAATAATATACGGCCAATTTAGGAACAGAGAAGTTTCAGTGTTCTATTAAGGCTATTGGTCCTGGTTTGGCATTTTGCCTCCGGGATTTACCAATACCTAGCACTTTACACATTCTCTAAACACTCATAATGGTGCTTCCAGATTCCCACAGGTGATCCATTGACATTTTAAATCATGGCAATACATGCTAATTCTCATCTTGATGTAAACATTACATCATTTTTTTTTTTAATTACCAAGGTGCAATAACAGATTCAACAAGCATACTAAAGCAAGTGGTCACAGTTGTTGTTGGCATCTGTCTGCCTTGAGTGACAAAGGAGTGCAAGTCAAACTGCTGTGTTAGCAGCACCAAAGTGACCTCCCTGGGGCACAAGCCTAGGAATTGTGTATGGAGGTCCTGGGCTGCCCAGACAAGACCCTCCTCTCCATTCCTCTCAGCCTCCCTGATGTGGTCCAAAGGAAAGCAGAGGCTCCACTCTGGATTTGTTTAGGGCTTATTCCTTAACCTTTTCTTCTCCTGAAGATATGACACAAGGAAACGGAGGTTTAGGCCCAGAGTTTTCCTTCTCCTACATGGGCTACCTTCTCAGGTTGATGAGCCCCATCTGTGCCTCACTTCCCTCTAAAGCATGCATAGAAACTGCCTTCTTTACTGTTGGACCCACTATTGCTCTTGTCCACTCAATCTGCGGGGGTCAGTCTTTGCATGCAGAGAGGAGTCCATACAGTTCATGCAAGTTATTATTTCAGTCTCCTGGTTCAAAGTTTTTTTTAAAAAACTATATTATTCAAATCCCTCTTTCTTTTGGGAATTGGCCTTCACAACTGAATTTGTAATAAACCACAGAGTGGGAAGTGACTTCAGCTGTGTGGGAATGCATGTACAGCAAAGTTCTGGAAGATTCTAGCTTCTGCACCTTCTGACAGACTTAGGAGGTGCACCTCAGTTGCTATGTTTTGTACCCCATTTTGTTTCCTGAACTTTCCATACCTCCCCCCCCCCGCCCTCCAACACTTGGGAGATCCTATAGTCTGTGCTATAGATGATCAATTTTGAATTTCTGCTCTTTTGCATGTATTGAGAATTCGCTTTGTTATTTCATTCTGATTTGCATTCACAACTATATTTCTCAACTGGCTATTTTTATCTGTATTATTTTATGGGCTTTCTGCTTTAAATGTGTAGTGTGTATGCAGCCTCAGCCCATGTCACCTTCACTTTTAAAAAAACTGCTAAATACATGTGTGAATGTGTATTTTAAGAACATATTATTTTGTATTTATTTATTTCATGTGCATTTGAGAAAAGTATTTTCTGTCTCAACACCCATTTTTAAATTATTTTGTCCTCTCTTTTTTATTTTTTTAGCCCAGAACTGTGTAAGAACATTTAGGAAGTGTGAAAGCAGGTAGATAATTAAATTCAGATCCGCTCATTAGTTCAGTAGCCACAAATAAGACAATTTGCATCAGAATTCAAAGGGATCAAATGCCTCTAGCATCCCAATACACAGCTGCACAGTGGCCTCTTGAAATCCAAACTGTACAGAGGATGTTCCATGCAGGAAGTTATCAGTATGCTGCAACTGGCAGGTGGATCTGATAATTTTCAGCACAGGACAGCAAAACGCCAATGAGGATGTTTTGCTGTGGCCTTGTGAAAAACACCTGCACCATACAGTAAGCTGCTTGCTCATGAACATACGGCATTACACACACTGATTGGATTTAAAACAGTCATCACACCACTGTTTCTTTTTTGCAGACTGGACCAAAGTTGAAGAAGTTCTGTGATTGGATATGAACCTCACCATTTCATGCTGGTCTAAATGGGGTGATTCATTTTTTTTTAAAAAAAAGAAAATGCACAAGTGTGGGCCAGATATGTGCTCCCATTCGTCCCTTAAATGTAACATTTCCAAATGACCCAATATAGTGGTCTGGGAGCATCTGATACCACAGAAGTCTGTGGAACTGATCAGTGCCTACATGGGAGTCTTATGGAAGCCCCTCTTTGAGTGGGAAAGCAGGATATAAATATATGCTGATGTTTTCTATTACATCTCTGATGTTTTATTTGAAGTCATCAAATGCGAGTGCCTGATTGTGGATTTACATATGTATGTTTTGCTGTGTTTGTGTGTGAAAGCCAGTGTGGTGTAGCAGTTAGTGTGTTGTTCTAGGACTTAGGAGAATAGATTCATTGAGTTGTAAAAGAGGAGGGACACCGAGGGTCATTTAGTGATTGGTTCACCCTCCTGCTTTGCAGGGATCTCAACACGTGGTCCCTCATCCAACTTAAAACCATACCGGACCCTGCTTAGCTTTAGCAAACATGCTAGCAGTTTTATTGCTGCCCCAGAGTAGAGTTCAAATTCGCACTCAGCCATGAAACTCACTATGTGACCTTGAGCTGCAGTTGTTACAAAGATAAAATGGAGAGTGGATGGAGAACCATATATACCACTTGAGCTCCTTTAAGGAAAGGTGGGATAAAAATGTAATACCAAATTCTCCCTCCCTCCATGCCCCCCTCCCAGATTATTTTCTTTAGTTATTATTGTATGTAATATGTATCTGTATACGTAATATATTTTCTGGTTTGTATTGCCAGAATTGTATAATTAGATAATAATAGCAACATTTTAATATATGTATTTTTGACTGTTGCATATTGCATTTGGTTATGAATGCGAATCAATAAGCATTCCGAATGAATAGGTTTCATTTTTAATGGTGTGCACACATCGTTTTTTGACATGCATTAAAAGTCATGTTTCCTGCCAATGTTGTGTAACAGGCTCAGTAATAAATGGATGATTTTGTTGTTGTGCAAAGACTTGGTTATTGGAAATAGATCAACTGCATAGGCAAGATGTCAAATCCACTTAAAGTACCAGCACAGCACACATGCAATCCTTAAAATGAATGATAGTTCTAAGTTTCTGCACTGGCATTACATTCAACCTGAATGTAATGTATACCTGAAGGAGCATCTCCACCCCCATTGTTCAGCCCGGACACTGTGGTCCAGCACCGAGGGGCTTCTGGCAGTTCCCTCACTGTGAGAAGTGAGGTTACAGGGAACCTGGAAGAGGGCCATCAGATGTCAAGGAAATAAGCAACTATCTTACTTTTAAAAGACATCTGAAGGCAGCCCTGTTTAGGGAAGTTTTTAATGTTTAATGCTGTATTCTGTTTTTAATATTTGGTTGGGAGTTGCCCAGAGTGGCTGGGGAAACCCAGCCAGATGGGAAGGGTATAAATAAATCATCATCCACCTATAAGCCTTAGACTGGCATGCTTCCACATCCCCCTTCCTTTCCTTCCATACTCAAGGGAAGCATATTATGAACTTCTAATTTTTGTTTGAACAAGCCATCCTTCGCTTTTATACCAGGTTGGCAAGCAGGGCCAGCCCACCAATGAGGCTAGGTGAGGTGAGCGCATTGGGCAGCAGGATCCACAGGGGCAGCAGATCTGGCCTCCAAGAAAGCATCACCCACTGCTTCTTGGAGGTCAGATCTGCCACCTCCTCAGCAGCCTCTACCAATTCTGCCTCTTGACAAATAGGAGACACTGCTTGTCTCCTCCCACCCCTAGGCAGGAAATGGTGGGGGCTGCCCTCTGAGGTATCCTGGGCTCTGCATCTGCCTAGTGTGGTTCAGAGTGGTCCCCTTACACACACACACACCATGGTTGCCTTTAATTCCCACTTAAACCCTTGGGTAAGGTTGATTTGATTCCCTGCTAATGCTGATGTAGATCTTCACTCACCCCCTTAATCATGCTGTATATCTTAACTCACCCATTCTTACTTGCTGTGGGACCGCCATTTTGTGGTTCGCCTCAGGTGCCAAAATGTCTTGGGCTGGCCCTGGTGGCAAACCACAGTTTGACTGTGGTTTGATGAGAAACTACAGTCCTATTCAGAAGTTATCTTCTCAAATGAAACGTGAGTTGTGCTAAGTAGCCATACCTCTGTGTACAGTACAAACATCTGCAGAAACTGCAGTCCTATTCAGAAGTTATATTCTCAAATGAAATGTGAGTTGTGCTAAGTAGCCACACCTCTGTGTACAGTACAAACATCTGCAATAAGGTACACATAAAGAGTTCCACTTGATCTGGAACCTCAGTCAGTCAGCAACCCAAAGCTTGTGGAAGCCTTAACGCATACAACTGTATGTGCCGATTTCTCCACCCTGCAAATGTTCACACTGCATATACATTGATGCCAACAGGCAGTGTTGGTCACATGATGTTGGGCCAGGTGACTTGGGCATGGCCCATTTGCATGGGTATAACATCCTCAAAGGGCTTCTGGATTGCTTAAATCAATTTCTGAGTCTGGCAGACAATGTTTCATCTCAAATCAGAATCCTGAGCCTAAGGCTGCTTATGCATGTAAAGAAATGTTGTGATCCTAACATGCCCCAAGATTTATGCAGCTTTCAGAGATTTTCATGGTGCCTTTGATTCAGTTGATTGTGTGATGTTGTGGAAGAAGCTTGTAGAGTTAGGAATCAATCAATGCTGGCTGATCTTAATACAGAATTGATATTCCTTTAACATCTGCCAAAACAAGCTCAATGCCAAAGGTCACCTCTCCTCCGATATCCCTAATATGAAAGGTGTAAAACAAAGGTGTATTCTTGCCCCCTTTCTTAATTTATTTTTATCAGATCTTCCAGAGCACGTTCAAAAAATAGAATCGCATGCCTCCCAAATCAATCAAAACCCAATCCCGCTGTTACCGTAGGTGGATGATGTGCTCATATTATCACTGACAAGGATAGGTCTCAAACGTTTTTTGCTATCCCTGGTTTCCTACTGTGAAACCAATAAACTCTCAGTAATTTATGAGAAGACAAAAATTATGGTCTTCTCTAATTCCCAGAGATTAGAGAAATGGAAAATAAGAGGACACGAAATCCAGCAAGTAAAGATGCATAGATATCTCGGAATTTTATAGCAGAGCAACTCACATTGGTCAAACCATCGCACAAGTGCTATAAAACAGGTAAAGCGTACCTCCTCAGCAGTAGCTCACTTTTATTTTCAGAAATGTAACCAATTTATACCAGCTGCTATTCAAATTTTTCAAGCTAAAGTGTCATCCCAGCTCCTCTTGGGATCCCAATATGGATACAAGCATATAATAGTGATTTAGATAAGATACACTCAAGTTTCTTGAAACATATCCTGGAGCTCTTAAGTTCAATCAAGTGTCATACAAAATTTGAAGAACTAGGTATACACACGATGGAATATTGGGTGTGGGTTAGCACTATAAAATACTGGTTGCATTGTGATTTCCATTGCCAACCTTTGAGTCTGCTTTCTGACTTACTTAAGGACTCTTATAAATCCAGATGTTTCCAACCCTTACAGAGCAAAATCAGATCTATCTGTATTGACTTGGAACTCTTGTATAATTCAAGTGGGCAATATATTTATCATAATATTAAAATCAGATTAAGGGACGCTGAAAGTCAAAACATTGAGTCAGTGGGAAATAAAGTATGCTCTCCTATGGTTTAAATACAACAGATAACAGGGTCACTTATATTTTAAAATGAATAATTCCAGTCCAACACAGGGCCTTTATGTTAGCCTGACTAAATGTTTTCCCCTCAGCTTTTGTCAAGGGCAGATATCTAAACATTCCCAGAAACGACAGACATTGTGCATGTTATTTGAATGTGCTGGACACAGTAAAACATATTCTTTTCTACCATCCATTGTACAACCAGCTACACAAACATGTGCTATCTCCCTTTTTTGGGTAGTGTAACATCACGGCACAATGAAAATATCAGATTCTGTCTGTCTGACATTAACCCAGAAGTAACTGCAAGGGTGGCTAAGTTGTTATCAATAGTATCTGTTAGAGTGGTGAATGGCACTATTTAGCAGGAAGAAACTCCAAGGAAAATCTTCATTATTACATATTTTTACATGGCTGTTCATTTGTATATATTTTAAAATTTTATATATGGATTTTTTTTTATTTGTAATGGTTTGGCGAAGTAAGCGAGCAAGCAATTTTTTTGTGAGAGATGAAGTAAAGAAGTTGTAGGACACAGCCACACCTTACTTTACAGTAGGACCAAAGGCTTCTTGGCTACCACTCATACGTTTGATGCTCAGTTCCCAATAAAATGCAAAACATTTCCACTTTGTGAACTCCTTTCTTTTACATTCGGCATACAGCTGTAGCTGACAAAATAGCTTATTATGTGGAAATTTGACATAAAAGATAAAGATACTAATTATTTGTATCAGAGACTTTATTCCCGCTGGCATTTCATATGCTGATTTACCAGAGCAATTTATCACTTGCATTAAAGTCAAATGGATCAAATTATCATTGTCAAATGAGCTGACACAATAGAATGTTTTCTGGGATCCTGAACATAAAAAGCATGAGAAGTAACAGAATCGGTGTTCACTAAACCACAGCATGAATAAAGTACCTTGAACATGGAATTCTTGAAATCTAGTAAAGAGTCTAACTCTTCTCGTCCAGCTAGGCTGAGTCACTTGCCCTACTTCAAAGTCCAATATCCATGAGTCATGTGCTTCTTGGATTTTTAGTGTCTACACTCCATTGAGGAAAACTGTGCTATCCACCGCATTCAAGCTGCTAATAACTCCCTGGTGTACTGTTTGAAGAAGCAGCATGGTTTCCCCACATTAGGGAAATAAAAAGGAAAGAAATCTTGTATTTCAAAGATAAGATCATCTTTAGTCTTTCTGAAAGCCATGCGACACGTACCACTGTCCCCACTTTCAAGAGGGATGACTGTACCTTCACAAGTGGGGGTAAAGTTAAGTTTAAACATATAACACCTGCATTTAAATACTGTTTCAGGAGAACATATACATTTGAACACGTATTTTGAGAAGATTAAAACAAACTCTGCAGATAGAGGTAGATTCATGCAGAAATGGAATGGAGCTGTGGGTAAATATACATTCTTACATAATTTTATTTGTTCAAACCATGCTGAAGGCAGCTTACAATATAAATATACAGTGTTACCTCGGGTTAAGTACTTTATTTGTTCCAGAGGTCAGTACTTAACCTGAAACTGTTCTTAACCTGAAGCACCACTTTAGCTAATGGGGCCTCCTGCTGCTGCCGCACCACCGGAGCATGATTTCTGTTCTCATCCTGAAGCAAAGTTCTTCACCTGAAGCACTATTTCTGGGTTAGCAGAGTGTGTAACCTGAAGTGTATGTAACCGGAAGCGTATGTAACCCGAGGTACCACTGTATATATAAAACTCCAACATAGCAAACATAGCATTCAGTTCAACCCCAATCCCATAATAGCATTCAAGGCTCGGCACACTACAAACTTAAAATGGCAGCATAGCAGACATATTTTTTAAAGGTGTGGCTTTCAGCTGTTTGATAAATCCAGAATTGCTTATATGTCAATCAAAACAATGTGTTTGTGTTGTGCATGAAAAATTAGGTTCTGTTTAAAAGGAAAATGTGCCCTAGATGTGTGACCTGGTCTCTTGAAAAAATCACCTACGACTTCAAACGAGCAAAGCATCCAAAAGTTTTTGTGTGTGAAAATTGAGCCTTGCTGTGTATTGCTTGCCAAAGGATGGCTCATACAGCTATCTTTCTTCTGCGTACGCTCTAACCTGAAACTTTGCAGCCTTATTTAAAAGGATGGAAGGAGAGCTCAAAGAGTTTATACACAACATCACCAAAACAGAAAAGGACCTTTCCTCACCAGTATAATATTTCTCTTTCTGTTTACAGAAAGCTAAAGATGAAGGTTGAGCGTGATCACGGCTGCTCTCTGTGATAACATATCACCACTGAGTAGGTTGCTTTTCAGGTATATTTTTTGCTGTTGTCCCCATTGAAGTAGCAAAAGATGTGAAAGAGGCAGAGAAAGAAGGCATACAGGGGGGGGGCACAGAGAAAGCATGTCAGATACTGGTAGCAACCTTCTGAAAACATCTAACAATTTCCAAGCTGTTATTTCCCCATTATTATCCTCATTCACTAGAGTGCAGGGTAAGTTTAATTTTCTCTCATTTTCTCATTTCTCCAATCTTAAGTTCAGTTATCCACATTTCCACATTAGTGTGTGTTTTAAAACCCATCGTGAAAATTCATCAGCATTTGAGTGTGAAGTTCTCTTAATATGCACATTTTAGTATACAATTTTACCAAATATACATATTTTTCGCAAAGCAATTTTTCGACAACCTAATGCATTTTTCTATGTAATTTCCAGCAATATGTGCAATTTTATGCACACGTTACCTGAGTATGTGCATTTTTTGTGTATATTATTTGGCCAGAGAACTTTCAAAATCCAGAAAGGGTCTATTTCAAAGGGTGTTTCAGTTCACATATTGTTTTGGAAACTGTGAATAGGGGAGGTTAATCTTCAAATGCAAAATGAATTTAATTCCTTCCCCATTCATACTGGAGTGGCACTGAATCTGGTGCTTCACCATAGGTGCCAACTCCCGGGGGGCCCGAGCACCCACAAAATTCCCCATGAAGGGGCTGCACACCCACAAATTTCAGTGCCAGAGCCATGCATGCACCCACAGCCCCGTGCACCCATGGTTGCAGGGCCAAACTGGAACTTCTGTGTTTCACTAGGGACTGCTGCCTTACTTTCATTCCCTCTATTACATTTTGATACTCAGCTCATCGCCTGCCAATCCACACATTTCTGTGTGCGGCTATGCTCTCCCCTTACTCCGCTGAACTTCTGTGTATATTGAGAAATGGGATCATGCCCACTGGCTGCTCCCCCATTTTCCCAGAGGCTGCACGTTTGGCTCTAATAAATAAGGTCCCCTGGTACATACAGCTGTATGTGAAGGTTGAAACCAACTCCCCCCACTTTCTGAATTTAGTGATTGCAGAGGATTTCCATTTGCCGAACCATATTATCAGTCATTGGTAGGTCTGGGGAATTGATCTGTTTAAATGTTCAGATCATTCTTACCAGATAAGTTATTTAATAATCACAGTGAGAGACAAAGGAATGCACATCACTCTAAAAAATGGTTTTGCTCCCAGTAAAGGTTCACCCCCTCCGTCCCCATTAACCTACACCACTCCTACGTTGGGTAATCTGAGCTTGTTGCCATTGCACTTTCTGTTCCATCACTTTCCAAGTCTGTCAAGTCTTAGGCGAAGGGGTGGGGCGGTCAGGAATGCTGTCCAAGGACACTGACTCTGCCAGGTGTTTCTCTCCTGGTGTTTCTTCTTCTGTTGCTTCTCACCCAGTATTTCCCAGCTTTTCCCTTCTGGACTATGACCTTCTGCAAACCACTGTTCTAAATCAATACTGTCTTCCTGCCCATGGGAAGGTTCAGAAAAAAAGGAGGGGGCTTCCACCATTCCTCCTCAGTCTAGTTAGTCCCTGACACTAACCCAGAGTGGAAAATAGGGCACAGCTGTCTTCTTTTGAACTTCAACATCACTCTCATGGAGAACAATTCAGTCAGGAGGCCCAGGAGGCTGTGGGTTCTTCAGATCATTGCTTTGCCCTGAGCTACAACACCATGCTCCTGTCCAACCTAACCAGGACCCTCTTAGCTTCTACTGACATTGAAGACTGAAAGGGGAACAAGCATCATCAGAAGAATAATTCATTGCCCTCTTTGGTAACAAAGCTTGAAAGTAAAGGTGAGTTCTTACTTGTCAGCGGGAAAAAGCTGATGCTCATTGTCAAATCTCTCCAGTATTCCGTGAAGTAGCTGCTGCTGCAGGAAGGAAACCCTGCCCTCTGCCCCCATCAGCCTCATCACAGAGATAAAAGGAACATGGGGCAGACCAGCATTTTCAAAAGAAGAGAGATGAACAAACATGGACTCCTGAAAATCTGTGGCCAATTTGTAGGCAACAAAACTGAGATGGGCTATTTTACTGAATATTTTATCTGAAAGGTAGCAAAATTGTCCAACAGTTTGAGGTGTGTGTATATGTGTGTGCAAAAGAATGAAAACTCTCAGCAGATTTCTTACATGTGTCTTTTCTGAGAAATTTCAGCTCATTTAACACTTAATGAAAGTAAATTGTGAGTTCATACTTGTGGGTGAACAAAGCAGAGGGCCAGGAAACGAGGACTGGAAGGAACAAAGGTCAGTCCCATCACTTCCTTCAACAATGCTAAAACAACATTTTAAAAGAATCAGAAGTTGGTGTTTCAGAACAGAAGCTAGAGTCGTGGTAGTAATTATCTTTCTTGTTGCACCTTTTATTTGCAAGACCTTCTGAGACAATAGATGGGAACGAGCTGAAGAACTCGGATGAAACAAGTATTACTGTATGTGAGAATGAATGATGCCCCATGAAACTATCAACTATTCAGGCTATTCGTGGTGGCTATTCAAGCTATTGTAAACTGCCATGCTGGAAAGTAATTCCAAAACTATTTTTAAATGTTCAGTTTCAGTAATCAAAATGTTCATAGTCTTCTGAAAGATCTCTGATCTGTAAATGTTTTCAAAGGATTATCGACCAGATTTTTGTTGTTGTCTCTGTCAGCCTAAATTCTTTTTCTGTTTTATTAAAATGTAAGATATAAGCACAAACACATCTCTTTCCCCATTTGCCTCATTTCTAGATCAGCCTGGCAATTTCCCTGTATTCTCTGGTATATTCTGGTTAACAACAGTTCAGCAATGTTCATGCTAATTTAAGCATCCTTGGTAGCTTACAACAGACAATAAACAGCAATTGCCGTAAATATTCTGGGTTACTGACAGCTATTTTCTTCTTTTGTTCAGATTGCTTAAAATTCAATCAAAAAGTTTAATTCTTTAAGTATGAAAAAGAAGCAAGAAATAGCAAGTGTTCTTAGTTACTTAAAAGTTGCAGATATCTGCTAAGTTTATTTCCAAAAGATATGAAAGGATATTATTCATTCCACAAGTGGTAGCCAAGAACTGCACACAGGAGTATTTAATATGTGACATCTGGATAAGAAATATCAAACTACCAGAATTCATGTCAACTGTACATTAGCACAACACACCTGAGAATACATGTCTACTTCAGTAATGTGCATTGTATGGGTATTTGTAGACCTCAGCTTCTAGGATACTAGTAATGGATTCAGTTTCTACAGTCCAAACACAATCTCCATTATATATCTTGAATCAGATTTATACTGAAGAGCTATTCAATCCCTGGAGGGCCATCATATTTGATGGGGGCTCCATTTATTACTTGAACAACTAATAGGAGACTCAGACCCCAGCAGAACAAGATAAGGTTCCAATGCTTTCCCCTAAAGAACTCTCCTCCTTTCCTGTTTCCCACTCTCAGCCTCCCTCCCGCCTCCCTGATATTGGAGCACTGAAATCCGTTGAGACAGGGGGACTGAGCATTCAGCAGCAGTAGGGAGGGATTGTCCTGACATCAGATCTCCCATTCTGATGCTGGAAAGGGAGCTCTGATCTATTGTCAGTGTACTGGCAGAAGCAAAGATCACCAGTGTTGAAGCAATGATTCTTCAACATCAACTTTGTTGGACTGGTCATGTTGTGCAGATGCCTGATGATCATCCCCCGAAGCAACTACTCTATTCCAAACTTAAAAATTGAAAGCGTAATGCTGATGGTCAAGAAAAGAGGTTTAAAGACTGTCTCAAGGCAAATCTTAAAAAATGTAGTATAAATACTGACAACTGGGAAACACTGGCCTGCAAGCGCTCCAATTGGAGACCAGACTTTACCAAAGGTGTCATGAGCTTTGAAGACACTCGAACTCAGGATGCATGGGAGAAACGTGCACGCTTGGCAAATCCACACCATGATCAACTCCTGCACGGAAACCAATGTCCCCACTGTAGAAGGATGTGTGGATCCAGAATTGGCCTCCACAGTCAGTTACGGACTCATTTTAAAACCGTGTTTATGGAAGACAATCTTACTTGGCTACGAGTGATCGCCAAAGAAGAAGAAGAAGATAGCTGCTGAGTTGTCCTGCCAGGGGCCACAGAACAGCAGTCTTAAAGAATGATTACAGCTACACTGATTGTTTTACTGCAACTTTTATCTTCTATGTCTAATTTTGAAACCACTTCAGTTTTAATTACAATGAAACAGTGTCAAAGAAAGAAAGAAAGAAAGAAAGAAAGAAAGAAAGAAAGAAAGAAAGAAAGAAAGAAAGAAGTATATAGATTGCCTCTTTGCAGTGGATAATGACTGCCAAACTAAACTCCCAGCGCCCTAGTGGAATCATCAGCTAATTATTTTTTCCAGCGGTTTTCTTTCAGTTGTCCTTAACCTTCAGTTCAAAAGTGACATACATACAATTGGTATTTTTGATATGTTAATGTAAGTGCTATATTGTTTCATTTTCCCTCCAAGGTCTTATTACTTTATTGCCAGATGCTGTTCCAAATCCCTTAGCAAGGAATAGGCTATACGGGGGGGGGAGGGGGGGATCTTATTTTTAATTCACTGTATAGAAATATCTTAATACTACTTAAATATATCCTTCAAATATTTAGGTCATAACCCAGCACAAGCATACATAAGCCCATTGATCTCAAGTGGCTTAAAAGCTCCAAAATCTGTGCTGGATTGTGGGGTCTCACTGTTAAATTCCTTATACAAATTAAAGACAATTATTTCTAAAGACTTGCAGTCCTTGCATAGGAATGTGTGCACTGACTTCACTGGGGCTTGCGCCCAAGTCATTGTGCATAAGAGAACAGCCTTGGGGATTTTCAGTTAGATCACACAATGGGAATTATTTTAAAATGTGTTTTAGGAATGGTTCTTTTTTTAGGTTGCAGAAAGATGAAATATTTAAAAAGGTCTCACAGCACATTCATAATGCTGCCAGTTTTAGTCACACTTAAGGTAACAGATAACTGTGCCAGTGACGTGATTACTGGTTGAAAATAGTTGCAGAAGAGGACAAACTTTATTGTAAGACAACAATGCTTACAGTTGCTTCTACAGCTCTGGATACCTAGTCACACCAATCTAACATCTAAGCAGCTATTCCCAGGTCTACACTCTATGGAATAGTTGCAGCCACAGGGGACTCCTCCCCCTCCAATAGTTTATATACCTTTCGCTGATGGGTTGTGTGTAGGCAGCCAGAGACTGTGCCTGCATGGCAACATCCTCTGCTCATCCCTTTTCAACCCCTTCTTGGTTCTGGGAGGCAGTGGTTCAGGAAAGGATGGGGAAGAGCCTGGCAGCTGTTGGAATTCTTTCCCCCGTGCTGCAGATGTGTGATTGTTGTTGTCACGTGTCTGTGTTTACATTCCACAGTAAATGGATGTCATGGGATGTCATGGGAATGGATGTTCAGATACGCAGTTCCGTTCTGTATTGCTTTTGTTTGTTTTTTCTTTTCTCTTGCTGATCAAGAAAGTTAGAGGAGCCATGTTTTCCTTTGTCCCATCCTGTGCTCCATCCTCCAGCTCTGAAGACTCCTCTGCCTCTGCCTCTTGCCTGCTGGCTGATACAGTTCCCCACAAATCACTTATCCCCCTCTCGCAAGTCAGACTCCAGCCCCTCTTCCCCTGATGCACACTCATCAGCATCCTGATGGAGGATGAAAAGCAATGGGCTAAGATGGAGGACTGGAGGGAGTTGGGGCCAAGACCAATCCTTCCATCCACACTATTAAAATAACATTAAAATCGGATTAACAGTTGCATGCAAAAGTCAAGGTTGGTAAAATTGGGATGCACATTTCACTGAATATTTTCCATGAAAGAACTTAAATTCTCCAGCCATTCAGGAGGTGTTCAGGAGATAGACAGACAGACAGACCTTGGTCATAATACGGGAACTCAATATCATCTAATTAAAGTGACTTGCATGAGATTCAGGACAGATTGTGCACATGATACAAAATTAATTTACAGAGTTTGTTACCATATGATGGCACCTAGTTTGTATGGCTTTAAAAATGGATCAGACAAATTTCATTGGTCTGTCGGTGGGTACCAGCCATGTAGCTATATGGATTTGGAAACTTCAGATACAGGGGCAGTGTGCCTTTGAGCACCAGTTGCTGGAGAGGAACTGCAAGAGAGGGCTGTCACATTCAGGAGGTCTTGCCTTCAAGTTCTGTTTGTGGATTTTCTAGGGACATCTGGCTGGCCAGAGGATGCTAAACTAGATGGACCTTTGGGTTGATGCAGCAGAGCTCTACTTGTGTTCTTAAGACCATAGCCCTCACTACTCCTTGCCTCCCTCCTGCCTCTTCATTTGTCTTTGTCTGTAGCTAGAGAAATTTGACAAAGCTTCCTGGGCCCCATCCAGCACTGTAAGCCCTCTTTAGATTGTATCTGTCTCCAGTCATGTTTGCTAACTGATCTTGTAAATGGGTACCTGAGCTCTTTTAAAATCTGTCATCATTAATGGAGATAAACAGGATTTCAAATGGTTTGATAATATGCAAGTGATTCTGAATAGAAGCCATTTAATGTGGTCCATCAATGGCAAAAGACAAATTTGGAAACTAAACCCAGTATAATTTCAAGTAAACTACATCTATGGTCTTGTTCACACATGCATATGCATCACTTGTTTTTTTTAGTCTTGATGACTGTTACCTAAATGTGTGCAAGGATTCTTGCCAAAATCATTTGACTAGAGGAGATTTTTAAGGTTCTGTGCATGGATATTCTGTGACAGCCTATCCTTACATGCAAATTATCTGTTATAGCCATGTCCTGAGGAATGTGCAGACCTATATTGAAATGCCACTGTGGGAACAAACCATTGAGGGAGCAAAGGGTCAGCAACAGCTGACCTATCAGCAAGCGGCTTAGTATGTGGGTCAGGAAGCGGCCTAGCAAGCAGCCATGCATCAAGTGATGAGACCCAAGCCTAGTTTGATGATTCCAGCTTCCAACAGATAGATAGGAGAGGCATGTATCAATCTGTTGCCTGCATGATAACAGCACCCATCTCCCTCGCAGTGTCCCCTCTCCCAGTGAGTGGCAGAAGCCCAGGAACATCCTAGGGGAAATCAAAAAGCACTAAAAGTTTAAAGGATTAATAAAGTGAGAGAGAAAGAGAGAGAGAGGGAGGGAGAGAGAGAGAATTTTTAAATGAATTAATGGCTTAACAGGACTTAGGTGTATAAATAGTTTGGGTGATATCTCCCCATTACACTGTAAAGCACCCTGTGATCCTCAGATGATGGGTGGTTTATAAATTCAATAAATAATCATAATAATTTATTCATTTTCTTTGTACAAATAAACGATATTGATTTGAATAAAAATAGAAGACCACCTCTGCTCCAATTTCTGTTCCATTTCTGATCTTCAAGAAAGATACTTTCTGCATGCCTAGGACTTTAGCTGCATCATAGAGAAGAATATCCCTGGGTCAGTCCTTGACTTCTCCATTTAAAGATCATTTACCAAGTGATGAGAAAGCTCCTGAAGATCCACCATCAGGAGACAAGAGCAGCTCCTCTCTAAATGAAAGTTATATTTGGTGCTTTTTTAAGTTTAGGAGGTGAAAGGTGAATTGGGGGACATGTAGAAATCTACAAAATTATTCATGGATGGTGTGGAGAAAGTGGACAGGGAGAGAGAAAGTGTATGCGAGAGAGAAACGAGGTGTTCTGTTATAATATTAGAACTGAGGGTTATCCAGTGAGGTTGAATGGTGCTTAAGGAAGATTAAGTCAAAGGGAAGTACTTTTTGGAACTCCACATAGTTAAACTATGTCATTATATCTCCGGGTTCAGAGACAGCATACCTCTGAATATCAGTTGTGGGGGAACAGTAATACTGTATAATCTTGAAATAATGTGGGTCACATGCCTTGCTTGCAGGCTTTCAATATGCAACTGATTGGCCACTGTGGAAAATGGGATAGTGGACTAGACAAGCCTTTAGCCTGATCCAGCAGAGCTTAGAGTAGTCAATAGTCTCAGCTGTATGGACCAGTGATCTGACCTGGTATATAAGGAAGCATTCTATGTTCTCAATTAGAAATATTTTATTAGGGCAATTTTCATGTTATATGGGCACACTGGTTTACCTATGCCTCTGCTAGCCGTCTGTTTCATCGCTTTCCAATATCTGAATAGCTTGCTGTGCAAATATATCTTCTCTGAATTATCCAAGGTCTTGAATTTGTTTTAAAAATATGGCAGAAGTACCAAAGTGTTTTTTGTAGCACTATTCATATTTTCTCAACTCGACAACCTATGCTTTTATCAAGTGTGGAAATGTGAATTGTATCCTCTTTCTATGGAGTCATTTATTTGCTATGGCAAACAGAGGGTTACACACATCCATTCACTTGAGGTAGAATGTCTCAAATACAACTGACAGAAGTAAATTTGGTTTTTATGCAGGATCTAAGCATGTTTAGAATACTAATGTGCCCATAAAGGACATTCTGACTACAACCATTTGTCATTTGCCAGGCTGTGTTTACCGACAGCCTAAGAAGGGCTGAAGGAAGAGAGAATCCTCCAAAAAGCCAATTTCTTTATTTCTCTTGTTTTATCACATTTTTGTCTCTTGAAATTTAGAAACGGTGTCTGGTAATTTAGAATGTGTCACCTTCCCAAACCCACAGTCCAGCTGGATGCATAATCGATCACCCCACACCTACATAAAATCAACACAAAGACTTGTCTTCTGCTTTGCTGAGCAGAGGAGCTACATAGAAATGCAAAACACAATAAATGCAAATTAATATAAATTTCAACAAATGTCAGCACTTTATTATTTTTCACATTTATAATTATCCACATCTTTCTCACTAAAGCAGGGATGGGGATAGTACTTCAGGTGTTGTTGGATTCCAGCTCCCATTATATATGGCCTTTGATTATGGTGGCTAGGGATAATGAGAATTGCAGTCCATTGGAGAAACACAGCTTCTTCTTTCCTGTCTTAAAAAGAGGTGGTGAAAAATCACTCTGGCCATCAACCTGAGTGTACAGATAATAATAATAATAATTTACTATTTATACCCCGCCCATCTGGCTGAGTTTCCCCAGCCACTCTGGGTGGCTCCCAATCAAGTGTTAAAAACAATACAGCATCAAATATTAACAACTTCCCTAAACAGATGCCAGATATCCAAGAGTTGGGAGGTAGATGCCAATTGCCCTGACTGCCACACCTCACTGGATCCAACACAGCTAAGTGTAAACACAGCTGTGCCAGATAGGGGTAATATTCCAATATTTTGGGAAAAGAAAACCATCAAAAAATTTAGGCTTTAATTTTATTATTGTTTTTTAAAAAGAAGCATGGAATTATTATTTATTGTCCTTAATTGATCTAAAATCTGCAACATTTTTTGTCCATACTTAGTATTCTCTGTGTGAGAGGTGTATGGGAAATATTTTAGATAGTTAAATTTTGAAGAAGAAAGCCCTTGTGGTTCTTTTAACATTTTTTGTTCTATTTCCTAGAAGAAGAAGAGTTTGGATTTGATATCCCGCTTTATCACTACCCGAAGGAGTCTCAAAGTGGCTGACATTCTCCTTTCCCTTCTTTCCCCACAACAAACACTCTGTGAGGTGAGTAGGACTGAGAGACTTCAGAGAAGTGTGACTAGCCCAAGGTCACCCAGTAGCTGCATGTGGAGGAGCGTAGACGCGAACCCGGTTCACCAGATTATGAGTCTACTGCTCTTAACTACTACACCACACTGGCTCTCTATTCTAAAGCAGACCTGAATGGAACCTAGAGACAAGAGGAAACCTCTTATGTACCTGTTAGGACTCTGTACTAGTTGACCGTTTTAAAGTTCTGATCCAAACTGTCTGTTGTATGTCAAGTGCTGTAAGATCATGTCTGCAGCATTCCAGATATTATAAAGCTTTGAAGGAATGGTTGGTACAACCTTTGAAGGAAGTCTGTAACAAAATTCTAGAGGGGAAAAAGGCACCTGAATCATGGAAAGAAGCATACATTACACTTATACCAAAAACAGAGGCTGAAAAGACCCAGATTAAGAACTACCGCCCTATATCATTACTTAATGTGGATTACAAAATTTTTGCAGACATTTTGGCAAAAAGATTGAAAAAAGTGTTGGTGGGAGAGATTCATAAGGACCAGGCTGGCTTTCTTCCAGGAAGACATTTATCAGACAATGTGAGAAATATAATAGACATTATGGAGTTATTAGAAGTTAATACAAATACTAAGGCAGTATTGATATTTGTGGACGCGGAGAAAGCTTTTTGATAACATTTCCTGGAGTTTTATGAAGAAGAATCTACAAGGGATGGGGGTAGGCCAAGGTTTTGAAAATGGTATAGGTGCAATATATTCTGAACAAAAGGCAAAGTTAATTGTAAATAATGTGGTTACTGAAGAATTTCGGATAGAAAAAGGGACACGACAGGGGTGCCCAATATCCCCATTACTTTTTATATGGGTTCTGGAGGTTTTGCTAAATATGATAAGAGGGGACCAGCTGGTTAAAGGGGTTCAGGTCGGAGCTAAACAATATAAACTGAGGGCTTTTGCAGATGATTTAGTACTTACCCTACAAGAGCCAGACACTAGTACGAAAAGAGTTTTAGAGTTAATTCAAGTATTTGGTCAAGTAGCAGGATTTAAGTTAAATAAACAAAAAACTAAAGTACTGGAGAAAAATCTAACAGTTAATGAAAGGGAGCGGTTTCAGAATGAAACTGGATTAACTGTAGCCAAGAAAGTGAAATACTTGGGGATTAATATGACATCTAAGAATGTGAACTTATTTAAAGACAATTATGAGAAATGCTGGACAGAAGTAAAGAAAGATCTAGAAATATGGTCAAATTTGAGACTTTCCTTGTTAGGCCGAATTGCTGTTATTAAGATGAATGTTTTGCCTAGAATGCTGTTTCTGTTTCAAACATTACAGATTGTGGATAAAATGGACTGTTTCAAGAAGTGGCAGAAAGATATATCTAAATTTGTCTGGCAGGGCAAAAAGCCCAGAATAAAAATGAAGATATTAACGGATGCAAAAGAAAGAGGGGGATTTGCCCTGCCGGACTTAAAATTGTACTATGAATCAGCAGCTTTCTGCTGGTTGAAAGACTGGTTTCTTCTTGAGAACACAGACATTTTAGATTTAGAAGGGTTCGATACTAGGTTTGGTTGGCATGCATATATATGGTATGACAAGGTAAAAATTCATAAAGGTTTTAAAAACCATATTGTTAGGAAAGCTCTATATAATGTTTGGATTCGCTATAAAGATCTGTTGGAAAATAAAACCCCAAGGTGGCTGTCGCCAATGGAAGCTAAGGAGGTGAAAAAACTTAATATGGAATCTAAATGGCCAAAATATTGTGAAATTTTAGAACAAGAGGATGAAAAAGTGAAATTACAGAGTTATGAGAAATTGAAGTTTAAAGTATGAGATTGGCTCCATTATTATCAAATAATGGAGGTATATAAACAAGACAGGAAAATTGGCTTCCAGGTGGAGAGATCAAAACTAGAAACAGAATTGTTAGATTCCAATACTAAGAATTTGTCAAGAATGTATAATTTGTTGCTGAAATGGAATACACAAGAAGAAACAGTTAAATCAGCAATGATTAAGTGGGCACAAGACATTGGTCATAATATTATGTTTGCTGACTGGGAACAGTTATGGACCACCGGTATAAAGTTTACGGCATGTAATGCCTTAAGAGAGAATATTATGAAAATGATTTACAGGTGGTACATGACCCCAGTCAAGCTTGCTAAAATTTATCATTTGCCCAATAACAAATGCTGGAAATGTAATGAAACTGAAGGTACTTTCTATCACCTTTGGTGGACATGCCCGAGGATTAAGGCCTTCTGGGAAATGATCTATAATGAAATGAAGAAGGTACTTAAATGTACCTTTCATAAGAAACCAGAGGCTTTTCTCCTGGGCAGGGTCGGCCAATTGGTGTCAAAGAGAGACAGGACTTTTTTTATGTACGCTACTACAGCAGCAAGGGTACTTATAGCAAAGTATTGGAAGACACAGGAACTACCCACTCTGGAAGAATGGCAGACGAAGGTGATTGACTACATGGGACTGGCCGAGATGACTGGCAGAATCCGTGACCAAGGAAAAGAGACGGTGGAGGAAGATTGGAAGAAATTTAAAGTTTATCTTAAGAATGATTATAAAATTAATGAGTGCTAAAATGTTGAGGTTAGAGAAAAAAGAGGATTACAGCTGTAAATGATTAGGTAAGAGAGAAGGGGGGAAAAAAGAGTAATTAGTTAAATTAAGTGAGGATTTGCTGAAAGAAATTTGGAAATAGGGATGCAGAAAGGAGAGGTGTGGGGAAGTCGGAGAAGCAATGTTTATGAAAAGAAGGTTTTGAAATTATATCTGTGTGTGTTTATGTGTTTGTTTGTCTTTGTATAGTGTATTGTATTGTGTTTAATATGTGTTGGAAAATCAATAAAAATATTATATATATATAAAATATCATGTCTGCAGCAGATGGAGAGATGGGACTGCTGGGCTTCTCCATGGGCTCTCCAATTCCATCATGCTCCTCTTTCTTCAACTGTCATTTGGGAGCAAGCATTCCATCAAGCTAAATGTTCAGACTGCAACATGATGGTGGTAGCAACTGATTTAAAGATGAAATGTCTCTCAGCCATTTCTATCTTCCAAGAATGGTGTGAATGTACCTTTTGTTACATAGGACCACTCCAATGGCTTTGCTGGGAGTCCAGCTCCAGCTGGGTCCTTCTCTCCTTGAACTATTTTCCATTCCAGCAGGTCATTATGAGAACTATGTATCTTTAAGAACTGGTGCCTAAGTTTGCTTGTTCCCCTCTACCCTCTCATCCCCCTTTTCCTTTTGTGCTATGTCTTTTAGAAAGTAAGCCTACAGGCAGGAACTGCCTTGCTTATTGATCTCATAAATGTAATAAAGTAGGTATGAAAACAAGCCACCATGGGGGCTTCTTCTGTAGGGCCAAAATGCTTTAAACAAACAAACAAACAAACTATAGGCAGAGCAACAACTGAACAGAGAGTTCGACTTGGCTCTGACATTATAGCCATTTGATGCCTTTGAGCAGCAATTTGTAGAATGATCTAAAAGAATGCAGCAGTGTTTACAATGAGCAGCAAATGAAAAGAATTCCTTTATGAGTCATTAGATATATCTCACTAATTACAGAGAAGGTTTTGCCTTGTTTTGGTCTTTTTTGCTACCCTGCTAATAAGTGATACAGTGCCTTTACTCAGAGTAGGTATGTCAGTCGCTAATACAAGGAACTTCATCCATTGTTACATCCTTTGAGGGTATGTGTGTGTTTTTGGCAATAATTGTTAGATAGCAATTGCAGGGTGTGAAGATCTGGCAATTAGAAACGTAATCAAGATCATGTAACAAAATCCATCTTAATGTGGGTGTAAACATTGTTGAAGATATTTGCCTTTGTATTCCATTGGATTTAGTCAGAGCAAACTTTAGTGAAACAAGGCATTGTTCTTTAGGTTCTGTATCCCTCTCTAAAAGCAAAAGTACATCATACAGCTCCATAAATATTAAAGGGATGTGTTCTCAGGCTCATGTTTTTACCATGATCTTTTTGCAATGCAATCTTATGTATGTTTGCTCAGAAGTAACTCCCACTGTGTTCAATTATACTTACACCCTAGTACACAATTTAGGATTGAAATTTAGCCATTACCATTTGAATCTATTCATCCGTTACTGGTGATTAGAACTTGTAGTCCTGTTTCCAAGAGATGTAAAAGAATAATCACAAGGTCCACCCAGCAGACCTAAATGAACTCTGAAGTTATAAGGTTCTATTCCAATCAGTGTGAAGACAGATATATAAATTCACAGTGGGTTTTTCACACTTCAATGTCTGTCTTGCTTTGCATCTTACATAATAGCCAAACCTGGATGCTGGTACTGCCAAAGGGAACACAGCCCCAGTGAAGCTCTAGCTATACTTCTGGTTCCCATTTGATGGGAACTGGTTTGTGAGGGGATCCTTATTTTTCAAAATGCTGCTGCCCACCCATGTTCACATTTGGTTAGGAATTGGCTAAAGCCTAACTGAGCCTGTAACCTCAGGAGTTGAATTGCTTTGAGGGACTGAGGGGAGAAATCAAGCTCATGATTGGCTCAAACAAATCATCGCTTTCACAGCTAGCTTCTGCTGGTGGTCTTTTCTTAGCTGAATGGTGGGTGGAGGGAGAGAGAGAGAGGAAGAGGAAGATTGAGGTGATTTAATGTGATAAGAGTGCTGCTCAGCCACTCTATAAATCTGCCCTAACCTTCAGGTTTGTTGGATTTTTCTTCTCTGCATTAGTTAATTATTTGGGCTGAGCTGCACATTACACTTGACACAGGTGACTGCCAAAACCAGCACTCCAATGCTAAATTAGTCTCATTTCCTCCTCCATTAATCACAAGGTCACTGACTCTATTTCATGACATCAACACATCATGTATTTCTATACATGCTAATTATGTGGAGCATGGAATGAGACATGCAAGATGTGGGATAATTGATCCTAGATGCAATGGGAAGGGAGAAGGAGAACTTGATGTAGGTATTCAGCCCCATCGAGTTCAGCCCTATTTATCAACCTTTCTATAAGTCAAAATGGTTATTTTTTTACCATCTCTGCACACTCACTCAAAGTCTGTGCGTTCTGGAGGAAAGTCAATCATTTTAGCCTCCTATAATGGTGAGCCAGAGGAGAAAGTCAAAAGCTGGAGGCAATGGAAAGAATGTATGATCACAGGCAGTATGGTTCTGATCCTGCACACCTGGAAAGTTAACAGGAAGATAGCATATTGCTGCCGTGGGCTCCTTCAGAAGGAGGGAAGGGTATGAATTGAATCAATAAAGGAATATTAAAGGAATATGTCCACAGAGGCTCATGTTTTTACCATGATCTTTTTGCAGTGCTGTCTTATGTATGCTTGCTTCAGCCTTTAAACTTTTCCATTTCTGCAGTTGCATTGTAGCCACTGAATGTGTCAGACTCAGAAGCCTCAACTAGATGGCAAGCATCTGTGGCAGAATAAAATTATAGCATGAACATTTGGTGAGGCTTGATTCCAGAATACATTTCTTTAAGTTCATTTAAGAAATAAATGCCAGAGACCTTGAATCCCGACAACTGCTTTGTTATAAAACATGCTTTCTGGGAAAGGGGAGCATTCATTTAAAAGTCGCAGACTGACTGAATGAATTTAGCTTATTACGGTCACAGACCAGCATAAAAAACACAGACTAAATTCACACTTTTATCTATTTATACACCCAAGTTGTCACAGCCAAACAGTTGCAGCAAAGTTGGTGGCATTCTCTCCAATTAATCTCAAACTGTTGAGAAAGACCTCATTCCTCCACTAACCATGACCTAGTTTAACCATAGATGTGTGAATTTGCTCCCTTTCTATCCTCCTCACTTTTATGTAAATTTTGTCAGCCCAGCTGCTATGGGACAGCAAATACACTGTACAGTACTCAGAAAGTTCTAGAGTTGGTAGAACCCACAGAGAACAGAATGGCCTTTAACTTGCAACATTAAAAATGCTGTGTGAGTCGTGAGAGGTGTGTTGAGGTTTGGTCCTCTTTGTAAACTCCACCAGACTTGGAAAGCTCCAGAAGAATTGTGGAAGAAATTAGCCTTATCCCCAAATTTACATGCTTTAATTTTCACCCAAATAACAAAGCTCTGGATGTGGATCAATAGCTCTTTTGTCTTCCACAGGGCCTGCAATTACTCATTTTTACTCTCAGGTTGGCCTGAACTGAGATATCTATTATCCATGACATTACCATGAATGAAAGCTGGACCTGGTCTGCTTTGTAGGAACTTGGCTGAATGAGGTAGAGAGAAAGGAGAGTTCTGTTTGGTCTCAATGACTTTTAGCCAAATATTCTGCTCAGGAATGACCAAAAGTCAGTGGACAAGGTAGTGGTAGTCCATAAAGAAACCAGTCTGATATCACATTTTGCATATGTATACCTTGTGTTGAAGATTACAGCAGAATAGAACTGTTAGGTGGTGTGCTGACCTCCCCACATCAAGTATTTTACCTGAGCTGAGAAAGGTGATTTCAGATTTTATCTTGAAAACCCTCAGATTTACAGTTCCTGGGATTCCAGGCTTTTTAACAGTGAAATAATCAGATAATTCATGGCAGATATGGATCTATATGAACCTATTGCTGAGCCAGCCCATCTGGCAGATTATAACCAGGATGTAGTGTTTTGTACTGGTCAAGATGGAGATGACTGATTGGTCAGGGAGCCTCTGAAGACTCCTTTGTCATTGACAAATAACTACAGGATAGGATTTGAAAGATCTGTCCATTCCAGTTCTTCCAGTTTCTCATTTTCCCCATCTTAAATTCAGTTATCCATGTTTCCGTGGTAGTTTGTGAATATTTTTTAAGGGGAAAAGACTCGTCAATATTCTTCAACATTTTTTTCTAGTAAACACATCTTTGGATGCAGTTCTGAGTAATTTACACATTTTTTTCCAAGCAATTTCCCCTAATGCAATGCATTTCTGTATGTTATTTTCACAAATATATTAATTTTATATACCCTTTTCCCTTATATATGCATTGTTGCAAATGTTGGATGGTCAGAGAAGTGCATTGCAAAATTCACATTAGTGCAATGATGGAATAGAAGCTCAATTTAGCCGAGATAAAGGTCATTATGATGTTAGGGGCAGTTCTGGGGTTAACATTCAATCCTGCAACTTGGTGGTACTCCTGGACTCAGCACTTATATGTATTTGTAGCCAGAAGTCTCTTTTACTGATTTTCATACTGTACCAGGGCTGGTGCTGAAGGCAGGTTTGAAATCAGCTGATTCATAAAGCAGCAGCACATATTTTGTTAGGTTTATACAAGTCATATAAAACTGATCTATTTTTAAGCTTATTTTTTTTAAAAAATACAAAATTCAAAGCATTAAACCCAAAATGGCTTGAGTCTGATAGAGTTCGCTTCTATCATACATTAAGCCATCTTATGAGTTGGGCTCCACTGGAAAGAATTTACCTCAGGAGTCACCCTCAATTTGAGGTAAAATTGACAACCACTAGAAATAGATTTTTTTTCTCCGGTGGTATTCAGACTTTGGAAAGGAGGGAAGATCATAACTCAGTAACAGAAAACATACTTTGCAAACAAAAGATTATAGGTTCAGTCCCTGGCCTCCCCCAGAGCATTTGGAGAATGTGTGTTTGATACCCAAGAACACAGCTGCCAGTCAGCATAGAAAATGCAAAACGAGATGGAACACCCTCAAAAAATATAAATATAAATATACATTTGGTCCTCAATTGCTCTTCTTTTTGTGTATGACATGGGGTGATTTCTTTGAACTTGCCTTTCAATCTACAGCCCGCCATCCTGTGCCATAGACTACACCATTCCCGATGGTTCTCCAATCTATGGGGGCATATTCATGGGTTGCAGAAGCAATGGGGAGGTCCAAGCAATAAGATCCAAGCAATGCAACCACACCACACACACACAAACAGATCATTGCCCTCCTTAATCCATTATCTGAGGGACGCGGGTGGTGCTGTGGTCTAAACCACAGAGCCTAGAGCTTGCCAATCAGAAAGTCAGTGGTTTGAATAACCGTGACGGGGTGACCTCCCGTTGCTCGGTCCCTGCTGCTGCCAACCTAGCAGTTCGAAAGCATGTCAAAGTGCAAGTAGATAAATAGGTACCACTCTGGCAGGTAGGTAAATGGCAGCTTAGTCATGCTGGCCGCATGACCTGGAAGCTGTACACCGGCTCCCTTGGCCAATAAAGCGAGATGAGTGTCGCAACCCCAGAGTCGTCTGGACCTAACTGTCAGGGGTCCCTTTACCTTTAATTCATTATCTAATATTTAAAAGATTACACTTCGCTAATATTAATTGAACTACTAAGATGCAAGAGGAATCTTCTCACATACATTCCTCACATGAAATATAGCCACATAAAATGTCATTGTTTTATTGAGAGCTGATTAAAATCAGCACTAAACCATTCATTCATGTAAAATTGCCACTCAGTGTTAGTCAAATTTGCACAGAAATGGAGTGACACAGAACAAAAATGATTACCGGTACAGTATTTTATTTTTTTAAGCAGTTTTCTCCACATACCTTTTGTAACCCTGTTAAATATTTCTGCTAATCTGACACAAATTATTTGCAAACATCATATTAGCAGTGTATAATTATGGTTATAAAGCATATCAATTTAAAAATCCCTATAGTAAATAAATGCTGTTAAAATGTCTCAAGTAGGTTACTAGCCTTAGTGTTTATTCAAATAAGGCTTTTTAATGTGGGTGGTTTTGCAAAAACTGCTTCCTGTCAAATTCATTGCTTCCTAAGGGAGACAACTGGGATCCGACAGCATGTCGCTGTAGCCTTGTCCCTGATGATGTCACTATAGCCTTGCTACCTATGGTGTTACCATAAATGTATTAGGGAAGACAACTGCTGCTCAAAAATAATAATGGGTTTTGCAGTTTCTGTTTGATGTGGCTGAATGAGAAGTCATCATGTATAGCACAAAGAAAGGCCATACTCTTAACACAAATGTTAATAACACTTAAACCCATTAAAATCAACAAGGGTAAGCATACTTAATCTGTGCTGAAATACTGTATGACCAGCAGCTCAAATCACTAAGTAGGTCACTTCACTCTCTACTATTCTAGCAGTGTGGATGGAGACCTGGGTGAAACCCAGTCATCCTAATTTAAACAACTTAAGCACATTTAAGGTAAAGGTAAAGGGATCCCTGACTGTTAGGTCCAGTTGTGGACGACTCTGGGGTTGCGGCGCTCATCTCGCTTTATTGGCCGAGGGAACCGGTGTTTGTCCGCAGACAGCTTCTGGGTCATGTGGCCAGCATGACTAAGCTGCTTCTGGCGAACCAGAGAAGCACAGAAATGCTGTTTACCTTCCCGCTGGAGTGATACCTATTTATCTACTTGCACTTTGATGTGCTTTCGAACTACTAGGTTGGCAGGAGCAGGGACTGAACAACGGGAGCTCACCCCGTCGTGGGGATTCAAACCGCCAACCTTCTGATCGGCAAGCCCTAGGCTCTGTGGTTTATACCACAGCACCACCGTGTCCCTTACCTGCACACTTACTTGCAGGTAATTTAATTGTATTATCACAGGAAGTGAGACTTGGTGAGCTGCCCAAAAGTGTGGAGAGAAGCCTGAATCATATCATCATCATCATCATCATTATTATTCAGATGCAGGATCCACTCGTGTTCATGGATAGTTTCACCCAGTGCTATTGTTCTATAAAAAGAGGTGCCAGAACTCACAATGAATGCCTCACTTGTTCTCTTATAATGGCAATGGCACCCACCTGAAAAAAAGCCCTGGTTCCACCACTCTAAGAGCCTATTAGCTCCCCTGGTGTGGCCTAGTGATAGATGCATATGGATCAGGCTGGATCTGTGTCTGGACAACAGCCAAATTCCATCGTTTTCTGTTAACGCTCTTCTGACCCTTTGCAAATCCCTGCACTCCTGTCTTTATTACCTATTCCCAGACTTTCTGTCTGCCTGCTTGCCTTCCTGAGTCCCTCTGGTAGATCAATCCAGTGTCTCCCACCAACTTGCAGTCTCATCCTGCTCACTGCTATTCCCCAGCAAAATCCAAGTCAGATTGCAGTTTTACATCATTATCTTGACCATATTGGCTTTGGTTAAGCTTTCTTTCCAAGTACTTGTTCTAAAGATTGCAGGCTTTGTTGGATTTTGTTTCCATTTCCTTCATATCCTTACAGAGAAGTATGAATAAATATAAAACCACAGCTTCCACATCATGGCTGTGCTCAAAACTATGCTCTCCGCCTTCCTTTAGACTTACACAGTTTCTCTCTTTTTTCATTCTTATTTTTATTATATATTATTAAACAATGAGCTTTATTTGTGATAATGGTAATTGTCGAAATGCTCTCTTAGCAAGCTACCAGCTTTTCATAAATATTAAATTCTTCCTTTCTGTAGCTGAGCTCTAAGACTATAAAAATTTGGTAATTTTAGAGGATGAATTATTTATCCACTTTATAATTTGCATAAAGAGAAATGCTGTTTGCTCATTAAATTTAGAACGACAAGGGGGGACAGTTGGCTATTTCCTCTTCATAACCAATTGCATTATTATTATTATTATTATTATTATTATTATTATTATTATTAGAACAAAATGAGGGTAAATGTACAGTATGGAGGATGCTCTAATATTGTAGGAAAATTGATTCACCCCTTTGCCAGTCTGCACTCACATAGGTGTCAGCCAAGTTAAAGCTATCATCTTTCCTTATTTTTGTCTCTCTGCACAGGATTATTAACATTTCAAATTAGCATTAATTTTCTCCCAAATATGTCTCTTTTCTTTTTTCTTTCGGTTGCTAGCAACTCATCCGTCATATCGCTAAAACCCACAGTAGCACAAGAAGGAAAATAAGCTCCATAAACCATGTTATTGATGAGTCGTTGCTTTCCATCAGCATAATACCCACCCACATCTCTGAAATAGAGATTTCGGAGCCATCCTCGTGATGTTTCAATTCTTTGACGTTTCAATAAGGCTCCCATCAAGACTACATTATGCCTATTATTTCTTCATCACTACCACACAGTAATAGCTCTCGTTTTCTCCTCCATTATATATGCAGGCACAATGAATGCAATGTTTTCTTACAGCCCAATCCTATTAAGTGTTAAGGTTGGATCACATGAAATACTTTTCAGTTAGCTGATGATAATAATAATAAACCACATTGTGATACTGCAGCAGCAGATATACTGGCACCAATACTCAGGATCAAAAATGGTAAATTTTAATCTTAGGAAACTAGTGTTTATTGGAAAAAGCATTGAATGTGTATATTCTAATTTCTTAATAGAAACCACGGGGATGGTAGGGAGATGTGAGTAGGATCTGGATAATGGTGCGTGGAGAGGATTTTTAAACCCCTTTCCCTGTGTAGTTCAGTCCCACCAAATACCTCTCTGAAATCACTCACTGCTGCCAAGGGGAGCTTGAGATGAAAAGTGGGAAGACTTCAGTCCTATACTTCATTATCTGGTGTAGGAGATATCAAACAGCATGTAGCTGTAGCTCAGCCACATGAACAAAGAAAGGGAAGGCCGATTGCTGTTTCCTAATGAGAAGCACAGAATGCACAGAAATTATAGCTTGCCGTTAGGCTAGAGTGAATGTAAGAAAGAGGAACCCATCCATAATATATTCCATGAGGGCACATGGATGTGGCACGTGGAAGCATGGAAGAAAATGCCCAGAACAAGCAACTAGGGTTATGTAGCACATGTCTGGTATCTGGGGTGTAGGCTAAGGGGGAAGCTGAGAAAACCATTTGGGTACTGGAATGCCCATCAATATCTTTTATGAAACCCCAGTGATTTAAGTACTGTATTAGTAGGGATAGAAAGGTAAAATCCGTGTGAGTTGTTTGGCCTTCACACTGGTGGATTGATTTAAGGATTAATCCTTTTAAATACTTGGTTGGGTTGATGTGTTTAATGATGCATTGGGCTCTGGACTGAAAGTTCACCACTGCTACCTAACCTCTACTACTTCAGAACACAAGAAATGCCTCTTTTCTTGTGTCCTCTTTAGATGTGGGAAGTCTATATGGGGCAGGGTCTCTCTATGTGTGCTCTTACTAAAGCTTTTGTCAAATGTTAAGCTCATTTCATCTCGGCTGCACTAATGTGAGGCCAGCGGATGGACAAAGCCCCAAGAATCAGGGAAGAGAAGCTGATAATGAGGTTGGCAGGAGACCTCCAGACCTAGTCCTGGTAGCCAACTAAAAATCCTGATCAAATCTCATTTCTATGCTGGAAGTAAGTTTCAGTGAACTTAATATGACTTGCAAGCATGCATAGGATTGCGTAGCAAGGAAGGCTATCATGGTTAACAAGCTCACCCATTACATTACTTGCATTAATGAAGAAGTCCTGTTCAAGCAAGTATAGTGTGCAGGTCATATCTGCTTATACGTTGAAATAAATGTACAATCTACACCTTGCAGGACTTTGGTGACTGAAATGGCACATTAAATATTGGCATATGCAAACATTATTGTTTTGAAAAAGGAAAAAGAAACCATTTTTTTTGCAGGTTCGGTTTTATAAGGAGTGGAAACAGAAATCCTGAGATCTCTCCTTACAACCCCATCTGGGCTACTGTTTATTTATAAATGAAAACTTGGAGGAAAATTAAATTACACTTAAATTTATACTTCACTATATTTTTTATATTACTGCAGACCACTGTTTGATCGTTATATGAACCTCAATGCTATATCTCAATGAATACCTCCATGGGTATTGGAGGCACTGAACTACATTGGTTCTGTACTTGCTTGCAGGGTACATAGAGTAACATTGGGGGTGGGTGCTCTTAGACCTGCTGGTACTTGTGCCAATGTGTTCTGCAGGGAATGTCTGAAACCTTAGACCAATGGCTAGACTCAGTATAAGGCAGCTTCTTATGTTCCCAACTGGGGAAGAGCAAATTGCTTTCAGCACAACAGTATGGTTTCCTAATTTCCATAAACACGTATTAAACATTTTCTTCACAGTGGGGAAAAACGATGAACACTAAAGATAAAACAGCAAATCCCCTTTGCTCTGAGCAGTGGGTGCATGGCAAATTTGCAAGAACAGAAGCTTTAGGCCTGCTGAAGAAAAGGAGTCATGGTGATAAACATTTTCGGTGAAAAGATTTCATACAATGAACATCTGAAAAGAGTAAACCCTTCCTTTTAACGTCAGACTAGATTAAGGGTTTTGATGTGGGATGCATCTACCTACAAGCTATCATTTGAGTGATGCAGAGGCCACCTCAAAACTCTTAAAAATATATAGAAGCACAAGAAGAGGAGCAGATATATAATTTTTCTGTTCAGGTGTTCAGGTATTTAGAGATCTTGCTAGACTGTCTTATAATTTTGCACAGGGAACTGCTACTTTTCAAGGCACTTTCAAAAAAGACCTAATAAGGGTAAAAAGCAGATATGGGGCAGTATAATAATAATAATAATAATAATAATAATAATAATAATAATAATAATAATGTGCTGAAACCCATAATTAGAAGACTTAAGGATTTTTTGTTACACACAATTTTTGCTGCATTTTGGCTGTTTTGTGAAATAGTGTGTGTCTATTGTTGATTTTGCAGAGTCCCGTACACAGCAGAAGAATGAGCAGTACATGCCACATGCTTAATTTCAGTTTATTTACACTTTCAATGCTAAGAGCTTACATACATGCATCTTGCCTCTGCGTGAGCAGAGAAAACATCCTCTCTCCTCTGAAGCATGGAGAGAACTCCGAGAGAACAGTGAAAAACAGGAAACCAGTGTACGTCACATCCAGTCTCCTCTTCCCATGGGAAAACCCAACAGCAACTGACTGTGGAATGTAAACACCTGTCTCGTGACAGGCACTTCGCTGCACAGTGAAGGAAGCAGAAACCAACATCTGTGTGTGTGTGTGTGTGTGTGTGTGTGTGTGTGTGTGAATTTCTATACCTGTTCAAAGCAATTAACATCCATCCAAGTTTCTATTAGATTCTTATACCACCCTCATACTACATACAATTATCAGTGCAGTTAAAGTAAAATCTGTTGGTGCTTGGGCAAAAACATGAGCCCAGCAAATCAGGAATCACATACAGAACATAGTGAAATCAGGGCACCTCATCATCAATCAGATATAGTTAAATGAGAGGTGAACCTAGGGTCCATCTTTCAGTCAGGGGGACTGAATGGGATTGATGCCTCCTGTCTCAGCCTGCTGCATCAATGCAGTGATTTCATTGTTTGTAAAAGAAAGACTTTCACGCTGATCCAATCCTAATCTCATGTAACCCTTACTTAGGTATTCCAGCTAGTCAACCACCATCAACTTGACTGTGGAGAGAATGCTGGTACAATTACCTTGGTAAATGGGGTTATTTCCTTTCTCCTTCTGCCTCCCAGCATGTTCTGCATCCATTTCAGTGTAGGACCCTAACACAGACACATGCCCGACTGGCATGTTCTCTCCTTCCTGGTTGATCATTTGGGAGCTTCAAAAGCTTTCTTCAGCCCAAACATCACAGTGACGGATACCAAGAAACATCAGCACACTCAGGGATCCACAGGGTATTCACAGTTTGTGTAACAGAACCAATAGCATAGCATTTTGGCTAATCTACTTTATTTACATATAATACACTCAGAGCATTCTGACTTAGCTCCTGCCTCTTTCTCGTCAGACAGCAAAGAGAGAGAAAGAACAAAGGACAATAGTCCCACTTCACGGAACACAGTAATACCAAAACATCCTGTCTCCGTCACTTCCCACACTGTGGAATGAAAACATACACCATCATGTGATAGACAACAATCTCATGACTGCAAACACGAAGCAGGAATCTTAACAAATTTTGTATAGAACCATCTCTGCCTCTCTTTTGGTTCAACAATATTTCTGCTGCTGAACTGTACAAGTTCAGACTACTTATGGAACACTGCAAGTCTGAAGGCTCCCAACCTACCAAAAGAGAAACAACTCCCATCAGATGTCTGAAGCGGGGTAGTCTTTCAGCAGATTAATCCGATGATCATTCAGTCTTTGCTCACTCAGTCTTTGCTGTGGTACATAGGGAGCTAATACACAGTCATTTTCCTTAGACATTGGGTTGCAAAGCTGCCCTAGCCTAGACATTGCACACATCCCTGGTTGATTGAATGATGTCAAGCAAATAAGAAAAGCTGGAGAGATTTATAATTTGGAAAGTTTAGTTTGTTTCTGAGTGTTGTGCCACGTCGTTTTTCTATTCTAGCAACAAATCCAGGTCAGCAACTGCAAAGAACAAGTGTCATCTTGAAAGTCATTCAGGTTTGTGCTTGTAACAAAAATAATGACTGTCTCCCAAAGTGCACAGTTGAAGTAGAGATACCATAATGAGGAAGAAAAATACAAAGTGAAACTGAAAGAAAAATGAGGAAACTAATGAGCCCTATCTTGGATCATGTTGGTTACCAAACCACTATCTGGTTCAGTTAACATTGTAACAAAGGTGAGTGTTAAAAGGACATTTAAAAGAGAAACAGACATTTTGGAAATGGTTCTCTATTACATGCTCAGTCATCAGTTATTGCCTTTGGAAGATTGGAAAATGGGCCAATCTGTCTTTCTAAGCAGCCCACTGAAACAAAACAAAACCAAACAAAAATACCTCTTGAAACATTCCAGAAAATTGCAGAATATTTACAAAGGAAATTGTCAGTTGGTTTACAAGAGAAGTAAAGTGGTTGTCATCTGCTGTGGAAGCTCCAAATGTCAATGCAGGAAACATCAGAAAACTGTCCCTCTTGTATTTAATAAAGTAAGAAGGGAAGAAGAAGAAAAAATACATTTTAGAGGAATATTAAATGGGAAGATAATTTTTAAAAAATTGTTAGGGAAATAGAACAAGTGTTAGTCACAGATATCATTTAGGTTTGAATGCTTGAGACAGGATTTGCATTATTAAAGGTGGCACTGAATCATTTTTATGACTAAACACTTCCCTGGATTTCTGGTAAGCCTTTAAATTATTTTCTTTGGCATGTTAACAAGCAATAGATTGTGAAGCAATCCTCCGGATGTGGCATCCTGGTCAGTCAAGTTGATCTTTTGTTTCTTCTTTCCCTCAGGATGTGGGATCTTTTGATTGCCTGAGGAAATAATTTGAATGGCACATTACAGTTTGAACATGGAATGTACCTAATCTACACCCCCTCTTTCTGCAAACAGCCAAGAGCTCAGAACTCCCCTCTCCATGCATATCAGGATTATCTACAGTTAAAGATTACTTTCTGCAGCATTCAAACAGAAGAAAGGCTATTATCTTTTCCCCCCTTCTCCCCCAGGCCTAATTAGCCAATTAAATCGGACCCTGGTAAAAGCTGGATAAATACTTCCTGATTGTATCCCATTTAACTTGCTTGTTTCAGAAATATGCACATCTCCAGGTGACAGGTTATGCAGCAAAGGCTATTCTAACAGCTTCCTTTTCTGTCATTCTGTTTCTGTGTGTACATATTGTAACTGTTAACCTGAGGGCGGGCACCATAGGTTAGGCTCTGTAACAGATAGGAATAAATATGAAATGTGTATAGCTGGCAGCAGAAAGAGCAATCTATAACCAAAGTGCAGAAACACAGGAGTTCTAAAACAGAAAGAACTGCAGAGACAGTAAGAGCTTCTTCATTGTAATTGGAGCATTTTCATTTCCCTTGAAGAATTCCTGCTACATTACATGTACTCTGTGGCTAATGAAGCAAATAAATATGCCATGGTACCCAATGGAACTGCACTAGTGCCACAGGTTGTGGAAGAGGAGAGCTAAAATACATACCGTCAAACATCAGACTTCAGAGAAGGGCACAGCAAGACAAAGGACCCAGTTATACAGCTGCAAATAAAATGTTTTAAGTGAAATATACGAATGTGACACTAGATGCCGATGGTGAGCTATGCCAAATTCAAGGTATTTTTCAAAACGTTTTTTAAAAAAAATAATTTCTCCAACTTCTTTATATGTGTGTAGATTCTACCAAAGGGAAAGCCAACAGATTCAATGAGTGGGTTTCAAACACAGAAAAGGGGCTTTAACCTGGACTTGTTTTTCAGGCTATCCCTAGCATCCAATTGCTGAATCTTTGCTAAGATGCTTGAGTCAAAGAAAGCTGGGAAGCTGAAGGAGCCAAAGAACTATTCTTTGCACTTAACTGCGTCAGAAAGCCAGTGTGATCATGGCAGCCTTCACTAACAAGATGTCCTTTTAAAAAAATTGGACCTCCCATAAAGCCCAGCCCTCATGGCCTTATTGGCTGGTGTTGATGGGAATTTTAATCCAAATCACCTAGAAGTTACTAGGGTTGGGAAGGTTTGCTTAAAGTTTGGGACTTGGACTGGAGAAAGTCGGCTTCTCATCCTGGTTCAGCTCATGGGGAGATCTCTGCCTAACCTCCAAGCGTGAATTTTGGAACAGACTGAGACACAGCTGTATATCCCTAGGTACCTTGCAGTATTTTTGGCAGGATAGAATAGAGGTAACCCATGTATGCCACTTCTTGGAAGAAGGGTGGGATATAAATGTGAGTAATAATAATATAGATCTCATGATGTATAATTTGGGAAATAGTAAACTGCCTTAAGTCAGATAATTGGTCAATCTAGCTCAGTAGTGACTCTGTACTGAGAAATAGTAATTTCAAGGTTGGGGACAAACATCTTCCCCAGCCCTTTCTGGAGACATTAGGAACTGAACCCCTGGCACAGTTGGTAGTTCACTAGGCTTGTGTGTTCTTTTTAAAGGAAGGCAACAGTGTATTGGGAAGTTCTCCTGGAAATGCAAATACTACAATTTTATTCCCTGTGCAGATGTTGTGTCTTTTAATCAGAAATCTAGGTAAAATAACTGGACAAGAGGGTATTGTAGACAGCTGATAGCATCCTTGGTAAAGTGATTCTGTACCTGAAGTAGAAGTAAGTGGCTTGGTTAGGGATTAAAATTATTTTTGTTTTGTTCTCATTACGTCTGTTGGAGAAAACATGGCTATCCCTAAAATCCAAGGAGCAGTTCTAGTAAAATCCTTGACTTCTAAGTTGATATGGTCTCATTGATTTTAGCTGGCTTAAACCCAAGTACTCTGGCTTAATTGATCTATGTGAATTCCGTTAGAAAAATATTGAATCGACGCTTGGCAGACTGAGACATAAAAAAAAGTACAGCAATATATGACCTCATTTAAAGAGCGTTACAGAAATTGAAGAGTAAGGAGCTAAAACACCATTTTAGAGAAAAGGGATATGAACTGATCAATTTGTGGGGGTGGGGAATGGGGAGGGAGAATTTAGTTTAACAGCTGTATTCAAGCAGGAAGGGAAAATTATTGAACACGATATCAATAGACAGTTTCTTGAGAAGTGGTTTCATGCAGGGACCATGCCATCGCACAAGGAGGCACTTTATTTATTTTTTCCATAATAATTTTTAATGATTTTCTAAACATACAAAATACACAAAACACCAAACAAAAAAGAAAAACACATACATCAAAAACAAACATCAACAAACAAAATTTGACTTCCCCATACCTCCCTTTCACTACATCCTTGTTTTATCCTTATTCTTTAACAACCCTTCGATCAGTTTTCTAATCAACTCTCTTTTAGATCTTCTTAAGATTAAGATTTACAGCTGTAATTCTCCATTTCATACCCCTTGACATCTTATCAGTCCAGAATTTTACAACAATTTTTAAGATATACTCTAAATTTCCCCCAGTCCTCCTCCACCGTCTCTTTCCTCTGGTCACGGATTCTGCCGGTCATCTCTGCCAGTCCCATATATTCCATCACCTTCGTCTGCCATTCTTCAAGAGTAGGTAGTTCTTGCATCTTCCAATACTTTGCCAACAGGATTCTTGCTGCTGTAGTTGCATACATAAAAAATGTCCTGTCCTTTTTTGGTACCAGTTGGCCGACCATGCCCAAGAGAAAAGCCTCCGGTTTCTTTACAAATGTCCACTTAAGGACTTTCTTAATTTCATTATAGATCATTTCCCAGTAGGCCTTAATCTTTGGGCAGGTCCACCAAAGATGGTAAAAAGTTCCTTCAGATTCCTTACATTTCCAACAGTTATTATTGGGCAAGTGATAGATCTTTGCAAGTTTGACTGGGGTCATGTACCACCTGTAAATCATTTTCATTATATTCTCTTTCAAGGCATTACATGCCGTAAACTTAATACCGGTGGTCCATAACTGTTCCCAGTCAGCAAACATAATATCATGACCGATGTCCTGTGCCCATTTAATCATAGCTGATTTCACCGTTTCATCCTGTGTGTTCCATTTCAGCAGCAAGTTATACATTCTAGATAGATTCTTAGTATTGGGTTCTAACAATTCTGTTTCTAGCTTTGACCTCTCCTTCTGAAAACCAAGTTTCCTGTCTTGTTTAAATGTCTCATTTATCTGACGATAATGTAACCAATCTTGAACTTTATGCTTTAGCTTCTCATAACTTTGAAGCTTCAACTTTTCGCCATCTTGTTCTAGAATTTCACTATATTTTGGCCAATTAGAGTCCATGTTAAGTTTTTTCACTGCCTTAGCTTCCATTGGTGACAACCACCTGGGGGTTTTACTTTCCAACAGATCTTTGTATCGGTTCCAAACATTGTACAGTGCTTTCCTAACAATATGGTTTTTAAAACTTTTATACAGCTTTGCCTTGTCATACCATAGATATGCATGCCAGCCAAAGTTATTGTCATACCCTTCCAGATCCAAAATGTCTGTAGCCTCAAGAAGTAGCCATTGCTTCAACCAGCAGAATGCTGCTGATTCATAATAAAGTCTTAAGTCTGGCAGGGCAAAGCCCCCTCTATCTTTTGCGTCAGTTAAAATCTTAAATTTTATTCTGGGCTTTTTGCCCTGCCAGACAAATTTAGATATATCTTTCTGCCACTTCTTGAAACAGTCCATCTTGTCTAGGATCTGCAGCGTCTGAAACAAAAACAACATTCTCGGCAATACATTCATTTTGATAACAGCAATTCGGCCTAACAAGGAAAGTTTCAGCCTAGACCATATATCTAGATCTTTCTTTACTTCTGACCAACATTTCTCATAATTATCTTTAAATAAATTCACATTCTTAGATGTTAGATTCACCCCCAGGTACTTAACCTTTTTTGTTATTTCCAACCCAGTTTCACTCTGAAACCTATCTTTTTCTTCAGTTGTTAAATTTTTTTCCATCACCTTTGTTTTCTGTTTATTTAATTTAAATCCTGCTACCTGACCAAATATCTCAATTAACTCTAAAACTCTTTTGGTGCTAGCTTCTGGCTGTTGCAAAGTTAACACTAAGTCATCTGCAAATGCCCTTAATTTGTACTGTTTGGCTCCGACCTGTCGCACAAGGAGGCACTTTATTCACTTTATTCATGCAGAAATTCACTGATTCTCTTCCACACTCATCCCTGAATCTGCATACCCTGCTCATGGATCTAGAGTATGGGTGGGGAAACTTTTCCAACCTAACTTTCTGCCATTTTTACAATGCAACAATTAAAGCTACAAAGACAGGAATTAATTTGAAACAGGATTCGCCAAGGCTTACCTGTTCTGAACACCAGGGTTCAGTGAAAATAAACAGTGCCTGTAACCATCTGCACCTCATCACTGAGTAACCATAACCTTGACTTAGACATCTGGGATTCAGGACAGGTCTTTTTCATTTGTCACAAGACTATCATTTCAGGGATTGTTCAAACTAGAATACTAGAAATCAGGAGAGAGATCCCACCCCCTTATGCTTACAACCTACTCTTCAATCCAGACATTAGCAATAGATGTTCTAAAGGAATTTAATGCCTCTGCCAGCACATTTTAGACCAAACCACTTGGATTTTTACAAAACATTTTGGCATATAAATTAAATATGTATTAATTAACATTTTGATATAAAAATTACACCAGGGTGGGGAGCCTGTGGCCCTCCAGAGGTTTTGGGACTCCAGTTTCCATAATCCCATACCATTAGCTAGACTTTCTGGAGCTGATGTGGGGCTGGAGGAGAAATTTGTTCTGTTCACATTTAGCTGGGGCAGCCCAGAAAGATGGGCAGTGTATAGATAATAAATTGATGTTGTTGTTGCTGCTGCTGCCATTATTATTATTATTAGGCTTTGAACCAGTCTTCCTGATTTGAAACTTAGTATCTTAGTCCCCATGCTACACTAGCTACCCGGACACTGAGGTCCAGCACCGAGGGCTTTCTGGCAGTTCCCTCAGTGCGAGAAGCCAAGTTACAGGGAACCAGACAGAGGGCCTTCTCGGTAGTTGCACCCGCCCTGTGGAACACCCTCCCACCAGATGTCAAAGAGAACAACAACTACCAGACTTTTAGAAGACATCTGAAGGCAGCCCTATTTAGGGAAGCTTTTAATGTTTGATGTATCACAGTATTTTAATATTTTTTGGGGAAGCCGCCCAGGGTGGCTGGGGAAGCCCAGCCAGATGGGCGGGGTATAAATAATAAATTATTATTATTATTATTATTATTATTATTATTATTATTATTATTACACAGACAATTTAAGGGTTCTTTCTAAATGCAGATATATGAGGAACTGAGGAGGAACCAAGGAGAGTTTACCTACATCTTTCCAAATTTCCCAGCGTTTCACATCTTCTTTCAAGTCACTCAACAAACTTTTGAAGTGGAAAGAAATCAACAAGCCAGCATCTGTCAAACGAGTGTGCTACTCATCTAAATAATCAGTGCATTGAAATGGTAGATAATCTTCTCTGTATACCTGACTTAATGGCAGATGTAGACTTAAATGCTTTTGTGATCATGAAGCATCTGCTTAGAGTGCAAAGTGGACAATATTTTCTGAAGGTTGCCTAAATCTTTCTATTACATAAACCCTAGACATATGCCAGATCGGCACTCAAGGGCAGGAAATTATGTGGTTAAAATATTTATACAATGCCAATTTAGGTTGTGCTGTGTCTAGAAATGTTCAGAAGTGGAGTTGCTTCCTAATGGCTCCTGCACACCAAAGTGAAAACGAAGGTAAGTGAGGTGTTTGATACCAGTCAGGTATCAGGGGAAAACAAACAAAACAAAACAAATATGGCCTGTCTGTCAGGTAAGTTGTCTGTTATGGGCTGTTTTGCAATTTGCAGAAGGAGACAGATGCCTGCATTTCCACAGTGTGTTGACCAGAATCGTTTTTTCTCTAACACACTGGAAGAAGTGATGCATTTATGCAGACATCTGGGTTTGTGGGGAGGGGGAAGAGCCAGAGAGCCTTGCCCAAAAGCAGTTGGTGTGTCAAAACAGTCAAGCTTCACCAACACATCCCCTTAGGCCCTCAGGATGAAGATGAAGGATGAGAAGAGAAAGCATGCAGGTTTAAAACCTCCACATATAATTAACACTTCCAACCTCTGGGAAAAGTGTTTGCTTCTCCTGAAAAAATATGAGGAAATTTCATACTGATGTTTCTTATGCTGCTTTTTGGCCCTCCTTATAGGACAAGGTAGGGACGTGGGTGGCGCTGTCGGTTAAACCACAGAGCCTAGGACTTGCCAATCAGAAGGTCGGCGGTTCAAATCCCTGTGATGGGGTGAGCTCCCGTTGCTCGGTCCCTGCTCCTGCCAACCTAGCAGTTTGAAAGCACGTCAAAGTGCAAGTAGATAAATAGGTACCACTCCGGTGGGAAGCATTTCCATGCACTGCTCTGGTTTGCCAGAAGCAGCTTAGTCATGCTGGCCACAAGACCCGGAAGCTGTACGCTGGCTCCCTCGGCCAATAAAGCAAGATGAGTGCCGCAACCCCAGAGTTGGTCACGACTGGACCTAATGGTCAGGGGTCCCTTTACATTTACCTATAGAACAAGGTAGAATTGTAGATCTCTGGGAATGGTGAGCACTGTCCTTTATATCCCAAATCCATGATTTGGGATACTTTTGTTAAAACTAACCAATATATCGGAAGTTAGCAAGCAGACTTTTAAGGCCTCCAGCATTCTTCACCAGGCTGGACATTGTGCAAATCAGATGGTACAGGGGGTGGCAGGTGGACCCAGAAGTGACTTGACGCTCAATCCATGAAAGCCTTATTCAGGCATTTGGAACCCATGATAAATCTCCATGTGCATGTTGAACATATAAAATGCAGCAGTTACACAGATGTGTCTCCAGCCCCAAGCAAAACACACCAAGAAAGAGCAACACCATAGATGTTGATTCTCCTTCCTTGCCAGAAAGAACACTCAGCTTCAGCTGCCCTGTTGCCCTGGAACTGCAGAAGCGAGAGGAACGGACACTCTGCCCCCATCCATCTACCAACAAGACAAGAGCCTCCAACTGCTCTTCAAGTGTAAACACTCTAGCAAAGAGAAGATCAGCAGAATACAAAAATATAGCATGCAGCTCATTCTACCAACATTCATGCTTGTGGAGAAACTGTCAATCGCCCCAAGTGCTCCTTATAATTTTTGAATCTCAGAGAACAGTTTAAAGATACAAAGTTTCTCCTCTCCCCATTTTTCATTGTGGCAACCCCAAATCGAAAATAATGTGCATTGACTATAAGGAAGACGGTGGAGGGTGTCTGGGGACAACTTTCCATTTATTTTGCTTCAGTGATTTACTGAATGCAGAAGAGAGAGTGAGTTTATATGGAGGGGCTGAGAAGGAAGTCTTTCATAACTGCTATAAATGAACATTTTGTGAGGATAGAAAAGGATCTTCTTCTTTTTAATCACTGGGTCTGTCTCATGGAGAGAGAGAGGAAAAAACCCTGACAGTTATGTGATGTATGTATGAGCACCATTACCTTTTACTGTAATATACACATGTCAAGACATTTCATATATAGCTCTTCTCTCTGGTGGATTAGCTGATGGAAGTGGTTCTTTAACTCACTGGTTAGGGACATGTGTTTTTTTGAATCTGAGCAGCGCAAGTTGAGATTTCTGTGTTAGAGGGCTATGCAGTTGCCTGGTGACTGGAGTGTGAAATAAGGTTCTGCCAGCTCCTGCTTTCAAGTACCTATTTTTCCTCTGCAGAACTGTCATGATTAACTGGCAACCCATTTGTTATGTATCTATCTGTAAATGCGAGCAGAGGGCTACTGAAACTTTTTACTTTTCTAAAGTGTAAAAATAACTTCTCTAGAAGCAGATACTTAATACACGCCATTTCCTTCAAAGCGGGGGATATTTTAACACTATATCAAAATGGGAAGCCCACCAATATGGACAGGGATTAGCTGAACATGGAGATAAACTGCACCCACCCACATCCACATACTAAATTACTCATCTATCTTTTGATGCCTCTTTGAAGCCATTCTGTCTTTCTCATTGGAAAGGCATGGATTGGATATGTCAGACTTGGACTATCCAAACATGTTAGCCTTGTAAAGCCACTGAGCCAGAAATGAATGAAATGGAAAGGAAGCTATTGGTAGACTTTGTTTGGTAGAGCCAAACCAACCAACCTCATGCTCCTTAAAATTCATGGACGATGAGGAATGGAAACCTTAGGAAACCCAAGTTCTCATCAGTATAATCATACTTGAATTCCATGGACTGATGCTTTCCTGTACTTGTCCTTATGTTGTCCTTGTGGTATCAGATAACATAGCTGGATAACTGCTAATGGCCCAGTATAACCTCCTTATCACTGCCCTCTCCATGGGAACATAGGAAGTTGTGTTATACTGAGTCTGATCATTGGTCTATCTGGCTCTGTATTGTCTAGAATGAGTGTCAGTCACTCTCCAGGATTTGACACAGAGGACATTCCCAACACTCCTAATTATGGCTGGACTCTGACCCCTCCCCACTACTGCCATTGCTGCTTCAACAGCCACCTGGGGAGTGAGGGAATAGATCAGTGCGGGTCTGGAAGTGTTTTTTCTTCCCTAGTTCAGACTGAAATCTGAACCAGAGAACTTTGGTATGAGGGTATGCTGGTTGGCAATACTAACATGCTTTGTGACATGAGCATGCCTACTGCATATTAAGTTTGATCACCACTATTGGCAACACAGAAGCTAAAGATTTCTCTCGGTGTTTGTATCTATATACAGTGGCACCTCAGGTTAACTTAATTCGTTCTGGAGGTCCGTTCTTAACCTGAAACTGTTCTTAACCTGAGGTACAACTTTAGCTAATGGGACCTCCCACTGCTGCCGCGCCACCACCGCACGATTTCTGTTCTCATCCTGAAGCAAAGTTCTTAACCCGAGGTACTACTTCTGGGTTAGCGGAGTCTGTAACCTGAAGCGTCTGTAACCTGAAGCGTCTGTAACCCGAGGTACCACTGTATGTTTATCTATCTATCTATATCTACACACACACAGACAGACAGAGTTGTCTTGCAATCTTTTGTAGATAAATGGCTGTAATAACAACTTTCTTCTTAACCTGCTTAAAGTCCCTGGGAAAATATGTCCCAAGGTTTAAATTATGTTTACATCCTGGCATTGTCTGCTACGAAAGAATCTTCTGAAGATGTATCGGGTTACTGGAGAATATTTCCATTTGATAACATCCATAGTATAGTTCAAAGTCAAGGTCAAATGCAAAGAAACTGCATGGAGAAATCTGTTCGATGAGACACGCCGAAGAGGAAGGCGAACAAAGCAGGCGAGCGTGTATCTTCTTGTTAATTAAGATTTGCTCAGCTCGTGTTTATACTTCAGTAATGACAGAACAGTTCTCTTTATTATAAGTTGGATGGCTCTCAGGGTTGTTGAAAGGTTTACAAAATGGGTTGGTATTAGTGTGGTTCATGCAAAATAAACAGAGGAACTATCAGTTCCAGATGTCCCCCCATGCTTTGAGAAATCAAGTTGCTTGCCAAAGCCTTACTGGCTCTGCACCTTCATTTAGTGAATCTTGAATGACATAAACAAGATTGTTTTCTCCCTAAAGGGAAAGCCATATGCTCATAGATCTAGCAAAGCCCTCCAACCCAATGGATGCAGACTGTGCAGTTGTCTTATGGCTTCTCCTCTAGCAAGTCTTTGCTGTCAGTTTGTTCAAACACTCATTCATTACTAACTTGTTTTCTGTAAACACACATGCACACAAAAACTGCTTCTTGGTTGGGAAAGCCTCTCTCGTTTTCCTCGCTAATTCTGGTTCTTCTCTCTGTGTTGGAGCAATTGAATGGTAAAATCATTTGCCAAACTGTCAGTAGGAGATGATTTTTTTTTCTTTTCGCAAAAGGAAAAATGGGAATTGCATTATCTTTGTTGCATTGTTAAAGAGTATTCTCCATGTGGAAATTTAAACTCAGAAAGTTAAAGTAAAGGGGAAGCAGTGGTCTCTTACCCTGAACATAGGCATGCTCCAAATCCAAAGTACACAGAGTGGCGTCACTGAAGAAAGTTTCCCAAATGTACTGGGGTTGGAATTTTTCTCCCTCTTGTCTTATCCCCACAATCTCCTTGTGCATGTGTACACATATACAATTACACAGTGCTGAAAGCTCTGCTCCACTTGTTACATACATTCCTCTACTGTTCAGCCATGTGCCAGTAAGTTAACCATTTCATTTCTTTAAGAAACATACAGTACCTGCTTAATTAGAATGCAGAAACCCCTCAATGGGTCTTGTTGGAGAAGACTGCAGCTCCAAACATGCAGGAACATTTACAGCTGGGTTAGCAAACGTTGAAGAAAGTAGAATGGAAACTGCAAATGGCAGCAGTAATGAAGCATCTAAGTCCTAACCTGATCTGCTAACAGAAAAGCAAAAAATGACGTTATACTTTGAAGGAATAATTGTCCGATTGTACACTAGATGATATCTTAGTATCCATGCAGATGTTTTCAGATGTGTGTGCATTAGTGTTGAAATGATTTAACAGAAGCATTTTAACCCAAATATTTAACTTCTAGAAACTCTGGGAAGCGGTCTTAAACTGCGAGAATAACAACCATTGTGATGTGTGGATGTAATAATGTAAAGTTTTCAGAAAGGCATTCTAGCTTTCCAGATTTTTTAAAAATAGGGAGCATATTTGGGAGGCGGAATTTTTTTACCAAGGAAAGTGATAGGAAAATAAGGACCGTATCCAGGCCTGGTATCAGAACCAGCAGCCTTGGGCAGTCTTCATAACCCAACAAGGCCCACAAACACGTCCTCCTCTGCCATCACCCTCAGACCAGGCAAGAAAATGCTGTGCACTGGGCTTTGCACAAGCTGTGAAGGCACAATCAGCCAGCTAATTGCTTGTGTCTGCAAAGCCCTCTTTGGCCCAGTGCCATATTTACCTGCCTCACACCTGATTGTACATATGATATTAGATGTAGGCATGCAAGCAGGCATTGATTTCCATTTCAACTCATGATTGTTACATGAAGCACTGTTTTCATTCTGCTGTAGTTCTGCTTGCAACAAAATATATGGTATTTGGCTTGCTGTTTGCTCTGGTGGAATTTTATATAGTTAATTAAGTTATCACCCTATTATTCCACACCTTTTCATTTCAATGCCAAGGCGATTCATTTCAATGCAGAAGGGAAAAATACAGGCATCAACTATGTATCATTTATGGACAGAAAACAAGTGACTATCTATGCATTTGTAGGATTGATATTTTGTTATGGACATAAGCAAATATTTCTGCTCTTGTTCCCATTTCCTGTCTGAGCACTCTGACATTCTTAGTCAAGGCAGATAGACATGGCTCCAGCATGCCAAATGGAAAGGACCATAGCCCAGATGTTCCCCATCACTGATGTAAGAGGAGATGACACTTTGCCAATGTTCCCATCAAATTTGGATGTGTGCATGTCAGTTCCTCAAAACAGAAACAGTTGGGGCATTTGAAAATGAAGTAGATTGGAATTTTCAGTGATAAGATTAAATCACCTGCTTTTTTCTGCTGTTTTGTCGAAATGAATTTATTCCTCAACCCAAATGTATAGGTTTCCAAGTCCAAATTTGACTTCAGCTTCAAAGAGCCTTGTTCTGTGTTGTGTTTTCCTCTCAGAATCAAGAGAAGTTTAGACTCAACAGGATGGTGTCCACCTGAAGAAAAAGCAAAGTAAGCACATTAACCAATTAGAAGAGATTCAGTTCTAAACAGAAAGATAAGGAAACGTCTGCTGCAGCAGCTGGGAAAAAAAAAGTTCAGCTGGGTCTTGTGAAGCAGAATGTTCTCCTTTCTGGCCTGAGGGAAGAAAAGATCTGTCATCCTGATATCCCTGCCTTTTCCTTATGGCAGTTCCAGTAATGATGCAACTTGAAGATAAAGCACTTCAGAATTTACCCATTATCTAAGAGCCAAGATTTCAACTTCAGGCTTGTTTCCCCTTGACTTTCATTCCCTCTCTCTTCTTCCCACTCTTCAAATCCACTCCTTGGTTTTTCCTTTCCCCCCACAACCCACAGCAGCATCTTCCTTACATAGGGATGATTTTTTTCTTAAAACCTCAATTTGTGTGAATTTTCTTCTTCTTCCTGAATCACTCCTTGATATCAATGAGATGTGAGGTTTTCGTTTAATGGTTGCACTAAAAATAAGAAAGGGACAAGGCATTTCTAGCTTCTGCCCACTTCCCCTCCTACTGTCAATTACCAGTTATTCTTGAGAGTCCTTCTTGCCCCATTTCCTGTCCCTCCACAAAAACATTCCCATCTGGATCCCTTTTGGGACCTTGCAGCAGAGGGCAGCATTCTTTATTTAAACAAGTGTTGTGATTTTCTAAAAAATATCATACACAAGCACAAACACATACTTGTGCACATACTTAAACTTATTTATAAAATTATGCTGCAGAAATATATTATATGGGGCTTGACCCTTGCTTTCTTTTATTTCTTTAAAACATGACATCTTTTTTTCGCAGGGCCTGCAAGACAGAGTTGTTCCACCAGGCCTTTGGTCAGGGCGCAGCCTGACTCCCTCCTCTGGCAACATGCACAGAATTTTGCTTAATCGGTTGCCATCAATTTGATTTTAATTATTTTTTATAATGAAATATTTTTAGAATGTGTGATTATTTGACTGTTTGATTATTTGATTGTTGTTAGCCGCCCTGAGCCCGGCTTCGGATGGGGAGGGCGGGATATAAATAAAATTTATTATTATTATTATTATTATTATTATTATTATTATTATTATTATTATTAATAATAATAATAATAAACTGCTTAATATTTTATGCACAATATATGTCTTTTTTCATAGAATTTTATCTATAATACAATTAGTCAGAACTGTACCACCATAGCATAAAAGATGCTCTGAGATAAGGGCCTGGAACCAGAAGAGATGTCCTGCTTTGTCCTGGTCCTGAGGGTTGACTTGTGCCTGTATGTTGCTGAGGTCAGTAGTTGACAGGATGGGTTAAAGAGTGAGAGATTAGGGTCTCTTCTGATGTAGTAGGGGTTAAAGTGCTAGTGCTGCTAATGACTTGGAGTTTGGTGTGTGTAGCCTTCTACCACCATTTCAACTGATGATCATACCAGTAATGAAAAGTGTCAAAGTACGTTTCCAAAATAGCCCACCCATTTCATAACGTTTTACAGAGGCAACAGGAAAAGGTTGCCTACCTTTGGCCAGAAGGGCACCACACTGGTGGAAGGTAGTTGCACTGAAACAATAACCTACTGCAAAGTGCTATAAACTTCAATAAAACTGCTGCTCACTAAAAGCCAATGTCTTCTCTCTTCGTTCCATATGTGTGTGGGTGAAATTGATCTCACTTTCTCTTTGAATCAGGGATGAAACAAAGCTTCAACTTTTAAAACTGAATAAATCTGAGCTGCTTTTTCTTAAGAAAAAGAACAAGAAGACTTTTAACAGTTTTTAATAGAATATTTAAAGAGAGAAGTAACTGGGTGTTCTTATTTTGAAGTTTAAAAAGTTTGTGGCATACCAAGTCAGAAATCAAAGCAAAGCACTTGCAAAATTAGATTCATTGCATAAGTTTAGGTAGGATCAGGAAATCCTATAGCTGAATCTAAGTCAGTATTTGAGATTTTATCCTAAGAGTCCCCAAGCCAAGTTTTTTGGGGGGACAAACTGTGATCACACCAAATTGTCTAGAAGCAGGACAAGATCAAAATCAGGTGGTCTATTTACAAGGTGAATGGGAATTTATGTGCTAGAGTAGGAGATAGAAAACTGGAGGATGCAGGTATAAGCATGGCTAAATATGCAATCATTTCACATAACAGAAGATACATCTCAATATAGCCACGATCAAAGGAATATATTACAACTCTAGGACATACCACAGGAAGCCTGGAGCTATTCATGGTCAGCACTGAGCCAGAATCCTAAAATATGGGTGTTTCTCTTGGAGTAGACTTCTGGGAGTTTGAGCAGCCAGACCTTTAATAAGAGAGTGATCCAGGTCATAGGCCTGCAACTCTTCACAATTACTAGCTTCAACTTCCAAACGTGGATGCTGAAGACTGGTAACTGTGCTTCCCCAGGAAATGTAAGCCAAGCAATTTCATTCTTACATTTTCTAACCTCAAAATTTATTCTGGTACATTGATTGCTCAATAACTCCGTATTAATGTGCTAGAAGTGGTTAAACCTAGTGTGGTGGGGCAGCAGCGCTTACCTGGCCTCAGAGGCAACAGGAAGCTTGGTTTGGTGCTCCTGCTGATCCAGTTTCATTGAATCAACCTCCCGGCTGCCTCCCCTCACCTTCCATGCAGCGATTCAGTGTTTCGCAGGCCAGGAGAGTGGCACCACCCCACCATGCCATCTACTATTGGTGAAACCTCACCTTAAATAAAATGGAATACAACCAAAGGGTTTCCATTTAAGAACCCAGTTGAAGGTCCTATGCAGTCAGTTTTATCCTTAAAATGAGGACTCTTCACTGACATCCACTCTTGGATTTCCTCTCATGTTGTTTAACTTAGAATGGTACAAAAGCCTTGCTCTCGACCTCATTCCCTCCATAATATACCTTTAGCTTCTGATCCTACTTCTGCTTTATGGATGCAATATCAAACCATGCAGAATGATAAAATATTGCTTGAATATTTCAAGATGGAGAAGAAAGTTTTCCCTGTAAGAATCTTCCAGTTAATGCAATGGCTGTTCTCAAAGGTGAAATGTCCAAAACTTAATTTTCGCTTTGTATTTTGATAGGTCAGGCTCTTTTTAATTATGGATGTTGCACTGGGCATGTGGTAGCATATTCTTTCTCCATTTAAGGAAATTAGAGAGACTGATCCCATTTTTAAAAAATCTCAGGAGATTGCTCATGTCCTAATCATCCACTTGGTGTATGTAGTTCATGAGCAATATGAAGAAACACAGGTCTAGACAGTGACATGAATGCAAGAGATACATTCTGCCCATTCTTAAAAAAGAGATTCACTCTCACATTTGATTCAGTTCACATTTAAAGGTGAACTGATGTAATTCCCACTTTCTGAAACACATCCCTCCTTTGGAAGTTTCACTTATTAAAATGTTGCGATGTAGTTCTCCAGTTATGTGTTAGCAATGCATCTAGTAGGGCATAATATAAATAAAAATGAATATGCATGTTCATATATTCAAATATACATTCATATGAATATACAGTGGTACCTTGGGTTACAGACGCTTCAGGTTACAGACTCCGCTAACCCAGAAATAGTGCTTCAGGTTAAGAACTTTGCTTCAGGATGAGAACAGAAATTGTGCTCCGGCACCATGGCAGCAGCAGGAGGCCCCATTAGCTAAAGTGGTGCTTCAGGTTAAGAACAGTTTCAGGTTAAGTATGGACCTCCAGAACGAATTAAGTACTTAACCCGAGGTACCACTGTAAAAACATGCATTATGTTAGGGGAAATTGCTTTGCAAAAATGTGTATATTAAGCAAAATTGCATACAAAACTGTGTCTATTAGGAGAAATGCACACTAATATGCTAATGAGTTTTCATGAGCACTTAAAAACCAACAACAACAACTCAGTGCTTTTTTTCCTTAGGGGAACTTAAGGTTATGCATTACCAGCACTTTTCCCCCAAATATTAAAAGTCCACTTACTGTAACATTATGGTGAGTACCAGCGCCTTTAAAAAATAAAAAGCACTGTGTCAACTGATGTGGAAATGTGAAGAACTGAGCATAAGATTGGAAAAATGCAAAACGTAATTGGCGGATTAACCCCTCCCTATCTGGGAATAAGCCTCATTGACTTTAATAGAGGTTACATCTAAGTAGACATGGTTAGGATGGTGCTGTAAGCAAGTAAGGATTTCCTCCTAAGGATCTTTCCCCCCCCAAGAGAAATATGCCAGTTCTTGGCTCATACAGGGAGTCCTATCAAAATCCTTTCACTCTTTATGGAAAGCCCCAACACAGTGTGAAACCTTGCCAAGAGCTGACATCTCTAATTGGCAGCTGCTGCTATCACATGGACGGCTGATTAATAAATTAGTAAATTCTCCAGCAGCAAGGAGCTGTCTGATATTATTAAGAACTACTTGCTCATCACAGATGCTCAGTCTGCCTATTTTCCACATGAGTTCAATGTGGAAAGACTGTGATCCGTGTTGATCATTATTCAATGCACAAGCAATGGCTATCGACAGAGATTTATACAGTCTCAGCAGAAAAGAATAATAAAAGTAATAGGAAGCCTCATAAACTGTGTAGGGAAAGGGGAGGTGACTATGGAGGCATGTACAAGCGCAATTGAAAGAAACTATGAAGTGAAGAACGAGCAGCTACAGTCAGCAGCATATTATATGACACGCACACACAAACTTCTTACTAAATAAGAAATTCCTTGAAGAACTGATTGTCAAAGTAAAAATGGGGGGTCTTTCTCATAAGTGTGTTAAGAGATGTCTTTGTATTCACACTTTAGGGAAAGTTACACTAAAAGCCAATTAAGTCCCACTGATTTCCATGGGTGAATTATCACATGCTTATATATCTTTAACTGAAGCCAAGTGGGTTTAGGGTGAACACTTTTGCATGTCTACTCAAATGTAAGTCCCAGTGAGTTCAATGGGACTTACGTCCATTCCAAAGTTTATAGGCTACCAAGCTCAATAGTTCTCAGCTTTGGCTACAACATTTCTCTTTTCTCTTTTTAAAAGGGGGGTTAAATCTATTTTGGAATCCCCTAAAACAATACAGTCGTACCTTGGAAGTCAAACGGAATCTGTTCTGGAAGTCTGTTTGACTTTCAAAACATTCAAAAATCAAATCGCTGCTTCTGATTGGCTGCAGGAAGCTCCTGCAGCCAATCAGAAGCTGTGGAAACCCCATTGGATGTTTGGGTTCCAAAAGAATGTTCACAAACCGGAACAATCACTTTCAGGTTTGCGGCGTTCGGGAGCCAAACATCCGAATTCTAGGGTATTCAATAACCAAGGTACGACTGTAATAGAATATCCACTGAAATAACAATATTCATCTGAATACTTTTCTTAAGAAGGTCAAAGGAGCCATTCTAAAGAAACACTGGTTCTATTTATTCCTGATAGGGATAGCGACCTATACATGGAAGTTAAGTTGATTTGTTGCAGGTTTTCATGCAGGGATGGTGCTTATTTTCACCAGGGGGGCGCAGTTTCATTCCTATAAATAATGAATCCATCGTTTATGGATATATTTAATCTGGGAATTGATGTACTGTCATTTGTAGTACTGTCATTTGTAGTGACTCACTCAACACAAGAAGGCTGCCTAGACTAGCGTGATTGAAACCGTGCAGCACAAACAGCTGAACAGACCGTTGTGCATAGATGGCACGAAAGACTGATATTATTGGAAACTGTGGGTCTAATTATAACAGTGCTAAATAATACAAACACTGAATGAGCCATACCAGCGGGGAGAGAGAGAGGATCTGTCTCCAAAGATGAATAGCACATACCCAGATAATGTGGTCTTGCTACCAATCAGCTGATGCTTATCCAAAAATCAAGAGGAAATATCTATAATTAAAAGCAGCTAAATTTTGACCTGATATTTGCAGGTATTTTGTAAAAGAGTACTTCTTCCTTCCCAGAGGGGAGTGGGATGCCTTCTTCATATTCAGTAGTGCAGATATGCATTGCTCTGTTCCCTACAGCCAAGGTGTTTGGGGCACCTATTCACATCTCTGGAACATCTGTCACTGGTGATGAAAAACATAGCACTTGTCTGCTGTCCCATCCTGCTCACACATTCCTTGACAGAGAAGAACTGCTTAATTACTTAAAGCTTCAATTTAATTTTAGGATGAGTGCTACACAAGCCTAGGAACTCTTGGTTGCATATAGTCTTTGTGCCATTCCTGGATTCCTGTCAACACACCACTCATACATATCCAAAGTTGAAAGTACCACATTTTAAAGTAGTTATGTGGGCTGTTTTGTCAGGTTCACAGGCAAGACACTCATACATTTCAGTGTGACATGTTAAATTGGAAGCTACATTAGCGTGAGCTTCTTGATATGGCTGAGAAGACACCAGAGATAAAGGAATATAATCACTTCGATGCAGATAAATTGGTATAGGAAGAAACAGGGCATCTCTTCAATAGGAGAACAGGAAATAAAAACTTTAGGAGATTCATATAATCAATAATGAGATTCATACAGTGGTACCTTGGGTTACATACGCTTCAGGTTACATACGCTTCCAGTTACAAACTCCGCTAACCCAGAAATAGTGCTTCAGGTTAAGAACTTTGCTTCAGGATGAGAACAGAAATTGTGCTCTGGTGGCGTGGCAGCAGCAGGAGGCCCCATTAGCTAAAGTCGTGCTTCAGGTCAAGAACAGTTCAGGTTAAGTACTTAACCCGAGGTACCACTGTATAATCAAAAAGGTACCCAGGAAGTCAGCCCTGCTGTGCCTTATTGGGTCCTTCCTGCTCATTCTGCTCAGGCAGGTCCTCGACTGCTGGCCTCCAAATCCTACCCCGGCCACTGAGCTCATTCTTGAGTCTATTACTTGTATTTCACAGCTTCAATCTTTTCTTCTATTTTCTTCTTCCTTTTATCTGTAACTCCCTGTCTCCTGACATCTTCACCTCCTCTTCTTGCTTGCAACTGCTTAAGCATCTGAAACAAGTACCTTAGTTTAGAAAGAACCTCTAAAATCTCACTGCACCACACTGGCTAGGCTACAGTTGCCCTCCACCCCAGTCAGCAGAAACATAATCATTCTCTCCCCTTCTCCAGCTACCTACACTATTTTATCATCACAGCAAACCTGTGGGATAGGTTAGGATGGAAAGTGATGGGAAAGTGACTGGTCCACACCCAGTCATCCAGTGAGCTTCATATCTCGGTAGGGATTTGAACCTTGTCTGACATTCTAACCATTATACCACACTGCTCCCCTTCCATGTTTTGTTAGTATGATAACGTATTGACACTTAGATTTCAGAGTTACTCCCAAGCTGGTACCTTGCCCTCACAGTTCTTTGACTTCAAATTATAAACAGTGATTCTCCCTCTGAACACAGCCTAATGCAGGAAGGTGGGGAGGAGAAGGAAGAGCACTCAAGCAAACCATTTTAGCATCTTAACGGAAGCATCTCTGACAGCAACAGGGAAGGAGACTATTTCACCAGCCAGCACACATGTGTGCAGGTGTGGTCAGGTGAAGTTATAATGCCATTACTTGGAAACCAGGTGCCTAAACATTTCAAGTTGCAGCTCTTTAAAGTGTATTGTGTCATTCTTTGTTCGGAATCAAAGCCACCATTTTGCATTTCTTCCCCACCCCCTTGTGGTCCCCTCGTGGTCCCCTTTGGTGTCCTTTTTTTAAAGAACCCACCCCCCTTTTGCTTTTAGATTATTCTTCAGTGGCAGCTTGAACTAAACAACAAATTCTTCTCCTTGCTCCCTCACTGCAAAGAGACAGTTTATCATACATTTGCACAGTGATGCATTATACTCTTGCGGCACTCACAACTTCCCCAGATCAGCAAAAGACAAGAAAAGAGTCGCAATTAGAAAGGAAAGCACAGTGTGATCTGAAATAATGTATGCTGAGCTTTAGAAGGCAACGAAAGGGTGGAGGGTGAAGGCATCGGTGTGAGCAAAGTTCTGCAATGCTGAGATTTTGCAGCATGACTCAAAGCTCATGTGTTGAAAGCACAACATGCATCCAGGACATGCTTCTTACTGGACCCGCTAGTCATGTGCTATGTGACTGTTGCCCCCCCCCTTTTCAGACGGTACCACCTCCTTCACACTGCATACCACTGCACTGAAACTAGATAGGATGTAGCAAGAGGCGAGAGGAAGCTCTGGGGTTTTAATTGTAACCTCTTCAGTGTGCAAGAGGCTTATATGACCAGAGTCCGTGACTGATTGACCTAAATCCTTTTGTTCGGAGTTGGTTGGATAAAGGTGAAGCCATGCCATAGCAAAAAAGCTATTAACTTTTGAAAGCTGAATGCCATTTCCCCTTTCGTTGTAGTGGCTTGTGTGGCAAGAAAACAGCCCCTTTCACAGACACAGTCTGTGAAAACTATTTCTCCGAAAGCAGGGATTGTTTTCAACAGGAGCAAACGGAAGGAAAGGTGACTTTGCTTACCTCAAATGCTAGATGTCTATCTAATATGTACTATATTAACAAAGAGTGAAGTGACAACACAGTTTTCTTTTATGTATTATACTGTTTCCCAGACTACTTAGAATACCTTTTATTGACTTCCAACCAGAGGCTGGAATACCTCCACACATTTCAGTAGTCTGTCACTTTTCTCTAGCTGTTTAAATATACCCTATCAATGTAACAGGGTGGTAATTTTAATAAGCAACTGATGGGGAAGGGGAGATGGTTCACCACTACAAGCCTGAAAAATATCCACTGAAGTTAATGAGGACATATAAGTATAACGGGCAACAAAAATTAATTCTAGTGTATTTCTAAGGTGCTAAATCAATGAATACCCAACAGCAACAACTATTGCTGGGTTTCCAATAATATGGACATACATTTTTGCATGTCCGTATTGCTGATTAATTGCCTCCTTTCATCAGTTCACTAACAAGCCTAATATTTGAATGTCAAGGTTTACAGATAGGGTTGCAAATCTCACAAGGCATATCTTAGGGGAAGCCAGTGTTGCCCAACTTCCATCAACACCAACCAGCATGACTGCAGGGCCTAGAAATGCTGCTCTTCTGCCTTCTGCCTAATTCTGTCTGTTGGTCTTGCTGGGGTGTGACCACAGGTTTGTCATTTTAATTTCTGTTATGTCAATGGTGAATCTCATACTGTTTTGGTCCATGTCAGTATCTTTTTTGGAAGAGGGCACCTCTGTCTAAAATTCAGGTATGTCCAAAATCCGTTTCGGTGACCTAATCTGGACTGCTGGTCGGTTTAATCCAGTCCCTGTGGCAGTTTTTTTCCTGGGGTAAAATCCTAAAGAAAACCCCAACAACTTCAATCCTAAAAAAAGTTTAACAACTTGATTGGCCCCTTGGCTGGCCTTCATGGCCCTTCACTTCATCAAATCTGGCCCTCTTTGAAAAAAGTTTGTACACCACTGAGAATCTAAATCAATGTTCATTGGCTTGGCAGCAAATATCTATCCCTTGATATCTCCTCCTCAAATTCTCTTGCTCTAGAAGCACTTCATTATTACTAATTTAATATATCTAGCTAGCTAACTGCCTATCTATCTCCCAAGAACAACTTTAGTATACAAAGTAGTAGCACATATAAATATGAATCATCTTAAGAAGTCTATTAAAGGCCAAGCATGAAAACAATGTAGGTCCAAGTATAAGAAGAGTCCGTGTGAGAGGAATAGGAATGGGCAAATGTGCCAGTTCTGATTTCTCTCAGTTTCTTATTTTTTCCAATCTTAAGTTCAGTTTTCCATATTTTCACATAATGTAGATTTTATTTCAAATCATTAAATTTCATCATATTTTCCTAATATACCTATTTTTGTATCCAATTTCCCCAAATATATACATTTTTTTCAAAACTTTTCCCCCAAATATTATGCATTTTGCGCATATATATATATAGAGAGAGAGAGAGAGAGACTTTACCCTCATCTGTGTATTTTTGTATGCATTACTTTGCTAAAGACTGCTCACCATTCATGGTGGGTGGCGTTGCAGCTGGACATCTAGACCCCAGTAATAACCTGGCTCGGGGGTGTGGACTGCACTTCAAGAAGTGTAAAATTTAGAAGATTTTTGTGTACTTTTTCAGAAAGGGTGGAATAGGTAGATTTGCCTTTAAATGTGAACTGAATCATAAGACCGCATTTGTTAAAAAGCCAGAAGCATTTCTGTTAGGTATTACAGGCCAAGACATGCCAAAAGAACAGAAGATATTATTTATGTATGCAACAACAGTGGCTAGGATTCTACTAGCCTAGAAATGGAAAGATGACAAGACACCAACTAAAGAAGAATGGCAAGAAAAACTGATGGAAAACTTAGAGACAAGGACAATAGAGACTTCAAAAAAGACTGGGAACCATTTATAGTCCTGAGGGGTGTGTGGTGGGGAATTATATTGTAATTTTGCTTTTGAAATAGTGTTGATTATGATTGACAAAATTGTAAAATTTAATATAAAGTATTTTTTTAAAAAAGTGAATGGAATCATATTTATTCCCCATACCTAGAGAGGATGTACTGGTACAGAGCCTGTCAGGTCCCTTGGATAAGTTATGTTGCTCTCAAAGGGAAAATAGTTCTGGGAAAGTTCAACATTTTGCCTGGAGCACGACATGTTTTCACTGGTAGGTTCACAAGGCCATGTCAAAAATGATGGTGACAGAAAGGATTGATATACTAGATAAAACACCACAAGAACACATCCATTTGGACCAAAGTTTGTATTGTTAGATATCATGTGACAAATTTCAAAAAGAACAAAAATCAAAATCAAATTACAGGCAACCAAGTCACAGTTATGACCTTTATTAGGAGAATGAGGGGAAATCTAGGAATTTGATGAGGTATACTTTTTCTCTCTCGCTCCCAAGGCCAAAAATACAATGATGAAAGAGTACTGAGCTACGAAATAGTGCTGTCAGCATTTCTCCCATGAAAGATAAAGGATCGCTTTAAGATAAGGAGGTTGCAGATAAAAGAAACATAAAATTAAAAATTAAAAACACTGCAAATGTTTAGCGCTGCACAATAGGCCACAAAATCAACAGGGGAAAAGTTAAATATCATAATTAAAAGAGGAAGTCACCATACCTGTGCTAGACATATGCTATTAAATTATTTAATGCATCTTCCTCATTAATTCATTGTATGATCAGTATTCAGATTAGCATGGAGGTAATAAATCAGCAGATTAATAAGTGTTCTCTAGGGATACATGAAGAATAGCTGGCAGAAACCTCAAGTCCCAGGTCTTCTTAGCTCTGCTTCATCAACACTCATAAAGTCATGTATGGATTCGTATTGGTGTTATAGCGACATGGATCTGGTTCTATGAAATTTTATCTTTGTCTAACTTTCTATGCAACCCTGGGCATGTTGACTCACAATTAAGGCTGCAATCCTAACCCCACTTCCATGGGAGTAAACCCCATTATATACAATGAGAATTACATCTGAGTAGACATGGTTAGGATTGTGTTGTAAGTCCCCTTAGGGTGGTTAGGAACTGTGTTTAATATTACAGCACTAATCATTTAGGATCATTTTTTGATTAGGTGGCAAATAAATCTTGTTAAATAAGAAATATTACATATTTGACTCAGTATGTTGCCAAGCATAATTCAAAGTGTTGGTGCTGACCTTTAAAGCCCTAAATGGCCTCTGCCCAGTATACCTGAAGGAGCTTCTCCACCCCCATCGTTCAGCCGGACACTGAGGTCTAGCTCCAAGGGCCTTCTGGTGGTTCCCTCACTGTGAGAAGTGAAGTTACAGAGAACCAGGCAGAGGGCCTTCTCAGTAGGCATGCCTGCCCTGTGGAATGCTGTCCCATCAGATGTCAAGGAAATCAACAAAAATCTGACTTGTAGAAAACATCTGAAGGCAGCCCTGTTTAGGGAAGTTTTTAATGTTTGATGTTTTATCATGTTTTTAATATTCTATTGGGAGCTGCCCAGAGTGGCTGGGGAAACCCAGCCAGATGGGCAGGGTATAAATAACAAATTATTATTATATTATTGTTGTTTGTTGTCGTTTTGAAGTTTTACCTGCACTTTACCCTGACGTCCCATGGCAGGTCTCAGCAATTTAAAATACACTATAATGACAATCACAAGTTTAGGGTGACTCCTAAAAATAGAAATCTTGAGTGTCAAAAGCCAAGGTAAAGACGTATTCAATGAAAACTGTATGGTGAAGTTGCCAAACACACCTCTGTGGGGAGCTAGCACCACAACTCAGGGGCTGCAACAAAGAAGGTCCACTCCCAGGTCACCACCAACCAAGCTTCTGAGGGTGAAGGAACCACAAAGTGGTCTCCCTCTGCTGATCTTAACACCTGAGAGGATCTGCAGCGAAGGAGACTGCCTTTCAGATATTTAGGATTTAAGTTTAGGACTTTAAATTCCAATGTGAGTGCCTTAACTTGGCCCCAGAAATGAACTACCAACCAATGCACCTGTTTTAAAACAGATATTATACAAGTTCTAAGTGGAATCCTACCCCAGTAATCTGGCCATTGCATTTTGGACCAAGTGAAGTTTTTGAGTCGTCTTCAAGGGCAGTCCAATAGAGAGCACATTATAATAATTTCATCTGGATGTTACTACAACATGAAGTCCAGTGGCCAAGTCATTTCTGTCCAAAATAGGTCATAGCTAGTGAACCGGATGGAGTTGGAAAAAGTCTCTCCTAGCCACTGAGGCCGCCTCAGCTACCACTGAAAGTGTCAAATCTAGGAGTACTCCCAAGCGATGGAACTGCTCCTTTCGGAAAGATGCAACCCATCAAGAACAGGCCATTTCTCCACCTCCCAGACTCAAGAACTTGGGACATATAACACCTCTGTTTTTTATCAGGATTCAGCTTCAATTTATTGGTGCATGTCCTGTCCTCCATTGCCTCCAAGCACTGGTCTAACAAATACGTTGCAACCTCATGCCCCTTCTGTCAGCCTTGGTAAATCTTAACTTTTGTTTATGTGTTGAAACCGTGGAGTCAAATTGACTTCTAAGTTAAAAGGGAAGAAAAATCACTCTTCGGGGGGGCAAAATTCTGATGTTATAAAATGATTGAAGAGGACTGAAATGAGGCAGAAAGCAATGTTTATGCAATGTGCAGTAGACAATAAACATATAGGACTTGGCACAGGTTCATAGCTCTGACAGAGTTACACTGTCCATGCCAAGCCTCAACAGAAAACAGCATTGCTTAAATAAGTGGAAATTCACAAGTCATCTTTTTTTGGCTTGCAATGAATGAACAGATAAATGCTGTCATTCATTTCATGTGTAACCCATGACAAGCCCAAGCTTAATAGCTTTTAACCGACAATCGATATTTCTTTCATTTTATATTGATTGTCTTTCCAGCAGGAGAAAAGCCACAATTGCATTCTACTTCCCATTAATACATTTTGTATGCAGATGACATTGCTCACCTTCCCCACAGGTGTTTATGGTAGACTTTGACAGAGCAATGTGGATACCACAATTCTGTGCAAGCTCAGAAAAAGTCACATAATTTGGTGTTAAGAATCTCATCTTTTATCTTAAACTAAAGGCAGGTATCTTGTCCTTAATGTAGGCTTTGAAGTAGGAATGATTGGATTACAAGAGTTCCATTTATTTATTGTTATACGGTTTCACTCTGCCCTATGCTCCACTTTCCCTAAAGTTCAATTTAGAGGGATTTCTAAAACTAATTTCAGGACTGCATCTTGCATGGTTTGCCACAGCTTTCAATTCTTTCCATTCCACCCTTTGCATCTTTCACCCACTCTACAATGCCAGGGGGCACTGTGCATTGATAAAACAGCCCCAATCAAACAAACCCAACAACACAACAATCTTCAGATTATTTGTGTGCATTCTCACATCAAACATTGCTTGGGGGGGAGCTTTTTTTTATCAAGGTGCATTTGTAAAACACCATACAAAAACAATATCAAAACAAATCATAGATAAAATCACATTGATAACTTTTTTTGCAAGGTTTTGTTCACAGGAACCACTGATACGGATGGTTAAGGGGAAGACAAAAATGAATTGGCGGAACTAGCAGGTGTGGCCAATGGAGCTCAAAATAAAGGTCATTTTAAAGAGAGAGAGAGAAAAGAAAATATAAACACTAGAATAATGGAGCAAGCAGGTTCAAGGTGTACCCAGCTCTGGTACATCTTGTGTGTAGTGCTGACTCGTGAAACCCTCTTTCCCTGCTTGAAGACAGAGAAACTTGAAGACAGAGAAACTGAGCTTGGGACTGTGGTAAGCAACAACAATGGCTTCTACAGTCCGGAAGAACATTATTTGCTGCCAGAATCGGAGGCGGAAAGTCCAGCAAACTGCAGCAGAAATAACACATAGCAAATTTGTTTCTGGCCAGGGATTCTAGGAAGAAAAAGTTATTCTGTCTTGGACTGAGAGCCCCTGTTATGAGCTTTCCCTGCCCCAAGGTAATTTTCAGGGCCTTGGGCCCTTGGATCTTGAGGCAGAGGAAATGGGAGGTAGAAGGATCAGGTGTTTTGCCCTTGCGTTCATGTTTTCATGAGTATTCAGCTGGAATTCTTTCTAAGACTGCATCCCTTTCAGAGCATGCCCTGTGGCACTCTGGCATCCGTACTATGACTATTCGGTTGCAAGTAGACTTTCCATTTTTTAAGAAATCCCAAAATGCAGGGGAAACTAATATAAAAACGGATGCTGCATGGCCACTTCCTGAGCAAAAGTCACAGATCTAGCAGAACGCAGACAGTTATCTAGACTTATACTATGCTGCACATTCCATCCCCATAGGCACATTACGGTGGAGTCCTTCATTTATATCTTATGCCCTATATTTAATTCTTGATCCATTACTGAGGGTAATGCAGTAATGAAATGGGCGGAGGTGAAAAGAATACTGCTGTGCTTTGAAATAATCTGAAAAGTATTGCTTAACATTGAATGGGTTTTTCATGCAGTATCTGCCAGTTTTGATTATGTGCATCCTGCTCCCTGAGATGCACACGAGCAAGCACACATTGTCTTAAAACCCCATTTTGACATCTGTGAAGAAATACAAGGCTGCAATTACAATGCTAAGAGTTGAAAGAGAGAGAAGCTTACATGTGGCATTGACAGTGAAGTGGCAATGAAGTGTGCCATGTCTAATGGAATTGCACTTTTATCATACCATCAAAGATGGCAGTGGAGGGTCAGCCTGAAAGGAGAGCCCAAATAAATCCACTTTCATATGCTTTCGCTTCTCTGAGCATCTTATGATATTTCTCAAGAGACAGAAGTGCAACCTGTGACAGCTGGAATGTCAGCCATTACAACTAGCCCTAGTGAACTGTACTTTTCTTGTCTACATTTGTGTTCCACTAACAGCTCATTTACAGAATCAAGAGTGGATGGGGGTCCCTGGCTCCTTTTGGAGTCACTCACTGTTTATAGCTTATGCTCTTTCAGGTCATTGTTTACTTGCTGTGAATTCCATATATCAGGTGGTATTCAGCTGAACCTTACTCAGACTAGAATTTAATAGATCTACATAACTTAGTCATATTAATTTCAGTGGCTCTACTCTGAATAAAACTCCGTTGACTACAACCCATTATTTTGTACCGTGTCTTTGGGGAGTTTTGCAGTGTGTGCATGAGACAGAGATGTTTTCTAGTGGTTAATCAAAGGAACTGGAAGACGTGCTCAGATCCCAGCTCAGCCATGAACTGACTGGATGGCAATTGGGAAGTCACTGTTGGTGACAGGAACTGACAGGACTCCAAACTGTGTGGGGCAGAGGCAGGGGATGAGGGGAGTGACCCAGGAGAGGAGACCAGTGATTTATGGGGTTTGGTGCCTCCTGCAGGGTAGGAGCTAGGTGAAGGAGGAAAGTCAGGGCAGTCCAAGATGGAGGAAAGCACACCAGATGTGGCAAAAGAAGAAGAGGCTGTTCAGGTGACAGATGGGTCAGTAGACTTCCCCCGTCCTGCTGTCTCCTAGAACCAGGAGGGGCTTGAAGCAGGAAGAGCAGCGGCAACGTCTGTGCAGGATAAGTCTCAGGTTACGGGTGTGCAACCTGTCAGGAGAGGGTATATAAGCCTAGACCTATGGACAGCTGCCTAGAGGTTAGAAGCATGTGTGGATGTGTATCCAGAGCACTGTGAAAGCTTTTCTTGTCAATAAAGAGTTAATTAGCAGCTGTATGCCTGATAGGGCAGTTACTCTCACCACCAGTTTTATCATCTATAAAATGGGGATACATAAAGGGTTTGTTTACCACCCACAACATTTGACATGTATCTCTATCTGTAGCTTCGGGAAGCAGCTACTCTATTTTGGAACCACTCTGTCTTTCCAATCCAAATTTGATCTGTTAAAAACAAAAGCCAGTCACCCAATCCTTATTCACTATAATGGGGAATCTAAAAATAGCTATAACTCTCCCCCCCTTTTACAGAAGTATATGAAATTTCTGGCATATCAGCTCCTCATGCCTGAATTAAGACTGCCATATTAAGGACTGGAAACTTACTTCTAAAAAGCAAGGAAAGCTGTGATTCCCTGGATCCTGAGTTCTGCACTTGATGTGCATGGCTATTCACGGTTGGTGCAATCTTGGAATACTCTCAAAAAGAATAACCGTGATATTGTGGTTCGAGGGCCCGACCCCCGCGAAGTGAAATGAAGACACAAGGACACATGATATAAGGTTAATGGGCTAGAAAAGGCCACAACTTTATTGATTACAGCAATGAAAAGGTATTGGCTTAGGCATTGGATCGAAACAAGTGGGTTTATTCACCAGGGGTTCATCACCTGTTGATGCTAATTCAACTATAGGCTCACCCCTGCTGTCACCGCGGGTCGTGCCATGGCCTCCCGCCAAGCAGGCATCGGACAGAATACACGACCGCCAGATTCCTTTAACGGAATACCCCTAAAAATTGAAGGCATAGGCGATGGCCACACCTAGCACTTTGACACACCACAACACATTATTCCAATGCCTAACCGCCACCCGAGCCAAAGGCTCGCCGCCAATACCTTCAAAGCTGCAACCAATCCCAGATGCTTTTGCTTACACTAGCTAACCAAATGTCGTTCCCCAGATCCGATAAGTGGACGCCGTCAATCCGGTATAAAGCTTGTTCGCCGGTCCGGATACGGTCATGATAAATGACTCAGCCATACATAAAGCGCACCCAACGGGCTACCACCCGATTTACGAGTTTCCTGGTTCTTTCAATGGCCATATAGCTTTGCGCACCGCGCCAAACAGTTCTTTTCAGGAAGGAGGACCAGAACACCGTTGTTCTGGGACACAAGGCTGCAAATGCATTCAAGTCTCTTTTTATGCTCCACAACAAGTCCACACTCCTTCTGTTAGCGAGGTCATTCTACCCCAAATGAATCACAAGGATGTCGGGAGGGCCGAACTTGGCTACTTCCTCCCACAGCAATGGCATAAGCTCCTCCCAACGCATGCCTCTTCTCGAAAACCAGGAAACTCGAACGCCATGTGGAAGGCCAAGATTGGGTGCAAGGCCGCAGCTCACCGCTCGTACGCGGGCCCAATGAACTATACTGTGGCCGCAAATCCACGCGCTTCTCCTGAGCATAGCTGGGGGTAAAAGACAGAAAAGAAAGGCAGGTAAGTAGGGTAAAGCAGCAGGTCGCGTACTAGCGAATATAAGCCTTATAAGCATTGGATTTCCACCGGCGCATTTCTTTGATCCTGTCCGCCGGTAGCCCCAGGTGCGCGGCCGTGGTTGCGGCGCCAATCCTAAATGAGTGCGCAGTGTACTCCTGGGAGGATAAACCACAAGCCTCAATAGCCTTGCGAAGTACTCTGGTGAATTGGTGCCTCAACAAGGGTGACCCATCCTCATGGACCAGAAACGGACCCGGGCCGGGCGGTCTGAGGTAGAGGTACCGCCTAGTGTCCTCTACTGGGCATGGGCGGTCTGAGGCAGAGGTACCACCTAGTGTCCTTTACCGGGCATGGGCCCTGCTGTGCCGACACCGTGAGCTTAACTAGGACACCCTTACCAGTCTGATCAGTCTTGGACTGACGTATACGCACTATCACGGTAGTTTCGGACAACTGCACGTCCTCGCACAGGAGGCCACGTGTTGAACCTCATGCACTAACTTCAAACACCACCTCACCAACTCTAAGCGCGCCAAAAAAGGCGATAGCGTATGCTGCAGAAAAGAGACGTGCCTCGAACCTGGACCAGCAAATTGACCTGAGTTTTATGCGTATCTGAGATAACAACCCGTAAGAAATTGGCTTACGGCCCTCGGCCCTGTGAGGTTGTAACGTGCCCCAACCCTCAATGGGTCTACGGATCAAGAAGTCGCTACCCGGGTCATGAGCAAATGTAGCTTTTGAAAAGAAGCTGATGGCAGCTACGTGAATCTTTAAGGTTGTAGGAGCATGTCCCAGATCATCGAGATGGGAAAGGTACTGCAAGACATCGTCAGTGGTAGGAGGTATGTTATGAGAGAGCCCAGATAACCCAGACCTGAAACCAAGGAAATCACACCAGGCCTTCTTGTAGGACCTGAGAGTGGAAGGTGCCACGAATGCTAATACTCCCTGTATCACTTTGCGTCTCCAACGTTCCACAGGCACTCCGAAAAGGGTTCGGGCAACAGTTGTGCTCCAGGTGCAAGCGACCGGAAGCGAGGTATCTGAAATTGAGACAAGGCATCGGCTATGTCGTTATTGGCTCCAGGTACGAATTTGGCTGAAAATATTATGTTGTACTCAAGGCACCGGAGGACGAATGCCCGCAGAAGGGAGGAGACCCTCTCAGACCGAGATGACTGCTTGGCTAGAATGTTCACCACCGCCAGGTTGTCGGTCCTGAAGCACCCGCGGTGATCACGAAAATCTTCCGTCCAGATGTGAACGGCCACCACTATTGGAAAGAACTCAAGAAAAGTGAGATCCCGCGTGATGGCCTGACCTTGCATGCCGTCAGCCATCGTTGTGCACACCAGCGCCCCTTGAAGTACAAGCCAAAGCCTAAGGACCCAGCCGCGTCCGATTGGACCTGGAAGTCTGATGACAAATTCAAGACATCCTGCCATAGAGATGCCCCATTGTAGTATTCCCAAAAAGTCGTCCACACCTCCAGATCTGCCTTGACCGACCTGGGGAGGCGGACCCTGTGGTGCGGACCAACTGACAGCCTGGTCCGGCGGGCACAGAAGGGGCGTCCGGGGGACACCACCCTGCTAGACCCGGAGGGTCCCTATCGTCTGTTCCCTGCTGTGGGGGCTTCTCTGGAACTGGAACCCCGCCTTACTGAAAGGGCTACTTCCCTTTGTAACACGCTACAGCTGGGAGTACGCCTGCACACCTCTCGCACTTGTGCAGATACTTACAAGACTGCCTTTGGCCTGACCCCTTATTGAATTCCCAACATACCTTGCGCTTTGGCTCCCTTCTCAGGTCCGGCTTAGCCGTGCGATAAGAATCTAATGGCTTCATTCTCAACATACGGGACGACCGCCACAGGCCAGGTGCCATTTTCAATTTGATCCCAGCATGCTAGAGGGATCCTGGAAGCCTTCCTTCGGACTTTTATCATAGCTAATGGTGGCGGCCACCCCAGAAAGCGCACAGGCTGTTCTGACTCTTCATCCATGTCGTCCGTTTTTGACTTGCTCTTCTTACACATTTTTTTTTTTTTTTTTTTGACGACGACGAGGAATGAGGAATGAGGCCAGGGAAAGGCTGACGCTGCAGCAAAAGGCTGCTGAACACGCCCCCACCGCGGCACCTGGTTGGGTAGCCACCGGGGGGGCGTGAGCACCAGCCAGGTGAGCTGGAGGCAGGGGGCAACGCCCCCTGCTGGGCGGTGCTCGGGCTCCCGCCCACAACCACTCCCCTCTCTTTCAGGGAGGAGAGTCTTTGTCGTTTGTGTTCTCTTTTGTAAATAGATATGATTCAATTTTCTGCAGTGCCATAAGGTTTTATTTATTCACATGGCACTTCAAAACGGACAGTGAACTGAGAAAGGAATGAGTTCTACATAGCCAGATCCGAAGTCATTCTGTTGCATTCAATGTTGGTTCCATCCAGCAGGCAGCACGGAAAAATGCCTTTACCTTGGCAACATATGCTTACAGTTCTGCTGCTGTCTGATGCCGCATGTTTGGTAAATTTCTGGCCCTTTCAATTGTGTATGCTGACAACTGGGATTTTAAGATTCGAGTATTTGTGTGGAATGTGCCATTATCTGAAAAGCAGCACCTCTGGGGCTGGATTGGTTTGATTTCTTTGCTGTTTTATTTTTGATTTGCTAGCCTCCCCATCTGAACTGTGCTGGTTTCTGAGGCCGTAAACAAAGCGAGAAGTGACATTCCCAGTCCCTCAAATTCAGAATACTGAAAAGGCCAGCATTGTGCATTCAAAATCATAATAATTCAATGGATATCCCAGACATTCATGTTCTGATGTTTCATTTTGTGACACTGAATGCAACAAGAACAGAAAAACAGTGTGACCTTATGTCATGCTGTCGACAGAAGATCGTAACATCTGCAGAAAACAGCACAGGCAAATAAAAAGGCTGAATTGCCTAATGGGTGTAGTCAAAAAAGAGAGGCAAATAAATGGTTAAAGGCAACTTGTATTTTTACATTCGATGTTAAAAACTAATCACATTAGGGAGCAGTGTAGTGGTTAATAGTGTGAAGTTCCCAGTCCAGTTCCAGTATCACTCCAGCCAGAACATCACTAGGTAACCCTAAGGTTCAGCAAGCCTCTATACTATCAACACATCCTTCCCAAACCCCTCCTACCTTACAAGGTGGCTGGAAAGATTATTGAGATGATGCATATGAAGCCATTTATGGGCAATCTCATACACGTCTACTCAGAAATAATCCCCATTGAGTTCAATGTGTCTCATGCCCCAGTAAGCTGGTAAAGGATTGCAGCCTAAGGCACTTGAATTGTGGAACACAGGAAGCTGCCTTATACCAAGTCAGACCCCATTTAGCTTAATATTTTTGACTCTGACTGACAGGTTTCCATGCTTTCAGGCATCTCCCACGTGGATATGCCAGGCTTTGAACCTAGGATCATCTGCATGCAATGCTGATGCTCTCCCACTGAGCTTAATAGTCCAGTCAACATGCCATATGTGCTTTGTTGAAGTGTTGAAGCAATGGTTCTTCAACATCAACTTTGTTGGACTGGTCATGTTGTGCGGATGCCTGATGATCGTCTTCCAAAGCAATTACTCTGTTCCAAATTTAAAAATGGAAAGTGTAATGCTGGTGGTCAACAAAAGAGGTTTAAAGACTATCTCAAGGCAAATTTTATTTTTAAAAAAATCTAGTATAAACACCAACAATTGGGAAACACTTGCCTGAGAGTGTTCCAATTGGAGAACAGCCTTTACCAAATGTGTCATGGACTTTGAAGACGCTCAAACTCAGGACGCAAGGGAGAAACGTGCTAAGAGGAAAGCAAGCTTGGCAAATCCACAACGTGATCAACTCCCACCCTGAACTGTGGAAGGATGTGTGGATGCAGAATTGGCCTCCACAGTCACTTACAGACTCATTGTTAAAACCGTGTTTATGGAAGACAATCTTACTCGGCTACGAGTGATTGCCAAAGAAGAAAGATGTGCTTTGTTCTGTTCTCTTTCAGCTTCTGCCTTCTGGAAGAAGGTACAGGGTTATAAAGACTATGACTAGCTGCCTGAGAAACAGTTTCTATCCGAATGCGATTTTGGTTCCTTACACACAATGTAAGGTAGTCTCTATGGGAGTAGATTGTATTTAATTATGGGGTATCAGAGTTTTTTAGGGTGCTAACCAGGCTGGGATAGCAGGCTTGTTGGTTTTTGAACGTCTGATGTAGATTTTTTTTCAATTTCGTTGTTCTGTATGAGACAATGACAATAAAGATTATTGTATCGTATCGTTGCAACAGCAATTTGTTGTACTATTTTTATTATCAATTTATTACATGTATATGCTGCCCTTCATCCAGAAGGAGCCCAGGGTGGCAAACAACAAGTGCTGAAACAATTTAAAAAAATATTTTAAAAAATCCAAATATTACCAAATATTCAAGGGGAGGTGCCTCACCACGAATGACCTGATTCTGAAATTGCGCAGAACAGACCTCCTGATAAGTTTGTATCTGCAGGAGGCCCTCACCTGCAGAGTACAGTGATCTGGAAGTAGTAATGATGGGGCTTCTTTTGGTTACCTCTGTACTGGGATCCGTAATATGCTCCCGAAGTGTTTGTTGACAAATGTAAATAAATAAAAGCAACACACAACTTTACAATCCCTGCTGTGATTAAGTAGCTCTTGATCTGCTCCAGGTTCTTTCTGCAGCTCGCAAGCTTGCTTGCTGAGTCTGTATCCTTTAAGCAAAGATACCACAAGGCATACAGAACGAAGCTGTTTTCTTTATGGATTGACCACCTGGGCAGTCCCAGTTCTGCTGAGTTTGTGTCGTCTTGTTTCAGAAACTCAAGTTACGAATCAGTCAAAGCAACAGAGGAGAATGAAAGGGGGGGGGCTGAACCCTGCTTATCCATTTTGGGAAGCTGATCAATGAAAGAGGCAGTGTTTCCTAGCTTCTTTCACAAAGGGGGAAGAGTATTTAGTGGATTTTTCAGCAGTGTGTGTGCTTTGATATGGCACTCACCTTATTAACAATACACAGTGGCTGAGGGGTGTATGCAATCTTCCTTTGTCTTAAAAAAACAACAACCCTACACAGGCATGGTCCTGTGCTCCACATTATCACTGGCTGCTTGAACTTCGTGGCTTGCATTCCATATGGGAGGACTCATGAGCATCTGAGGAGGTTACCTGAAGAGCACCTGAGGATGCTGCAGAAAGCAGCCTCCCCAGCTGCCCATTGGTCTTCCTATGAGGAATACATGCCAGGAAGTGGCGGGAATGCTGTAGATCATTGCACAAGGTTTGTATGGGGATTTTCTGCTAAAGGGGGGAATACATACCTAGGCTACCTCAAAACTGTCAGGAGCTCGGCCTATACTTGTGTAGGACCCTGGCAGAGACACATGCCCGACTGGCATGTTCTCTCCCTCCTGGTTGTTCGTTTGGGAGCTTCAAAAGCTTTCTTCAGCTCGAACATCACAGTGACTGATGCCAACCGGCACAGGCACACTTTGGGATCCGCAGAGTTTGCGCAACTCAGACATCAGCAACTCAGCATTTTTGCTAATCTACTTTATTTACATATAAACACACATGGAGCACTGCAACATAACTCCCTTTCTCTCTAGCATCAGACAGCAAAGAAAAAAAAGAACAAAGGACAATAGTCCCACTTCACAAAACACAGTAACACAAACATCATATCTCCGTCACTTCCCACTCTGTGGAGTCAAAACATATACCGTCATGTGATAGACAAAAATCCCATGACTGCAATCATGGAGCAGGAATTCTAACAAAACATGTTAAAGGTAGAAAAGTGGAGGGGGTATATTGATTGAGAATGGATTGTATTGTAATTGTATTGTAACTTTTGAATATATTTTTTTGATATTTTAAAAAAGGGAAACAAAGGTAGAAAAAAAATTAAAGAAAGTTAAATTTCACATAACTACATCACTTTGAAATTTAAGAATGTTTGTCTCCCTGCAGAACTGGTTTCAAAAACACGTAGGGCTGGTTAACATATGACTTCAGTGTGTAATTTTACATGCACTGAAGAGTCAGGATCAAGTCTTAACTTGTGTACACTACCAATACAAATGCAGAATATTTAATGTGAACTGGAGATTGGGTTTATAAACGACTATTCAAGTAAGATCCCACTCATAAGTATTTTTGGTTCAAATATATAAAAGTTTTTAAAACAAATGGATCAAGCCAGTGGATCCCTATCATGTAGCCTGTTATTATGCAAATGTAAATACATGGAATTTTTGCACATAAGCACCTTGGGATGGAAAGATGTGTCGATTTTGATTCTTCCAGTTTCTCATTTTCCTCAGTTTAAATTCAGTTCTCCACATTTTGCAGCAGCTTGTATTTTTTTTTTTAAAAAAGAAAAACTTCACGAAAATTCATCAGAATTCTAGTTCACATTTTATATGCAGTTTTGACTAATGTATACATTCCTCCAAGCAATCTCCCCTGATATAATATACTTTTGTATGTTGCTTTCACTAAAATCTTAATTTTTATGCTCATTTCCCACTAATATTTTGTAAACCATTTTTGATTGGAGAACAGTACTGAAAAATTCAGATAATGTTCTTTGACAAATTATTTGAACATTATCAGCCTTCAATTGGGCCTAGTTCTACAAGATGCAGCCAGCATGGGTCTGAAGCCTGCCCTCGCCATCAGGCATTCTGGTTCAGCTTGCAGCACAGCAGGACCACCGATCTGGATTTAGATATACATGGCAGCATGTAATGCCAGTAGAAATTGGTGTATGTGCCTGTGTGAAAGTGAGAAAGACAGGGATAATTTCCATTCCCATGGAAAACCTGGGGAAACTATTTCCCATTGAAAGGTACTGAAGAAAGAATGATGCTAGAGTTAAGATGCTCAACTGGGATACTAGATTCACACCTCAGATCAGTTCTGCTCAGCTTTCATGATTGCATGTAATTTCTCATTATAGCAGTTGCATGCTTTTAAATTGGACTGAATGGTTCTCTAAATCAAAAGATTTGTTGATCTAATGAATTCATAACCGTTTCCCTAATGATACAAAGAAGTATTTGAGTTAGGAAGTCTGGCGAGAAGCCAAGTTTAAAGCAATAAGAACAAAATCAGAAAAGAAATCCCAGCCTTATAAGGAAGGAAAACAGAAGAGGCAGGGTACCCGGAATAGCTGTGATTTGTTTATTTCACATTTAAATCAGCATTCACTCAACTATCTCTCTTACCCGCTAAAAGAAGGGAACAGTGTACCAGATTAAAGTGCCAGGCAGTTAAAACAGCAATCTGATCTGTAGCAACATGCCAGGGAATCAGATACATGGTAAGTCATGCCAAATGAACTTTGAGGATACAAATACCCAAGTATGACAGGTTGCATTGTGCTTTGGTTCTTGACAGATACATGACGTAGTGTTTGTTAACTCTGAGAACAGAGATATGGCAAGATGTTTGACTTGACAGCACATGTCACAGCTTCTGTGTAAGTTTTACTTTCACAGCCGTTGCTTTGCCCTTTAGTTTTTGGCGAGAAATGGAGGAGAGAAGGTTGCTTGAGTTACTCCTTCCGGAGTGAATAATCAAGCAGTTGTCCAGGAGGGTAGCAGAGGTGGGGCAGGAGATTTGATTAAGCACAACCTGGACAGTGGAACAAAATGGGCATCAAGGGACTCACAAGATACTGACCTCTCATTAAAGCAACACTGCATTATGCAATGGTTTCTTTTCTCCGTATACAATGATAAAGCCTGTTTTCAAGTTGATAGATGTAAAGCCAAAGACCAGCTTACTTAAAGGCTTCAGTGAGGGCAAGATGCCTGGCAGAGAGCCACGATTGCAGTGTCTCCTTGGCGTTCTGCCTGAAGACAAACACACTCAAGCCTATTCAGCTACTAAATACTGTTGGTGAGGGAAAAGAAAATTGGAGATGTGATGTTGTACAACAGCAGCCAGCTGGGTTTTGCAGTAGTAGCGGTTGTTTTGCAGAAGAGCTTTTTGAGCAAGAAGCATTGATTTATTTAAGCATTGATATCTCTCCCTTAGATCCAAGAGGTTCTGGTGTTGCTCACAAAGCATTAAAAAACAAAACCATGGTGCAAATTAAAACAATAACCTGAACAAATAAAAGTCCTACAGCAATCAAGCAACAAGTGCAAAAACAAGTAAATAATAACTAATTCACTAAACAGCAGAAAAGTCATTGCTTTCTGCAACAATATAGCACCTCAGACATTGTTTAGTAAATGTCTTCCACCCAACAGCAGGGCTAGATCTAGACACATCATAACAGCGTTTCAGTTGAATGCTTTGTAAGCTTCATAAAGGGTAATCCTGTTGGTGAAAGGCGGGACTCTACAGTGCCATCTGGTGTCACAGTGTCATAATGCATATAAAGCGCTTTTTCTTTACGAATGTAGCTGAGTCCCAGGTGTGCTGCAGGTGCAGTGGAAGGAACATCCAGTGGTTACATCCACATTGCACCAAGAATCCTACTGCCTGGCCCTAGCTCCTCCTCTTTTCCCCTTGATAACATTGCATGATGGTGTTGGTCATCAATGTAGCACCACAGATACAACCTAGCTGGCCCCTACTGCCTCTGTAACAGACATGGGAAACCTATAGCCCTCCAGATGTTATTGGACTATGGCTTCCATCATCCCTGGCCAATGGCCAGGCTGGCTGGAGCTGATGAGAACTGGAGTTCAACAATATCAGGAACACCCATAGTTTTCCCACCCCTGTTCTATTATGTGCATTGTCTGATGCTCTTGACAACTGTTTACCTCTTACCGCAATTAGCAAGTCCTATGCAACTATTATCCAACAAATAAGTAAGAGGCAGCTTCCATTTTGGCTGTAATGCATTACATAGATACTTGAGGCTCAACAGGACTGACACCTGACTACACATGCATAGGAACGTGCCTTGCACATCCTCATAATATCCCCCCCCCCCAGGTACAAACTCAGTTTGGTATTCTTTGTAACTTCAAAGCCGTGCACACTTCATAATTTGAAATAACAAAAAGAACAATTTCTGGATTTCTGATGAGCCCTTCAGATTGTGTCTTTAATTTCTGCTCACATCGTATTGTCCAATTAGCACGGTTAGGCTGAAACACTTACTCAAGTTGACATGCAGTATACCATTTCAAGAACCTAATATTCTTGGGCTTTATGGATTTCAGCTCCCAGCCTGTCTTCATAGCTCATAACCTTTAATCCTCACATCAATCTTGGTGCTGTGTTCAATTACTACAGTGCTGTCTGCTGAAAAGTAGTAGGAGCTCAAGGGAAGTTTGTGCAAACTTGCAAGTTTCTCATTCATTTTCATTTAAGGGGGGAAAACTAGCAGGACAAAAAAAAATCATTCAGATGTTCCTTAGAATTCCCACTGTCTGTCTGTGATGTATTACATTTAATCTTGTTTTCAGGACTGCTAGCAAAATACTGTGTCTGATTGTTTTAGAAATTTTTATTAGCAGGCAGTGTACAGGATTCCCCAAAGAATTCAAAGCTTTGAATGGATTTTTTAAAAATAAAAGATTCCATATATTGTACAAGTATAGATCAAAAATAAGCTTTTCAAATCATTCTTTGGGACCACGAGCTCACTTTGCCCTTCCACTGTAAGTCTTAAAATCTGGCAACTGAGAATCTTGGCCTATGACAGAGACCAATGGCAGTGCCAAAGTTTTCAAATCAGTTGTGCAGAAATAATTCCCCAGGGCATTCCTGAATAGCCTTCACATTCTTGTTTGAACAAGACTTTTGAAGAGTAGGGTTGTCATTCATTGTAAAGACCTCTGAATTTCTAAGGAAGCTTACCAGAAGTTATAGTAAGTTTCTTCAGTGCTGTGATGGCTGGAGTTGATGAAAGTTATAGTTGAAAATATCTGGAGGGAAACAGACTGAGAACGGCTGTTCTAAAACATGGGTTGTGGACTGCCTTCAGCCACCCTCAGTGGCACCTCTCGCATTTTGTAGAGTCAGTAAGAGATTCATATCCTGAAATTGGAGTGTTTGTAAGAAGTGTGGGGAACCTTTGACCCTTCAGATGCAGCTGAAATATAACTCCTATCACCCCTGGACATTGGCCATGCTTGCTGTGGCTGATGGGACTTGTAGTTCAGCAACATCTGGAGGGCCAAAGGTTCCTCTCACACATAATTTCACAGTCTTAAAGACAGATGTAATACAGTTGGTGCTTTAAAAAAACGATAGAAAGCTGTAAATGAAAGCTGCCTGATGTAGTAAATTGATGGACTTGTAGCATCTATTACAAAGGGAATTAGAATAGATAGCAAGTGATATACTGTGATACCTCGGGTCCGTTACTAACCTGAAACTGTTCTTAACCTGAAGCACCACTTTAGCTAATGGGGCCTCCTGCTGCTGCCACGCCGCCGGAGCACAATTTCTGTTCTCATCCTGAAGCAAAGTTCTTAACCTGAGGTACTATTTCTGGGTTAGCAGAGTCTGTAACCTGAAGCGTGTGTAACCTGAAGCGTATGTAACCCGAGGTACCACTGTACTGTATTTCAAAAACCATTAACTGTATGCTGAGGGTTACAAAACAGCTTAGCTGTCAAAACTAGGCATGGAGACAAATTATCAATAGAACTTATCACCATTTGAAAAGCCTTTTCCATGTTATCTTTCCCTTCCTCCAAAGATTAAGTTCCATTTCCTTCTTCCTCTCCAAACTTTGTACAGTACACCAGTCATCATGATACTTGTGTGTTCCATATCCTTGTGGTCAACACAATAGAGGAGTGTTTGCCCACCATGCAACTCCTAGCTGGAATGTGCCTCAGCAAAAGTGTTTTTTTAGGATTATGCTGTGTTAGTACAGCTCCTGCTCTTAAGCCTCAGTGACATAAAGATATGTGCAAATTTCTCAAGAATGCTTAAGGAATTTGAAGATGGTAACAAAAAAAAGTCAAAGTCAGACTTGAACTTTGTCGGCAACCAACATGCCTCAACAGTCCCCATAAAGAGGAAAGATGTGCTTCGCTGTTTCATATTTTGTAAAATGCAGACCTTATTCTGACTTAGAGGGAGATTTGTGAAGGGATGTATTTTTTAAATTGTATAGAGTACTGCTCCTCACACACACTGGCTCCAAGTTTCTGTGGTGGGAGGCCCCTCCCCCCCAGTTAGAAGCAACTGTTTGTCTCGCTCCCAGTTTTTAAATTTAGTTTAAAATTTATCTCAATATACATGTATTTGTATTTAAATTTCCCTAATATACATATTTCTGCAAGCAATTTTTTCTAACACAATGCACATTTGTATAGTATTTTCCCTAATATATGCATTTTAAAACACACTCTGCCTTAATAGGCACATTTTAAAACACATTATTTGCAGATCAGCTACTGCAAAACTCAAGAGAAGGATTTTTTAAGTAAAAAAGATAGCTGTGTTTAGGTTTCCATATTGTTTCAGTAACTGCAAATTAGAAAGGCTTTCATTAAGATGCACTCCAAACTAATTATCTCCCTATCACTATGGTAGATACATTTTTTCAGTGACTGCAAACTTCATCTGAGAATTGATGTTTTGGGTGAATTTCTGCATGATTCTTGGTGTGCATCTTTTTCAGAGGGGAAAGCCTAGCTTCTTCGAGAATTCAGTTTGGGAAAATGAAGGACTCTGTGAATTGAAAACAGAGACATTGTATGTATCCTTTTAAATTATGAAAATACTTTAATAAAAACAACTATAAAATAAATATATCTCCAGGGATGCTCATTGAACATAGGTTGAATGCCTGGCTCCCTAGGAAAAAGTAGTATGAAAGGCCAAAAAACCCCCACAACCTATGATAAATAATATATTGTTCTGAACTATGTTGCTCTGAGGGTCTGCAAAGCTTCAAGTTGAAGAAAATTATTCATGAGGCAAAATTGTATGGTGTCTCATTCTCAGGTACAATAAGAACAAATTTATTTATCAAAGGAAATGTTTTATTTATGTCAGACAGATGTTGGCTGAGACACAACACCTATGATATAATACACTGACCAATTGGGAGAGACAGATTTGGAAATAATTCAAGAAGACAAGGTTTCTACTTCACCAATTTTCATTTGCATTCAACCTGGTTAGAAGTTTGCAGTTCCTAGGCATTTTAAAGTACCCAACACTGTATTTTGATGTCTTGCTGTGCTATAGTCTGGAGTAGAATGGAGATGGAGGCACTTCTTAATATTAGAGAGAGTAGTTGACATAGACAGTGTTTACTGTAATAATAATGGAGTCTCACTTTCCCAGTAATACCTAGTAGGCAGGTCTGTTCCTCTTTGGGCTGTTCTTCTAGCTCTGTAATAAGAACTCTGAGGAGGGAGGATGTCCGGAACATTGTCTCCCAGTTCAGATATGTTACCCTTTTAAACAGTCTTATGACACCACTCTAGATATCATGAGAATCGTAGCAAGAGATGTGAGCCCTACTATTTCAAGCATCACCACCACCATCATTATTACATTGTTAAGAAATTGCATTGCATTTTGGGGGTACATATTTGGGACCATCTTGGTTGTGAATCCTGGAAGACCTGCTCCCTGCCTTTCGGACCTTTTCCCACATGGTCTGGGAGACCAGGCCCTGACTGACTCCAACTACAAAAGTGAGACTGCTGAACAGACTTTTGGTCTGGAGTATTGTTTAGGAGTTTTGTTGTGGGAAGGTTATTGCTGTTATTGATATTAATGTTTGCTATTTTAGATCTTATTATTTATGTGGAAATTTGGTTGCGTAATTTTTGACGCGTTATTTACTGTTTATGGCTACTTTTGTTGTTTGCAATTATGTATTTTTTCATGTTGTAAGCTGCCTTGAGCATGGTTTTAGCTATGAAAAGGCCAGTATACAAATAAATGATGCATGTATGTGTGTATATTAACAAAACCAGATGTGCAATTTGAATGTTGGCAGATGGTCTATACCAGAGTGAGAAAAACGGGGTTCTCCATATGTTGTTGGACTACAGATCCCATTATCCCTGTCCATTGGCCATGCCAGGTGAGGTGATAGGAGTCCTGCAAATCTGTAAGGCCAAAGGGTGTCCATCCCTGGTCTATATTGTTATTCCAGAAGATGTTTCTCAAGAAAGCTTGGATTCCAGTATTATTGCACTCCCTTCCTCATCTAATGCACAGAGACCAGGCTCAATTGTGCATGTCAGCTATTGATCATCTTGTTCCTCATGCACAAAACCTAACCAGTTTCTATTGCTTATACATACATTCATGTATTATAAGCTGGCCAACAGCATTTCTCATCACCATATTTATTACATTTACATCTTGTCTTTCCTCCAAAGATCATAAGGCTGCATAGTGCACAAATCATTTCTCCCCATTTTATCCTCACAATAACCCTGTGGGGGTAGGCTAAGGATAGCAATGGCATTGTTCTCAGCTACTTCCATCTAGCTTAAGAAAAAAAAACAACCCAAAAAATCACGCCATGCTTCAATTCTCTCAAATGACAATTGCAGATAATTGTTGGATCCATCGCCCCCAATATCACAACTGCACCAGCTGGCCTGCTATTTAAATTCACAAGCTGGGCTGCACATAGCCAATGTTCAATGGCTGGGCATTGTGTAGTTCATTGTGTGGATTGGTAGGACACAGGTGTGGAACCAGTGCCTTATAGAGAGGACACAGGCAACATAACTCTTCACTAAAACATAAAGCATTGACAGCAAATGGCACAGTCTTTGACTTCTATTCATCTTTTCTGAAGAGGACCATTTGCTAGAAAACAGCCTGCTACTGAGTTCTCTTATTTTCAAATGTGTCATATACACCATTGCATTTGATAAGCTCTCACAATAATAAAAAAGTCATTTTGCAACATTTCTGACCAGAGAAAAAGTCAGGGAAAGGTTGACTTCAGGGATAAGTATAACTTTTGCACAATAAAGTAACATGGATTTCTAGAAAGAACAGAGAATATATTACTTAGGAATAATTGAGATTGTGTTTCAATCAATAACAAAACTCTAACCATTTCCCCCCACAAATTGAACAGTGGCATTCCACCGAGTAACTCATCATTTGAAACCATTTTATTCATATACTCCAGAAGTATCCAAAGGAGTCCTTTGATCTTTTAGTGGCTTTGCAAAATCACAGTGGAACATAGCTGTCAAGTGTCCCTTATTTGAAGGGACAGTCCCTTATTCCAGCGCCATGTCCCGCTGCTGTCCCTTATTGATGGATGTCCCTTAAATGTCCCTTAAATGATGTCCCTTAAATTTCAAAGGAAGCAGCTCCTCTCCCTCCCTCCCTGCCAGCCAGGGAGGAGGGAGGCTCCAACTGTGTTGCTTGGCTGTGTTGTTCATCCAATAAGAAGTCTAAGAAAGACTGGGGGGGTGGAGCTTGCATGCCTTGCGTGTGGCTAGTTAATGCAAGCTGAGGGTTTTTTTGAATGCTGGACGCCATTTTGTTGCACGTGCTGCTGCAAACTTTGCAGTGCAAAGCCAGGCCGGGGAACCATCTTAAGTTGAGGCTGCATAGGCCTTGTGGTGCATGTGATTCAGATTCTATTCAGTTGAACCTCTGGTTAAAAAGTTGGTTGGACAGTGTTCTCGAAGCTACCAGCATGAGTTTGACCAGACTGCAGGAGGACAGGAAGACTGGAGTGCCTGGAACAGGTGAGGCTGCAGGTCCCTTATTTTTAAATCTGTAAGTTGACAGCTATGCAGTGGAATGATTCTGTACGTTGTATTGATAGTTTTCTTTTCCCCCTTTATTGTTAAGCTGACTTTGTATTGTATCTATATTCTTGTCCAAATTGATGCACAAGATCCTATTAGATTAGCAGGAAGAATTGTTTGATGTACAAAGGATAGAATAGTAAATGTCACTGTATTTATTTTGATGAAGGTCAATCAATACTGCTGGCTGCAGAACTCACATGTAGTGAACACACTTTTCCAGATATTAGGGGTATGATTAGAAAACGTTGACTTCTCTATACAAGCAAAAGATGCAAATGTCAGATTTTCTAAATAAATAACTTGATAAACTTGGAAGAATGCTGGTGCTAACTAGACTTATTCAGTGTGTTAAAACACTGCTTAATGCAAGGAATTATTGAAATACACAATGTAATTTGTTTAAGGTCTGTTAATATAATTCTTGCTGATCTTCCAAATTTGCTTCACAAAGCTGAGACATAGTGTCTCCTGAGAATCAAGCCAAAATACTTACAGTTCCTGTAAGTCAAACTGCCTCAGCTAGACTGTTGCTCTCTTTCCACGCATTAAGCAGGAATATATGAAGAGAGATTCTAAGTCTGATCAGCTGAAGGTGCTTAGAAGCCTTCCCATTATTGGGAAGCATATTACAGGTTTTCCAATTGCAGGGAGACTTCTGAATGTGTTCAGCTGAATGCAGGAAGGTTGGAGATGGAGTCAATCATGACAGGGATGTTGGAGCCAGTCGACACATTATTATTAACTTCATTTCTATACCTCTTTATGTCTTTAAGAGAACATCTCGAGGTGGTTTACAACACATTAAAACATCAAATAAAGCAATCCAGAACAAAACATTACTGAAGAAAGTCAAAGCAACATAATTAACAGGAAACTAAAAATATTATCTTAAAGATTTCAAAATAAAACATTAAAAAGGAGATCAAGTACAAAATGTACAATTAACACAGCAAAGTATAAGGTGTGCATTTAAAACAGCATAATTAACAATAGAATAAAACGTTATCATAAGCATTGAACTACTGCACTAAGAGACATGCTCCCTCTCAGCCTGTTTAATTTCACAAGACCTGAACAGGCTAGAGAAAGAAAATGTAAATTCAGCGTCATATGATGCAGTATTTGATGGGTACTCTCAGATTCTAGTGTCCCAGGTCTAAGAGGTATAAGCCTCTTGGTAAACTATTCACCAATATAGAAAGGCTTGCAGTTGTGGCACAGTCCAAACAAACCAAGCTGAAGCACAGAGAAAATCTTGGCTGTAGTCTAGGTCCATAATGGTCCAGAAGAAAGACCAGAAGAAAATCCTGGGTCAACACCACAGGCGACTGAGCAAGGAGGAAGGTCTAGAACCAGGAACCAGGAGTCCCACACCTCTGTTGTTTAAAACACATTTCAAATTTATTTCAGACATTTCAAAACATTAAGAACATCTAAAAACTTTTTTAATGTGACTTAATGTAATAAATTCCTGGCTTATCTCTCTATGACTATTGCAAGGGCCCGCAAATATTCTTCAAAGCTGGCATTTGAATAATATTCATATAGATATTGCAATTCCATCAAATGATTACAAGTAACTGGCAATTGCTCCTTCAAGTAAGAGACCAAGGGTGTCTGAATGAGATAGGGGAGAAATTTGATTCTATTTGTATTTCACTAAGAAATTACCTGTTTCACCATTCTCAAACTGACGCATGAACCAAATCACAAATACCCTTCTAAATCCCTGCTTCTCCGAATTTTGCAATGCAGTTCTTCAAACAAATAATGTGGTGTGTTTTTGTTTTTTTAAAAAAGACTATATTAGGGAAAAGCAAGCATGAAAATACATGTATTGGCAAAAAAAAAGCATACAGAAAGGCATATTAGGAAGAATTGCAAAACCGTGTCTATCAGACTTGAAACTACATACAAAAATGCATTTATTGGGAGAAACTTACTGTAAAATTTTTTACGAGTGCTTTGAAAATAAATAAATTAATAGCAAGCTGCTGCAGAAAAGTGGGAAACTGAATTTAGGATTAGAAAGAGGAGAAACTGAAATTGACAATAAAATCTGGAGAATCTTGGGAACTGCTAGGAACAACAGCTCTGTGAGGTCAGCCTCCTTAACAAACTACAGCTCCCAGGTTTCTTTGGGGGGAGCCATGACTGTTAAAGTGGCATAATAGTGCTTTAAACATATGGTGTGTGGATGTGACCTCTGCTTGCTTTAGTCCTATACCCAGTGCCTCATCAATCGTAAACAGAAATTTATTTTTTCATCCGCTGCCAGCTGTCAATGCTATATTTTAAAGCAGGTGGAGAGAGCTGCCAATTGCCAGTTAAAGAGAACAAATGAGTAAGTTGGATCACGGTGCAATCATGGTTATAAACATTTATATTAATTTACTACCAATCAGATAGCAAATATGTGCAATTGGTTTTAATTTATCTGGGCTGGTGCACATGGAAGCATATTCCACTTTCAATTACATTCATCATTTGATCCATCCTTCAGAGATTTCTGCCTACAACTGGTGTGTGCAAAAAACATTGGGGTGGGTGGGGAGTAAGTATGACTGTAGATCTGTGCCTAATTATGTAATGAAAATAATACAGGAAGACCTAACCTTCAGTTCCAAGGCACTTGCAAGTCACGTAGTTTGTGAATGCAGCCATACTATTGCAGGGACACTGCAGAAAAACTGTACATGTGTTGTGTCCATAAAATAACCAGTATTAATGATAGCCTGCATATTAACTTATAGAATAACTAAAGCCTTCTGGCCATTTAATTTATGAACTGTCACTTGTACTTCCTGGGCAGGAAAGAAAACAATGTTGTCATTAACAACAGTGACATTTGCTGCTTTGCTTCATTTCATGTATTTTTGGAAAGACACTTTCAATTTTAAATGTCAAACAGTGCTCTGACCACATGCTCTAAATAATACACATCACGGATTTCTTTCTTTTTTTTCTTCCCCATAGCAAATCTCAGGCTGAAGCTAGGATGAGATGGGAGAAGTGTGGCTTCCACTGAAAAGAGCAACCCCACATCTCCTCATTCTCCTCTCTTCCTTGGTAGCATCTACTAATGGGGTCCTCAACATGGAGGCAGAATGGAGGCCTTCCACACTCCTTGGCATATATCAGGGCCCCCTTCCCCTCTTTTTCTTTTTATTTTAAATTGTGTTGTTGTTTGGAGGTGGGTTCACTGCTTTTTTATCTCTGTTTTATTTGGGGGTTTGGGAGCCTGGGGTAAGTTTTGTCTGTGGCTTTTGGATTATTGTTTTCATTTTGATTTTATATACAGTGGTACCTCGGGTTGCATATGCTTCAGGTTACATACGCTTCAGGTTACAGACTCCACTAACCCAGAAATAGTACCTCAGGTTAAGAACTTTGCTTCAGGATGAGAACAGAAATCGTGCTCTGGTGGCACGGCAGCAGCAGGAGGCCCCATTAGCTAAAGTGGTGCTTCAGGTTAAGAACAGTTTCAGGTTAAGAATGGACCTCCAGAACGAATTAAGTACTTAACCCGAGGTACCACTGTATTGTGATCTTTTTTGTGACCCGCCCTGAGACCTCTGGGTATAGGGTACTGTATAAATTCAATAAATGAAATGAAATGAAATTGAGTATCTCACTTTCAGGCATTTGTCCACAGACGGCCATGTATTTCTGGTCCTATCAACTGCTGATTCCATAATTGATTACAACTGTATTCTGGATCTCATGTTAGCATTCTAGAGATATATGGTTCCATCTGTGTCACATATCTCTGAAAGGGAAGACTAGGTTAGGCTAATCCCATGTTATTGCAAAATGCTGCTACAGTATATTAAACTAACCTGATTTCGGTTGCAATCTCTATTTTGCATTTCAGATAAAGTTGGCATCTCAGACTATGGTCCTGTAATCACTTCCTGAGAGTATGTCAATTGGGATCTACTTCTGAGTAGACAGGCATAGGAGTGCAGTGCTAATTTTGCCTTAAAGTACACTTTGTGTGCGTGTGCCAGTGTGCGTATGCACGCACGTGTGGTTTAATTACAAAATGTGCTGGTTCTGATTGAATAAATTACATGATTAAATCCTACACTGGATACAGAACAGTGCAAGTTATATTAAAAAGTCATTATATTTGTAACTCAGAGCAAGGCATTATAATTAAAAGGCAATTGGATGAAATTAGCTTTGAGACTACATGCTTTTAAGCAGGATTTGCTAAATGAACATTAACAGTTAACATGTGCCTTTTATTAGCTCATCTACTTTCTCCCACACACACCAAGACTCCATAGCCAAAGTTAAAAAAAACACACCTTAAATATTGGCAAAAGGGAACACATGAAAGACACCCACGCGGAGTTGTTCCATTGCACTTTGGTGGTGACCAAGCTCATTACATTGTGATCTAAGCCATTGATAAATCAAAGTGGAAGACCCTGAATGGGCCACAATGTACTCCTTGTACTCCTTGTTTTTTTGAGATATTTCATTTCCTACATCTGCACAGAATGGAAAACACACAGCTGCTTTGTGTTGTATACCAGCTATCACTAATTTAATTGTTGGCCATTAGCAGCCAGGTATTGCAAAGAAGAAATCTGTTTTTATACAATCATCATTATGTCCTTAATAGGCAAATCTCACAAGTTTAAATGGGCTGTGGAAAACGTTATTCCAGAGAATAGGTCAAAATAAGACAATTCTTTTCCTCACAGTTGGTTTTTAGTGAACGCCCTCGTCTCATTTTCCCCCAATTGTGATCAATTTTCTGCCTCCTTTTTTTCTCTCCCACTTCAAAAGTTGTAAATTGACTTGGAACCGATGGCCCCAAACTATAGGTCCTTTAATGTGTGAGCTTTGAAACCTAATGACAACAGTAGCTTTCTCTCCCAGCTCGCCTTCTCCTCCTCCACAATGACAGGCACACTTCCTCTTCCCTGTCTCTTATCTCCCTGATATTGGGCCTGGTGCTTTAGTAGTGTTATATGAGATGGGCAAGGGACATGGCTCCCTCCCTGATGCTGATGATAGTGGGAGAAGGGGGAACTTGAGCCTCTGCTGATGGCTGTGGTGGAGAGAGGAAAAGGAAGAGAGTGGAATGAAGAGAAGAGTCGTTCCCCCCCTTAGACTGAAAATGTGAGTGTGGAGAAAACTCAGGGGTCATATTGCCTGACCTGTATTGAAGACAAACGTTTATGAGTCACCATGATTCACATTCCAAACCAAAAAATGTACAAATTCCAGCTCAAAGTCTCTTGTGGTGCAGGGTGTATTTTGTGCAGCCACAAGGTCATCATAGAGGTTTGGATCAAAATGTGGCATTTTTTGGACTTTATGATCCTTTAAAGAAGAAATTATTGGAAGTACAGCCTCTGAACACATGAGCACTATGCTGTAAATATTAGAAACAGGAATGGAACAGAGTATGCTGTCCAGTTGGCCAGAAGTGGAGCTTTCTGGCCACTTTCTTAGGGATTGTTTCCTGCTTAGAGATCTTGCCCTGTCCTCCCTCCGTCCATCATTCCTCTCCTTACCATCTGCTACCCTCATAACCTATTCACCACAATTTTCAGCACAAAAGCCGCAACATTTTTGGATGCCTGAAAAGGAGCATCAAATTATACACCTCACAATACACTTTAAGAATACTTTCCACACCATTTAGACATCAGCTTCTACCTTCATTGACCCACCCCACCCCCTGCAGTAAGCAGCTTCACCTTGCTGCTGGGTTGAGCCATCCTTCAGGCAAACTGGTTTTTGCAGTAATGGTGGCCAACACTCAGTTTTTCTTAAGTGACTTTGAGTTTCATTTGGATTTTGGTGTATCACTGCTGATCATCACATATTTCATATTCCCTTGAGTTAATTTAAATACGCTGCTGTTGAGGTGTTGTTTTTTTTTAAAAAAAGAAACATTGGCAGCATATACAGTGATACCTCTGGTTAAGAACTTAATTTGTTCCGGAGGTCCGTTCTTAACCTGAAAGTGTTCTTAACCTGAGGTACTACTTTAGCTAATGGGGCCTCCCGCTGCTGCCACGCCGCTGCGCGATTCCTGTTCTCATCCTGAAACAAAGTTCTTAACCCGAGGTACTATTTCTAGGTTAGTGGAGTCTGTAATCTGAAGCATCTGTAACCTGAAGCGCCTGTAACCCGAGGTACCACTGTATACTGTTATTTCCATTTTTGGCCCAGCTTGCAACATCATGCAGCCCCACCCTCCAAACCATACATCGTCAGGCCAAACATGCATTTCATTTTGCTAAGTACTTTCTAGCCCCCTGTTTTAATGGATCCAAACAATCCGGAAACAAGAAAATCGTGAAGCAATGCTGTGTGTCAGATTCAGCCTGGCAGGCAGGTCAAATCTGGGCAGATAGAAACAGTATAACTCTTGAGGTGTTTTGATTCTGAGCAAACACAGAAAAGAGGGCACCAAGGACATGTATGCACAGCCACCTTGCTTGTTGCATCACTGTCCACAAGCTGGAGGCAAAACCTACGAATCAGGAAGTCTCCTGCATTCATGGAAGTTCCCCACACATTTCAGAACCTTGGAAAGTTAGGAGATACCGGTAAGTACAGGAGATTCCCAATTCAGACCTTCACCTTTCGTAAGAAGAACTCTGCTAAATCAGGCCAAAGGTGCATGCAATCTTGCATCCTGATCTCACAGTGACAAACCAGACACCTATGGGGAAACCCATAAGCAGAACTTGAGCATAAACAGCTCTCTTCCTACTTGTAATTTTCAAGCAATCAGTATTCAGAAGCAGAATTCCTCCAGCAGTGGAGGTAGAACACAGCCATTGAGGCTTGTGGCAACTGATGGTCTTATGCCCCCCACCCCAATTTTAGAAACAGAAAGTGATAAATATGGTAATAGGACAATGCAAGAATGTTTGTCCCTCCCTGCAATCCCCTCTGACATGTTTACTCAGAATCATAATGCCCGAAGAGGGCTAATGTGAGTGGGGGGGTGGGAGAGGTTCCAGAAGAGGCTATATTAGCCATGTGTTTTAAAACATTTTTGACTATTTCGTATTAAATTCCTTTTTAAAACTTCTGTGAACTAGACAAATGCAGTAGGAGGAGACAAGGATGAATTTCCATTTTCAGCCTAGCTAATTGGAGATCCCATCCTCTTCTAAAATAGCAAGTTAAGTGAGCAAAATTGATAGCTTCTGCTGGGAGATGTGAATATCCAGAGAGATACGTAATCTCTCCTGTGATTCTTATAGTAGACTAAAGCTGCAATCCTAATCCCCTTTACTTCTGTTTAGGATTGCAGCCTAAAATTCTTCAGAGGTATATTGGGATCCAAAGTGATCAGGGCGGAAATTGGCATGTTTTACACATCCCACTTTTTAATATATAAAGTAGCTTGCTCATATTATTTCTTGGCCAGCAACATTTATTTCCCATTCTTCTTTCTGCTAATGCATTTTGAATACAAGGTTGACTGTTATTGTACTTCAGTGAGCAAATTGTTCACTGCAGTGAGTCGCTCTGGATTAAATCTGCCAACACTGTTCTTCAGTTTGCAACTTTCCATATTCTCCTGCAGCCAAGATTTAGGAGCCACAAGGGGGAAAGACTATAAAAAGAACCTTGCTGGATACCATCTAATCCAGAAGCCTGTCACCAGCAGTGGCCAGCCAGGTATTCCTGGAAAGCCCAAGAGCAAATCACATCCACTGTTTGCACCTCAACAGTTGACCTTCAGTGGTTAACCATCTCTGAATTTGAATGTTCTTTTTCCTCATCATAACTAACAGTCACTGATTTGGTAGGCTTCTTCTCCATGAATATGTCCATCTCCTTGTATATTAAACTAAGCCACTGGCTATTATCATAGCTCCATAAATTAGGCTATAAACATTTTCCTGGGAATAAGCTCTGTTGAAATAAATGGGATATACTTTTGAGTAGACCTGTATAAGATTGTGCTGTTAAGGTGCTTATTATATCTTCTTTCGTCTAAGTCAGGGATGGAGAACCTTTCTTTAGCCTGAGGACCACACTGCTTCCTGAGCAACCTTCTGGAAGCCAGAGGCAAAAGTGGCCAGGACATTAAATGTGAATTTTATCTTTGTATAGTAGATCAGTTTCTTCACCTTATTCCTTCATTTAGGCAAGCAATATACAGAATCTGAGTTCTGGGGCACATTCCAGCAAGGCCAAAACTCTCAAGGACAAAGCAGGCCTGCTGAGATCTCAGGGAGAGGGGTGGGCTGGGGAGAGTCCTGAGGACCAGGTAATGAGTCTGGAGAGAGGCATATAGCCCCTGAGCCTAGGGGTCCTATTGAGTTCCAATGATTCTAAACCATAAACTTCTAAAGCACCTTCTTGTAAGAGATGGAGAAGCTGAATTGTACACAGTATTTCAAATGCTGCTTAGTTTTAGAAATGGATTAATTTTTTTAAGTACCATATTGGCAGTTTTATTTTCAGTTCCTTTCCTTGTCTTACTTTCACCAGTACTTCCCAATGAGGCAAAAGAATGAAAGAAAAGCATATTGACTGAGCAGTAAACCCCAACAAATACAATAAATAACACCAAACTCCACCTCCATCCACCATCATTTTGGGATTGGTGGGACTTAATAATTTCCTTCTCTCTCAATGGGTCCCAGTGGATAGAGAGTATCAGAATCCCAGCAAATAAGACAAATAAATCTGCTTAATGTTGCACTATGCCAACATTTTCATTGAACTACCCACCATGATCTGTTCCCTAGTTAGACACTTTCGGTTTAGCTCTCTACCAAGCATACATGTTAGGATTTTTGTATCACTTTTAGGCTTACTTATATGGAATGTCATTTGCCATTTTGTTGCCCACTCACCCAGTCTGGAGAGATCTTCAAAGATTACAGGTTGGTTGGGTTTTCACCATGCTGGATAATCTACTGCCATTAACAGTACCTTACTACACTGGTACCTCAGGTTACATAGAGAATTGTAGTCTCAAAACATCTGGAAGGCCAAGTTTGAGGAAGCCTGAACTAACATGTCCCTCTCTCCACCAGCAGCCTGGCCGATCCCTTTAAAAAATTGCATTATGTTGACTAGTTATGCAGTATGAAGCTGATTTTACTTCCAAGTTTCATAGCTTTGTTAAAAGATTGACTATTTTGCAACTGCGTTCCATCAAGACTCTGCCAATTAATTTGTCCATGATCCTTCAATTTCCTGTTAGTTCTACTGTATTCACCTCAATTCAGCTTCATACCCACCAAAAATAGTTCAGACATGAATACGTGTCAAACCACTGCAGTGGAGACAGTCAAAAAGGATTCATTTAGCTTCTCTGCAGTTACTGTTTCCTTTACAAAACTCTCACCCTTGTAATAATGTAACAAAATACCTTCTCAGCTGCTTCCCTGCTTTTGCCATATCTTTATTCTCCTTATTTGTTTAACACTTCCATTTGTTAAAAGGAAGCCATCAAGCATTTTATCATTTCCTTGACTTTTCAAGTCCTCTTGGACTAAATCTGCAGTCTACATCCTGTCTGAGTCTCTATTCTCACAATTTAAAATAGCCTCTGTGTGTACTGAAGACATATGACCCTGATGACTCTTCAGTTCCTTCAATTTCCTTTTAATTAAACTCTCCTTAAAACAAGTTTCTTCTTTTGAAATGAAATTTGACCATGCTGGGCTTTCTGGGAAACTGTCCACTTACATATATGTTGAATTTGTGGTTTCTCCTGATTGCTTCAGCAACTCTCACACCAAATCTTCAGCACCACATTCAGGATTAAATCCATTTCTTGTCCCTTGTAGGTTTCATGACTAACTTTTCTAAGGCACTATTATTAATAATCTCCAGAGATTTTGTCTGTCACAATTGGAAATAATGCACATTTGCTCTGTAAAGGTGAGTATAAGTTGAAGTCACCCATCATTATAACATTTTATCATGAATTCCTTTTGAATTTTATGTCAGTTAAGTAAGGCTGTGAATAAACTTAAATTTGTTCAGAAGCAATGAAATATCCCTGATTTCCATCAAACTCCCAGAAGTGGTGAGGATAAGCATGATATTAAGATTCATTACTTAGTCCGTAGAAGAACTGTAGATATATGACTGGGGGGGAAAGCTCTCATCATGTCAAGCTTTCTAGATAATGGCTATGGTTTTAGATTAAATGTCTGCTATAATTTTTGTATTTTCTACCACTGTAGAGACAATGAAGATACCTCCAGTCGCAAACTTTTTCAGAATGGCCACCAGTTCAAAAGAATTTTAAATAAATATAGATGCAAGGTGGATCAATAAACTTTTGCTTTACCAAACTAAGTTCTCAAGAAAGTCATAGGAGTTAACAGTTGAACAGTTGAGATGTGGCTTAGCTTTCCAAATAACAGAATATAAGGAACTAGCAGAATGTTATCTCACAAACAATTATTAAGGAAGCATCCACAAAAAAAGAAATCTGATGAATGGATGGAAAGATGGACAGAAAAAGGCAGAGAGCGCAACAGCATTTTGTTCCTCTATAGAGTACACATTAACTTGCTGGTCACCAAAAAACATCAACAATTAACAATGGACATTTATGTCATTTGCATCTTTAACTATTTTCTCATTTTTCTTCTTCATGAATGCTTGGAATGTAACCCCACATACATTTTGAAATGTTGACAGAAAACATATTTATAAATGCATTGCCTGAGATAAAATTTCTCAGTGCACATTTTTGTCTGGATGTTTTAAAAAAAATCTTGCAGATTTATGTAGAAATTGTACAAAACAGACTTATGGGTGAACAAATGCAGAAAGGACACCAACCAGAAATAGACTGATTTGTTCCTACCTTTATGTGAGGTTAAAAAAGAGAAAATAAGTGACTTAATGGAAGAAGTGAACCAGTTTATTTGCTTTATCTTTTTGACATGGAGGACTCACCTGCCTCTCCTAATGATCTTATGTACAAAACAGAAAGTGCAAGTATGGCAAAGAAATCTCAAAGTCATTACTAATCAAATGATTTGAAAACTACTCTGGCCAGCAGTAGAATATTAAATGAAAGAGGACACAGATATGACAGGAAGCCTAAAGCTGTTCCCTTATATAATCAAGGATTCTAAAACCTCTGGGTAGTGGATTTCTGACCAGTGAAGGAATCATACCAGAACCTGACAAGTCATTCATTACAATAGAATGGTCTATTAATGTGTCTCCTTTTCCCAAGGTTACTGAATGAATGAATGAACCCTTAGACCTTCCTTTCTTAAAATTGGAAAAGCAATGCAAAGGAAAGCTTGCTTGCCAGTTAATGTTTCAAGCACATGGTCTACAAGGTGGCTCACTAATTTTCATTTTTATAACAATATAGTAAAAGAAAGCAAACATTCAGCAATTGAATTAACACGCACTGCAAAAACCAGCACAGAAACAGCAGCGCTATCTATCTGTCAGATCCCATTAAATCTATGAAGCAGGGGGAATAGATTTTTTATTCTGACTTTAAATGATAGTAGGGTTTACTTGGTGCCTCTTGGAAGGGAGTTCCACATTTGGGCACCACCACAGAGAAGGCCCTGTCCCTGGGAATACCTGAAAGAGACTCCACTGAAGATTTTAAGAAATGGAACAGGTTCTTTTACAAGTAGGCAGCCTTTCAGATTATTCAATCCCAGAAACACACCTAATCAGATCACTAAGCATAGTTATAAATGGTTCTACCCATACCTGCTAACAGACTGGCTGTTGTATTCTGCACCAACTGAAGCTTCCAAATCGTCAGCCCCATATACAATTCATCACAGCACTCTACCCTGCTATCAAATGTGTCCAGAGTGTTTTTTGTTTTGCAGAAAGGGCTACTGTTGACAGCACTGTCCCAAGACACTGTGCTGCCTGGAGGAAATGGCAAGAGGGTGTCTCCACCAATTCCACACACAGAACGTGATCAGATTGCAAGCTGAATCTTATTTCAAGACTGGTGATAGGACTGTGTACTCGACCACTTCCAAAGGTAGCAGGGGAGTTTAGGGAAGTCAGGGAAGGCCACGTGGCACACAGTGCTGCATCAGCCAACACCCCACTACCACTTCCTATTCACACCTCTCAGAATCTGCCACCCGAGGTGGCTGTCCCACTCTGCCAAACGGTAGGGCCAGCTCTGCTGCTTGAACCAGCTGCAGCTCATGAAAGGTGTTTCTGACACAAAGGCTGCTTGGGTGTGCATTTGCAAGCTGGGTCTGAAAGAACTCTCAACGGCCACAAATTTGGACCTGGTCCAAAACAGGGAGTACAATTTGAACTAGAACAAGCTGGATCCCTTTAAAACAAATTAAAAGCAAAAGCAAACAAGAACCTGTTTTATTTGAGAAAGTTATTCATTCCCAGGGAAGTGAGAAGCACAGTGTTTATTAAAAGTTGTCTTGTGTCAAAGATCCATTATAGCTTAGATTTAATAATCACCATTCAGTTAGTAAACAGTGAGTAATTGAGTGCTGTACATGCATGTTTGTATGAAGTGTCTGTAGAGGCCATTTGACATCATGTCCATTTCTAAGTCATTCAGTGATGAGCAAACACTTAATGTGATGGATGCACAAGCATGTTAAAGAGTCAATTCAAGCAGATCTGCCTATTTTTCTCTCCCCCTTAAACTTTGGTTAGACCCATCATGCTAATTGATTGAATGCCTCAATCCCCCCTCTAAATTTGCTGTGAGATTTAAAAGCTTTGCTCCAAGGAGCAGGAAGAAAAAGTTGTTGTTGTTGCTTTTTAAATAGAATTAATGGCATGAGTGAATTAATACTTAGTTTAAATAAAGAGTGCATGATTACTCAGAAGTAATTACCTGGCTGAAAAAGGAAGGTCCACATGACTCCACACGTACATGTTTAAAGAACATACTTTGTGGATTCTGAGGCCAATCTTGCCCTAAAGGATATTGCATGCAATAGCCATCCCCATGCCCCAGCCACACACAGTGAAAAGGTTTTCACATCAACTGTTTGTCCAACCAACATGTGTAGCCCTCCTCTACATGTTACTACCAAGTAAACACACACATGATAGCAGCTATGCAACACAATCCTACATGTCTTCTCAGAAGGATGTCCCACTCACACACAGGAAGGGGATAGACGGGAGGAAGGTGATCCTTACTGGAAAGGCAGGGTAGAAAGGTTCTCTCATGGTGGGAGACTGGGAGAAGAAATAGGCTCCCAGGTAGGAGCTGGGAGGGTCTATCTTTATGTGTCTGCATAAATGATATGATATATATGATATAAATGTGGTAAAGGACTTCCCCTTCTTTCTCTTTTTCTCTTTCTTTTCTTTTGTCTCCTCTCTTCTCCTTTCTTGGTTTCTTATTCTTATTTTTACAGTGGTACCTCGGGTTAAGTACTTAATTCGTTCCGGAGGTCTGTTCTTAACCTGAAACTGTTCTTATCCTGAAGCACCACTTTAGCTAATGGGGCCTCCTGCTGCTGCCATGCCGCCGGAGCACAATTTCTGTTCTCATCCTGAAGCAAAGTTCTTAACCTGAAGCACTATTTCTGGGTTAGCGGAGTCTGTAACATGAAGCGAATGTAACCTGAAGCAAATGTAACCTGAAGCGTATGGAACCCGAGGTACCACTGTATTTAGATTACTTTGATTTTTATTGTATTTTATGTCAAAAACTTTCAATAAAAATACTGTGTGTGTGTAATGTCCCACTGACTTTAATGGGACTACTCCCAGCTAAGTATGTATATGATTGCAGCCTTAATCCATTCTGTTAACAAAGTAATCAACAAAATCTTCAGTTGATTGGTGGGGATCAATTTCAGTTATTGGGGCTGTGAGTTGAAGGTATAGTTTCTAAAATTTCTGTTCTGATGAGTTTCTGTTAACAAAGAAAATATTAAAGGCAGCTTTTCTTTCTATTGAAACATTGCCTTCATTTCTTAAATGAAAAACTCTGCTTCCCTCAGTTGTTGAGGTGTCAAATTTTTAGCACCTTTATACTGAGCTTCTCTCATATGCAAATTTCTTGAATGAGATCAGTTAACAGGAATGTGCTTGCTCACCTTCAATTGATTGACAGCCATATTTAAAATGTAGAAATGTCCCCACTTAGAGTGTTGCCCTGAATGGAGATTCAAATCCTCATTCTGGGAATTGTGATCCTCCAAGAGAGACAGAATAGTAATCTTATTCATCACCATTATCATTTGACATCTTTCTGCAGGGCCTGCAAGACAGAGCTGTTCCGCCAAGCCTCTGGCCAGGGCACAGCCTGATCCCCTCCTTTGGCAATTTTCTCAGAACTCTACCCAATGGTTGCCTTCAATTTGATTTGAAGTTATTATTATTATTATTATTATTATTATTATTATTATTATTATTTGAAATGATTTTAAAATGTTGTCTTATTTTATTGTTGTTAGCCGCCCTGAGCCCAACTTAGGCTGGGGAGGGTGGGATATAAATAAATAAATTATTATTATTATTATTATTATTATTATTATTCTGGGCTTTTTTCCAGCCAGAACTCACTGGAACTCAGTTCTAAGAGAATGAGGGAGGTGTTCATGGTGAGTTGCAGCACCTCTTTAATAAGAAGAATAAGAATAATAAGAATAATATATTCTTTGAGAAATCAAGCTTCTTCTAACCTCCTTCATAAAACTTTCAAATGTAAGCTGGCCATTCAGTATTTGAGAAAATTGCTTGCATTAGAATCTAGGCTGCCTTGGCAGGGAGAGGGAATCAAAATCCAATTTAAAAAGCAAATACTAGACCAAATATATCATTAACAGAAGTAGTATACTTGCTACTCAGTCACAGCAACCTTCACCCCCTCCACACACTTAAAGCTTTAAAGAAAATGGCATTAAAACATGAATGTTACACAGACAACATCAGTTTTATCCTTTCTATCAATTAAAACGCTGGAAGTGTGCTTCTTCACTGCTCACTTAGAAGGGAAAGCTCCCAGATTGAAGAGCCAAGATAATTCATAAATAGAAATAACATTGCGAAATTGCTTTGACCGCTTCCGCCAGATTCAATCAGATTCAAACAGGTAGCAATATCAGTCAGAGGAAAAAGAAAAGGAAGGCAGTTATATGTACAAGTATAATGAAAGTTTTCAATAGCTGTGGATACAGAGGTGTTTCTGAAAAACAATAGGGACCTGCTTTAAAAATGAGTTGATACATGCCATGCAAAGTGCTTTTGAGTGTCTCTCCCACTGTGAATGTGTGAATGTGAAAGAATATCATTCCTTTCACATTCCTTAAGATGGGATCTGGGATGGGTGTGTGTAAAGTGAGCATCCTGGTGTTCCAGTGCAGGCCAACCACCGTTGGTGGCACCGTCCTCTTCTCGATTCTGTAACAATTGTTCAGACAGGTTGTCACAACCTCCATGACTTAGAAAGGGCCACCATTGGGGTAGAACACTAAATCTTTCTCACGGTATGTCACAAACCAAGTCCAAAGGATGAAAAATGACCACTCTGTCAATCAGCTTTCCCCAAGTTGGTGTCTTTGAGATATTTTGGGATGCAGCTCCCACCCACCAGGAAGTAGTCTACCAGATCATAGTCCACCAGGAATCAGGCAATGTGTGTGTATGTGCATCTACTAATTAAAAGTCGTTATAAGCCTATCCATTTCCGGTGCCATCAGCACATGTGATATGGTCCTACAATTATGTGGGTGGAAGGGTGGAAAGAGTGGAAGTTGCCATTTTGTTGGTTTGTGGACGGTGGAGGCTGTTGTCCTCAGCTCACTGTTGAGTGTCAGTGGCGGAGGAATGGGAAGCAGCCAGTTTCTCTCTCGCTGGGCTTTTGTAGAGGCTGGAAATTATGGGAATTGTAGCCCTAAACATCTGGAGGGTATCATGTTGGCCTTCCTTGTTAGAAAACAACCATCTTTGCCAAAAAGAAAGAGAAAGCCTGCATCTATAGGCCTAGCACCCAGTTCAAATAACAATAACAATAACAATAACAATAATTTATTATTTATACCCCGCCGATCTGGCTGGGCTTCCCCAGCCACTCTGGGTGGCTTCCAACAAAATATTAAAATACTGTAATGCATCAAACATTAAAAGCTTCCTAAAAGCCTTCAGGTGTCTTCTAAAAGTCTGGTAGTTGTTCTCTTTGACATCTGGTGGGAGGGCATTCCACAGGGCGGGTGCCTCTACCTGGTTTCCTGTAACCTCACTTCTAGCAGTGAGGGAACAGCCAGAAGGCCCTTGGAGCTGGACCTCAGTGTCCAGGCAGAACGATGTGGGTGGAGACGCTCCTTCAGGTATACTGGACCGAGGCCATTTAGTTCAAAGCACATGGGAACATCTTATTGCGTAATTGTGATCCTTTAGCTGGAAGCTTGTGCTCTTCTCTTTGTTCCACCTTGTTCCACATCTCTGATGGTAGATAGATGATAGATAGATAGATAGGTGATAGATGATAGATAGATAGATAGATAGATAGATAGATAGATGATAGATAGATAGATGATAGATAGATGATAGATGATAGATAGATAGATAGATAGATAGATAGATAGATAGATAGATAGATGATAGATAGATGATAGATAGAGATGATAGATAGCTGATAGATATAGATAGATGATAGATAGATAGATAGATAGATAGATAGATGATAGATAGATGATAGATAGATAGATGATAGATATAGATAGATAGATAGATAGATAGATAGATAGATAGATAGATAGATAGATGATAGATAGATAGATAGATAGATGATAGATAGATAGATGATAGATGATAGATATAGATAGATGATAGATAGATAGATAGATGATAGATAGATAGATAGATGATAGATGATAGATGATAGATAGATATAGATAGATAGATAGAGTGTCCTAGGACTGGTAGTGCTAATCACAAGACATTCTTGTCTGCTGGTGAAATGGGTGAGAATTGATACATGGCAATTGCTGGTTTTTGCAGTAAGTTAGGGGCATGGTAGCAAGCAGGCAGCTAATATGGAAAGGAGGGATAATGATTTTGTTCTCATTGCTATTTCACAAAATATAAATTAAGATGTATGCCGCGTCAGCCCAAAAAGTGCTTCTATAAGTTGGTGTTTCACTATACATATATCAATAAAGGTCTTATAATATCATAAAATATTCATGATATTGCACAAACTGTTCTGCTTTTCAGCCATTGCTTCACTTATTAAGTTAGCTATGTATAACATTGTATGGGTATGTATGTGTTTTAGGCATTTCACTATAAAAGGCAAAATTTCCAAAGTGGTTCCCATTAAATTAAAAAATATAAATGTTAAGGCTGCAGTCCCTAGGAGTGCCACAGAACTCAGTGGGACTTATTTCTGAGTAGATAGGCATAGAATTTGTGGCTTAAAAATAACAACTGACAATAAACCACAAAAAATAGTGAAAACTGAACAGCAGGGAAAAGCAGATCCAGATTAAGCCATCAATAACATATTAAAACACACTAAAATGACAATGTAAATTTATGTAAATTGTGTAATTATTATACTCTTATGTTATGTAACACTATAATTATATCAACAATGAAAATAAATGTTTATTTATTCTGTGAACTGCCCTGAGACCTACAGGTATGGGGTGGTATATAAATTCAATAATAATAATAATAATAATAATAATAATAATAATAATAATATTTTATTGGTCACAGTGTGCTTCTGGTGTGATGGATCCTCTTGACCTGTAAGGAGAACATATGTATGTTGGAAACTCCACACTTTAATTTGTAAGGACCCAGGATAAGAGGAGAAGGTCTTTAGTTAGTGTTCTGAGAGCACACTCTGAGCAAAGAAAGCTTTGCATCCTCTATAACCAAAAACTTGAGGACCTCAATGATTTTCTATTTTTGTTCTGAATTTCTCACTAGTCCTGCTTTGCTGATTCTGGAGCAGCCAACTGTGCTTCATTCAATCTTATGGGCTCCAACTTCTCAGAGGTCTTTGCCAAAGGAAGTATGAAGAGTTTACTTGCTCCTAGCCTCTCTTTCTAGTGAATTTCAATTCGATTCTCCCAAACATATGTGGGCTACCATGTGTTTCACATGCAATCTAGCCCTAGACACCTGTTCATGGCATGCATATCTCTACAGGACCCTACATCAGGGAAGTGGACTCTGTGGTCCTCTAGATGTTGGTCTCCAACTCCCATCAACCTCAGTCAGCATGACCAGTGCTTAGGAAAAGTGAGTTATAGTTCAACAACATCTGCAGGACCACAGTTTCCCCATGCAACCTTAGCTGACCACAGTCTTCACTGGAACATATGGGCTGTTTATATGGAGCAAAGGGAAAGAAAACTTGGGGAGAATACAATGATTTGGTTAGAGAAACTTGATAGTGTTTAATATTTACACCCCTCTATAAACCTGTGTGGGACGTGGGTGGCACTGTGGGTTAAACCACAGAGCCTAAGACTTGCCGATCAGAAGGTTGGCGGTTCGAATCACAGCAATGGGGTGAGCTCCTGTTGCTCAGTCCCTGCTCCTGCCAACCTAGCAGTTTGAAAGCATGTCAAAGTGCAAGTAGATACATAGATACCGCTCCAGTGGGAAGGCAAACGGTATTTCTGTGCGCTGCTCTGGTTCGCCAGAAGTGGCTTAGTCATGCTGGCCACATGACCTGGAAGCTGTATGTCGGCTCCCTCGGCCAATAAAACAAGATGAGCACCGCAACCCTAGAGTCGGTTACGAGTGAACCTAATAGTCAGGGGTCCCTTTACCTTTATGAACCTGTGTAAATATTGAGCGAAGATAGAATTTGGTAAACGCATAGCCCTGCAGAACAAATAGTAGAAACCCAAACCCTGGACTGAAAGACAACCTGATTTTTTTGAACTTGGGTGTTGGGGACAAATCCTAGTACTATTGTGGCTTGCTGTTCTCCTTCTTCAGTTATATGATGCCGTAATATTTTCCTTGCATGAGAAATAAGACTAGTTTGTCAGTAACCACTCTGAAAGGCCTGAGTAACAATTAAGGTCTGCGGACGCAAAAAGAATGAAACCTATTTCATCTGACACAGCACATGGAGCTCAGTTTGGTGTCGCTCACAGCTTTCAGTAAGCAGACACTTTCTTTTTTAGCATACCTTGCAGCCTGACGGCCATAGCAGGATAATAAGAGGGAATGAGAAAAAGCACACTGTCTCTAATGCCTTCTGAGTACCTTATTTTCCCAGGATGTAGCCCTATCATTTTTTGAATGGCTCTACTGTTCACCTTTACCAATCTGATCTGCAGGGACTCCACACATTTATTATTCTGCAGCTGCAAAAGTGCTTTTCTCGGTGTTGTGACTGAATTTATTTGTCTTTCACTTCCTATTATGCAGGCTGTTCAGTCATCTGCAGCATGTCGAACACAGAGTCTTCAGTTAGAATTTTAAAAGCAGTATGTATTGCATTTTCATTCTTATTAACTCAACTTCCTAGTTAATGTTGGTTCTGAGATCTTTAATCTCTTTTTTTACGGGCTATTTGCATCTTGCCAATAAATCTCTCTGTTAAGAAAGGTCAGGGCAACAATTCATTAAAAATACTCTCTGAACTATTGGGACTTCAACGAGTTGAATCATCCACATACATTTAGGATAGCAATCTATGGTTAACTATGGTTGTGTTTTGGCCTTCAAAACCTAAGCAGGTGCCTATAATTAAAGTTGTTGTTTAGTCATTTAGTCGTGTCCGACTCTTCGTGACCCCATGGACCAGAGCACGCCAGGCACTCCTGTCTTCCACTGCCTCCTGCAGTTTGGTCAGACTCATGTTTGTAGCTTCGAGAACACTGTCCAACCATCTTGTCCTCTGTCGTCCCCTTCTCCTTGTGCCCTCCATCTTTCCCAACATCAGGGTCTTTTCCAGGGAGTCTTCTCTTCTCATGAGGTGGCCAAAGTATTGGAGCCTCAGCTTCAGGATCTGTCCTTCCAGTGAGCACTCAGGGCTGATTTCCTTAAGAATGGAGAGGTTCGATCTTCTTGCAGTCCATGGGACTCTCAAGAGTCTCCTCCAGTACCATAATTCAAAAGCATCAATTCTTTGGCGATCAGCCTTCTTTATGGTCCAGCTCTCACTTCCATACATCACTACCGGGAAAACCATGGCTTTAACTATACGGATCTTTGTTGGCAAGGTGATGTCTCTGCTTTTTAAAGATGCTGTCTAGGTTTGCCCTTGTCTTTCTCCCAAGGAGCAAAGTACAAGAAGGCTGTTCGTGCCTTGAAGGATGCCAGGGGTGGGCCACATTCCTTTCTGGGCAACTTTCTGAGGGCCACATGCCAGTGGTGAGTGGAGCTGGAGGCAAAAGTGGACAGAACAATGAAGGTATACCTTCTTCAAGGTCCAAAAGGACCTGTCCGTCACTTGGATATCCATAAAATGGCCACTGCCTGTATACTACTCTTCATCCAAAGATCAGGGGACGGTTCACAACATAAAAATGAAAAACACAAAATACATAATAAAACAAATACAAAACAAACCAATAACTCCCCTCCCACAGAAACATTTAAAAGGCCACGGAATGTTCATCAGCCAATGCCCAGTTGAAGAGAAAAGCTTATTCAGATGGTGTGTGTGTAGGCACTAGAGTCTGAGTAATATTTTCCATTTTATTAGTTTCAGTGGATTAAAGATCTACTGAATATATTAGAGTTAATCTTTCTGAATACTTTATTTGCTTGAGCGAGTTTTAATAGTTATGTCATTTAGTTTGGTTGCCTTTGGAACTCAAAATGTAGATTTGAAGGCATCCCCATCAACTGATGGAACCCACCCCAATATTTAGCCCTAGTCTCAGGAGAGCAAAGAGTTCCTTGTTGTTGTTATTCTTAGGAAGGGAAATAATCAAATTACTTCAGAATAATACCTGACCCTAATTACTGTAATGTCCTAATTATAGCAAGGTCTTTCATGTCACCATCATTTAGCGTGTGTCAGCATTTCTACGTTCAAAAAGTCTTTACTGTTTACAGCTTCACCATAAATAAATGATACCAAAGGTTGGCGAATAATAAGATTGCAATAGATAATTGATGTCAGATACTTTGGTCTTTCTCCTTTTGCTGCACAAAGCAATTATGGTGGGGGGTTTTCTTCCTTTTTTGTATCTTATAAATCCCTTGCAACCGACAGAATAAACACACATTAAATCACACAACTCTGGACCTTTCCAATAAATTGCCTTTCTTTTCTTTTCTTTTAAAAAAGTTGGTTTGACTGACTGCGAACAATTCCAAGTCCTTGTTATTTTTAGATGGTTAAATTACAGTATTTTTATTCTCTGCTGTCTTATCAAATTAGTTTAGTACATAATTCATGTCCCTGTGAACCAGCAGTGTTACTTGGTGTTCTTTGTTTTTATTTATTTATTGGTAAAGATCACCATATATTTAAATGCACCACTGAAGGACTGTCCTAATATAGTGCTTTAAATAAGTTGCATTTAAAACTGTGCCCTTCTGATGTAGAGCTCCATATCTGCTACAGTGAGCATACAAAGCTTCCATGTGCTCACATGTTCCCTTTCATTTCAGAAGGGGGTTCTTAAATTCTCTTTCCAATAAATAGCATAAGAATAAAATGTCACTTTTACTACAAGCCTGATATTAGGGGTGGACAATTCTCTTCGGAGAAATGGTGCTGGTCTTATCTAATATTAAATTCCTCTTGGCTTTTCATTACATTTGTAGTAAGGTAAAAGGTAAAGGACCCCTGGATGGTTATGTCCAGTCAAAGGCGACTATGGGGTTGCAGTGCTCATCTCACGTTTCAGGCCAAGGGAGCCAGTGTTTGTCCACAGACAGCTTTCTGGGTCATGTGGCCAGGAGGACTAAACTGTAGAACACCATGACAGAAACCAGAGTGCACAGAAACACCGTTTACCTTCCCACCGCAGCGGTACCTATTTATCTACTTGCACTGGCATGCTTTTGAACTGCTAGGTTGGAAGAAGTTGGGATTGAGCAACGGGAGCTCACTCTGTCATGGGGATTTGAACCGCCAACCTTCCAATCGGCAAGCCCAGGAGGCTCAGTGAAAAGGAACTGACAAATCATTGACCTTTCAGCAGCTTTTGATACCATCAACCATGACATCCTTCTGGAGTGGCTGTCTGAGTTAGGGATGAGTGGCCCCGCTTTGCAGTGGTTCCAGTCCAACTTGAATGGTCCTTTCCAAAGAATGATGCTTGGGGAGTGCTTTTCTTGGTCCCACGGAGCCTTCAATGTGGGTTTCCTCAGGGTTCAATTTTATTCCAATGCTGTTTAACATCTACATGAAACCACTGAGTGGGGTTGTTCAGAGTTTTGGAGTACCTTGTCAGCAATATGCTGTTGACACACAGCTCTACTTTGTTTTTACATCTGTAGGTGTGACAGTGGACGTACTGGACCATTCTCTTGCCTTGGTAATGGATGGAATAAGAGCCAACAAAATGAAGCTCAATCCAGATAAGATTGAGGCACTGTTAGTGACTGGTTCCCTGGACCAGATAGATGAGGAGTTGCCTGTTCTTGATGGGGTTACACGCCCTCTGAATAAGCAGGTATTCCTGGATTCTGAAACTTGGGGTATTCCTTCATCCTTTGCTGTCATTAGAGGCTCAGAATACCTTGGTGGTGCTGAGTGCCTTCCATCCGCTTTGGCTGATGGCCCAGCTGCTCCCTTATCTGGGCAGCAATAGCCAGATTTCTGTCATCTATGCTCTGGTAATCTCTTGGTTAGATAACTGCAATGCATTATATGTGGAGTTGCCCCTGAAGATTGCTTGGAAACTTCAGCTAGTGCAGAACTGAGCAGCCAGGTTGCTCACTGGGAAAGATGGCTTGAGCATATAACGCCATTCCTGGCTCAACTGTACTGGCTGCCAAACAGTTTCTGGGCTCAGTTCAAACTGTTAGTTTTGACCTATATTGCTTTACATGGCTCAGGATAACAGTACCTCAAGAACCACCTCTCCAAGTGTGAACCGATCCGGATTTGTGATCATATTCTGAGGCCCTTCTTCATGTGCTTCCTCCACAAGAGGTCCAGAGGGTGGCACCATATGAATAGGTGATTTCCCTGCTTGTGGAATGCTCTCCCAAGGGAGACTCACCTGGTGCCTTCATTACATATCTTTAGGCACCAGGCAAAAGCATTTGTCATTTCCCAGACCCTTGGCCAATGGCCTTTTAAACTGTGTATGGTTTAGGGGGATATTGTTTTTAGTTGTTATTCTGGTATTTTATTTTGAGTTTTAGTATTGTAAATCACCCTGTGATCTTCGGGTGAAAGGTGGTGTAGAAATTTAATAAATAATAAAAAATGATTTTCTGATACATTTTAGCAAATTAAATAACCTGAGTTGTACACTCAGGATAAACCAACAGTCCTCTTTAAATCACACACACACACACACACACACCACCCAGAACTTTGAGAGCATATTCGATGCCTGCAAAAGAAGCAGTAAAGATCAGGGGAGAAAAAAGTAATTTCCTTTCCAATCTGAACTTACTGAGGGTTCAGTGTTCCTTGTGCCAAAGTGGTTCGACTCCTTTTCAGTTCAAATAACTTCAGTTTCCCCAGGCTAAGTAATTTTGAGGTAGACATAAAGACATTAAAAAACCCCCACAAAAACAACAACCCAAAAGCACCTGTGGCACATAAATGGGACTTTAATGTCCTTAGCTTGGGGCGGGGGAATAGTATGACCTAAAACCTACATAGACAAATAGTTTCCATTGGCAAGTGGCTGCTGTTGGATGCTGTACAGCAAAGGCAAATGTATCTTTGGATATGTGTGACACAGGACAAAGAAATTTCCATTATCTTGAGATGAGCAAGGCTGAACATGCTGAGAGTTAAGGATGGGAAAGATGAATGAGAAATAGCAGTTGTAGCTCATTGTAGATCCGGTAATCTAAGGCCTCAACCTGGTTACCTCTTGGTGTTAAGATGCCCTGATGTTTCACTGCAAACCTCAGGAATGTAAGCCTACAACCTAGGAATGTGAACAATCTAGGACTGTCATTGTTCATGCTTCAGAGGCCTTTTTGTGCACAGAAGGGATTAGGCTTATGGTCAACATCAGCCCCTGAGATTGGCAGTCAGTATGAAGCTTCTAGATTGGCTAGGCATAGTATAGTTCTTAGGAGTTGAGCAGTTTCTTGTAAACTTCAGCCAAAAAAACCCACACCTCATTTTTTAATCTATTTACCATAAATTAATCATAAGGTAACTGTGTTCCAAAATTATCAAAGTAAGATAACATTTCTGAGAAATTATCATGGGTAGGGTGCAGGGATTTTGTTGCACTTAGCTTGCTTTTGGGGTGTTTGCGACTGTCCTTTACTTCCCCCAGTGGGGTCTGCCCTCTGCCTCATGCTTTTGATGCAACAGACATATTGTCTGAAGGTGAAATATTGACTGAAATCTGAAACACATTAAAGAGCATGACTTTCATATTCTTTAGTGGAAGTCATGTTCTTTATATGTGTAACTGTAGGTTCCCCCAAATAGAACTACAATTCCCAGAAGCATTAACAAACTACAGCTCCCGGGATTGAAACCATGAGCTTTAAATGAGCTTTAAATGTATGGCTTTATCTCTGAAATTTGTCAGTATGGTGCCTATTCTTATGGAATATATACAGTTCAAAATAATTGAAGAGTAACCCCCCCAGTGCTACAATTTCAGCCACATGACAGTATTCTAACAGGGTGAAAAAGTCACAAAGCTGTAACAAAAATTGGGAATCAACTTTAGAAGACAACATTATCCTCAACACTTCATAAATAATGCTGAAGTGTTTGTGCAATATTGGCACAAGCAAATAATAATGCTACTAACCAGACAAGGGAGTGCAATATCCACTGTTTGTTTACATGACCTTATAAAATGTTAAATCAAAGTCAGTGATGCCCAAATTCTTTGTGTTAATGCAAAGTGATGTTTTATTCCCATCAATAATAATATCTTTTACACGTACTGCTGGTTTCAGATAATCCTGCCTTTGCTATTACTAGCTTGATGGAAAGTTAAAATACATTATCAGTGGTTTATTATCTTACATAGCAGACAGAAATAAACTTTGTAAGCCAGCAATGAAATCCATATTGAATTGGCCATAGCACATAGGGCACATACTTATGAAAACAGCCATCAATATAGGGCAACAATTTATTGGTGTAACAATTTTCTGGAGATCTTATTAAAACAAAACAAAATGACATATTTAACATTTTCTTAGAGGCTGTGGCCTGGCTCAGACTTTCAGGCCAGCGAAAACATGACACAGGAGTCCTCTTTACACATATAATGCATAAAGGGAGTGCACACGATGACTGGGGAGAGAGGTCACACAGTTGCCCCCACACCAGGAATCATGTGACTGAGCTAGCCCAACAAGTCCAGGCACACAATATAAAAAATAGAAGAAGAGCCTCTATACACGAGCAGCTGCTCACATGCAGGGATTCTTCTGTTAAGATTCCTGCTCTGTGTTTGCAGTCATGAGATAGTTGTCTATCACATGACGGTGTATGTTTTCATTCCACAGTGTGGGAAGTGACAGAGACAGGATGTTTGTGTTGCTTTGTTCCATGAAGTGGGACTATTGTCCTTTGTTCTTTTACTCTTTGCTGTCTGATGAGAAAGAGGCAGGAGCTAAATCAGAATGATCCGAGTGTAAATAAGGTAGATTAGCCAAAATGCTGTGCTATTGGTTCTGTTACGGAAACTGTGAATACTCTGTGGATCCCTAAGTGTGCTAATGCCTTTTGGCATCAGTTGCTGTGGTGTTCAGGCTGAAGAAAGCTTTTGAAGCTCCTGAACGATCAACCAGGAGGGAGAGAACATGCCAGCCAGGCATGTGTCTCTGCCAGGGTCCTACGTGAGAGTAGGACGCTCCTAACATCATCTTCATAATTCCATGTCAAGCCTAGCCCAGATGTACAAGTGAGGGAAAGCCCATTGGTTTCCCTGGAAGCAGGGCTGGATTTAGGTTTGATGAGGCCCTAAGCCACCGAAGGTAATGGGGCCCTTTATATGTGATAAAAATGTTTTTTGGGGGCCCCAAGAGAGTGGGGCCCTAAACTATACCTTGTTTAGCTTATATGTAAATCTGGCACTGGGGTAGACTACTGTGATGGAAAAGTTTGTTTTGCTGGGCAGGTTGGGTCAACAAGTGCTTTCTTTATCTTTTTTCCTTGCCAGCAAATGGTTAATGAATGGCAGCCTCTGATTGGCCGGCGTTCCAGGAGAGGGGGCTGAAAAGGAGAGGATTTGGAAAGACAGGGTTTTTTAGGTTGGGATAGAGGTTGGGAGAATAGGTTGGGAGATAGCTAGGGAGATAGGGAGTAAGAGGAGAGAGAGTTGGTTCTGGGTAGAAACATCCACTCTGAGGAATATATCACAAGCTAGAGAAAGGAGTCTTAGTGTGAAGGACAGTGTGTGGTGTCCTGTAAGAGTAATAGGCCAGGAATTAACTGTGAGGCTGAGGCTGAGCCAGGAGAAGTAGAAGCTGTGAGAATACAGTCTATTTAGGACTCATTCAGTCAGGAAGGGAGAGATTCTTCTAGAAAGAGAAGACTCCCAAACCAGTTAAGAGGGGTGTAGTGATCCCTTGGGTCTGTTACTTGGAGTACCTCAGGTGCAGGGTTGTCAAAGGGGTGTATAACTGACAGGAAGTACCACCTTGTTTAAGAACTAAAGTATTAAGCAGCAACAGCTGTGCAACAACTGAGAAAGAACTGAAGTGAAATAGCATTATAATCTGAAGTATCCTATGTTTTACCCACTTTGTGTCATAAACTTTCTGTGTTCAATAAAATCTCTCGTTTATTTGATCAAATCCTGCCTGAGACTCCAAATTATTAAGTTTTCCCTCACACAAGTCCCCCACAAGATAATCTGGGGTAGTTTGTAGGAATTTGTGGAATTGGTTTTCTGTGAGGTGGGTGCACTATATTTAAGTGAGGCGCCAGGGGGGAAAGTGCCATTGCACCATGTTAACTACCTTGAGATGTGTGATGCTTCATTGGGGCAACTCTATTTACTCAAGTCACTATGGACAGCACATGTTGTCAGGCCTGTGTGTGCCTATGTCTTGATCCTAATCTCCACTACTTAGAGGAAATGACACTGTATATGCATAGACCATATGTCTGTGTTGAGCCTTGGTGTTGCCAATCCACAATATGAGCACATTTTTGCTGGCTCTGCCTCTGTTGCCAGGCAGAAAAACAACAACAACAAAAATACGTTATTGTCCCCATCCTTCATAAAATCCTGTCACAAAACGAAGCTGGGGTTAAGGCCAGGTACATATTTCAAAGAGAAAAAATAGTGGGATGGGGAATGTATGCCATCGAAATGCTTATTGCCATTAAGTAATAGAAGTTAGAATGTGAATTCCAGTTACTTTGAAACAAATTGGCTTTGATAGTTTTAAACTGCCTTTTGAACAAAGTGCTCACCTCCCGAACACGCTGGGCAAAACAGCCATCTAACATTTGGAATTGTACCCTTCAGTGTAGTGAGAAAATGCAACCGCTCCTCAGTTTCTGAAAGCTTAAAAGAATGGGCACATTATTTATGACACAGCATCTTCTTTATGTGATTTAGACAAAAGGCAAACACTTCATCTTGTGTTCAAAGGGAGCTCCCTCCCTCCCTCTCACTTTGTCCTCAGCAGTCCTGCAATTCATGTTGCTCACAGTCCTGTTCCTGCCATCTCTATTTCTTCAAAAATGACCAGTGCCTTGAGATTGCTGATGTAAATCAAAATTGTTTGCTTGGTCCAGCTCTCCCATAGTCGCTGAGTGTTCCTCGTGGAATAATGAGGTACATTTTTCTTAATTTCTCATTGCATTATGAATTCCTCAGTACCCAGCAAGAACATGATTAAAAATGTCTATACAGCTAGATGCATACCACGCTGTTTCGGAGGTCTCTCCTGTGTTGAAACAGCACCAGCTGCAGAACCAGCAACTCATTGAGCAACAATGGCTTGCTGCTGCTAGCAGGGAGATTTATTCCCAAACAGTAGCATGTCACTTCACTTCACCTCCAGCTCTGAAGGGGGGCGGCTTCAATTCTGCTTCCTGCAGGGATTAGTTGTAGAAATCAAGCTCCTCATGTGGAACTCAATCATGCAAATGTTCCAGTAACAACTCTACCTTCCCCACATGTGACATCACATATGATACTAACTGTGAGGCAGGTGGCCTTTACCTCGGACTAAGAACAGAGGCCGAAGGGTGGAAGGGCACCAGCAGCAGGAGGCCTGATTAGGGAAAGCGCACCTCAGTTTAAGAATGGTTTTGGTTTAAGAACAGACTTCTGGAATGGATTAAGTTCGTAAACAGAAGTACCACTGTATTGCCTGCACAATGAAGTCTAAGCAGTATACAATCAGTCTGGCAGCAGAGTCATTACCACTTACCAGGAGGGAAGGAGTGTGATACTAATGAGGTCAGAGATGTGTGGACACATTGGTGGAGCCAATCCAGTGCTCCCGTCAGTGTGCCTGTGCTGCCCTGACCACCTCTTTAGCTCTCCTCTTCCCCTAATGGTAAACAGCAGTGCTGCTGCTGCCAGAAGGCTACTCCATCTTACCAGGAGAGCCTAATTTCAATATCAATATGCACGGGATTCCCCGTAACATGGAAAGAAGTCAACACTACCAATGCACATGCATATACAAGCTCTTGGATTTAAAAATTGGAGGAACCCAAGCTGCTGGATTTGACCTTGTCAGATTGTTTTGCAGTCTGACGACGCTGCATATGACAATGTCTCTTTACTTAGCCACAATTCTGACAATGTTGACCTTCTCCTTCTTTCAGCTTCTTTGGTTTGCTAATATATATCAAGGCCATGCTGACCCTTCTAAGTCCCTAGTATAGAGCGTCAAAAAGACATTACACGGCCTCTTGATTAATTCAATAAAAATGAAATGTTTAAAAAGCATTAAGGTTTTATATTTGCATTAAACTTTACATTTCTCCCTCCAATTGTTAAACCAGCAGGATGGAAAACAGTTTATCACCTCTTGTGTAGATGTTCCCATAATGTTAGCATCCTAAATGACTTCACTCCACGCAGGTATTAAAATTAGAAACTTGGTGGCTTCTACCACTTTCTTTTCAAGCCGAGATCCACAGTGTAGCTTTCAAGGAAATGGTTTCATGCTTTGAGCAGTGTATGTTCAATGGCAATATATCTGTATTCTCTCTCTTTTTTAGAGTTCATTGCCAGTTTATGCAAATATTACTCACTGCTGTCAGCAAATCAAGCGAGGGCTCATCTTTTATGTAGCTACATTTCAAAAGTCAGAGAACAGCAGTATGAGCCACAAAGCGTTTTATGTTGTTTATAGCCACATTAATGCAATCATTACTGGCTGTTTAATTTTAATATATATGGGATATGTGTCTATAAATGTTTCACGAGGTTCAGAAGACATGAGATATGAAAAGAAAAGATATTGCAGCAGTTATAATCACACCGACTCAGGTGTTCTGATGGCATCATTTCAGCTGACCGTTAAAAAACAACAACACATATCTAAGGACATAACTGCAGGTCATACTTTTAGAAATGTTTTGGAAGGCCACCATGAGAGGAGAGAAGCTTCATACTTGTAGCAGCTGAGTGCTGGGGTGGAAGTACCCTCCTCACAGTGGTGTTACGGCACCTTAGCTAGTTAGGGCTAAAGGAGGACATGTGATGTTGGGCCTGTGAGCGCAAAGCCAGTCCACCCATAAGGCTAGGTGAGGTGGTTGCCTCAGGCAGCACCCCCTCAAAGATCATCACCACTATTTCACACACACACACACACAGCTTTGCCGCTGATTTCCCCAGCCTCTAGCAGCAGAGACTGGCAGCAAAGCTCTGCAGAATGCCTGCTGAGTCAGCTAGAGGGAGAGGCATTATGCCACCCAAAGTAGCTGCCGGGTAGGCGGGGAGATAATAATAATAATAATAATAATAATAATAATAATAATAATAATAATAATGTTTTCCCAGCCACTCTGGGCGGCTCCCAGAGTGTTTTTATCATTAAAAACATGATAAAGCATCAAACATTAAAAACTTCCCTAAACAGGGCTGTCTTCAGATGTCTTCTAAAAGTCAGATAGTTGTTTATTTCCTTGACATCTGATGGAAGAGCGTTGCACAGGGCGGGGGCCACAACCGAGATGGCCCTCTGCCTAGTTCCCTGTAACCTCACTTCTTGCAGTGAGGGAACCACCAGAAGGCCCTCGGAGCTGGACCTCAGTGTCCAGGCTGAATGATGGGGGTGGAGACGCATCTTCAGGTATATTGATTTGGGCCACTCTGTGTAAGGGTGCACTGGTGGAAGTGCTTAGTGTCACTGGTGCACCCACACAGCACCTGAGCTCACCACCGTCAAGGAGGGGGCCGCTTTCCCAAGTCCTCCCTCCAAGCTACTAATCAATCATACACAGGTACCGAATGGGTTACCAGTCTTCATTGGCTTCTTCTCTTCCACCAGCTACAGAACATCTAGCAGTAAGTCTAAAACATGGGGTGTTCTCTCCCTCCCCAGCAAGTTAACTCGAAGATTTATAAGGGCTGGGGAATGCTGGCAACCAGCTTTGGGCACTAATAGTTACCACCTGCCGGAGGAACCCCATCCAGCTCACAGGATCACTACTTCATGAGCACTCCAATTGGAGAACAGCCTTTGCCAACAGTGTCATGGGCTTTGAAGATGCTCAAACTCAGGACAAAAGGGAGAAACGTGCTAAGAGAAAGGCATGCTTGGCAAACCCTCACCGTGATCAGCTCCTGTCCAGAAACCAATGTCCCCACTGTTGAAAGAGGTGTGGATCCAGAACTGGCCTCCACAGTCACTTATGGACTCATTGTTAAAATCATGTTTATGGAAGACAATCTTACTCGGCTACGAGTGATCACCAAAGAAGAGGAAGAAGCCTCACACCAGTGTCATTCAGGTAAGATACAGGGCCACCAGTGTATGGAGGATGGCTTCGACCCACCTCACAGGCCACTGCTGCGTCATATACCCTTTCCCCCTTGTGGTGCTCTTTCTTCTGAGCTATTTGCATGGGAAATGGCATAAGGGGGAAGTCTTGAGATGCTCCTTTTCCCTGTGACAGTTTTCCCCTTCAAACTGTGGCCTAAGCGGTCATTCTGTGTAAAAGACAACATATCTTTCCGGAGAGACTGATTGTTCAAAGACTCTGGAAATTGAACTCTGTGAGGGGAACAGGGGTTTGTTAACAAATCCCAGCACCCTTAATAAACTCCTGTTCCCATGAATCTTTGGGGGAATACTTGACTAGTGATATAATACGGCTTTAAATGCATGGTGAGTATGAGGGCTTTCTGAAGTTTTATCCCTGTCTGGAGACACCATTTTCTCTAGATATTTGACTGAAATTGGAAAACTCGGGGGGCCCCTCCGTTGATGGTACTTTCCCACTTCTGTCTCCCCCCCCCCTTCCTTTCTCATACATATGTGTTTTCAAGAATGGGTGTGCTAACCAGGAATGGGGGAAAGAATAGAAAAGTAAGATATTAAACATGTTGACTTCAAAGTATGGAGCTTAGTGAGGTTCACTCCCTGGAAACTGAGCCTAGGGCTGGATCTATACTGATCTTAAAAAACGCTTATAAAAAGAAATGTTATATAGCTCTCAATGCAAGTTTCCATTGACTACTGTACATCTCCCTCTGGTGTCACATTACTATAACTCATTTATAACGTTATAACTCACAAGTATAGATTAGTCCTAGGATTACCATAAGGTTACCAAACGCCCCCGTTTCCTGGGGACTGTCCCCGGATTTACAAATCAGTCCCCTGACAAAATCCTATCAGTCCTGCTGAAGTTGCAAAGTGTCCCCGGATTCATTGAAAAAAAATCTGGTAACCTTAGATTACCACACAATCTTACACATGTGGTTTACTCAGAAATAGGTCCCATTTATAGGCGTTTAATCTCAGGTAAGTGGATATAGGATTACAATTTAAGCCAATCTTAAAGCATCTACATTTAGATCTATTCTGTCCAACTGAAAATGAAAGAAAAGAGTACATCAAGTTTGTACAAGAAGGAAGCTGGTCTCACTGCCAGTTAAACCATGGGTCCACATGGCTGTTGAATCTTTGGATTGAGAAGTGGGGACCAATAAGCTGGTCCTGGTGCACAGCTGAGAATCTCGGCTATAATAATGCAACAAAATGAATTGGAACTAAGATAACAATAAATTGGGAATTTATTACATTTCAGGGTTGGGGTGGAATATATTCCAAGCAGCTCATAAAGTTATTAGCAAAATGAGCACATCAACTGATATTCAGTTAATAGACCTCTTAATTTACTTGATATAATTCTCATTTGAGACACTATTTTTGGTAATACCTTCTTTATGAATAAAACGTTTCATACATTTGAATTGTAAATCTAAAAGAAATGCTGTCGCAAATGGATGGAAACAAAAGAAAGATTTCCAAGTAATTTTTTATTTAATCATCCCTGGCTTTTTTATTCCATGATATAGTCTAATTGCAGAATCTTCTCATCCTCTTAAAAATAAGCCCTTTAATGGCGAAATCCACCCTATTGTAGATAAAGGAGTAGGTGCCATTACCTTTTCATAATAGCAGCTAAGACCCTTTTTATGTTCTTCGTTCTATCCCATCACATCCATGCTCTTGACAAAAGAATGATTTCATTCAATGAGCTTCAGTGAGGTATTTAACTGAACATCCAAAACCGGCAGGTTTTAACTGATTGAGGTAAAAGAAGTCCCCCAGCCCAAAGGAAAGCAGCACAAAGCATACTTTGAGTGACACTGGGCTTTTCAGAAAGATTTGAGAGGTGAGTCTTCCTTTTGCTGAGTGTATCTGGCAAGCCTGCTGCAAAATAAGTCACCTGCATTATCATTTGGAAAGAAAGGCCAAAAGAGAAGAAGGAAGGAAGAAAAGAAACCCATGAAAGCATTTATACTTGTGTGGAAGTTCATACCAAGTGCCAGGAAGTACGCTCCCAAGACTTTAATTTGTTCTCCCCCAACTTCCATTATTGCGCAAAGCTGAATCAAAGAAAAGAGCCACTCTTTTCTATAATCCTTCTCCAAGTCCAGACCTGGAGAAGGATTACATCAAGATCCTGCTCCTTCTACACTGAATAGGGCTCATAACGTGTTGTTTTATTTATTAGATGAATTCATATAGCTGTCCCATGACATAAATTATCTGGGCAGCTTGCAAAAAAAAATACAAGACTTGGAATACTGTGTTAAAAAGTAGAAACCATCAAAAACTAAAAACGCAACCATCAGAAAATCAGAATGTATACAACAAGGCACAACCCCCATTGCCCTGGTCACTGCTGTGGCTCCACATGACCGTGATAAGGAAGTCCTTTGAGGCCCTTGTCCACTCTTGTGAATGGACAGGTTAGTTTAAAATTCACAAATAAAAAAATGAATAAATGGATGAATAATAAACAGGCGCTGGTTTAAAAAATGAAAAGAGGAAGGAGAAGCCAGACAGCATGTCTGAATAAGGGAACGACCACGACTAAAAAACATTCAGCTTGTTAGTGTGTTCATTTGCAAGCCCAGTTGTGGATTTGGAGTGAAGTTAGGTTCACAGGACAGATCAGGGAACCTTTTCTGGTCACTGTTAAAATGGTATGTTGGTCGAGACATTTAGCAAACAGAATGAAGAGTTCTGTGGAATCTTGAAGGCTATCCTCTGTTTTGCAACACCAGCTTCTTGAGCTAGAGGCTGCTTCACCAGAAGCAAAAGTGAAATATGAAAAGATAGGCAACTTTGTCTCCCTGTTTATGCTTCAAGATGTTATAGAATGGAGAGAGGCAATAGTGTCCTACACCTGCACTACAACTCCCATAATCCTTGGCCATTGGCTATGTTGGTTGAGGGCTTATGGGAGCTAGATTCCAGCAGCAGCTGGAGAACCACAGATTTCCCACCATGGAAGTTCTCCAGAACTTCCATGCTATCATTTCCATTGTGTTCCTTTGCTATATAACCCTTCAACTGGCAAAGTGAAGGAAAAGTTGCTTTCTTTGCTCTCGGCATACGACTTGGCGGCACTCATGCATTGATATAGTGTCATTCTTGTCATCCTGCCAGGCTAAAATAGGCATCCAAATTTTTGGCTTGGAGAGAACAGGATTCCCTGTTTTTGAGTGCCTAGAAAGCCTTCGTCATAATGTAGTTTTTGGCTGAGCATGCCTATACCTTCTCTCCCAAGTGCTTCAACTTCTATCTGTGTCTATGAGGACACACATGCAGAACAGCTTATATATTTAATCGCTCCCGTGAACTTTTACCGTCTGGCATATTTATGTGAGGAGACGTATGCAGCACAAACATTTCACCATAACAATAAAACGTGTATGTCCCCCACAAGCGCATCAGAATGAAGACACAAAGCAGTAACTGAATGTGTCACATTTCTGTTGCACATTTCTGTTGCACATAGGGATTTGCAATGAGCATCAAAGTACCTAGCAAACTTGATCCAAGTACAAGCACTCTACAACTGTTCCTTCTTGTTGTTTGCATATTCATTCCATGTCCAGAATCTAAGGATAATCAGTGCCTTTTTTTCTGGTGGTACTCAATGGTACACAGTACTGGCACCTTCCCCCAGAAATCTTGTGAATGGAGGTTGGGAAGAGCAAGCAAGCAACTGTGATTAAAAGGGGAGTTTACACAGAGTTCCATCACAGCGAACAGCAAGATGAATAATGTAGGTTTTGTCAGAAGCTAAACTGCAGCAGAAGACAAACAGTGTTGCATGCAATGGACAATAGGACAGAATGGAAACTGGTGCCTTCTTATATTTGTAAGTGGAGCTACATCAAACCTTACATCTGACTAGGGTTCAAGAGTCCTGTGCATCACTGCTCTGTGAAGGAATTTTCCTTCAAAGTCCTGTGACAAACTAATGAGGTTTCCAATGCGGTCAAGAGAGCAGCAGATAAAACCTTAATGACACCTCCTTCCTCCCAGAGTGAGCTGATGGCTAGATTTAGTCAGCAGGTCATAAATTGATTTTCTGCATCCTTGAGGTCAGGATCGCAAACACCTCAAATTCGGAGCTCACTTTTTTTATGTCTCACTGCACAAACAAGCTCATCCATTTTATCGCCTCATTATTAGGAACTGACAATAAGTCACTGGCCTCGATTTTTCTGTCAATAGCATCTCTCCTTTTGCAATTTTACAAGCTCCAGTTCAAACAGCGCAAGCAGGATTTGTGGTTTGTGACATAGTTGTAAAAATGTGAACTAAGTAATATGCACAATTCCTTTATGAGGGGATTTTTTTGTTGAAATATACATCCTTTTGGTTTGGATTTTGAATTGAGATTATGCAAAATGATTATATTATACGCCCTAATTTTGTCATACTTAAAAACACTATTTCTTGTTTAGGTGAGGCAAATATACTGGCATTACAAAAGGGTTTGACTTGAAGAGGAAAGATATTTCATATCAGTTATGATACTTATTCTTTCATTATTACTACTTTTATTAATATTACTACTGCCGCTACTATTTGGATTTTTATTCCACCTTTCCTCACAAAGTTGTGGCTCTTCACTTTTGCTTATCATTATTATCTGTTTGATACAGTTCATGTTTTATACCAAAACACATTGCCTGTTGGTGGTGAGAGTGTTAGTTTTAGTCTTGTAACTAGCAATCTGTTCCTGTTTTTTTGTCCATACTGTAGCCTTTAAAAATAACAAAACAAAAGAAAAGTGAATGAGCATACTCTATCAGGTAAATAAGCTAGTTCACTTCAGATATCACAGCAACCGTGTACCCCAACACATGAAAGAATGTATAGGAAGGAATGTACTATTTGCCCTTCTTGGATTGGAAATTGACTATATGGAGTTGGGTCCTATATGATATCGACCCCTGCAGCGTGAGGAATGCAAAGGCAGAGCACTTGCTCTCATGCCCCCATGCCACACCTCACCACTAGATTTATAGTTAAAAAGGGGTGGGTTATTTTTAAAAATCACGAGGTACCTCGAGGACAATTAGAATTGTGCTGCAAGACCAGATAGATAACCATCTGGTTGAGAATTCCTTAGAAACAACAAACTGTAAACATTAAAATATTTTAAAATAGAGAGATTCTTCATATTGGTCAGAGTTTCACTGAGAGCAGTAAGAATAGAATCTTACATCTACTGTTAAGCATTATTCAGCCATTAATGTTACATCCACCGAGAGCTGTGAAGAAGAAAACTCAAGCTACAAAATATCACACAGCCAGAGAAGATGACTACTGGGCAGATCAATTATGTCACTTGTATACCATGACTAAACCCACAACAACATCCGTCTCTTGAGAAATGACTCTGCCCAAAGGTATCATGTATCATTGTGTCCCTCTTGCTCTTCTAGAGTTTCTGCATGTTTTGCAAGGGTCTTACTTCCCCTCTAAATATGCTACAGGATGGCCGACTGACACTTGTGGGACAAATCTGAAGGAGTTATATGCAGACCCCAGTAAACCCCATCAAATGTTAATCAAAGTGTGGCATAATTCTTTTATGTCACAATTTCACTCATGTGGGAAAGGGAAATTGATGTTTTCAACTTTTAAGAGAGAGAGAAATCCACCAGTTAAAAGCAATGATGTCACTGAAACTTGCAATTACCTGGTTCAGAATAACAAATTTGCCTAGCACTCAGAAAGTCTGCAAAGTGAAAATTGCTTGTTTACAGTTTTTCTGAAGTTTGGAATGAAAAATGGGGCTTGCAACATTTATTTAAAATATGTTTAAATTGGTTTTAAAATCTCATTTATTTTTTATTCTAAATCCAGATAGCAATTGCTGCTCACACAGAGCTAAGCTAAATAGTAAATCTCTCCAAGAGGGATTTGTAAAAGCTCCAGAGACAAGAAGGCAAGCCCAGTCAGAAGGGCATAAGAAAAGTCCTGCAGGATCATATCCACCCAGCCCAGCATTCTGTTCCCACAGTGAGCACCCAGATGCCCATGGGAAGCCTGTAAGCAAAACATGAGCACAAGAGCACTATTCCCACTCATGCGCCTCTGCAACTGGTATTCAGAAGGACACCATCTCCAAAACAGTTCCCAGGCTTTACATGGGAGTTGACTGGGAACTGCAGCTCCAAATGCGTGTTTGAGCTGACTAAGCTCTGGAAAGCTCCTTAACTCAGTGGCGTAGTGTGGGGGGTGCAGGGGAGGCCGGCCGCACCGGGTGCAACATCTGGGGGTTAGGGTTAGGGGGCACAAATCCACGGGTTAGGGGGCGCAAATTACTTGCCTTGCCCCGGGTGCTGACAACCCACCCTACGCCAATGCCTTAACTCAAGCAACCAGACGCTTATGGTGGCCCTTCCCTTAGCCAGTGTTTTTGTGACTGTTTTCACATCAAGCCATGGCAACCTAGGAACACCTGTTATATGGAATTAGGCATTGGTCTAACTAGCTCACGATGGTTGAAGGTGGCTGATAAAGGCTTTCCAGGGTATATAGCAGGAAACTCTCCAGGTCAGGGATAGAACCTGTGACCTTCTGCACACAGGGCAGATGCTCTACCACTAAGCTATGACAGTGTGCAATAAGAAAATTGAGGAGGCTGGTCAGTGGGAGGTGGGAGGTGTTGACCTAAGTCAGCTTTCCCCACCAAGATTCTAGGTGCAGAAACAACATAGGGTGCAGGATCAGGACATGGGTCCATAATGATTCAAAGGTCAGAATCCAAAGGAACCACACAACAACTTCTACTGATCCAGTGAGATTTTCAATTTTCAATAATAATAATAATAATAATAATAATGAAAGAGCAACTTTGAAATGAAGAACACAGTGTCACCTCACAAACTCCAGGAAATTTCCCCTCAGGTTTGGAAGCAGTTTGCCACATGGCTTGAAAGACCGCTTTTTGGGAAATGCAATCCTCATTCCTGACACAGAGAACAATATATGCCAACGTCTTTGGCACACTAATCTGCCACCAGGCTACCATAGCAGGCTTAATGCTATAGGTTGAAATGTTGCACCAAGACAACTATTGTCGTCCCAACCCACAACCCCGCAAAATATTTATTTAGGACTTGGCAAGGAGATGAAAGCAGGATGCCTCCCGGCCATGCCGTGGTTTAAACGGCAAGCAGCCACGCCCCCCCAGATTCGCCGATTGGTCAGCTGGGGGGGCGTGACGCAGCTGGGAGTCACAGTGACACAGGTGGCATCCCTCTGCCCTCCCGCTGGGTCACTGGGAAGTCCTGGGTGCCCTCCTACAACACTGCCCCCTGGGGCAGGGGAGCGGACTTTCCCGCTCTCCTCCATTCCAATCCCTGTGAGCAAAACCTTGGCAATGGATAAACAGCAAAAATGAATCAAATGAGATATTTCTTCTACATCAAGACCTTGCATGCCTTTCATTTCTTTTACAGCCAGCACCCTGGCAATTCCCGATGCCATTTTACTTGCTGCAGGCAGCAGCAAAGTGTCATTGGCAACAGCTTTCTTCAGCTGTGCGGGCCTGTGTGTGAAGTCAGTTGGGACCCAGTTGAGAAAACTTGTTCTACATGGGATTGATTTTCTTACATCAACCAAACCTGTGGGCCACATACATATGTGGCTGCCCCTTTTGCTGCCACGCCATTCTAAGGTTGCCAAAGTTTAGCTGCTCCAAATTCTTGCAGAAATTATTGTTAAAATCCTGACCTAGCAACCAGGTGTTTAACAGCCAGAGACTAGCAGGTTCTTTCATGAAAATATTAGTCTTCTCAGTTCAGGAGGCAGAAGAAAGCCAAAACATGATCTCTGAATTTTGCTTTCCCCCTGCCCACACACTCCTTAAACCAACTAGTTTTTCCAGAGGCAGACATTTTAGGAATTCCAGCTCTGTACTGACTGCCGGAAGGCAAGAAACAAATGAAAACATGAGAGACAAGAAAAGAAAGAACCAGATCTTGACATTTAGTGAGACAAAATTCAGGCCAGTTGGTATATATTTACTCTAAAGTGAGAAATGGGGGTATCAATCAGTTCCGTTTAGTGATTGACAGTTCTGCCAAGGCCATGAATTCAGGCTGTCAGCCTGAAGAAAGATGTAGAGTACATCCATACCTCATATTGAGTGGAAATAATTCATAGACAAGATGGGACTGTATCATCACCTCAAATCATATGTCTCTAAACATAGTCAGGGCCTTCTCTTGCTAAACTCGCTTTGATCTTTGCCCACCGAAAGAAGGGTGAGAAGGGGGAACCCCTGGCTTCTGAGAGGAGAACAATTTATTATGCATGATTTGCTTTCCATGCACCTCTTCACCCCTTTTGCAACCAGTGCAAGTTGTGTCAATATGATTGATTAGGTCCTTTTGGCTTTGCTTACCAGGCCACAATGAGTAGCTTTGCTAACCAGGCCACAATGAGTAGCATCCTTTCAGTGCAGGCTGAAAGGATTGAAAAGCTTGTAGGAAACTGGTGAGCACCCAGGTGAGTGCTTCAGTACAGCCCCTTGGCTGGAATGTGCCCTTGGACTGTAAAGTTGTCTCTTGCTTGCCTGGATGGAAGAGGGAGAGATGTGCGAGGGTGTCACATTTTCATGGCTGGGATGGAGCTGGTTGTGAGAGAGGCAAAAGTCACACACCTTTCTCTTCACCTTTCACACTGAGAGCCAGTGTGGTGTAGTGGTTAAGAGCGGTAGACTCGTAATCTGGTGAACTGGGTTCGTGTCTCCACTCCTCCACCTGCAGCTGCTGGGTGACCTTGGGCTAGTCACACTTCTCTGAAGTCTCTCAGCCCCACTCACCTCACAGAGTGTTTGTTGTGGGGGAGGAAGGGAAAGGAGAATGTTAGCCGCTTTGAGACTCCTTACGGTAGTGATAAAGGGGGATATCAAATCCAAACTCTTCTTCTTCACCTATATTTGCCCTTGGCCCACAGGCACGTGCTCTCCCCAACTCCTGAGGTTCCCCGTGAGCTTACTGTCATCTCTCCGCTCTTCTTCCTGGTAAATGTAAAGGTAAAGGGACCCCTGTTGCTGAGAATGGCCACGGGAGGGGGGAGAATTCATCACACAGAGGCTTCGCATGTTTGGTTTTCCCACTTTTGGAACAGAACATTTTATGAAGAAGGAATCGCACACACCCTTTTCATAGTAAGGTAAAGGTAAAGGTAAAGGGACCCCTGACCATTAGGTCCAGTCATGACCGACTCTGGGGTTGTGGCGCTCATCTCGCTTTATTGGCCGGGGGAGCCGGCGTACAGCTTCCAGGTCATGTGGCCAGCATGACTAAGCTGCTTCTGGCGAACCAGCTTACGGATACACTGTTTACCTTCCCACCAGAGAGTTACCTATCTAGTTGCACTTTGACGTGCTTTTGAACCACTAGGTTGGCAGGAGCAGGGACCGAGCAACGGGAGCTCACCCCGTCATGGGGATTCAAACCACCAACCTTCTGATCAGCAAGTCCTAGGCTCTGTGGTTTAACCCACAGTGCCACCTGCGTCTAACAACCACATCTAACAACCACGTCTCTTCTTCCTGGTAAGCAGCAGTAATTGGGCTGTTGGGAGGCTGTCACAGCAGTTCTGCCCTACTGGGCCAGCTGCCCTTGGAAGTGATAGATCACTCTTGCCAGAAGTATGAACTGATGACCTGCGGAGGGATTCTGAATCAGGCCAAGGACTGTATTCACTTAGAGCCCATCATCGTCCTAGAGAACATGTGCATATATGAAAACAATTTTACACTGATGAACATACATACATGAGCAGAATCCATTTTGGACATTGTCCAGGCAATGTGCATAGCCGACAACTACAAGTGATGTCAGAAAATGCATAGACATTCTATACATGAACTCCCCTGAGACCCCCAGGTATAGGGCAGTATATAAATAATAATAATAATAATAATAATAATAATAATAATAATAATAATAATACATGTCGGCCCAGTCAGTATAGTTGCCAGGTGATGCCAGAGAATGTGAATTCAATCGAGAGATTCTGTACATTGACCAATCAATATGCACATCCATGTGGTTATCAGAGAATATGAATTTTGGACAATGTTCAGTTAATGTAGGTAGGATGTTGGAGAATGTGCATAAATGACTCGAGATACCACAGGTCATACATACCCCACTGCTTACTCTCAGTTTAGGTCTATAATAATGCTGGTTGCAGATTCACAGGGACTTGGGCATGCTGCTCTCAATAGTGCCCCCATCCTGAGGGCACCAATATCCTTGCCACTGTAGCGCTGTCAGTTTTCTTGCCACTCCCTCTAGACAGCTGCTTATCTTGTCTCCTTTCACTGCTTGCTTGTTCAGGCAGAGCAAATGAAGAGGCAGAAACAGGAAGACAAGAAAACTTCCAGGATTGGCTGTGCCCCCACATCCAGGAGAGGCCTCTGCAGGTGCCCCACAATCCCAGCCCCATTGGCCCTTTTAAAACCACTAAAATGTTTCCGAGGCAGCACTGGATGTCAGTCAATATTTGGCTGGCTGGAAAAGAAGCACAGATTGAATTATGAATGAAGCTAGAGCTCTTGGCACCTGAAAAATGCAACACAGCCAGGGGGGTTACCATTGGTGGAATGTGTGGGACAGGTGGTCTCACCTCCTCTGTGTCTAACCTACATTAGGATGCTATTTTACAGAGTTATTTCTTTCATAAAACAATGGGAATTTTAAATGTCGCTAAGGAAAGGCTTTTTGAGAAACTCAGCAAACTGACCGTGGACAAATGCTACAACAGCAGCTTCATTTTGAAGGTGCATTGCAAAAAATAACAATAAATACTTCTAGAAGTTAAAGAAACAAAACCAAAAAGGTGTAAGGTATAAAGAGCTGTGCTGAAAATGTTTGGCTCAACTTCAGAAAGAACTCTGTAAACTACATGTCCCAGGATGAAGGTAAGTAAATTCAGGGTTTTCTTAAACAGTATTATTTAGAGGCAATGGATGAATCTTTCAATTTCAGCTTCTTTCATTTTTTCCAATCCTATGTTTAGTTTGTCACATTTCCACATCAGTTTGGAAATTTTTAAAAAGAAGTTGTCTCAAGAATTCATCTGCATTTTATCGTGTGTTTTTCCAAATAGACACATTTTTGCATGCAGTTTTGCCTAAACTAATGCAATTGTCATTACTGAGTGCATTTTTTATGGATGCTTTCTCCTAATAAGCTCATTTTCATAGACTTTTTTGGGTTGAAGATCTGCTTCACAAAATTCAGAAAAGTGTTCATGCTGAAGGATAGCTGCAATTTGGTACAAATTCAAATTAGGTAGATTTGCATTAAAATGCGAACCAAATTTCTCCCACATCCCTAGCATCAAGTACCCCAATTTTTCATTTGACAGAAATCCCAAAATACATTCAGGAATTGGCCCTGGTGCAGGTACATGGTAATGCATGGATCAAAAACAAAACATAAAAAACATTACTGTTGAAATTGTCAATATCTATTCAAACACCACTCCATCATGGCACTCATTGTCCCCACATCCAATAGACCCATATCTTTCTCTACGTGGAAGAACCAGTAGCTTCAGGAGTAATGCAGAAGCAAAGCATTATTGTTGTCATCAGGGCTGAAATATCCACGATTTTGACAGGAAAAATTCATTGTGGTATATTTACAAAGTGTTTGATCGTTAAATTGATCACCAATTGGCCAGGAACATCAGTGTATCAATTTTAGGAAGCATTAAGCTCACTCTAAATGGACTTCAGTATCCCTCAGTGATCTCAGTACACAGCCAAACCTTACTGTCTGATTCCTGAATGGCTAAGTGAACTCTAGGAGGTATAAAACTGAACAGCAAAGGGGAATAACAGTAGCTACAAGGAGTTGTGAACATACATGAAAACAACATGTTGCTACAATTGGTCCTTTTAAAGCAAGGAAGCAAATTAGGAGAAGATATGGTTCAGTCCTGAAATGTGTGTGTGTGTGTGTGTATTCCATTTGTTATTATAGTTCATAATTTATTTTATTCATTTTAAACACTTGCAGGGCACTTTTTAGAGTCCGCTCTCCCAAGTTGGTTCCTAACATATGAATTAGCAATATAAAACCATCAAATATCATCAAAACTGTTTGTTATTTCATAGTGGAAACAATAAAATGTGATAGCCCTATTTGGGAATGGAAATCATTTTCGATTTGAAAAATGCTTCAGTATTAACCTGCAATGTATGGGAATCTCTCAGATGAATCCCCATTGTCTAGCATCATTTGGAAGCTATTCATATTGTGCAGGCAAAATGTACTATGCAACTAAATATTCAATTAACCTTGCATCAAATCAATGCGACATTTTCACTTTTTTACTATAAAAATCAGAAGAGGTGGCTCACACTAGTCCTCTGTTTGAAAGTCTATTCTCATATTTGCAATCTCAGTCATTAACTTAAAATGTGCATTAATGGGATGATGGAATCATTTTGCCATTACTTCAGTCACTTTGGCAGAAAGTTACTCCTTTTCATACATCATTTGCTGCACTGTCAATCCATTCTTTCACCATGACCAGATGATTGCTATTCATCACATTTACAATTTTACAGCTGGGGGAATTAGACAGACTTTGGCCATTTTGTCAAAGAGATAATTCTGGCCATTCTGGTGATTGCAGCAATAAATAGAATTTGGATAGGATTGAATGGGTGTTTTGGAAGGAAGTGACCTTTTGAATGTAGAATTATTGCAAAGTATGTCCACACCAAAAGTTTTGGTGCTGTTCAAAATCTGCCCGTCTTCTAAGTAGAGATACCAACAACGTTCTCTGGAGACACACCTGGGATTGTGAAAACTCACCTAAAAGAACAGGTGAGCTTTAAAAGCCCCTGAACACACAGCTACCTCTAGTTTTGAAATCTGACCTTATTAGCTGGATGGCCTTTGCTGGGTTTTTCTCTCTCCCCTTCAGTCTTAGTTTTAACTGCACTGTACAAGCTGATGGAGCTGCTTCAGCACATTGGTTCATATTGGGGGAAGAAACACTGTTGGTTCTCAGCAGGTGTCAGGCAGTTGATTGACTTATAGTCCTTTTATTACAGGGTCATGTTGCAAGTACAAATACACAGCTCTCCACAAGGAGAGCAGTTGGCTAGTCAAATCATCCTTCCAGCTTCTGCAGCATTTTGGGTGCCAATGGGAAGTTCCTCCCTCCCTCTGGCTCCTTTGCTCCCTGATACATTCAGACCTCCTAGTTCATAATGAAGGGGGTTCCCCATACTCTCAAGTGACGTGTCAACTAGCTGCTCCCTCCCTTCTGGTTCTGTTGTCATTATCTCATAACTGGGTAACTCCTCCCTAAACTGTTCAGCTTCTCTCTCTCTCTCTTTGCTTCTGAACATGCTGTGGACAAGGGAGGGGGGCGATTCTTCCCCATCCCACTCTCCACCGGAGAGAAGCTGGTCTGCCATAGAATGCATTCCCCAGTTCTCGTCTTCAGACCATTCCCTGACAGCAGGAGCTGGGCTAGTCCCCCTTCCACCAGCTTCAAATGTTGTCCCTAAAGTGCATCCCAGTAGAAGATAATGAAACTTCCTTTGCTCCATTAAGCTTGCAAAATTTGGAAATTGGGGGGCAGACTGTATATCCATTTCATTTATATATATATCTGGCACTAATATCCCACCAAGACTTTACATTGGCATAGACAGTAGGGAGAATCCCAGAGGCTGGAATAGGTAGAGAAGCCTGATGGGCAGTTTTTGGCATGCCTAGGCTTGAGATATGCCCCACCCACCTCTCTAAGGCTTAAAAAAATCTCTTCTGCCAACAGAATACAACTTTGCTTTGCAAAAGGGAATTTTTGGATCTGAATCCATAATATTATTTGGAATGCAAATTATAGTTAACGTGTCTCATTTTTGTTTGGTCCTTTTACTCCTCTTCCTTTGTTAACAGAAATATTTCCTGAGAGCCTTTGCAAACAGCAGTGAAGCTCATCCTTTGCTTCAATGAGGGATCCTTTGATCAGTGCGCATCACCGTAACAGAAGGTGATGAGGGCAATCTTCCCAATTTCAAGAATAGTGCTTCATTACTTCTATTTTATGAGAAAATGCATTTGGTACAGTCAGCTTAGTTCCTCAGCTTTCTTTTTTTCAGTGATGCTTAATTGCACTTGGTTACACGATACAGGCTGGTTTAGAGTTAGCGCATTCAGTCCCTGTGGGACATTTTACTAGTTCTGAACTATTACTATCAATAATAACACGATTTTGGACCCTGGATGACTGCTTGCTTCAGCTTCCATGTGATTCTGAAAAAAAATGTCTTGCCATGATTTAGATTTCATAGTTTAATTCTTCAAGTCATTATGCCAATAAGCCAGATGGAATCTACTGTTTTTATTAGTTATCTGAATTTTGATCTCATTTTGAAATACATTGCAAGCACACTTTGTGTTGCACCACTTTATTCAACGAGAACTGTGCAGCTACTTTCAAAACTGCAAACTTTGTTTCTGGATTCTTCATATATAGGGCCTATTACTTCTTACTCCATATAGAGTAATAAAAATACTATAGTATACTGTATGTGCTGACCCAGCTAAGATTCTGCCAACATTTCCACTATAAAATGGTATTCCATTAGGAAAATTTTTGCTTTTTCAATAAACGAGAACAAACAACAGCTTTGGGGAAAGCTTTTCTGTGTTTTTGCTTTTACATGGGATGCTGTAGCTTGTAAGTTTGATAGCTCAATTATTTGCTGACTTTGCTTTTGAACTTGAGAAGTCAGACCTTGCTTGCTTGCTTGCTTGCACCTTTCTCCTTTTTCTTCATTTTTTGCAAAAGCCAAATATAATAAGTCGATTAAAGGAGAATCTTCCTCATGTAGTGGCTAACTGAGCATTAGAACATTAGAAGAGACCCCTGGATCAGGCCAATGGCTCATCTAGTCTACCATCCTGTTCTCACATTGGTCAGCTGGATGGCTATGGGAAGCCTGGAAGCAGGACCTGATTATAACTGAGCCCTGCTCATGATCTCCAGCAGCTGCTATTCAGAGGACTATTGCTTCCAACAGAGCAGGGAGAATATAGCTAACATGGCTAGTAGCCACTGATAGCACTGTGGTCTAAACCACTGAGCCTCTTGGGCTTGCAGATCAGAAGGTGGGCGGTTCAAATCCCTGCAACGAGGTCAGCTCCTGTTGCTCTGTCCCAGCTCCTGCCAACCTAGCAGTTCAAAAGCATGCCAGCGCAAGTAGATAAATAGGTACTGCTGCGGCGGGAAGGTAAAAGGCATTTCTGTGCATTCTGGTTTCTGTCACAGTGTCCCATTGCACCAGAAACAGTATAGTCAGGCTGGCCACATGACTCGGAAAGCTGTCTGTGGACAAACGCCAGCTCCCTCAGCCTGAAAGCAAGATGAGCACCACAACCCTAGAGTCGCCTTTGACTGGACTTAACCGTCCAGGGTCCTTTACCTTACCTTTTTTACCTTACCCCCCCCCCACAGGATGGAATAAGTTCAAATATATTCCCACTGCTTGCTCACACATGACTGGATGATCAAAGGAAGTGCTGAGGACATATGTTACGGCAATGGGTGTAGTTAGCTTTACTTTTGCTCAGAAGCAGAATACTGTACCAAACCTATCCTCAAAATGAATTCCATATTTTACACCAGAAGCAATCTGAAAGGAAAACACACTATAATGAAATGCCCCCCCCCCCAAGAATATAGTCTGGGTTCAAATATAGCATGGACCATGGAAGTAACCTTCAATTAAAAGAGCTAGCTTATGTACTGCTGCTCCTTGGGTAACTTCCATCCATGGATATTGCCAGAGCAATCTCAGCTGTGTTGTTGAGAAAGCCATAAAAACAGACAGTTGCACCGCAGAGCCTTCATGTTGTGGTTCGAGGGCCCGACCCCCGCGAAGTGAAATGAAGACACAAGGACATGTGATATAAGGTTAATGGGCTAGAAAAGGCCACAACTTTATTGATTACAGCAATGAAAAGGTATTGGCTTAGGCATTGGATCGAAACAAGTGGGTTTATTCACCAGGGGTTCATCACCTGTTGATGCTAATTCAACTATAGGCTCACCCCTGCTGTCACCGCGGGTCGTGCCATGGCCTCCCGCCAAGCAGGCATCGGACAGAATACACGACCGCCAGATTCCTTTAACGGAATACCCCTAAAAAATGAAGGCATAGGCGATGGCCACACCTAGCACTTCGACACACCACAACACATTATTCCAATGCCTAACCTACCCACCAATACCACAAAAGTTGTGACGATTGCTACGAGGTAGGCGAAAAAACCAAAAAGCCTATTGCCAAGACGGTATTCACACTCAGACCTCGCTGGTGGTGGAGTGACCATGTGCTGGGCAAAGGAACAAGCTGCAGCTTAAGAAAGGTAATTCGCACTTAAAACGCCCAAACAAATCCAGCACCAGGAGTGGGGGAAAATAAAAGGTTAAATGTAGGTTTTTACACAGAAAAGAGGACACAGCAAGACAGCAAGGCAAACTTGGGTGCCTAGGTTTTTAAAAGCAGTAAAGCAATGAGCGCACGCAAGCCTCCTAAATTTAAAAAGGCAAGCCAGGAACCAGACGGCCTCCACACACACAAACACCCCCCAACTCCAAACCTCATGGCTGAGCTCTTCCCTACAATGACTCCTGACTCGTGATGGGACGACGACGAGGAATGAGGAATGAGGCCAGGGAAAGGCTGACGCTGCAGCAAAAGGCTGCTGAACACGCCCCCACCGCGGCACCTGGTTGGGTAGCCACCGGGGGGCGTGAGCGCCAGCCAGGTGAGCTGGAGGCAGGGGGCAACGCCCCCTGCTGGGCGGTGCTCGGGCTCCAGCCCACAACCACTCCCCTCTCTTTCAGGGAGGAGAGTCTTTCTAATAAAGAATGCAAAAAATAAAAAATAAAAATCCAGAAAATAATATTCATCTGGATACTGAATACTTTTAATCTTCTGCTATCCATGTCTGGGGCACGTTCCATACAATAAGGGGAGGTCAGTGCCAACTCCAATCTGCAGGGAAAGATCACTTGGGGGAAATGTCTATACTGTACACCTCCCCCACCCCCCAAAAATACATAAATGATCTCACAAAACCCTGTTCTCATTCAAGGAGAGAAATCTAGGGAGCAGGAACAAAGTTTCTTATGGTGGGCTCCTGCCCATCTGCTGAAAGATGTCAGCGGTTGCTGCTAACTGGCCTGGCGCAGAGATCTTGTGTCCTACTTTACAGAGGCCAGTCCTCTTTGGAATGTCAAAGGACAACACTTCATTTGAAGGTACTGTCTGTTTTAAATCCAAGTCAGGTTTAAATATAAAGAACTATCTGAATGGACAGCAGGGGCTTCAAACAGTTAATAGCCGGGCAGCAGACTGAGCAGGCAAAATTTTTCACCTTGTCACATTATTCCCTGTTAAAGTGAAATGCATTGTATTTTTATCTCAATTATAGTTATTATAGCTAAAATTGCATTTATATGTAAAAATTAGCACATGCAAAATCTGTGACCAGTTTTTGCCCTCTCTTTGGATGGTGTCCTTTCTCTTTGTTTGATGTGTCTGTGACTACCCTAGTCCTCACCCACCTGTAGCAGCTATTACTTTACTTACCCCCGAGAAAGAAGAACAGGAGTTAGCAAATTGGGTTCTTTTGGCCTTCTAAAAGGGTACATGCAAAATGGCTTCAATATATTGTGAGTGGAAGCATGCAGAGCAAACGGGTTAGTGGCAAATATTTGGAAAGTGGAGCAACTTGTCTGTCAGGCACAGTTGTATGACGCATGACAAGATGCAACTCTTCTTCTTGCAGCTGCTCGAATGGAAGCCACTCAGCAATGGGAAACAGCCTAGTGGTGGTATCCTGCAAAAAAACTTCTGCTGGGATTTCTACTTGTGCATTGGAATTTCCCCTCTCTCCTTTCTCTCTGTGCTCTCCCCAAACCCGCTCTGGAGAGTTGGGGAACCTCTAGAACATATTCAAGGAGGAGAGACAGGAAGCTCTGTTGCACAGCCAAAAGTCTAGCAGAATTACTTTGTTGGATGCTGCTCAAATGTTGGACAGTCAGGATACAGCAACTTGCAGTTAATGAGATGCTCACTCAGTACTAATGAGCCAGTTAAGGTCTTATGAAGCAAGAGAGGCTGACTGACATTTAGATGCCTTTCATTTTATTTCATGGCAAAGGGTCTTCCAAGTTCCTACCACAAAGTGCAGAAAATTCCCTCTGGTCTGGAGAAATCTCTTCCTACATGTTGATAAGTAAATGTTACCGATTTTGACACAGTCAACCATTTATCCAATAGATTGATGGGGATGCAAAGACAATGCTATGCTCAACTTATTGGGTTTTTGTGTGTGTGCTTATTTGAAAATAAAAAGAATACATGACATCAAACTGGTTTTACCACCAAATATTCGCACGGCAAGATCACAACCAATCTTGCACAGTTTGCAAGCCCAGGCTTGCCACATTTGCACGTTGCATTTATAGGTGTATGGATTTGCTTTGTTTTGTTTTGGAAAAACTTAGCTGTGTAAATAAAGTGTTGTGTTTAAAATAGCCCTTTCCTGTTGAGTGAAATCAGCGACGCGCCTCTCGCTAAGCCATTGTGCAAAACCTGCAGCATACTTTAAAGCAATGTGTTAAATTTATTAATATTTATATATTCCCACCGACAGCATTTTCCACCCGATGAAGCCCATCAACTATTTCACCTAACAGTTCTGAAACAGCAAGTAATTGTTCTGCCACTTCAGCATCGCTAGTGGAAGCAATTGCCAGCTCAGAGGTGGCGAGGGAGAATAAGCGTCACAGCTCACTGATATCTCAGGACTTATTATTATTGTTTGTAATTATACAATGCCAGTATCATCCTCGACACTTACAGTACGGTAATGAGGATAACGTTATTTTAGCTATAAATCCTTCCTATCAATTTTTGTTTGCCCCTTCATCCCATCGTGGGTGGCTTTGCATGTACAATCCTCTCCTCCCGCCAGAGTAATTGTATCTCTTGCTGCTGTTCGCAAGCCAGTCAGCTGAGGTGTCACACAAATAATATATTAGAGCAGTGATTTCCACTGGAAGTCTCAAAATCATACGTGCACCGACGGTGAACTTTGTTCTCCAACTGTCTCTTTATATGTAGCCCAAAATGACACTACTCATAAACAAGAGGAAGGTATCAGCATTTGTTTGCAAAATTTCCTATTTTTTAAAAAAATGTTTAGAAAAAAGCCCTACAATTGAGAGTGAGGAACAGCTCGGTGGGGCCAATGTTCTCATTGGGCATGAAATATTGACACTGTCATACCCTCCAACATGATAAAAATAGGGATGTTATTTTATTTAATTTTATGTACCGTGGTACCTCAGGTTAAGTACTTAATTCATTCTGGAGGTCCGTACTTAACCTGAAACTGTTCTTAACATGAAGCACCACTTTAGCTAATGGGGCCTCCTGCTGCTGCCGTGCCGCCAGAGCACGATTTCTATTCTCATCCTGAAGCAAAGTTCTTAACCTGAAGCACTATTTCTGGGTTAGCGGAGTCTGTAACCTGAAGCGTATGTAACCCACATCTGATTGGGTTGCCCCAAACACTCTGGGTGGCTTCCAGCATATATTAAAACATAATGAAACATTAAACAAACTTCCCTATACAGGGCTGCTTTTAGATGTCTTCTAAAGGTTGTGTAGATACTTATCTCTTTGGCTTGGGGGGAAGGGCTTGCATAACTCCATACCCTCCAGTGTTATAGTTATGTCCTAAGGATAACTGGGACATTCCAGGATCAAATCATAAAGCGTGTTCTCATTAAAGAGAGAGCACGTGTTGCGGATGGGGCCTGACAAAACATCCTCAGTTGCAGCCAGGCTGTGGCAAGGGAATTGAATTGATTGGTGATGGTTGTTACTAGGGTAAAAGTGATGTTGCCAATTAAGGGGTGGAGTCAAAGGTTATTTATACTGGGTCCACAGTTGTTCCTTTCTCTTTCGCTGTGGACACCGGATCAATCAGTGCCGGAGTGAATTCAGCGAGAGATTGGTTTTTATAACAATTTCCTTGTCTTTAATTTATTCCTATTTCTTCCCTTCCTGTTCTGTTCCTCTTTCTCTTCATTATTTAAATATATTGCCCTTAATCGGGTTTCTTTTCCTTCTCTTTGATTTAGATTACCCCCAACTCCTAGTGCTTAATTGTTGGTGGTGAGGCTCCCGGGGGGGGGGCGCCCTGGTCCCGGGTAGCTTACGGCCCGTTTCCCGGCCGAGCCTTGGTTTGGGCCAGGGGTTTGCCCTCCTCCCTGCCCTTGGGTAGGCTTTGGCTGGCCTGGCCGGCTTTCCCCCAACCCCCGTTTCGGGCCTGGGTAGGCCGGGCGGGGCCTGGGACTCCCTTGGGTCGCTCCCCGCCTGACGGCTCAGGGCACTCGGCCTCTGAAGATCCGCCTGCCCGCCTGCTGAGTACCGGCCGAAAGGCCGGTTTCGGGTCGCGCCGGCCCGGCGGCGGCGCGGCGGCCCGGCGGCGGTGCGGCGGCGCAGCGGCCCAGCGGCGGTTGCCCAGCGGCAGCGCGGCGGCGGCCGAGGCTTCTTCCCCGCGGGGAGGCCGGCCGGGAGAGGGTCTGTGGGGCCTACCTGGTTCCGCGGCCTGCGTCGCTGCTTCGGCGCTCCGGTTGGCGCCTGTAGGCCCGCGGGGTTTCCGCCGCTGCCGCGATCGTCGGGGGTGGGCGGGAGGCGTTGAGCAGGCCCGCTTCAGCTCCCGGCCCTAGCTTGCTCCGTCGACGGCTTGGGCGTGGGGGAAGGGCGGCTGGAGGCTCCTCCATCGACCGGCGATTTGGCGGGAGCGCCATTTTGCCGGTCTTCTTCTTGTGTAGTGGCGGCCTCTTGTGGCCAGACCGAGTAACTGCAGGGCTGCTTGAGTGGGGGCCTCTGGTGGCCGTTCTGTGCAAGTGCAGGCACACTTTTAGAGGCTGAAGTAGTGGCCTCTAGTGGCTGTTGAGCCAATTGCAGCTGGTAGCTGCCTGCCTTATCATTGCTGTGGCTAATTTTAGCCGTCTGTTTCTGGCTGAACCATTGTGAATTGGGGGTTCGAGTTCGGAATTGTTCAATTTTATATTTTGATTTAATCTATTTTATTCCTATTGTATTTATTTTATTTTACTTTAATTTTATTTTAATTATATATAATTTCATTTATTGTCTTAATTAATTTTCTATTTTCTTGCATAGTAAGGATGGCTCCAAAGAAGGCGGCTAGGAGGCCTGGACCTGCCCCTTCCACGAAGCGTCGTATTAAAGGCCCGTCACAGGCCTTACATTCGCCTGAGCCCTCCCAGTCGCTGCAACGCCTCCAATCCTTGGTGTCGGGTTTGGAGGGTGACCCTGTGGCACTGGCACGGGTTACGGCTGAGATGGAGGGCGTGATGCAACGGTGCTCAACACCGTCAACCTCAGCTGCGAGACCAGCCTCCTTGGTGGTTGCTCCTTCTTCGGCGTCATCGTCTGGTGAAGAAGAGAGAGAACCATTATCAGCCAGTTTTTCCTTACCTGACATGCGGCTGGCCCAGTCCCCAGCCTCACCTGTGTCGCAGGTTGCTGCGCCTAGGGGTCGGAGTTCTGCCAGGGGGGGGGGCCAGGAGGAGGGCACCAGCTCGGGTTCGGGCTATGCAGGTGCCTCCCGCGCAGTCGCCGGGAGCTGGCTGTTCAACTTCGGGTAATTCACAGGTTGTCTCCTTTCAGTCAGTTCCAGGTACTCTCCAGCAGGGCGATGTTTCAGAGTCTTCGGTTGAGGACAGCCTTCCTCCACCGCCAAAGGCTTCGTCTGGTGGGCATCGCCGTCACAAACGGAGCTCCAGGAGACGTGCCAAGAGGAGACGGAGGGACACTTCGTCTTCTTCAGCAGGTACTTCTTCTCAAAGCTCTAGTAGCGACGAGGAAGCTTCTCTCAAGCTTTACTGGGGTTTTGGTGAGACCTCTGGGCTTCCTAAGTGGGTTTGGGAGCGTAGGGCGAATTCACATCGCGCTAAGTATGGGGCAGTGCAAGACTGTCAGGATGGCGTTTTGGTGCCTGACGTTAAAGTCTCCACCAACTCGGCTAGGGACCTTATTCCTGGTGCCCATTTGCCTACCAGATTGCGGTCCAGGATCCTCAATGGCCGTTATGTTGATATTTTTAGCTTAGCCCCTCCACTTGATGGCCAAGAGCATTTGGATAAGGGTTATGCTGCTTCGAAAAAGCGGATGACTGTAGCCAAAGCTGACAGGACTTTTGAACGTTGGTTGGACAGTTTTCAAGTTTTTGCTGGCATAGTTTCCGCTGCCTATCCTAGGAGATCTTTGCACTTATGGGTCTACCTGTCCATAGTCCGCTCGGCCTTCACGATGGCCGGCGAGACCGCTGCCTTGGCTTATGATCAGAACTTCAGGCGTAGAGCAGCCAAGATCCCTACGGCCCGCTGGGATCGAAAAGACTTAGATGTATGGACCACTTACGTCGCTCCTCGCATTGATAGTAAGGCCCCCGATCAGCAGAAGTTTAAGGCCCTCCCTCAAAGGGCGGGTCGCCGTCTATATTGTTGGGACTTCAACAAGGGTGTCTGCCAGCGTCAACCTTGTAGGTACACGCATCTTTGTGAGAAGTGTTCTGGGAGCCACTCAGCGTCTGCGTGTACAGGGGCAAGGCGACCCTTTCGCAAGGGTGGGGGCTCTCAGCAGCCCCCTAAAGCCGCTCCCCAAGTCCCGGCCTCTGGAGCCGGAAAATAGCACCCTGTCCTCCTTAGCCTACACCCCGGTGAGGCTGCAGCCGTTGTTATCCTTGTTGGAACTATATCCAGATAAGGTGGCGGCGTCTTATTTGCGTGAGGGTTTCTCTTCGGGGTTCAGGATTCCGGTGGCATCCACCCCGGTAGCAGGGAGATTGGTTAACCAGAAGTCAGTGCAAGACATGCCAGAGGTGGCGCGGAAGAAGATCAAAAAGGAACTGGCTATTAATCGTATGGCCGGTCCTTTTTTGGACCCCCCTTTTCCCAATTTGCATGTGTCACCCTTGGGTATAGTTCCCAAGAAGGCTCCGGGGGAATTTCGCCTCATTCATAATCTTTCTCACCCTAGAGGCACTTCGGTAAATGACGTAATTCCCCCGGAGCTTTGTTCGGTACGTTATGCTTCTCTTGATCAAGCGATCAAGATGATACGGAAGTTTGGGCCTGGTGCCCTTCTAGCAAAATGCGATATTGAATCGGCATTTCGGCTACTTCCGATCCATCCGGATGATTTCTGGTTGCTAGGTTTTCAGTTTGAGGGAGGATTTTATTTTGATAAGGCCATGCCTATGGGCTGCTCTGTGGCCTGTGCAGCCTTCGAATGTTTCAGTTCCTTTTTGGAATGGGCCTTGCGTATAAAAACTGGCCTGGAGGGGGTCACTCATTATCTCGATGATTTTTTGGTGGCCTCTGCGAGTGATACAGGGGACTGCGTTGTTTTGTTACAGGCATTTGCTTCCTTAACGGAAGAACTGGGGGTCCCCCTGGCAGCAGAGAAGACTGAAGGTCCCTCCACGCAGCTTACTTATTTGGGTATCTTGTTGGATACCGTGGCCCAGACATCTAGTTTGCCAGTGGATAAGATAATTGCCTTGAGACAGGTCATTGAGGAGTTGCTTCCTTTGAAGAAGGTCACCCTCCGTCAGTTGCAGTCGTTGTTAGGTCATTTGAATTTCGCTTGCAGGGTGGTCACCCCTGGGCGGCCGTTCTGCTCCCGCTTAGCTAGACTCACATCAGGTTTACAGGCCCCACAGCATAGGGTGCGACTGTCTGGCCATGTACGTGCTGACCTTGGTCTTTGGTTGGAATTCCTGCAGGAATTCAATGGCGTATCCTTGTGGCAGGACGTTCTGAACCTCCACAATGACTTCCAGGTGCACTCGGATGCAGCGGGGTCCCTGGGTTTTGGGCTTTTTTGGGATGGCAGATGGTGTGCTGAACGGTGGCCTCCTGCTTGGCGTGGGGAAGCTATAATCCGGGATTTAACTTTTCTTGAGTTTTTTCCCATTGTAGTGGCCGTGCACTTGTGGGTTGAACAATTCAAGGACCATCGAGTTTGTTTTTGGTCCGATAACCAGGCGGTGGTGAAGATTCTGGCCAAGCAGTCTTCACGTTCTCCTAGGGTATCAGCCCTGCTGCGGGTTTTTGTTTTACATTGTTTGCGTTTTAATATTGTTTTTTCCGCCCGTTTTGTTCCGGGCATATCTAACGAGATTGCCGATGCTCTGTCCCGTTTTCAGATGGAGCGATTCAGATCCCTGGCGCCAGTGGCTCGAGACCTTCCGGAAATTTTCCCGGATCATCTCTGGAACCTTGGCAGCACTTAGTTTTACAGGGAGTAGCTGCATCTGTTGCCCCCTCGACTTTGAGGTCTTATAAAAAGGCCTGGGCAGATTTTTTATTCTTTAATGGACAGACGGTTGGTGAGGTCTCTGTCCCCCATTCCTCCTCTCAAGTGCTCAAGTATTTGGCACATCTATTCCAGATGCGCCGGGCAGCCAGGACGCTGCGGCTTCATTCAGCAGCGATTTCATTTTTTAGCAGGGCATATTTTAACAGGGACCCGTGCGGGAAGTTTGTGGTACGTAAAGCTTTGGAGGGATGGGGGCGACTCACTCCTTCTGGGCCTGTCTCTAGGCGGCCTATCACTCTTGAGTTGCTGGCACAGATGCGCAGTAAACTGCGTAGCATCTGTTGGTCTTCATTCGAGGCTCGCTTATTTTCAGCAGCCTTCTCACTTGCTTTCTTTGGGGCCCTGAGAGTGGGAGAGGTGGTCCTCGAGCCTAAGCAGAATGGGAGTTCCAGGGGCTTGTTGTTGCAGGATGTGAGCGTGTCTCCATCGGATCTGCACGTTAATATCAGGAATTCAAAAACGGATCAGTTGGGTAGGGGAGCCATGCTTAGGCTCCCGGCGACAGGGGAGGGTGGACCTTGCCCGGTAAGGGATCTTAGAAAGTACCTTGCCTTACGTCCTGCGGGTGAGGGGCCCCTGTTTATTCATGAAGATGGGCGCCCGTTGGGGCGGCATCAATTCACTAAGGTGTTGCGAAAAGCAGTCGCAGCATGTGGCCTTGAGGCATCAGAGTTTGCTCCTCACTCCTTTCGGATTGGTGCGGCAACGACGGCTGCCCATTGGGGTTTGTCTGTGAGACGGATAAAAGACATGGGGCGGTGGAGATCGGATGCGTTCAAGACTTATGTGCGCAGATAATGTGTTTGGTGTGCTTATATTTCTGTTTTAACCCTAGGTCTGGTCGCTATCCGTATCTGGATAGTAGGGCACAGTATTGTGCATTGGGCTGCTGACAGAGCTCGTCAGTCGGGATTGGGAGCCGGCCTGGGTCTTCCGCAGCGAGTGCAAGTATCCTGGATTCCCAGACGGGGGATGCGTTGGAGGGAATTCTTACCACTCATGCATAGGCGTGTCCTACGGTTTGGCCCTCCTTCAGCGATTGTGATACAGCTGGGGGAAAATGATCTGGTTTCCACTCCCTGCTTCGTTTTACGTATGGCTATGTTACAGGACCTTAGGGAACTGGCGGCCATGGTGCCTAATACTAAATTGATTTGGTCGCAGTTGCTTCAACGCCGCATTTGGCGGGGCAGTCCCAGCCCGGCAACCGCCGAACGAGCTAGGAAGCGGATTAATTCCGCAGTGGGCAGTTTGGTGGTGGGCTTGGGAGGATGGGTCATTCCTCACCCTCGTATTTCCTACATGGACGCAGCACTGTACAGGGATGATGGTGTTCATCTTTCCACATTGGGGAATGAGATCTGGTTGGAGGCTGTGGTGTTCAGGTTGAGGGTGTGGTTTGGTCTGTGAGTGGTTGGCGGCGAGCATAAGGGGCTCGGGTGGCGGTTAGGCATTGGTTAAATTGGTTGGTGGAGGGGTATGGATTGGCTGTGCCTACCCCTCCAATGCTGCTGCGACATGGGAATTCCGTTAAAGGAATTCTGGGGCTTACCATCCCCTTGTCCAAACCCCTGGAATCGGGTGCGGGCCGTGTAAGACCCCAAGGCACAGGCAGGGAGGAACTGAAGGGTCTGTAACGCAGCTCCAGTTGCCCTGCTTGTTCCTCCACACTGACTTACGCTGGAATCCGGGAGTCAGTGCTATCCCCCAAGGCGGGGGGGATAGCTAGTCATAACCAATGCCTACGCAACCACTCACAAAATTGTATGATAATAAAAGTTGTGGCCAAAATTATGCCAAAAACCTTAAACAAAAATTATGTGTGATGTGTGAGTTATTGGGTTAGGGATGGTTTTGGGGGACCTCAGCACGCAAAGCGTGTTCTCATTAAAGAGAGAGCACGTGTTGCGGATGGGGCCTGACAAAACATCCTCAGTTGCAGCCAGGCTGTGGCAAGGGAATTGAATTGATTGGTGATGGTTGTTACTAGGGTAAAAGTGATGTTGCCAATTAAGGGGTGGAGTCAAAGGTTATTTATACTGGGTCCACAGTTGTTCCTTTCTCTTTCGCTGTGGACACCGGATCACCCGCCCGCCCTCCCTTGAATGGGGCTGCTGCTTGACCTTGCTATTGCCTGTCATGGGGTCGTTCGCCTTGGTGCGGGGGCCTAGTAGGAATTTACCAATTGGCTGATTAGTGTGTGCCTTTTGGGTTTTGCCTACTACGTAGCAAATCGTCACAACTTGTAAGGTTGGCGGTTAGGCATTGGTTAAATTGGTTGGTGGAGGGGTATGGATTGGCTGTGCCTACCCCTCCAATGCTGCTGCGACATGGGAATTCCGTTAAAGGAATTCTGGGGCTTACCATCCCCTTGTCCAAACCCCTGGAATCGGGTGCGGGCCGTGTAAGACCCCAAGGCGCAGGCAGGGAGGAACTGAAGGGTCTGTAACGCAGCTCCAGTTGCCCTGCTTGTTCCTCCACACTGACTTACGCTGGAATCCGGGAGTCAGTGCTATCCCCCAAGGCGGGGGGGATAGCTAGTCATAACCAATGCCTACGCAACCACTCACAAAATTGTATGATAATAAAAGTTGTGGCCAAAATTATGCCAAAAACCTTAAACAAAAATTATGTGTGATGTGTGAGTTATTGGGTTAGGGATGGTTTTGGGGGACCTCAGCACGCAAACTGGGATGGCTTCTGTGAATCTAGGATTGTCCCTGGAAAATAGGGACACTCGGAGGGTTTGCACCATTGGGTGTGGGAATTGGAAAACCGATGCAAGATGGTGTGCATTATTGTGGAATGAAGGCATGGCTGGTTGTCTGGAACATTGAAGAAGAGCATTCTGCACACCAACATTTTCTTGTAGGCCCATTTGCTCTCCCTATTTCAGCAACATTACCAAGATTAAGATTAAGCTGCTGGAGGAGAGGAACATCACCTCTCTAGTGACATCAGCCCTAAGCCAGATTCCCCAAATAGCAGGCACTCTCACCACCAAAAGCCCTAATACACCCCAGTGCATGTTTGACAATGCAAACAATGGTATTGATACAAATTAAGAGAAAAGCAATGGAGTGCTGGCTCAAGGCCAGAGGATAATGATGGGTCCTTTTAGGCAATTCACATTTCAGTGAAGGATCAGAACCTGGGAATACTCAGTTGCAGGAATACAGGATGAAACGGTGAAATCAGCTATGATTAAATGGGCACAAGATATTGGTCATGACATTATGTTTGCTGACTGGGAACAGTTATGGACCACTGGTGTTAAATTCACGGCATGTAATGCCTTAAAAGAGAACATAATGAAAATGATTTACAGGTGGTACATGACCCCAGTCAAGCTTGCAAAAATATACCATTTGCCCAATAATAAATGTTGGAAATGTAATGAGACTGAAGGTACCTTTTACCACCTTTGGTGGACCTGCCCAAAGATTAAAGCCTTCTGGGAAATGATCTATAATGAAATTAAGAAGGTCCTTAAATGGACTTTTCCTAAGAAACCTGAGGCTTTTCTCCTGGGCATGGTTGGCCAATTGGTGTCAAAGAAAGATAGGACCTTTTTTATGTATGCTACCACAGCAGTAAGAATCCTTCTGGCAAAGTATTGGAAGATGCAAGAACTACCTACTCTGGAAGAATGGCAGACAAAGGTGACAGACTTCATGGGATTAGCAGAGATGACCGGCAGAATCCGAGACCAGGGGAAAGAGACAGTGGAAGAGGACTGGAAGAAGTTCAAATTATATCTTAAAAACTGTTGTAAAATTGAGGAGTGTTGAGATGCCAAGGGGTAAGAAGTAGAGAAATACAGCGGTAACTATTAAGTTTAAGGAAATCCAATGAAAGGGAATCAATAGATAATCTGATTAAAGGGTTGCTAAAGAACTTTGGAATAAGGATGCAGCGAAAGGGAGGTATGGGGAAGTCGGTATATGTTTAATGTTGTGTATGTTGTTGTTTTGTAATGTGTCTGTTTTTTATTATGTGTTTGAAAAATTAATAAAAATTCTTTTTTTAAAAAAATACTCAGTTGCAGGAAAGATAGTTGAATCTAGGAATCCATCGGAACAAAGGAATTTGTCTGGGATTTGTCTAAGTACTGAAGAACCTGACTGTGATTTTCCTTGTTCCCCAGTCTATCATTCCCAATACTGAGCTAGGTACAGCTACTGATTTTTTATAAGCTACTTTTACTCTCAGCTCAAGACCTTTTGTTGAATCTGCTTCTTCCCAATCCTTTTGTGGGCTAGGCACACCAACAGCTTTCAGCCTAGGGACTGAGCCTCAAAAGTGTTGTCGATATTGCTTTAAGAAGAGGGGTGTGTACAGTTTTTGTGCCTGTGTCTACAATAATTGGCCTGTACAGTGATTCATGTGTAACATTCAACAAGTGTACAGAAAAGTTGAGATATACAAATCAACAAGTACACTCTTTCACACAAACACTTGCACATGTGTGCTAACAGCTTATGCTCATGTTTTCTTTAACTTTTACATGTTCGGTATAAAGCCTGAACAAAATGATATGTCATTTTCAAACACTTGAATAATTGACCCCACTAACAGGCATCTTTTCTTTCTATCATTGTTGGTCTTCTGAAAGAAGAGGCAGAAGTGACCTCCTTTTGCCTCTCCTTTGACAAAGCTTTTTGTAGCAGGCACCCGTTGCCTGGCCTTCTGACCTTTCATTGCTTTTTACTGGCTGATAATTCATTTTGGTCCAGGTAACAAGAAAATGGGATCTGACCCAGAACAATAGGCAGAATTCCAGTGTTCCAATTGTGTGAAGAGAACAGGGGGGTTGAGAACAGGAAAAACCCAATGGGGGTACACAGCCCTTCTCACCCCCAATCCATAATAGGGATGGGTGGATCTGTCAGTTTCCATTTATTTGGTTTCTCTTCTCCACATTTCTGTATCAGTTTGTGATTTAAAAATGAAAAGTCTTCATGAATATTCATCAGCATTTTAGTGTGAATTTCTCCTAGTCAATAGGTATGTGAATGCAATTTTGCCCAGTACACTTACTTTTGCAAAACACTCTTTCCCAATGCCAAGAACCACATTGCAAAATTCAGAGAAGTGCAGATTTCAAAGGATGGCTGCATTTCAATTTGTGTATTGTTTCACAAAGTCCAAATTAGGCAGATCCACCTTAAAATGCAAACTGAATCAAATTGCTCCCCACCCCTGCTCTGTACCAGAGGATATGGGTGAATGGGGCAAAATTCAAACATCAAAATATCTTGTTCCAGCTCTGTGCAGATCACACATTATCTAGAGCTGGATGCAGCCTTACAGAAGTTCTCTTCAGGCATCTACAGACACAACAGACAAGCAAGGGGAGGAGGCATCTACAGAAGCAATAGACAAGCTCCACCACCCCTGTACCCCTTGTCCTTTTACAGGTTGGAGGGTGAATTTCTGAAGCACAAACCCTCCTGTATCTGTGGAAGTTTCTATGTGATTGAGAACCCTGATCTTGTAGGGTCCTAAATCACATGGAAGTGGCTCCATTTACCACAGGAGGCACCAAGCTTCAGACATTCATACTCATATTAAAAACTAGTTTTTCCCCCCTAAAAGACATAATAGGTCTCCCTATAATGTGATGGTGGAACTCACGTGTTTTAAGTACTCTTCTATGCTGGATTCTTTTCAGTAGATTGCTAGGCAGGTGGGGAGCCAGTGAGGCAGGGAGAGTTAGAGAGGTTAGAAAACATAAGACAATGCAAGGAGTGAAATAATCACATTGATCTTGTGCAGTCTTCCTCTGCATGAAGTGTGACTCTCTAAAATTTTATTTCATCATCAGAGCACACAGTGAGGGAACAGAACCTAAGGAGAGCATGAGCTAGGAGAAGCAGAGATAATAAAGAAAATTCCGAGGGATTAATTTGGATTTGAAGAATAAAGGGAGCTGAAAAAGCAAATGCACAGTTTTGCAGGCAACTCCAGCAGACTATCAAAATGATCAGAGGTATATGAGATGAGGGCAGAAAAGTACTCAAAGGAGGCAGGAAAATAATAATAAGGCTTTTTGCCATAGCAGCATCGGTATTTTTGGAACACTGTTCCTATTGAAATCAGATGGGCACCTGTAGCTTTGATATTGTCTTGCCTGCTTTTGTTTTGCCAAGCGATTTTAGTATCTTAGTTTGATTCAGTGTTACTCTGTTCTGGAGGGTTGGAGGGGAAAACCCCTGAAGAGCTTTAAGGGTCACATGCTGAGAAGAGAGGGCAGCGAAGTTCCATGTGTTAACAGTGTACGTGCTAACTGAACTGCTTACTTGGATACTGCCCAATGTAAGCTATATATATAGATGTGTCAGGTTTTCAAAGGACAAAAATCAAAAATATCTCTGAGCATGCCCAAGCCCTTTTCATCCTGGCCTATAAGAGAACATACCAAGAAAACCCCAAACTACCAACACGGACAGGAAATTGTTCTTTCTGAATTGCACTTAGACTGGATGCAATAACCTGGAAATGATGCAAAAACTCAGAAGAATAGACAAGTTTACTTAACAAAAATGTATCATCATCATTTTTTAAAACTGATATTTTACTAGTATTTAATTTGCCATAAAATAGACGCTGAAAAAAATCACACCTCTCATTCCTGCAGAAGTGTATAGGGTGCATTAAAACGTTCCCCTTTTTATATAGCCACACATGCTTATCACAAGCAACCTCATTTTACTCAGAGATAAATACAGCTTATAATGAAAGAGCTTTTAATGTGTCATCAAGAGTAGTCAATGTGTTTTGTGTGAAGTGCCAGGCAGAAACAAAAGAGGATATAAAAATTAATGATCTAACTCTTGCGCACATTACTTTGACTGAGGGAGGGAAATCAGGCACACAAACCAAAAAATCAAATGTAATGAGACCATTACAGAAGAAATAATGAGGTGATCAATTTTTAATATATAACTTCACTGTATTGGAATTAGTCGTAATTTCAATCACGCAGTCTGCTTTCGTTAGGTATGCAAAATGCAAATGAGACATTTTGCTCAGGCTCCCAGGCTCCTTCAGAAGTTTCAAGGGGGCTAGTAATGAACACACCATGGGGTTAATAAAAACTTTATTTTGATACACTGTTAATTTTCTAAGGAATTAAAAAAATCAGTTTTATCCAAAGAATTTGCAAAATGAAAATGGTATGTTGGGATTTTTATTTTATTTTATTACAAAATAATAGCATTGTGTGACGCCCTCTTCTTTTTTCATCATCAAGTTTTGTACACATGAATCTTGTGACTGCAAGTCCAATGGCATATTGCAATTACAGATCCAGTGATGTAGGGGAGAAGCATCTAACTCCCCTGCCATTAGGCAGGAGTGAAGGGAGTTGCAGTCTAACAACTTCTGGAGGGCCACACATTCCCATCCTTGCTGCTGTGTCTTTCCTCTTATGTGCATTGCATGACACATCAGGAGTTAAACGTTTTCGGAATGCAGACACTGATTTGAATTCCCATTGATGCCATTCACTCTGCAAAATAGGTTCCATTAAATCCTAGCTTACCTTCTGTTAATGTTGCTGAGAATGGCCATGGGAGGGGGGAGAATTCATCACACAGAAGCTTCGCATGTTTGGTTTTCTCACTTTTGGAACAGAACATTTTATGAAGAAGGAATCACATGCACCCTTTTCATAGTAAGGTAAAGGTAAAGGGACCCCTGACCATTAGGTCCAGTCATGACCGACTCTGGGGTTGCGGCACTCATCTCACTTTATTGGCCAGGGGAGCCAGCGTACAGCTTCTGGGTCATGTGGCCAGCATGACTAAGCCGCTTCTGGCGAACCAGAGCAGCACACGGTAACGCCGTTTACCTTCCCACCAGAGCGGTATCTATTTATCTACTTGCACTTGACGTGCTTTCAAACTGCTAGGTTGGCAGGAGCAGGGACTGAGCAACAGGAGCTCACTCCGTTGCGGGGATTCAAACCACCAACCTTCTAATCGGCAAGTCCTAGGCTCTGTGGTTTAACCCACAGCACCACCCGCGTCCCTTTTCATAGTAGGACCCCTGAAAATAATGGACATGGCTTATTTAGCTCCCTTAGTTATTATGTACTTATCTCCCTTAATTTCAAAGGGTGCACCCTGAATAGAACTTAGTTAGATACAAGCCAAATAATTGAATGCTAAAGTGCAGAGAGCCCAACACAGACAAAACAACAACCACACAGCAAGTTCACTTCTCTGGTGAAAGGAAAAGGAAAGGAGTCACGGGGCTCCCTTTCATCTGTTCTCCTTTTTAGAAAGGATAAGCTTAAAATCCTTGCTATTCTAGTCTTCTGTTCACTGCAGGAGATGAAGGGATGCAAAAGGAATCAGAAAAAAACTTTTTTTCCCCTTCCTGCAGAAGTGGCATGTGAGGTGGGGCAGATTTGTGGACCTGTCCTGATATTGGCATCACTGGCATCAAACAGGGATGGGACAGGGCAGTGGCAAGGATAAGACCATGCAGGCAAGCCAGTGGGGGAAGGGACACCAGATTGGCAGTGGCTGTCCTTGCCAATGCAATTCTGCTATCCTAATCTTGCCACCACCACCCCAGCCCTGCCCAGGTCAGCAGTGGTGATGCTATTCCTGGGGGTGGCTCCACAGCCCTGCCTCACCACATCCACTTCTACTGCCCAGCAGCAGCCTGAAATTGTACATTCCACTTCTCAGGATTCCACCTCCTCATTCAGCAACATGCTTAGATCCAGCCTTAGAATTGCAGTCTAGAGAAAACGAAGGACATTTCTACCCTTTTAGCTTCAACCTCTTTAAACTGCAGTAGATGTTCCCTCCAATCTGCCTGTTAATAGGGACCAGATCTTTTCTATCACTATCCATTATAAGGTCACCCGAGACGCCGCTTTGTCTTCTGACTTTTATATTTGGCCTGTCACTGGAACTTCATTTTTTCGCCTACATGAGAATTCATCTACCAGAACTCATCCAGGGCTTTCACAGATTGATGCTGATAACTATATTCCAAGCTTTTGTGACCTCCAAGGTTAGATTATTGAAGGGTATTAGTTTATAGCCTCTCATAAAATGCTCTCTGGATGCCATGTTGCACAAAGGTCTTTTAGTTCAAGCCTGAGAGAGATGTCTTACCTTGCCATACAAACCTTGGGGGAGTTAGACTGATACTTGTCAAATGTTTATTAAATGTTAAAGTTTTCTTTATTACATAGAAGACTGAACATGGTCTGGAACTTGCTCTTCTCTAAATAGATGTCTCAGGATCCTCAAACAAATGGAAGACCCAAACAAAGCAAAGTTTTAAGGCCACAGACACGCCATACATTTAAAACAGTATGATAGCCCTTTGAACAGACATGGCTTCCGGCAAATAATTCTGGGAACTGTAATTTGTTAAGGGTGTTAAGGGTTGATCTTTATTCCCTTCATGAGCTATAGTTCTCAGAGTGGTTCCCAAAGAACTGGGAAGACCATTGTGGCTGAGAGTCCTGGAGGACCTGCAGACCTTTTCCATCTGGAAGCACAGTACCCTGACTCACTCTAGCTACAAAAGCTGAGGTTGCTGAGGAGGCTGAACACCATCTTGACTGTGAGTCCTGGAGGACCTCATCCCTGCTTTGTACCATTCCTGGCCCAACTGCACTGGCTGTCAATTAGTTTCTGGGCCTAATTCAAACTGCTGGTTCTGACCTATAAAGCCTTAAACAATACCGCAATACCTCAAGGACCGCTTCTCCCCAGATGAACTGACCCAGAACCTTCAATTGTCATCTGAGGCACTTCTTCATGTGCCTTCTCCATGAGAGATCTGTAGTGGCAACACAAGAACAGGCCTTTTTTTGCAGTGGCTTCCTGTTTGTGGAATGCTCTCCCCAAGGTGGCTCACCTAGCGCCTTCATTACATATCTTTAGGTGCAAGGCGAAATTTTTTCTCTTTAGCCAGGTCTTTGGCTGAATAACATTCTATGTCCTATTAAATGTGTTTATGGGAAGGGGTTATGTTAAGATACTGTCAGCGGCTCCCAGCTGGTTGCCCAGGAAAGTATAAAGACAAGGAAAAGTTTCTTACCATCCTTTTTATTTCAATATTACAGAGAAAGGCCAAGAGAACCCAATCTCTTGGATACTGGCATTGTCACAAGTGAATATCCACACACCCCATCTCACCCACTTCCTCATTCGTCATTTCTGCTGGTGCTGCTACGTGCCCTCTGTCTTTGAACTCTTTGCTCTCCTACTTTTAAGGCTCACCCGGTTCTGGGAGATTGGAGGGGTCTGGAATGCTTTCTAAACACACCATGTCAGCCAGCTGCCATTCCAGTCCTGCCTCCTCCTCTCCCATTATTTCCCAACTTTCCCCCTTATCTGCCTTTGAGCTGTGACCTCCTTCAAACCACTGTTGTAAATCTACACTGTCTTCCTCCTCCTCCTCCCTGGAGGGGTCAGGATGGAGAGGCAGTCTTCACCATTCCTTCTCTGCCCAGTCTCTGACAGGTTATTTGTTTTGTTTTTGCTTTTATTATGTACTTTGTGTTCTCATTTTGTATTTTTATGTTGTGAAGCACCCAGTGATCTTCAGATAAGTAAGTAAAGAATGCAGGCAGGTGAAGGAAGAGTGTTAGTAAAGCACCCACAGCAGGGATAGAATAGAGTGGATTGGGTAGCATATAAATACAGTGGTACCTCTAGTTACAAACTTAATTCATTCTGGAGGTCTGTTCTTAACCTGAAACTGTTCTTAACTAGAGGCACACTTTTGCTAATGGGGCTTCTTGCTGCCACTGCACCGCCGGCACACAATTTCCATTCTCATCCTGGGGCAAAGTTCTCAACTCAAGGTAACTCTTCCAGGTTAGTGGAGTTTATAACCTGAAGTGTTTGTAACCTGAGGTGTTTGTAACTCTAGGTACCACTGTAGTACATTATCATCATCATTGTTACTGTTATTGTTTAGAATAGGGTAGAACCACCAGAGTGTCTATCATTCCTAGATTCTGCCCCAATAAGACCTGGGATCTGATACTTAATATTCCTGAATAAACTTACTTGTGTTGATAGGGATGGATATATATATATATATATATATATATATATATATATTGCAATTACAAAAGACAAAGTGCTGAAAATGGTTGAAGTTTTTGACATTTATCACATAAGGTCCTTTGCATTTCTAATGAGCTGATGATTTGAATTTTGTGCAAACCTAAAATGGCGAGTTGAAGTTCACTCAGGGGCAGCAGCCAGACTTTTTTTTTCTTTTTTTAAAAGAACTACATTTCTGAGTTACTGTCTCTCCCCGCCTCCAAATATTCTCTTCTTGACAAGGCACTCATACATTTTGCTTCATGGCAGTGTTCTCTGGGAGGAGTTTGCAGCTCAGTTGTTTTTGATAACTGATGGTTGGAATTCCAAACTACGAAAGTAATCAATGCGACCAATGAGATTCTTGAACTTGCCTTTTGGTGCCATTACAGTAATAGCTTCGGTGCCAAGACACCATGTAACAAGACATGGCAAAGTTTCCCCTCCTTACCTCCAGGGTGACTGTAGGGCTGAATATGTCGAGAGAAAGATGAATGCCATTTTCTTTGACATTTCATGCTAGACTTCACACTCTTACAACGCAGTGACTGGGAGAGACCTCTGTGGCATGTGTCCCTTTAAAACTTCACATTTGGAAAGATCTTTTTCTCTCTTTTTGAAAAAAAAGATTGAAAGTAAGTTCTGGGGGAGGAGGGGGGAAATCCAGCATGCCGGGAGACATCTGAATTGATGCCGAAGATTGAACTCCTGCTTCAAAAAGCAAGTCACTGAGAAAGGCCACGAGGTTGTTAACTTAGCAATGCGACCATACATGTGCAAGAAGGAGATTCACAGAGCACAGTAGGAAAAAAGACTTTTCCAAAGGGAAATACTGAATGGTGTTTTACATTTTATTTTTATTTTTTCAAAGAGAGGAAGAGAGGATTTATTATTGAAAAGTGGGTATTGACTACCTTTTCCTTCAGACACTCAAAGCCTGGACAATAATGGAATGGAATGAGGAGTCAAAAGGAAGGACTTTTGATCCCATGAAGACTCACACCAACAGAATGGAGGTGATGTTTGCTATATTGCACGCTTCCCCCCCCCCCCATCTATCTCTCTCTCTCATACACACACACACACACACAGCAGCAGCAGCACAACCTTGCAACTTACTCAGAACAGTTTTTGTGGTTGATTCTCTTCTCTGGCTCTAATGTGAATTCTTCAATGTGAGCATCATCCCGTCCAAGAAGAGATGAGTGGGGATTTGGGGGGAAATTGCTCTGCCTTCTGAGTCTATAATTGATTAACAATTCTTCAGCACTGGGCCAGGAGGCAAGGCAATGTTCTACTAGTATAACAGTCCTTGCAATGTGGAATTTTATATATGATGTTTAGAAGCGCATGACAAATTTAGTCAAAGGGTTTTAAAAATGCAGATGTATAAATCGTGAAACAAAGAATACAGATCTAGCTGTAGTATCTGGGTCAAGTTAAAATAACTGAATTGTATGGTAAGTAAAATACAATTTGTGACTGACAGCCTAGGCTAAGCTTGTTACCTCAGAAGTAAATCCCACAGGGTTGAATGGGACAAACTGCTTAGGAGGTGTGATTAGGATTTCAGCCTTAATGTAAAAGCCTACAGGACTGTTGCATTTAGTAGGACACAGTTCAACAATCTATTTTGTTTAAGTATACCATATGTCTCTGTATAATTTTAGAATTCAGATAGCTGATAAATGATAGCATTTTTAAATACACCCCCAACAGATTGTAGCCTTGCTAAGGAAAGAGAAGCAAAGTATGCCAGATTAGCACATATCCAACATATGCTGCATTTTGTGTGCTTAGTATTGGACAGCTTCCTTCCAGATCTTCTAGACTACAACTCCAATTAGTTCCTACCAATATGGTCAGTGTCAAGGGCTGATGGGAGTTGTAGTCTGGGGAGCATCAAGTTGGAGAAGGGTGCTAATGGGATACCTGATGGCATCTTTTTGACCCACAATTCCATTGAAGACACAAAAACCTACAGGCACATAACCAAGTATGAGATTGCACCCTGCATTCACACAACAACCTATCCCACAAGTGGATGTTGATCAAGCAACAGGAGGAATGAAACAAAATGATTTATAAGAATTCCATAGCCCTCAGCATGTTGTGTCCATTGACCCAGATGCCAAGAAAGGGAAGGCATGCAACCCGGTACATGGTCATTCACAGGCAAACATGGGGCAAGATATTGCATAATTGTTTCTCATATTAAATAGAGACTAAACAATTTGTCATTATGGGATGCAGGGTGACTCAGAGATGTCAGCTACCTCCTGGTACCCTGTCAAATTTCAAACAAGTTGTAGGAAATGTTTTACCCAGAGTTTCAGTTATAAGAGAAGGAAAATACCCTTTGTATGGCATCATTCGCTGTTGTTCACTTTGGGGGTCATATGCAGCACCTTATCCATGATAGAGATGGCACTGTCTGTAATAGAGCTCAGGCACGTGTGAACAAAGTCCATTGTGAAGCCTTAGTATGTCACAAGCTTAGCATGAGTCAACAGTGTGATGCAGCAACAACAAAAAAGCTAATGCAATTCTAGGCTGCATCAATGCAGTTATAATGGAAGTAATACTACCACTCTATTCTGCCTTGGTCAGACTTCACTTGGAGTACCGTGTTCTGGGCGAAGTTTTTTTGACAAACTGGAATTGTGCAGAGGACAACCAATATGATTAAGGGTCTGGAAACCAAGCTTTATGAGGAACAGTTGAGGGAGTTGGGTATGTTTACCCTGGAGAACAGAAGACTGAGAGGTGATATGATACCCAACTTCAAATATCTGAAGGTCCATCAAATGGAAAATGGAGCAAGCTTGTTTTCTGCTGCTCCATTTAGGTTGGACCTAAACAATGGATTAAAATGGAAACAAAAGAGATTCCTTCTAAACATTAGAAAGAGCTTTCTGATGGTAACAGCTGTTCAACCGTGCAATGGACTTGGATGACGGTGGAGTCTCCTTCATTGGAGGTTTTTAAACAGAAGTTGCATGGCCATCTGTCAGAGATTGTTAAACAGTGGTTTCTGCATTGCTTCAGGTTGAACGAGATGACTCTACAATTCTACGATTCTATGAGAAGTGGGTTGCTGTTGAGCTTCTGCTTAAACGTGTATTTATGCCATTTGACATTTTGGAACAAACCAGAACAACTGGCATGACTTTATGCACTCCTCGATACAGTATTGGTTAAAAGGCTGCCTTCTCTTCTGTTCAATCTCTTCTCTCGCTCCTCAAATATCCATTAAATCACAAGCAACTGATCATTCAGAACAGTGCTGTGCTCAGGCTACAAATGCCATTCTATACTCTGTATCTTAAGGTAGATTACTTTTACACTTCTCTTGCTTCAATTTCCCACCCCACCCCCTTAAAATGGCACTCCAAGCCCAGGCCTTTCACATTACTGAAACTGTATTTTCCTTCATCCTTCCTAGTAAAAAGCAACACTGTGCTCACTTTTGCTGTATTTTATTTTCCCTGTGACGGATGTAGCTAATTTATGTGACACATTAACCCAAGACAATGCACTAACTCTCTTCAGACTTTCAAAAGAATACATGTTGCCTTAAAGTGAGGAGGGCTGGCCACACATGACCTGCCCCAAACACCCCAAATTCACCTGCTTGGCTTCCAATCTTCACACATTTAGCATGAAAGCCTGAAGGGGGGTTCCAACCAGGTTTGGTTAGAAATGGTTAGAAGCCTCTCAGCTACTGGAAATTCTGAGGGTGTGTGTTTTCAGTTCACATATACCATTTCTTCTCCCAGCAGAAATCTCTAAGCAGTTCAAACCATTCACAAGAAAAAGGAATCATTGTCAGAAACACAATACAAATTCCACCTTCAAAACTGAGCAACACTGCTACTACTGGTACTACTAACTCATCACCATAATTCTATATTTTAAACAACATAAAGTCTGCATACAATGCACATAAGTAAAACAACTGAGAACCCCAAAATTAATCATATGTAAAACATTAAAATACATCAAAGAACATCAAAATACGACCTAACTACAGCATGGCACCATCAAAATATCAGAAACATTACAAAACACACCCTAACAATAATAACAACAAAAATCAATCACCTATATCTTCATGTTTCAAGAAACTAAACACACAACACTTGCATACACAACAATCACACCCTCTTTACACCTCCTGCATGACTCCATCTACTTATTTCAATAAAACACTCAAATGATCAGCTTACTAAGAACTAATCAGTTAGAATCTCCCAGTGCTTTTTTTCCCTGGGGGTACTCATACCCCGAAGCATTTTGTGAATCTTTGTACTTTTGTCCATTTACTGTATTTATTTTTCCCTATTTGAATTATAAAATGGTGATTTTCTTGAGTCAAAATGAAAGTACCCAGGCTAAACATTTTTTTAAAGTAAAGAAAGCACTGGAATCTCCTAAAGGCAAGTGCTACAAAATGTATAGGGGAAAGTTACAGTATTAATAAGGTGGGCAATTCAGCCTCATATTACCAGCATGTTTAGCTTTAGTTAATGCATGAAAGGCTTAAGACCATAGAGCAAGCTATTCTCCTACACTTAACTAGATAATGTCCTCTCACCTTGGAAAGAAGCAGGGCTTTCTTTCAGTCTGAACTCACTGGAACTCAGTCCCGGCACCTCTCAGGTGGGTGCCATTGCCATTATAAGAGAACAAGGGAGGCATTAATGATGAGTTCTGGCACCTCTTTTTCTAGCAAAATAGCACTGGAAAGAAGGAAGTCACGTTTCAGCTGTTCATGGTGTCTTCCATCATGGGAACCCAGCCAGATAGGACATGCGAGCTTCATTGCATGTTCACAAATGTCTTACCATATTTTGTTCCTCAAGATGTTTGCCTAGGTTTTCTTGCTGCTGTATGGAAAAACACATGAATCTGACCTTTGAAAAAAATGTAATTAAAAGTCATCTTAACTTACCAAACTGTGTGGTCTATTCTATGCCAAGGGATTAGAAAGGGGGAAGCAGTGTAAGTGACTTAAAATGGAATATTTAAAGGTGCCAACAGTCTATATTCGCACACTTTACTTGGCTGCGTGTTTTGTGTTTTAAAACCCCTGCCCTGGCTCTCTCTTACCAGAGAGTATTCTGCCCCATGTCTGGAACTAAGGATCCAGCGAATTCTTCTTTATTTAACCAAATAACTGGCAAAAAATTACACAAGACAGAGCTTAAATGCAGGGGTGGCTTGCATTTCATGCAATCTTAAAGATAGCATTATAGGGGAGGGAATTTCCCTATACTGTAATTCTGAGCACCTGCTTGGGAGTTGGTCTGTTTCCATTTTGCACAGTAACAGTTCTGCGTTTTGACTTGCCGTCAATACTTTCAACATCAGCTAATGCTCCTTGGAGGTATTCCAACACAGCACAGCTTGCATTCATTTCCTGACCTTGCAAGCCCTGACAAGATCACAGCCAAGGGGCTATCAAGAAAGACACATCACCATAGTAAGTCATACTACTGGTTCTAATTCTGCAAAGGGCTGAGATCTTGACCAGGATACCGAATCTACTCATCTCAAGTTCCGGCATTGGTCTGGAGGGCACTTGGAATTTGAAATTGAAAACACTGCATCTGTTGCTTTTATTGAATAAATCCTTGATGCTGATGTTAAAATCACTGCTGAAAAATCACCTAGCTTTAGCTTTAAAATGAACATGTCCCGATGTTATTGGCACAGGGATCTGGTATTTACATGCTAGGATGAAGGTATCAAGGATGGAGAGTAGGTTTGATGTGGTTTACACCTAATTTGAACTTCCTAAATCAATACACAAACCAAACTGCAGCTATCCTTCAAAATTTACACTTCACCAAATTTTGTGTTGCAGTCTTGCATCAAACATCTGGGGATGGAAGAAGAAGAAGAGTTTGGATTTGATATCCCACTGTATCACTACCCTAAGGAGTCTCAAAGTGGCTAACATTCTCCCTTCCCTTCCTCACCCACAACAAACACTCTGTGAGGTGAGTGGGGCTGAGAGACTTCAAAGAAGTGTGACTAGCCCAAGGTCACCCAGCAGATGCATGTGGAGGAGAGGAGATGTGAACCCGGTTCACCAGATTACAAGACTTCTCTTAACCACTACACCACACTGGCTCTCGGGGGAGTGAAGGCAGGAGCCCTCAGTTGTATATGGCAACTTTTTTATTTTAAAATTATTGCATTATACATAGGATGGGAGTTTGCTGGGCACTATTGTAATTGTTTGTTTGTAAGCATGTATTGTATTTTAATGGTTTATTTTTCTGCTTTTATTGGCTCTTGCTTTTATCTGTAAGCAGCATTGATTCCTGTGAAGGAAAAAAGGCAGAGTATAAATGAATATATAAAAACAACAACAACAACAACTCATGCAAAACAGTATACACCAGGGCAAAGTGTACAGACAAACACATATATTTATAGAAATAATGTACAGAAACACAGCCTGTTAGGAAAATACCTGTTCTAGGAAACATACATACAAAAATGTTCATATTAGAATAAAAGTGCATGAAAATCATAATAATTTTGCGCATACTTTTTAAAATAAAAAATGCACTTTGAGATGTGGCAGCCATTTTGTTTTGTGCCACACACCCATTCTGTGTTACGCCACACCACCAGAGCAACCATTTTGTGGCTTGCAGCCAGAGAACATTTTCAAAATTCCAAATGTCTGACTGACTCAAAAACGTTGACAACCCCTACGTTACAATATTGCTGTGGAGAAGGCTAAATACTTTTAACGCTTTTACATAGCATAACAAATAAGATGTAGCATTACTACAATTCTGGCTAAGCAAACAGGTAAAACTCTATAGAGAAGCATGACAGCAAATAGGTTTTAGGAAAGATGAAGGGTTTTAAAGCTTAGAATAACTTTTTTGGAGACTTTGTAAATGTGAGCTTACATTTGATTATTATTTAAAAAAACAAACACTTTTTGACTGTATTTCATACAGCTACAGGAGAAGTTGACACACATTTGTGTACTGATTCCATTTGAGAGTAGAGTTGAAGGCAAACCAATTTCATATGCATACAACCTTGCCATTAGCAACAAATAACAGCAATACTAACAAGAGCTGGCAGCAGCAATCACGTTTGCCAAGATGTTTTCCCCCTCTCACTTTTTATTTAATAAAATGCTGCAGAAACAGCTTTCCAGGCTCAGAATTTATTATTTTTTAATGAACCCTTGTTGAAATGTGAACTGCAAGTACGACATAAATGGATTGATAAGTTGTCTACAAGTATCACTGTAGATCTATAACATCTTCTTAAAACTAGCTTGCACCAACAATGTTCACAGTAGCCATAGGGTGCTGGCTGGATTGGGGAGATCTGAATTCAAGGTTTTACTTAATCATAAATTTCACTGGGAATCCCTGGCCATTCACGATCTTTCTGGCTACCGGTAACTTGTTTCACAGGGTTGTTGTAAGGGTAAAATGAGGAGAACCAAAATATATACTTTGGAAAGAGGCTATTCTGTCTGTCCATTTGGCTTCTACAGGTTCTGATGCCTCTTGAGATACCGCCACCAAACTCAACATGAACATTCCCAAGACAAGGAGAGTAGAGTTTGTAAATGTTTAGGAGAGTGGGTGCCATTTTGAATCCAGACTGCAGATCGAAATGTGAGTTTGGCATTACTTCACCCAATTTTTGGCATATAGCCTCTAAAGAGCATGGGTTTCAAACTTGACATGTGGTTGTTCAACGTGTGGGGTGGTTGTTGCTGTTGATCATGATGAGCTATTGTTTTGAATTAAGATGGAGGACTGAAACATGACTCTGGAATAACTTTGCTCAATTTTGGGTGTGATAGGTCCGGAAAGCCTCATCAGTGGGAAGGATAAAGGTTTGAATTTCATCCTGAGTCACCCAGTAGTGCTGTACCCCAAATTATGCTGGGTTTTCAAGTTCTAATGAAAATCAGCTATTCTGAAGGACCAAAGATTTTCAGAATTGTCAGTCAAAGTCTTCCTAAACTGCTTGTATCTGGATTTTTTAAAAAATAAATAAATATATAAATATATAAATATACCTGCACAGTATATTTTGTTACTCAATTCCCAACTTAAGTGTTTTGCAGAATGTCCACATTCCATAATGGCTGCCTTCATTCCAGTCCTTCTCTTCCTTGTAAACTGCAATGTATTACCCGGGCCTAACAAAAACGGTACCTCTCCCATCACCATCAGTCCTGCTGAAATTTCTGCTTCTATAGCCACCATAACTGATGCTGGATCCTACCATAAATACTGGCAGGTGCGCCGTGTTAAGACAATCAAATTCATGTTACAGCACACAGTAATGCATCAGTGTGCCACACAACAAATCGTAACAACGCCATCACTCATGGTGCACTCAAAGCACAATCAGCCTTTTGGAAAACCTGCTGCTGTATCTTGACAATGGGAGCAAAAAAAAGCACAGAAAGTACTGTGGCGATATAGAGTAATGGTTTTTTAAAAGCTGCAATTGAACAGTTACAGATATTTCAGGTTTGGGTAGGGGTGGGGTTAAATCAGGCTTAGCAGTGAATAATAATAATAATAATAATAATAATAATAATAATTTATACCCTGCCCATTCCCCAGCCACTCTGGGCGGCTTCTAACAAAATATTAAAATACAGTAGTCCAAACATTAAAAGCTTCCCTAAACAGGGCTGCCTTCAGATGTCTTCTAAAAGTCTGGTAGTTATTGTTCTCTTTGACATCTGGTGGGGCCAGTACCGAGAAGGCCCTCTGCCTGGTTCCATGTAACTTGACTTCTTGCACTGAGGGAACTGCCAGAAGGCCCTTGGAACTGGATCTCAGTGAACTGAATGATGGGGGTGGAGATGCTCCTTCAGGTATACTGGGCAGAGGCCATTTAGGGCTTTAAAGGTCAGCATCAATACTTTGAATTATGCTTGGAAACATACTGGGAGCCAATTTAGGTCCTCCAAGATGGGTGTTATGTGGTCTTGGCAGCCGCTCCCAGTCACCAGTCTAGCTACTGCATTCTGGATTTGTTGTAGTTTCTGGGTCACCTTCAAAGGTAGCCTCACGTAGAGCGCATTGCAGTAGTCCAAGTGAGAGATAACCATAGCATGCACCACTCTAGCAAGAAATTCTGTGGGCAGGTAGGGTCTCAGCCAACGTACCAGATGGAGCTGGTAAACAGCTGCGCTGGACACAGAATTGACCTATGCCTCCATGGAAAGCTGCGAGTCCAAAATGACTCCCAGGCTGCGCACCTGGTCTTTTAGGGGCACAGTTATCCCATTCAGGACCAGGGATTCCTCCACACCTGCTCGCCTTCTGTCCCCCCAAAAGAGTACTTCTGTCTTGTCAGGATTCAACCTCAATCTGTTAGCCACTATCCATCCTGCAACCACCTCCAGACACTCATACAGGACCTTCATCATCTTTACTGGTTCTGATTTGAAAGAGAAGTAGAGCTGGGTATCATCTGCATACTGATGAACACCCAGGCCAAACCCCCTGATGATCTCTCCCAATGGCTGCATGTAGATGTTGAAAAGCATGGGTGAGGGGACAGAACCCTGAGATACCCCACAAGTGAGAGCCCAGGGGTCTGAAGACTCATCCTCCACCACCACTTTCTGAACACGGCCCAGGAGCATAAGACCAATGAGGATATGAAAAATAGCATGGAAAAGAATATATATCTATACCTAGTCAAGACTTTTTCTCATATTTACCCCTGTTAGAAGTTTCATGGGGTGGGAAGAGGAAGCTGTAGAGGATTAATATGGAGGGAGGGCTTTGGTGAGTGGTGTGTGCAGGAGCACAGCCCCTAGTTATAGATATAAAGCTAATAATCTTCCATAGTTCAATGTCAGGGAACAAAATATGAAGCACACACACATAAAGGCTAACACACTTGATTGTAGTTCAGCACATAACACTGAAGTTTAATAAAAAGAAAATGGAATTATCGCTCACACAAAAACCATGAGACAGGAAATCCTAACGGCTCATTTTTTATAATTAATTGGGCATCAATGAAATGTTATAGGTACAACTTCTTATGAATGTGCTATCTAGCACTGCCCTAGAGATATACTTTTTAATAGCATCCAATGCTAAGTGTAATAAAACCATTTTTGTCTTGGCTTCATGATGAGGGAACAGGAGTATGTCTCCCAGCCCTTAGGCCCATGGCCATGATATGTATCCCATCACTGTGATGCCCTCCCACTAATGGGCTTCTAGTGAGAAGTGGCAGAGAATACTTGATATGTATTTTCTATCTTGTGACCATCACAGAATAGTATTTGGCAAATGCCATTGCCTCTCCTCATTGGAGAATCCTATAGATCAGTGACTAATCAGTGCTCTCACCAATAGAATGTTGTTATACAGTTATAGGGCCTCTTCAGTTCTATTGAATTGCCCAGCTATGCATTATGTCCAAAGCAGGCGACAAGGGCTGAAGTTATACAGCTAATGACAAACTTCAAATTAAGAAGTCACTGGGTCCAAACTGCATTAGCTTAGCTTTCTTAAACACTCAAATATTAAAATGTTTACTTTTGGATAAACATGATTTTATAATTAAAACCGGCTTCCTTAGTAGAGAATTGGAGGGCAGCCAAAGCACCATCACTTGCCAAAAGGGATTCAAGCAGGGTTTCCATATGTCCAGAATTTCCCAGACATAGTTGGTATTCGGCCCTCATAAACAGCATCCGGGAGGAAATTGCTGAAAATGTCCAGGAAAATCTGGACATATGGCAGTCCATGTCATACAATTTGCCATCCCTAAATTCAAGGGACAGTAGGTCTGGGCCTATGTAAATGCCAGAAGGGCACTGATGGCATATGATATTGCATTAAGACGGGGATGGGTAACCTATGGTCTTCTGTATGTTCTTGGACTCCAGCTACCATTTGCCCCACCCACCATGGCCACTGGTAATGGATGATGGGAGTTGGAATGCAGTTGGAGTTCAGGGTTCCCATTCTTGCCTCAAAAGACGTGCTGGTGAGGTGACGCCTGAGGATATAGATGATGTTTTGGGGTCTCAGAATATGGGTCTTTCCATAGAATTCCATAGCATTCCCAGTCAGGTTGGGGTGGGGTTCTCCATTTGAAGCAACTGGATGGATGAAAATATTCCATGTCTCTTTTAAAGGTGCTCATTCAAAAGTCTGTTCCCTCCCATTTCCACATTAACCTGCATCAAAATAATAATAATAATAAAATCTGCATGCAAATTTGCATTCAAATACAGGTTTTTGAACTCATTTTCTCTCAACACATTTCTAAAAGTATTTTCTCTAGAAATGTGCAGAAGTGGAGGACTGAATCCAGCTGGTAGGCTGGCTGCTTTGCTTCCCCACACTCCCCTACCATTTTCACAGACATCTGCTAATCACTCGATATCACTATGACATCAAGTGACCCATCATTTCCTTTGTGGTACAAGGATCATGAAATTACCACCAGTCAGCTGATTGGCATTGACTTCAAGCTTCCTGTGCTACCAAGGAAAAAAGGGTCGCCTGAGGTGACAGCTATGTCAGGTGGGCAGGGAACCATAGCCAATCTCAGTTGGTTTGCCCCCACTGCCAATCAGACAGTAAGCCTCCCTTGCCAACACACAATATGGAGGACACTTTAATGCTGCTGACTGAGTGCTGGTTATCGCAACTCCACCTGCCTCTTCCCTGATGTCATATATATATATGCCACATATATCATTTGAGAAAAACATACTGAAACCAAACCGAGTCCAAATTTGGATCTGATTAGGCCTGCAGACTGGTGGTTCCCTATGTGTCATCTAAGATGATAGCTAGATAGCTAGCTAGATAGCTAGATAGCTAGATAGCTAGATAGATAGATAGCTAGATAGCTAGATGATAGATAGATAGATAGATAGATAGATAGATAGATAGATAGATGATAGATAGATAGATAGATGATAGATAGATAGATAGATAGATAGATGATAGATAGATAGATGATAGACAGATCCCGTATTGGCCTGAATATAAGCCTCTGACCATGAAAAGTTAAAGAGTGGCTTAAATTGGCTTATACGATATATATCACTGCTGAAACAGACATACGGTAAAACGGAATGGGTGTGAGTGCCTGCAAAATTTTAAGGGAGTGGCTTATATTCGGGTATTGTTTTTCTTTTTCTTTTTTCACCTTGAATTTTAAAGGTGTGGCTTATATTTGGGTGCAGCTTATATTTGGGCCAGTATGATAGATAGGTGATGATAGATAGATAGATAGATAGATAGATAGATAGATAGATAGATAGATAGATGATAGATAGATAGATAGATAGATGATAGATAGATAGATAGATAGATAGATAGATAGATAGATAGATAGATGATAGATAGATAGATAGATAGATGATAGATAGATAGATAGATAGATGATAGATAGATGATAGATAGATAGATAGAGATAGATAGATAGATGATAGATAGATAGATAGATAGATAGATGATAGATAGATAGATAGATAGATATAGATAGATAGATAGATAGATAGATAGATAGATAGATAGATAGATAGATAGATAGATAGATGTGTTTTAAAACACATTGATACATTTTTTGAGCAACAAACTGCATGGCAAAATTCAGGAAAAAATGAAATATCAAGGATAATTACATTCTTATCTGTACTTTAGTCTAGAAGGTGAATGTTATATCAGAATTTAGAAAGAATGACTTCTTCAATCAACCCCAGGCAGCCACAGTATCAAATAGAGCAAAAACAAAGCAACCAAATACAGACTATATAAACTCACACCTATACACACACTGTCACCTTAAAGCTGCTAAACAGACAGCAAAATCAGGAAGTCTACTGAGCTCCTGGTGAGCAGTCAACCTTACATGGTGGGTGGACTGTGTTTACTTTGGTGGTTCACAAGTCGCTCAGGTGGGCCTCTGGTAACAAAACTAGTTTGCTCCTGCTATGTATCCAAGTTCCCTCTTCCTCCAGGATTTCCAGGTGGCATGGAGATGCATTTGATGCAGAAGACTAAGGCAAAGAAAGGCTAGAAATACAATGCCAAACAGAATGCAATTATTTCAAACTGCACTTTAAAGCAGTTTGGGGCATTCTTCTTTAAAAAGGCAGTTAGCCCTGCTTAGGAGTTCTTCAATTAGCTCATGGTTGAGTTCTTTAGCAGGCCTTGAAAACAATGGCAGATACCCGTTGCATCTCCTGTGCTAAGTGATATATTTTAAGCCTCTCTGTAGACCATTATGGGAGCGAAGCCGATACAGTTCCTCACATTAATTCACAGTAATTAAGCACATCTGAGAGACACAAGTGCATATTCAAAGTTGGGTTTTTTGTGTGTTTTTTTTGGTGTGTGTGGCTTTTGTGCCCTAATTCAATACAGCATGGAGCTCTGGTTTCGAAGGGTTTTTAAAAAGGACAGCCCCTACCATTCCCCATCTGTTACTAAGGATAAATAGGGGATTACAAGTTAGGCAGCCTATTAAGACTGTATTTGTCTCTCACTAATCCTGTGGGTTTTCAAAAAGCTTGGAGGTTAGATATAATTGGGCTTTCACTGAACATGGCCACCATACAAACCTGCTGCTGTTTCCCCTCTGTTTGCATCAAATTGAGAACGTTAGGATATACCAGGCGGCATGACTTGAATTTTTGTTTTGTTTTGTTTCCCAGCTAAATAAATGGGATAAATTAATGCCTTTTCCCAACCCTTCTGTATTCAATTGCTAGGTCCTGAAAAGCAAGGGAATCCTGTGGGTTTGTCTGTTGCTCATTAACCTTGTGCACGTGCGCATATATATATTGACACATGCACAAATTTAACAAGGAATCAACCACAAAAGATAAGGAAGGTTTGTCTGGCTTTCCTCCTGTTTTATATGGTTGTATAATTTATTTCTACTGTGAAACCCTAGGTAAACAGAGCCCCTAATCAAAGGTTCACTCATGCTGGAAGCTCCAGAGCAATGCAAGCACAAACCCCGATGCATCCACTCAAAATGCATGTCAAAATTTCTGTGTTAAAGTACTGAGCCTCTCTCAAGGTCTGTGGCATATTTTTCCAAAATGATACGAAATGCATTTCGTATGAATAAAAATATAGCAACTTCTTTAATGGAACAGGGATGGGGAAGCTGCATCATCCAGATGTTGTTGTCTTTTGTAAAATATTTTTATTCGTTTTTGCTTTCAACAATTGCGTGGCTATTCCCTCCCCCCCCCCACAGGTGGAATAAATAAAGACAATGGACACAGCGATTTAGGTTTAATGGGCGAAATTGGCCACAACTTTATTGATTACAGGAAAGAAGGGTATTGGCTTTAGGCATTGGCCCCTAACCGACTATCCGGTCTAACCGGGAAGGGTTAAACACCAACAGGGGGAGCCACCCGAGATGCGTATCCCTGGGCGCTCCCCGAGGGGTTACCGCTCGGGGGCGCGCTTTAGGCCCTAGCCTCCGTAGGTTTCGGACGAGGCGACGCCCCTCGGAGTCCTTTAACGAACTACCCTTCAAGCATTGGGGGAGGTGATGGCGTTCCTCCCCCCCAACCTCATCTGCATGACAATACCCCGGCCAATGCCTACCGCCAAAACCAAGGGAGTTGTGACGATTTGCTACGAGGTAGGCGAAAAAACCAAGTGGCTCACAAAACCAGCCAATTAGCCAAATGGAAAAACTCCTACCAGGCCCCTTGCGGCGACCAGCCGAAGCCCATAGCAAGATCGGTGGCAAGAACCTAAAGGGCGGGTGGGTGGGAAATCGCATCGTCTCCCGGGCGAAAAGGGGCGAGCCGAGGGCTGCCCCGACCTTAAGTGGCCTTTCTAAGGCCCGCCCCTGCCGCCAGCCGATTGGCTGGCGCCAAGGGGATGTTCGTTGAGGGAATCCCGGTGGCCTCCCGCGAGGCTGGCACCAGCCTCGCGAGGGCGAGTGTGGGTGGTGTCGTGATCCCGCAACCCCCCCTCCTCCTGACGATCGGAAGGGGCATTATCATCACACGGAGATCATAGTCATTCTACACGTAGGATTCTCTGGATCCCAGTACTTCCCTCCACCCCTTCATGATTTCCCTAGATATTATTTTCCAACTGCATCATATAATATTATATTTTCTTAAAAATCCATTCTTACCATAGTTATTGCTACATTGCAAGTGTTTAAAATAAATAAATAATGATGTGCTGTGCTCATATTCTGTGCGAATAATTGCAACAATAATTGCTTGTTGCCATGATGGCTGTGATATGAAGTGCTTTGATGTTGATGTTGATGTCATTACAGCGCGTCAGAAACTATATTAAACATGATTTGCAGATCAAATTTCATTATGGGTGAAAGCTAATAATAATATTATTAATAATAATAATAATAATAATAATAATAATAATTTATTTGTACCCCGCCCACCTGGCTGGGTTTCCCCAGCCACTCTGGGTGGCTTCCAACAAAAGATTAAAAATACATTAAAATGTTAGACATTAAAAACTTCCTTAAACAGGGCTGCCTAAGAAGAAGGAGAAGAAGAAGACACAGACCTCACATTTCAATGGCCTACGTACATGAACAACAAATAAAATTTATTTGGTCATTTTTTCAAAGGGGATTACAAATTTTGTCCAAAATAAAAATAAAAATGGGGAAAACATTTTTTCAAGGCATGGCCTAATTAGCATGGGTAAGCACAAACGGTTTGGAAAAAAATTCTTCAAGGCAAGTTAGATACTAGCAGCCATGGTGGATGTAATTAGTTGTCTCTCATTCCTGAACAGAAATTAATTTAAAAATGGTGAAATAAAACACTACCATTCAATGTATTGCCCTTTGGGCTACAAGATCCCAGTGTTCATTGTGTGGCCAAAATATTCTGTAATGTTGATTTTCTTTCTTCTCCATGAAGCAGGAGAGTCAGGGTAAATGTAGTACCTTAGATGGAAGTAGACACTGCATTAAACAAATGCTTTTTTCCAATATAATCAATCTCACAGGGCCCATTAAATCTCTGCTAAATCAATTGACCGTGAAGGGCATGTGCAAACTCTGAGCAATTTGATGACTATGGTGACTTTAAGTCCCGCATCTTTAATTTGCGTTGTGATGGAGAAAAAAACCAAAGAGCCATAGCAGGCTGCAGATAATTTGAATACCTCAGAAGATATAAATCTGGTTCCAGCTAACTCAATTAAGGGAAAACATCTTGGTAAACAAGTGGGATACCTTCCAAGTTGATTCAGAGCATCCTGTGTACAAAAGAAATGATACACTGTCGAAGACTGGGAAAAGGTTGCCTTTGTTTACAATGACATGCCTTTGGACGACAACTTTCAAGCAGCCTGTAATCTGTTAATAAGCTGCTTAATGAACAAATAACCTTTGAAATGGGTTGGCCTTCAACATTTGGAATCACTTACGTGAATGGTGATTGTCTATGACAAATTAGCTCCAGTTTGCAAAAGTGGCTGTGCATAACTTAATATTGTTTCAAACAAAGAGCTGCATGAGGTCCTTTTCCTCACTCTTTCACCATGCAGAGCAAACTGAAGTTGTCAGATTACAGTGGTACCTCTGGTTGCGATCGGGATCCATTCCGCAGGCCCGTTTGCAACATGAAAAGAATGCAACCTGCAGCGACACATCTGCGAACGCGCGGGTTTGCGATTTGCCGCTTCCGTGAATGCGCGTGATGTCATTTTGCACGTCTGCATATGCGCGAGGGGCGAAACCCAGAAATAACCCTTTCCGGTACTTCTGGGTCGCTGTGGGACGTAACCTGAAAGAACATAACACGAAGTGGACGTAACATGAGGTATGGCTGTACTGTGCTAACACGACTGACAGTTTCATATTGACAATGATGGTGGTAAGCGGCACATCTTTTCTGTGGGCTGGTAGCAGAACTGACAAACTCTTTGCTGCTTCTTTGCAAACTTGTTCCTTTCACTGTGCAGACATTAATCCAACAAGAATTTGAGAGGGGAGCCATAACTTACTAGTAGAACAAAGACCCAGGCATCTCTGGTTAAATAATCTCAGAGATTTGAGAAAGATGCTTTAGCTGAGATTCCTGCATTGCAGCGGGATCGACTAGATGACCATTGGGTCCCTTTCCAACTCTAAGATGCTATGACCTCTGCCTGAGAACTAGGCAGCTCACTACCAGTTAGAATATATTTTATTGGGCTGGATGGATCAATGGTATGGCTCAGTATAGCTTCATATAATTAATTTCCTTCCACCAAGAGAAGAAAGAACTCCTTATGTGCAAAATTTTGGGATGCAGGATGTAATTTTGATATAAACTGTTGGCTCAGGCTCATCATTTCATCCATCTGGAATCTAGAAGCTCCAAATGTCAAGGTCTTTTTTCAGTGCAATGAACTTAATAAGCATGCAGCAGGGATATTAGCTTTAATATTACGACTAGTGAATCCTACTTGCTATGCGGCTTATTGGCCTTTATTTTTTATTTTTTTCTGGGTGGGGAGGGAAGTATTGGAACCCTGAGGATCCTCCAATACAATTATATCAGCGATAGCCAACGACTCCAAAAGATTTCTACACATTCATCTTTGTTAAGTTGTTATGAGCCTTAAAGGAACTTGATGAAATGGAGACGATACATCTCGTTACATTTTGTCTACCGCAAAGAACGAAAAAGAAATATGTACAATCCATTTGCCTTTTTGCCACACTGACAATTTCTCTAAGTTCTAAGGAAGCCACAGATGCATGTGCACTTTTTTATAAAAAGGGATTAACATTCTGTTTAAGCCCATGTGCAAGTTATGCTCACAAGGACATTGAAAAAGAGAGAGAAAACCCAACTCCTGCATGATTCGTGGGATGCTGCTCAATTTGTCCTTGTGCAAGGAGAGCAGTTGATCCAAATGCAAGAATGCTTCTCCGAATCCCAGCCTATAACTATTTTCCAATGGCCAGTAGTATTTTAAAGATTTTCTCTCTCTCTCTCTCTCTCTCTCTCTCTCTCTCAGATTGGAAACCACTGGCTTAAAATACATTGCAATACCTTATAAGCAATTTAGCTTATAAGTGCTCTTTCTCTATTTATAGTGGGAAAGTGCAAGTATACAATTTGCTCACTTGAGAATACCTATGTAATGGAATAGAGGCATTAATAATGTATCGAGGGAGGGGGGAGAAGCGTAGAAGTTAAATGAGTGCCTCTCTCGCCCCCTTAACACCACTGAAAGCTGCTATTTGTCCTACTGTAGCTGAGCTCTAATGCCTGGTAGGGGGAGAAAAGATAAATAAACACAAAACACCATGTTGTGTTTTTTAACTACTTTTTCCATCCTCTTTAGCTCAAGGCTAGCACAAGTGCAACCATTTGATTGAGATTTATTTTCCAGCATGCAACCGCAGGGGAAATAAAAGTTTATTTGAAACGACCTTTTCCTTGTAAAGTTTAATCTGTTGCTGCTCACGGTGCCATGTCTTTTTAACCACCTGGCATGTCCTTCTCAATGCTAAAGAGGGCTCCCGAGAGGGAAAGAAGTCAAAAGAAGACAAATACCAATGCTCATACTTGCAAATGTTCCTTTCCTATCACTGGGGCTTGCAGCGTGGTAGATAAACTACCAGCAACTTACAATGTACTCTTCTACTTGGGGAACATTAATCATTTATATTACGTACCCACTTTCTCTGGAAGAAGAATGTCAAACACTCTGAAGGTAAATAGAAGTTCATTGCATGACATTTCTTGCAGAAGGGTCGAGAAGGAGGCATTTAAAGACTCCAAGCTTCACCAGCAGGGAAAAAAAGAGTAAGCAAAGCCACCCATTTTCCACCCATAAAAAGGCACAAACAAACCTGAACTGTAAATATTTTCTGCTCCCCCTCCTTTTATTTTGAGGGTGAGGTATAGCATGAATTACGTGTTGGCATGCAAGAGCCCACCTCACCAACCATGTTGGATGTAGGAATAGACAGCTTTATGGTCAATTACACATGTTGTTCATTCATGAGTCCATTCCATCCTATTTCCATATCGATCTGTGATTATTATTTTTATGTATCTCCACCAAAAACAACATCATGTTTTAACCACAAAAATAATATTAAAATAGTATCTTTCAATCAACACATTTCTAAATGTTTATAGGATAAATAGACATTTCTATTTATTTTATTATGGTTCTTGAGCCAAAACTATATCTGAGCAAGAGATTACACCATCTACGAAGACAAGAATCAGGTCAGTTCATGTCAGAAGTTACAGAAAGTGATTTCCTCAAACATCTCTAGTTACTTGTCAGTGCTTCCACCATAAAAGCTGTCCCCCTTTGGCTAGGCTTCTGAATAGGGCCATAAAAGTCAGTTCCAAGAAGGCTACTAACCTCAATGTCAGCTTTGCTCCATGTGTTAATGAACAGTCATACATGTAAGGTAAAGGTAAAGGGACCCCTGACCATTAGGTCCAGTTGTGACCGACTCTGGGGTTGCAACGCTCATCTCACTTTATTGGCCGAGGGAGCCGGCATACAGCTTTCAGGTCATGTGGCCAGCATGACTAAGCCACTTCTGGCAAACCAGAGCAGCGCACGGAAACACCATTTACCTTCCCGCCGGAGTGGTACCTATTAAACTACTTGCACTTTGACGTGCTTTCGAACTGCAAGGTTGGCAGGAGCAGGGACCGAGCAATAGGAGCTCACCCTGTCGTGGGGATTCGAACTGCTGACCTTCTGATCTGCAAGTCCTAGGCTCTGTGGTTTAACCCACAGCGCCACCCACGTCCCAGTTATACATGTACATAGTCCATATTCATGATCAGGAACCCTGACAGTTTAGACCTGTTTTCCATCACCTGTCCTGAATTTGCTCCTCATCTATTTCATTGGCTCCAAGTTACACCTGATATCACATGATTATTCACCATTATCCCCACAATTAATTGCATCTCCCAGTAAAATCATATGCTGGTTTCATCAGAAGGCAGACACATTGTAGTAGTAGTAGCAGCAGCAGCAGCAGCAGCAGCAGCATATTGTCCTTCATTCACAGATCTCAGGTCAGTTCAAAATATAAAATCACAATATAAAAACCACAAAATACATAGTAAAAATAACAACAACAACCAGCCAATATTTCCTCCCTCGCACAACACATTTAAAAGGGTGTCAGAGGTCGATCAACCCAAGACCTGATTGAAGAGGAACATTTTGTGCAGCACCTAAATGTGTATATTAAAGGCACCAGTTGAACCTCCTGGGGAGAGCATTCCAGAAACAGGGAGCCACTGCTGAAAAGGCTCATTCTTGTGTTGCCACTCTCCAGACCTCTTGAGAAGGGCCTCAGATGATGATTTTAGGGTTCAGGTAGGTTCATATGGAGAGAGACAGTCCTTGAGATATTGTGGTTTTGAGACATTTAAGGCTTTATAGGTCAAAAGCAGAACTTTGAATTGGGCCCAGAAACTAACTGACAGCCAGTGCAGTAAGGCCAGAATCAGTGTAATATATCCAAACCAGCTTGCCCCGGTGAGAGGCAGTCTTAAATATATTACGTTGCAGTAAAGTTGAGGCTTATTAACAGATAAATGTGGGTAGAATACTAGACTTGTAGTTCAATGGGGCTTACTTCTGGGTTGGTCGATATAGATTGCAGCCTAACTCACATTATGTCAACTGCCTGGTAATTATGATGTTAGTTGCGCACTGATCAGCAGTGACTTCTCATGACCTACTTATGCCTTCTTCTTTAGTTGGTCAGCAAGAAGATGTCAATCAAGTCAGAATTCTGAATGACACAAAACCCCAGCATCGAACATATCTAGTTGCCACTGCCCAAAAATGACATGTTGAACAAATTTGCTAGAAGGAACCACCAGGAGATCAGCGATAACCCACAGTAGATGCCTATTCTGATTAACACATCATGTGCAGAAACACCCTGTGAATCCAATCAGAGTTCAATCCTAGGCTGGGTCATCTTTAAAAGTTGTTGCATTACATACAGTCTACTCTCACTGATTCTTTGTTCCTTCTTTCTTTCTAGCGCAGTCCAAAATGTTCTGCAAATGCACAGTATAGGAACATAGCAGAGAGCCAGTGTTGTGTAGTAGTTAAAGTGTCAGGCTAGGACCAGGGAGCCCTGGGTTTAAGGTCTCACTCAACTGCGAAGCTCCCTGGGTTGTCTTGGGTAATTCACTATTTCTCAGTCTAACCCACCTCAGATGCTTGCTGTGAGTATAAAATGAATCAGGGGGGAGGGGAACTATGTACACAGCCTTGAGCTCTTTGGAGAAAACGCAGTGTAAATGTAAATACATAAAGAAGAAATCTCTGTTCTTTCTGTTAAACATTTCCCTGATTTCAAAGTACACATCTTTCAAAGGTGACAGCGTTGGCTCAAGCATGCATGTGTCCATTTGTCTGCACATTCTGTTATCGTTATATCTCAGAAAAAAGATCTTGATCCACGCTAAGGAGTCAGGACTGGCTCGAACTTGCTTGATTTAATTTGAGTTAGCAGAGAGAGAAAGCAGATCAATACGAAAACAACTAAAACCTGTCAAAAGAGAGAACGAACACACCTTAGTGCACTGGGAATAAAACTGCAGTAACCTCATTCACCTGGGGGAATGGCCTTCGGGAAAATAGGCATGGATACTGAACGTATGATTACGGGTCATTGAGTTTCTTAACTGGGAGGCGTTTAAATGAATTGTGGCTCATACCTGATTCCTGTATTTTTTGGTTTGGTATTATGGTGTCAGAGGATATCCAATGAGACTGAATGTTAGTAGAGTCAGGACAGGCAACAGAAAGGACTTCTTTACACAGTGCATCAATCAGCTATGGAAGCCACTCCTGCAACATGTACTGATGGCTACCAACTTGGATGGATTAAAATGAGAATTATACAAAATAATGGAGGATAAAGCTATCTATGTACTACCTCCAGTGTTGGATGCACTGTGGCTCTGAATATGAGTTAGATGGACTCACAAGTGTTGTTGCATTGTAGGAAACAAAGTACTTCCTATTGCATGTCCCGTTTCCCTTCTACACTTGTCAGCCAGAGGAATTCATGGAAATGCCACCATATAAATCCAATCATTTTTATCTTGAGAAAATGACACAACACAATGATAGAACAGGATCATGCTTCATCATTAAAAATAATCAAATATATTGTCAGAGAATCTTTTATATCCTCTGATTGCAGGTCAGAGATTCACATTTCTATCAGTAATATGGTAAAATGTTTCATTATCTTTAAATCTATTAACAACGTGTGCCAATTGAAACAAAAGAGAAGAACTATGTCTAAAATGAGAACAAAAAAATGGGATCAAAGTGGACATGACATTAAGCACATATTTGAATAATAGTGAGATTCTCCTATTTTATTTTTATTTTTTTGATATAATGAAACATGGAGGGGAAGAAAGAACCAGGATCAGGAACCTAATGCTATTATCTGACTGAAAATTTATGCCTGATATAGCAGGCATAGCAGATATGGGGGGTAAATAGCTGTGATGGGGAGGGGCATTTATCCAGTTGGAAAATTAATTAGGAAGAAGATGTAACTCCCTCTACATCATGATCCCAGATCCAAGCTCACATTATAATACACACCTACCTAATTAACAGTTCCTGAAATAATGTGCAAACCAAAAGCAGATATCCTTCCAAATTTTGTGATGCAGTTTTCCTACCCCAAAATGTGTGTTCACCGTAACTCCTCCCCACTGGGAAGTAGAGTGGATTTAACGCCATCTCCAACTCCGTGAAAGATTCCAAGAACGATGTCTCCAAAAAAATTTACATATCACTTGGGAAAACAGGCAAACTAATGTTGGTGTACTGGAAGCAGCAAATATCACCAGTGTCAAAGCAATGATTCTTCAACATCAACTGCATTGGACTGGTCATGTTGTCTGGATGCCTGATTATAGTCTGCCAAAGCAACTACTCTATTTTGAACTTAAAAATGGAAAGCGTAATGCTGGTGGTTAACAAAAGAGGTTTAAAGACTCTCTCAAGCAAATCTTTTTTTGAAAAAAAGTAGTATCAACACTAACAAATTCGCTCCACTTCCCAGTGGGGAGGAGTTGCGGAGGTCCACGTTGCCACCCACTCCTCTCTGGGGGCGGGGGATGAAGTCCCGCGTCTCCCAGAGGTTCCCGGCCATGTCATCCACCTGCCAGCCAATCTGCTGGCTGGGGGGGGGAGTGGCGGGGCCCCATTTAAACTGAGGCACTAGCCGGAGAGCTTCCTCTTGGCTCTCTTCCTCAATCTTAAGCACGTGTCCCAGATCCTGAATCGGATCTTCAACACGTGTCCCAGATGGTGAGATTGTTGCATGGTGGGGTGTAAGGTTTAAATTACAGTATGGGGTGGTTTGGCGAGGCACGTGTTTTTGGAGCACTGCCCTTCCCTGCAACAGGTCACCTAATATCCATGTCCTTGTGTCTTTTTCATCAATGAGGGGGTGGTCTCAGGGTCTCGACACGCAACTGGGCCTGCGAGTGCTCCAATTGGAGAACAGCCTTTACCAAAGGTGTCATAAACTGTGAAGCTGCTCAAACTCCAGACGAAAAGGAGAAACGTGGTAAGAGGAAGGCACATTTGGCAATCCATCAACATGATCAACTCCTGCCCAGAAACCTATGTCCGCACTGTGGAAGGACGTGTGGATCCAGAATTGGCCTCCTCAGTCATTTATGGACTCACTGTTAAAACCCTGCTCATGGAAGACAATCTTACTTGGCTACGAGTGATCATCAAAGAAGAAGAAGATATTGTTCATTTGGATGGTATGTTCTTGTCTGTGATTCATTCCTGAATGTGAATGTAAAACTGAAAGAAATGATTTGTGATCACAGGCAGAAAGATGGTGGTTGCAGATCTAGGGAAGAGCAAAACAGAAGCTCATAGGTAGCAGAGAAGGAAGAAGAAAAAGTAAACTTGAAAGGACAGGACACATTTTAAATAAACATCTCAGCACTGATAGAATTTTTGAAGTAAATCATGAAGCTTGTCTATCTCTAAATTATCTTCCTTTAGTGTCAATTAACTTTTCCCCCAGCTCCAACTGTGACTTTACTATCATATTTTCTAGCAGGTCTACCATTTTCAGTAATGCTATTGATATCTGACTCTATTATCAATGTTGTGCTGCAGTTTGTGGTAGGCATTGTACGCTGGAAATTAAACCTGTGCTCAGAGTGTCTGGTAATACATTTCTCCCCTTTGAATGATTTGTCCTGGCCTCTTCAATTCACTGAAGCAATATTGTGAATGATGTTAGAGTTGATGAATAGAGAAGATATTTATACAGCATGCACAAACTTAACACAGTTCTAAAGACTGCGCTCCTGATCTTGTGCCTCCCCCGCTTTTTTGTGGGCGCAAATAATCAAAGTCAGTTGAAAAAATATTCTGCCCCACATTTTTATAGAATAAGAAAATGCATGGATGCAACATGGATCTGCTTCCTCTACTGACATGAATGAGAAGGCCTTACTGTCTGAGGGATTTTGTAAACAGTCTTTGGTGCCATCAAGCCTATATAATGTAACTGGGTTGGGGGGGTTGGAAACTTTGGAAATTTAACATCCTGTGTTTGTTTATTTTTCAAGTGAAATCCTTGTGTAAATTTGGTCATACAATATCCACAAGAATATTAGAACCTTCTGGATCAGGCCAATAGCCCATCCAGTCAGCATCCTGTTCTCACATCAGCCACCCAGATGCCCATGGGAAACCATACCCTCCTGTTGCTTTGCTGTTTATTGTTTTTACAATAATAAACAACTCCTATTTCCTACAGTATGACCATTCACATTTAGTAGACGCTTTGCAGCTTGCAAGCATGGAACACTTGAATGTCAACAGGTCCCAGAGGACATGCCCATCTCACCTATCTAACAACCTTAATTGAAGTCTCTTTTGTATAGGTTGGGGTAGCCAATGTAGTGTATAGAATCATAGAATCATAGAGTTGGAAGAGACCACAAGGGCCATCGAGTCCAACCCCCTGCCAAGCAGGAAACACCATCAGAGCACTCCTGACATATGGTTGTCAAGCCTCTGCTTAAAGACCTCCAAAGAAGGAGACTCCACCACACTCCTTGGCAGCAAATTCCACTGTCGAACAGCTCTTACTGTCAGGAAGTTCTTCCTAATGTTTAGGTGGAATCTTCTTTCTTGTAGTTTGGAACCATTGCTCCGTGTCCACTTCTCTGGAGCAGCAGAAAACAACCTTTCTCCCTCCTCTATGTGACATCCTTTTATATATTTGAACATGGCTATCATATCACCCCTTAACCTCCTCTTCTCCAGGCTAAACATGCCCAGCTCCCTTAGCCGTTCCTCATAAGGCATCGTTTCCAGGCCTTTGACCATTTTGGTTGCCCTCCTCTGGACACGTTCCAGTTTGTCAGTGTCCTTCTTGAACTGTGGTGCCGAGAACTGGACACAGTACTCCAGGTGAGGTCTGACCAGAGCAGAATACAGTGGCACTATTACTTCTCTTGATCTAGATGCTATACTCCTATTGATGCAGCCCAGAATTGCATTGGCTTTTTTAGCTGCCGCATCACACTGTTGGCTCATGTCAAGTTTGTGGTCAACCAAGACTCCTAGATCCTTTTCACATGTACTGCTCTCAAGCCAGGTGTCACCCATCTTGTATTTGTGCCTCTCATTTTTGTTGCCCAAGTGCAATGCTTTACAATAATGTTGTACAATAAAGTACAATAATGTTACCAGACGTCCCTGTTTTCCAGGGTCAGTCCCTGGATTTACAAATCAGTCCCCATACAAAATCCATTGAAGTTGAAAAGTGTCCCCGGATTCATTGAAGGAAATCTGGTAAACTTAATGTAGTGCACCCCAGATGTTGGTGGGAGCTGGGAATCCAACAACCTCTGAAGGGCACCATGTTGGTTGTCCCATCAGTCACATTGTGAAAATACTTATTTTGTCCTTATGAAATTATATAAAATAAAGTCATTTTCAGTGCAGGGGAGCATGAGTCGTTGGATGTGGCTCCTGTTGAATTCAGGTAGGGTGAGGTGAGGGCTGCAGTGAAAACAGAGTCTTCTTAAATCAGTTGCTTAGAGTGTGGTGCTGATAACGCCAAGGTTGCAGGTTTGATCCCCGTATGGGACAGGTGCATATTCACATATTGCAAGGGATGGACTAGATGATCCTCAGGGTCCCTTCCAACTCTGCAATTCTATGATTCTATCTCATGCTGCCAAGCAAGAACCTGGAAGGTTTTATAGGATTCAGGGGGTGTCACATGACCTGCTTTGGCCTATTACTAGAAAGAGTCTTGATTTTTAGTGCAGATGTTTTCCCTAGAGTTTCCTTATTTAACCAGAGCTGGGTGGTTATGCTGAATACCCACCTCATATGCTTTGGATTACCAGTTCAAGAAAATGGCTGCAAGCTTATGTTCAAAGAGCATTCAGCATCTTCTCCTCCACATCCTCGTACAGTACTTTCTCCAGTGAAGAAAATGAATTGCTGTGAAGTACCAAATTCGAGGCTAATTGGTATTAATTAGGGACATGAATCTTATAAATGAAAAATAGAGCATGTGTGTCTAGCATTCTGTCTCAATTTCCTTCCTAGTTAAGATCTCCTTCTTCAACCTTTAAGAAAGACGTCTCTGCCTCTCCTAATTATAACAGCAAGTGACAATCAATCTCTCTCTGTTCTAAAGTCCTGGAGGAGCCCAGAGAGGCATCACGGCTTCCAAATCAGTCATCCTTTGTTATTTCCCCTCCCCATTAATGGGCTGCTCAATTTGGAAGATGTCCTTGGGGAGGGGGTAAAAAATTTGTCACTTTTCTTGATCTAAACTCTTCTGTGGCTATTTCCCATAATGTGGAACTCTAATCATTGTCAGGCTATCACATTGTATTAAAAATTATAATCACACTATCAGGAGACTTTTCTCCAATGTCTTCCTTGTGGCTACAGTACAGCAGAGCTCAAAGGACTTTCTTTCAAACCCTACAATAAGTTTTAGAGAGATAAAGTCAAAACAAGGAAATTTAGATGTCAAGGACTATCAGGTTTCTGATATGAGATTGGCAACATATAACCCTCAGGTTCCAAATCTGATTTTATCATGTGGAACTTTACAAATGCCTCTATGGTTATCTTTCTGCAGAAAACCTGCAGAAAACCTGGTGTTAACTCTATCTAGAAGAAACCTTCTGTATCCTATACTTGCTCCATATATGGAGTCCCCCAAAGTCCTTTCTACCCAGAGATGCACAGCCATTGGCCCATCATGTAGAATAAGCTTGTTTTCACTGAGCCATCCCTGACTTTGTAGTAGCCTTTGTAGATGCCAGAAAGGACAATGTAGCAAGCCAGACTAGCAGGTACAACACCCTAAGAGGCTGCAAGTGAGCAATTTACTCCAAATTGCTCCATCTTGTATGAAGTCTTTTATGTTTTCAGGGCCAGGTCAGTGCCCGCCACCCCTGTCTCTGTCCCTTCCTTGAGAACTAGAAGGCTTTGAAGGGGCAGGTCTCTGCCTTACAGCCTAACTCTTCACCTTTTCTCTGAGGAGTCGTAACAAGCTTGTTTGCCTATGCTGACAGGTCAACAATGAGTGCACATGACCCCCTCCCATCTCACATGTTCATGACTGTGTCAGGGTGCTGGTTTGAACCCTGATTGTCTTGTGGCTGCCCCTAGGCTCAGGATATTTATCTATCTGTGGTCTGGCAGAATTCTCATACACTGGACTGGGCGAAAGAACTCCACGTTTATGGAGTTTTCTATTCTGGTTTGCATAAATGTGCCATTTGCCTCTTTGCTGCTATTATGGAAATTCATTAGAGGAGTGCTGTGAAGTAAATGGCAGAGGAAGAACAGAATTTATCAGAGAGCACGGAAATTGTGGTTGATCTCACACGGTCTTTCCCTCTAGTGGTCAGTTTCCAAAGGTGAGAATGGCTAACTGGTGGTTGCTGGTTCCCATGCCTCATTCCTAGCTTTTACACTTGAATCATTTAGGGCGTGGGGGGAGCATATAAAATAATTCCAAAATCCTAACGTTCATTTGCCCATGGGTGACTGCTGCAGTTGCCATGGAGACCAGCTGGGCTGAAGCGGTCCATGAAACATCGTTTCTTTACTAGTTTCCAGTCAACACTAAATAAGTTTGTGAATCTCTCTCTCTCTCTCTCTCTCTCTCTCTCTCTCTCTCTCTCTCTCTCTCTCTCTCTCCCTCTCTCCCTCTCTCCCTCTCTCCCCTAAGCAGTGATATCAATGAAGAATCATTAATTCTCTCAGAGAAATAAAAGAAGGCTGTGCAGCTAAGCATTTGGAATGTTGGTGGGAAAGACAATTAATTAGGGGGTCTCCATAGCAACAGGCAGGTGCTCACTTTTTAATCACATTTATTATTGTTTTGTGGTGCTCCTGTCCTAGTGTAGCCACATCTCCTCTGCTAAATAACAAATTGCAAAGCATTTCCAGTCATTTGAAACAAATAGACACTTGGAAATCATTGGAGAGCTAGACAACTCATAGAGAGGCATCCCCAAAGAAGGTATGGCTAATAAAAGCCTTAACTTCTACAACAGCCATGACATATTCTTTGTGCAACTTTTGAAGAATAGATTGAGAGCCACATTTAGAGCTACCCCCTCTGTTTTGCTTTCTAAAATTTTAGTGCCTTGTTTGGATTGCCATTAAGCATGTGCAGAGTTCCTTCCTGATGCCAAGGGAGCAAAGGGGAAGGGGAAGGATTACAGTTTAGTGACAAAGCAAGTGCTTTGCATGCAGAAAGCCTGAGGTTCAATCCTTGGCAGCTTCATTTTTTTTTTTAAAAAAAAAAGATCAATAGGTGATGAGAAAGGTCTTTGGCTTGAGTCCCTGGGGAACTAGTGTCTGTTGAAGTCAATGCTGCTGGGCTAGATGAAAATAATAATCGGAACTGGTAGAAGGCAGCTTGCTATATCCTTAGAGCAAAGTGCAAAGATCGCAGGCATAGCAATCTTCCTTTGTGAAGGAAATGCTCCCTCAACTGTCTGGAGTCTGTCAGGCCCTGCATTCAAATCCAAGGTCCTCTGTCTGCTTCTCAGCCTTTGAGGCAGAGAAGCTTAGAGCGGAATTCAACATTGCACTATTAGGAATGTTCCATCTCTGCAAGGATTTCAACACTCCCCTCCCGCTACACACTCTTCTGGGGGTTCTTTGTGTTTTTAATATTAATATTCTGTTGGGAGCTGTTGGGAGTGGCTGGGAAGGCCTGGCCAGATGGGCAGGGTATAAGTAATAAATTATTATTATTATTATTATTATTATTATTATTATTATTATTATTATTATTATTATTATTCCACCCACCCTACTGCTGAGCCAATTCTGGGTGTATGGCAGGAGGCAAGGGGGAGGAAACTCCTGTTGCACAAGCAGAAGTCCTAGCTAGGGCTTCCACTGCCAGGGTTTGTTCATTCTGGGCTATCTGGCTTGTCTATACAACAATACATACTGCAGCAACCTTTCTTAAAGGGCTGCACCCATTCTTAAAACAAGTGATGTTGGTGGTGTCTGCCATTTTTAATCTCTAACTATAAATGCATTTTTTGCCTCCTACCAATACCTTTCTTATACTGGCACGGCATTAATCAGAATGAGCTTTTATTATGCGCATTTATATTCCTAATGTCTTTTGCATCCTAAACACTAAAGTGATGAATTCTGATAGCTCGAGATGGCACCAAAATATGACAATTTGTCACGCTCCGTAGCACATCTCAAGGAGGATTCACTCGGATATTAATTCCATGGAGGGGGAAAAACTAACGCCGTGAGTTTACAAATTCATTTTTGAGACCAGGAAGTTGCATTTGTCATTGCTAACACACTATTTCAGGCATAACACAATGTTGCTGTGCTTCCAGAAACAATTCGGGTGGTGGGGAGGAATACCCAGCAGTGACAGAAAAAGGCAGCTTTCAGAAAGAGGAACATAAAATACAAATTCAGAAATCGGAGGGTCCTACTGTCACAGTGAAGCTACCCAATCTCACTTTGAAATATTTCATCATCCATTCTGAAGCATTTCATTGGGGGTCTTAGTAATGGCAACTTCCTCCTGGGAGCCATCCACCACAGTGGACCCCATTCACTAGCAAAACAGATAGCTGTATCTTATACTGAGTAGGAACATAGCTCATTGGAACATAGCTACACTGATGGGGTTTCAGGCAAGAATTCTTTCCAGCCCTGTTTAATGTTGAGGACCTTTGCATGCAAAACAGTTGCTCTACCGCTGAGCTACTACCTTCTACATAGGATCTGCCCCCACAGCCTCAGTTCATTCACTAATGTTTCATTAAGGAAAACTCAATAAGTAAGCTCTACTGCATCAGTGGAAGTTCCTCTCCCCCCTGACAGAGCTAATTCTGGAAGAGTAACACCCCACATGAGATTGACATGCACACATGGGTACACACAAACTGGGCTGACTTTTTAATCCAGGGTCAACCAGGCTTTACCCTCTTTAGAGATTAGCAAGGGTGGGCAACCTTTTTGCTACTCATATTATAATAATAATAATAATAATAATAATAATAATAATAATAATAATAATAAATTTATTATTTATACCTTGCCCATCTGGCTGAGTCTCCTCAGGCACTCTGGGCAGCTCCCAATCAAATGTTAAAAACAGTACTGCATTAAATATTAAAAACTTCCCTAAACAGGGCTGCCTTCAGATGTCTTTTAAAGATAGGATAGCTGCTTATTTCCTTCACATCTGAAGGGAGGGTGTTCCACAGGGTGGGCGCCACTACCGAGAAGGCCCTCTGTCTGGTAAAAAGGTACTCATATCTTTTTATGACATCACATGATTGACAGGTGGTGGCCCTGCCCACTTCTCAAAACCCTTTGTGTGGTTTTTCAACAACCCAATAGCTAGCTGATTATTAGGTGCTTGGGAACTCACAGTGGCTTAAAATCCCTTTTGCTGTTTGATAGGGGCTTTTGGGTAGCCCTTGCACTCCCATCGCAACCTCTGGAGGCTCAAACGGACCCCAGGTTGACCAAGACTAGCCTGCAGGCTGGAGATTCTCCAACCCTGGAGATTAGCATGGCACAGTGATGGACATCTGCACTAGTTCTTCAAGCAATGCATCTAACAATATCTCAGTTAGATTACAGCATCATCAGCATCTCAAAATGCTGGCATCTAGGCGCAATGTGCAATGTGGTCAGGACAGCTCCCCAAGATTCGAGGGGAAAATTCAGATACTGCAATACTAAAAATAAAAATTGATGGCATCTATGCAAGGCATTTTGTAACGAATTGGCAGTTATGGTACACAAATTGAACGGAAGGCATGCACTAGGCTTTATCTGAAGAACAGATAAAGTCATTGTTTGCCCATTGTCATTTGTTCAAAGGAAACATGTTCATTTTATGGTGTCAATCGACATTTCTTATATATGTCCCAAAGAGGAAGAGAACACAACCTTCATGAGATAGGGATCTATTAAATCTGTAATGCCTTGTGATTGTTCTGTGGAAATAAAGGCAACTACTTAAAAACAGCCTGTTCTACCACCGGTCCACATCCATGCCATGAGCCTCTGTATCAAACTTGCAGAAAACAATGATTGAATAGATAAAAGCATTTCAGAATGTTCCATCATCAGGGTGACACCTTCAATAACTGAGATGAAAAGGAAGTAACACTGTGGAATATTTGAAGGATAAGAAACTCAACATTGGAAGCTATAAGAGGAGATGGCGGCAGGCATTATGAGAAAATTGTGTTTTCTCTATACACTGAACATTTCTCTCTACCCCCCCCCCCCCACTTTTGTGGAACTTCAAAGGGGAAAATCAATACTCACATTCCATTGCAGGACTAGCTGGTAACTGATATATGCTGTTTATACATTTCTCCCTGAAAGTTCAGAAGGTTAATTACACAAGTAAAAATATAAATCGCCGAGAGACTATTGAACTGCATAAATAAACACAGTATTCTACAAAGTGCATGTTACCATATCTGCAATTTATTTTTCATTTTGCCTTACTGCTGAAAGAATGGTAAGGATTTCTTCCACAATTTGCCTGGCTTTATGCTTGGCCAAATCTAACCAATGTGGTCATTTGTATGGGAGGTTGACTGGGATGGAGCCAAGAGAGTTTACCAGTTCTGAATTGTTTTTGAATGTGCTTTGCTTAGCGGCTGACAGACATAAGCATATATTCTTTGCAACCTTTTTGTCTCTAAAACATTTTCCCGAACATACACATGGGTGGGTGTAGATTGTTTTTCAAGAATGTTCATCACAGAAACAAAATAATAAAGTGACTTCATTGTACTCAGGTAACAAATATTTCCTGACAATCTTGGTCAAATAAACTTTTCTCTTTCTTCATTGTTAACATGTTTATTTTAAACTGGAAGATGAGGGTGAGGGAATTATATACCATGATGACAAAATGCAAAGACACCAACAAGGCATTCATTGCTGTCTCAAGGACATACACTTCATATAAATTTTGGTTAAAAAGCCATTAAAAAGTTATCACATCCACAAAATGTGGGTGTCATCCCCCACTGTACCAAATTCCAAAATCTTATTTCACATTTGTACTTGTTCAGATATCATGCCCCAATTGATTTGGTAATAAGTAAATAAATCAACAGTTCAAACATTTATCTGAAATTTGAAAGGGGCATTTGCAGCTTCTATACTTTGTGGGATCACATCTACTTGAGAAAACACTGGCAGCACTGCAGAACCTGAGGTAATTATATATCTAGCCTCATATCTGGGAGTGTGTAACAAATAGCCCTAGATATGTTGCTAGACTACAACTTCCATTCTCTTTGACAATTGGCCATACCTGGCAGGGGCTGATGAGAACTGGAGTTCAGCAACTGGGTGGTCACAGGCTCCTGGATCTAGTCCTAGAGCATAAATAGCCTTAAAAACTGTCATTATGTCATGGCACTGTCAGGCCAAGGATGTTCAGAGTGAGGAATTAATTCTGCATTGTCAAAAGTACACTTACAAGTTAGGAAAAGGCATGTCTCTCAGTCCTATGTCTTGCAGCTACTTCTACATGTGGAGCTGATGAGGCAATTGCCGCACCCAAGAGGCCATGGCCTCAAACTTGGTTTATGTATCTCCCCTATCCAAGATTCATGCAAGCAGGTGCAGACTATGCCTGTGTCTAACCTGTTTCTGCTCCTCCCATTTCAATCCTCTTCTGGTCCTGGGAGACAGTGGAGCAGGAGAGGCGAGGGCAGCAGAAGGAGGAGGTGTGGAAGCCCTTGACTCGACAGCAGCCTGACCTCTCTCTCCCTCCACCTATTCTCCACTTTCCAATTCCACAGCTTCTCCTGCCTCTTAACTCTCACCTCCTGGCTGATACAGGCTCCCCCAGATCACTGATCCCCTCTTCCAAGTTACTCTTCAACCCCACTTCTCCTGGTTGCCCACTCATCAGTTTCCAGCCACCGCTCCCCAGTGTCCAGCCAGTCCTTGGCACATGACAGAACCCAGTATGAAAGGGCTTCCCCCCATAGATCCCTCGCCCCTAACACTCATCAGTGTGAGCTCAGTGCATTTAAGTGACATTCTATACAGACACTCATACCTGTCTGAATTGACCAATAGTATAGATGAACTGCTGATCAACCATATAGGAACAGAAAGAGACTGACTGTAAAGTGAAGAGGAATTCCTTTCAAGCACACTCTTTCAGTAATTATTGTGTATTTGCATGTTCAATAATAATAATAATAATAATAATAATAATAATAATAATAATAATAAATTTTATTTATACCCCACCCTCCCCAGCCAAGGCCGGGCTCAGGGTGGCTAACAAGCAATAATAAAAACAAGTTGAATGAATACAACTTAAAAACAAGATTAGAACACAACATTAAAACATTGAAACATTAAAATGCAGCCTCATCACTGGAGGAGAAAGGAAAAAATAAAGGGGGGGGGAATCAAATTGACTCCAAGCCAAAGGCCAGGTGGAACAACTCTGTCTTACAGGCCCTGCGGAAAGAAATCAGATCCTGCAGGGCCCTGGTCTCTTGAGGCAGAGCGTTCCACCAAGCCAGAGCCAGTGTTGAAAAAGCCCTGGTTCTGGTTGAGGCTAATCCAACTTCCTTAGATTTACAGAACTGTAAATACAAATAACAGCCAAAGCAAGAAGGTTGTGAGTGACCTTTGTTCATCACACACATAGAATGCTGCCATAGCTATGCTGAAGCCAGCTAATCTCTGCATCTCATCGCACCAATATAAATGCCTGCCAGTTAAAAGCAATGATGGCGATGGTGACAATTCAGCAGTAGAAACATCACCAACTTCTTAATAAGAACAAATCATAGAAAATTCCAAATTATACTGAAGGGAATGGAAGAAAACCAGATAGCAAATCTTCATTTCTACATGAATAAATTGTCCAGAAGTCATCCACTAAATCTGATTTATCTTTTATTGTTATTGATTCTTGGGTACCAAAGAAATTCAATAAGGAAATAAAACAAACAAACAAAAAGTATGATAGTAATAATTATTTATAGCTATGGGCATCCTGGCATGGTCACAAATAGTAGCGATCCAATTTTCTCCTTTGGCAGCAAAGTGGCTAGCCTAGTGCGGCTTGCATGCTTAGATATAAATCTTTATGGGTTTAAAATTTGTTGGTATCAAAAACCAAGAGGTGAAGCTGTTACTTGGGGATCTATTTATCTAATGCTTGAAGGAGGTTATGGGCAACCCCAGAGCAACCTGTGGATTGGATTTCAAGTCAACCTCCTAATTTTCAACAATTCAAATGGCTATGGTTAGTGAAAAATCACTCCATGATTATTTAAGTGAAGCCACACATGCTCACATGCATAGCTACATTGTAACTGCGATGGAAGTGGTTTGGACATACATATAGCATCCCCCAAACAAGAAAGTAAATGCCTACGAATGTGGCAAATATGCATTTAGACTGCTCCCATCAATCTTTAGAATAGCCTGATCCAACCTGATGATCTTCAGTTGTTTTAGACCACAATTCCCATCAGCCCCAGCCAGCATGGTCAATGGGAAAAGGGATGGCAAGGTTTGCAAGTTCAAAACATCTGAATGGCACCAGGTTGGGGGAAATTGCAAATATCTGTCTATCCTCACTCTCTGTTGACGAGGATAACACTTCAAGTATGCTTACCAAGACGACAGTTTGGGGTATAATATGACATACATTGTGGGTGGTAATACTATCATCACTTTTGCTAAAACTCATAACAAGAGAGAAAGTCATTTTCCAACAGTGAAATAGTTCTATAAAATGTTTGCTATCTGAGTAACCAGCTCATACCTAAAATGCCATTTCAAATGGTGCCTGAACAAGTAAACAGATCCAGCGATCTTTGCATACACGCTTCCTTGCAGCTCCCTGTAACAACACCATGAACTGTTAAGTTTTCATGCAGATTAATCTCTGGGCACCATTCAAATATGCTAACTAAGTTTTTACCGCTGAATAAACAGTCTGCAGCTACAAAGCATCAGACAATTACTGAATCAGTAAGATTATATGACTCAGTGTGAAAGTTCATATTTAGTTTTCTGATTAGCTTACACAAAAGGTTTTAATTAATCTCCTGGATATCTTTGCTTTCACTTCAGCTAATATTTATTTCTTCTCCAGTATCTTTTAAAGGATCTTGAAAAAACATGTGTGGCAATGGCGAAAAGCTCCCCAATCACACTTAACAGATTTTTGAATGCTGCAAAAGGGATTCAATTGCACTTGGTATAATGGCATTCATTTGCTATTAGTAATAGTGTCACATATCCAAATCTGATTGAGTGCAAAGCATTGTGATAGCACCCCATTTGCTATGGGATTATCTCTTGACTAGGATCACCATGTGAGTATCTCCAGGAATCATTGCTCTCATTTGCAATTGGCTTTGCTTGCCCCCCCCCCCAGTGATAACAGAGTACACAATTTGATTGGCTGCAGAATATCATGATGTCATCCTGTTCACTACATGATTCCCGGTTAGCTGAGATCTGCCATATCATTATTCTTAGGAAGAAGATAATTGTAAGAAAAGTAACAGAGAGGAAACCATGGCTGTGACAAAGAAGAAAAGAAAGCTGAATATTCACAAAAATTGGTACCCCCTCTCCCTAGTAAAATATTTCTTCCCCACTTAAAAGTACTACTCTTTACTGGAAAATCAAAGCAGGAAAATGTTCATCATCACCTTTATATTGAATTCATACATGGAATGCTGCTGCTTGCTCAGCATGCTGGATAAAACAGCAGTTGGGAGATTAACCATGAAAAGGTATTGCACATAATGAAGGCAAGTGCAAGAGAGCAGGGCTTTCAGAGTAATGTGTGAAGCAGAAATTCATGCATGTCACCACAGAGATGATAAATGCACATTAACTCTGAAGCATGACTCATTTGCGTTTCCTCACAATTTGTGAGTAGAGAAATCTTGATAAAGGTTTCTTGGCTGCTGCAAAACCATTTCTTTTCTCCACTATATTGTGTATATCCTGCCAGAACCTTGATGTACTTGATGTACTCAAAAGAAAAGTTATACATTGAGAATAGGTGTTTGGTAGTGGCCAAGACTAGGTTAGGCAACATGATAGAACCACCCTTCTGATACCGACATTGTATAGCTTACCTAGATTGAGATGGGGAAGCCTGGGCAGGGCAGCTAAGAGCTTGAGGTATATAGAGCTGCAGATTAGTTGTGCCAGTGTGAAGGAATCACTAAGTCTTTGCAATACTAGGATAAAGGGCCCCAGAAATCTCAGGGGGGTGGAGTAACAACACTTTGCATATGAAGCCGAAAACTACATAACCAGAATGTTTTAGGAATACCCACTTAGGAAACAAAACAAACTTACTGAATGCAATGGAAGTAGGTCACTTTAATTCTCCAAGATAAAGCTTATTAGGAGGATCTTCATTTAGTTCACAGCGGGGGACAATGTTTTAAAACACACAGCTAGGGGGTATAGAGTGCCATCAGTTTCTGATACAGCCAAGATGAGTAAACATGTGACTGATGCTCCATGCAATGGAAAGTAGGTTTCAATCCAATAAAAAACCTGTTCTGCTGAAAATGTAGCCATTACCCCATTCCTCTGGGATTCATTTAGCGGAGCAAAATTACCGTTGTACAAATACCGTCGGAAAGAACTCCAAATCAAGAAATGCATTGTAAGATGCCTGAGTGAGATTTGAGCATTTTCAACGTCACTAAACATTATGCTTTCCCAAGTTTACTGCGGAGAGTATTTTATTCTTAAGAGTGCTTTATTTAGGGTCCCATGTGTACTTACAGCTTGTATTTACTTAATACAAAAAAAGGTCTGATATTCTTATGGGGAAACGCTACCATAGAAGCATTTTTGTTCAGAGAGTGAGGAAAAGAAATAGAAATTTTAGAAAACAGAGCAAATGAGAAACTGGTGGCTATCCAGCTGAACAAATGGTGAATGTGGAGATAATGCACCAATTCTTTCTAGGCTGCCCTTGACAAATGGAGAAACAGCCCTTGTCATCAGTATTAACCCAGCCTTTTGTGATCTTAGTGGTTGGATGCAGAGAAGTGAAGCTAACCTCTCTCCCAAGCATCACCTTAATTGTTCCCACAGGTGGCAAATCACTCCCTGCATCCCACTCTTATTGATCTACCCCACTCACCTCACTGATAATACATCCCCACCATCTTTCATACAAGGTAGAATTAAGGGTCAACATTTCTGAAGAGGGCCTTTACACCGAGTTCTTCCTAGGGGTTATTTAGAGACTCCCTATACATGAAAGAAACCTTGCCGTGAATTTGAAAGTTCACTTCAGCATTGATGTCCCTATCTCTCTCTGCTATGATTTCCTTCAAGTTAGGAATGAGAGGATCTCCCCCATTCTGGAGGGGGTTTGGAAGAGACGGAGGTGTCTCTCCACTCAGCCCTACCTGGTTCCACCAACTTTCACTGGTGAGAAAGCCCTGCCATCGGGGAATGTCCCAGTGGACCTAACCAATGTCAGGCAGGTGGGAGCTACTTTTCATGGCATCCTCACCAATGGTAATCAGTGGAACCTCCCAAAATGGGGCATTCTGGGAGCAGGGAGGGGGTTTAGCTGAGCTGACACAGCTGCTACTGTACTATATCTTGAGCTAGTCCTGCTTTTATCCAGTGGTGGCAGCAGGCCTCTTCACTGCACCAGATTGGAGGCTGGCATAGCAAAGAGATATTTCTCCTCTCCCCCACACACCTTACATCCTGGCTGGTGCAAGTGATGTTGCTGTGGCAGTGGCTGCACCACTGCATTGAGTCCAAAACAGGGTTGATATTTCAGATTACCGGTAGATTAGGGTCTGTTCTTGTGGCTAAATACACATCATGGATTGACCAATGCTCTATTCACCTGTTGTTCACCTGTGTATTTACATGTAGGGAAGTCCTGTGGTGAAGCAAGGGTAGGGCTGTGGATGACCCACCCTATGACATTCATGCACTGAACTTAGCTGTGTGCAAAAGAACCTGTAAGGAGGAAGGCGGAGGAATTCAATTCCGTTTCCATTTCAGCTTTGAAATTCGCACCACTGAATTTTGCAAGGGAGTTCTCCAGGCAAGTAATGTGTATTAAAATACTTAGTCTGGGGTAAAGTGTAAATCAGTGTGTATGTATTAGTGAAAATAACATAAACGAATGCAATACATTGTGGAAATTGCTTTGTAAAAATAGGCATATTAGGCAAAATTGCGTACAAAAACATTTTTATTAGGAGAAAGTTCCATTAAAAGGTTGATGGATTTAAATGAGGATATATATATATTCTCAAACTGATGTGGAAATGTGGAGAACCAAACTTAAAAGTTGAAAAACAAGAAACTGGAAGCAATCAAAACTGATTCACCCATCCTTACCTCTAAGTCAGCCTTTCTCAACCTGTGGGTCCCCAGATGTTGTTGGACTACAACTCCCATCATCCCTAGCTAGCAAGGCCAGAGCTCAGGGATGATGGGAGTTGTAGTCCAACAACATCTGGGGACCCACAGGTTGAGAACCAGTGCACTAAGTGAAAGCGTTGGCTTTCCATGCAACTGAGTCTTCCAGTTGTATCAACATCCCAATGATATGGAGCCCCTACTTATGAACAGTTGCTTGTGCATTGGTGTTCTTTTGCAGGTAACTGCACTCATGCATGAGAATGTCAAAGACTGATGCTGGCACCAAGACATACATGACTTCCAGGCAAGGTGAGAAGTACAGCTGCTGCTGCCACTGCGCTACTGCACTGGACTGCCCAACACAAGACTAACACATGGATAGGGCTAAAGTAAAGGGAAATTATAACCATTGCTTTAATTAGGGTGAAAAGGGTAACCAATCAGCAAGAATTCCCTTTGGACTACAGGGCAGGCACTCTCTCTGCCTGCAAAAAGACGGGATTTTAAATAATTCTTCATTCCATAATGCAAGTTGCAACACAAATGGCAATGACCCAGGTGTGTGCTAGATTCTCTAGATATGCTCCAGCATATTTGTGCTACAGAATTCTCCCAATAATTCCTGTGTATTCAATTTTCAAAACAACAAAGGCAATTTTATTGCATTATGGCAATTTAACATCATACCAACAGTTCCTATGAAACCCGTCTCAAGCAATTAAGAGCTAAGATTGACTCAGTAGGGTCTCATCTAGAGTACGTGCTTACCTTCTGCAATGAGATTCCTGAAGTTTTTATGCCCAGAAGGGTGAGTTAAGGCCAGAGGGAAAGCTTCATATTCCAAATGCCAACTTCTCTTACTGATTTAAAGAGTGCTTGTGTTATTATATGAGTGTAGTTTAAAACAAAGAGTGAGAGCAAGCAAGAGAAAAACAGAACTCTAGAGGGTGAGGAGTAATTTGGGTGATGATGAATACATGCCTGTATTTTGGGGGGCTGGGTGAGTCTGCTGCAGTTCCATATTTTGGATCTGCTAGTAGTTATTATGGTCTCCAAATGTTAGTTGTTTCAGTTTATATTGATGTTTAAGAGGGTATTTTATCTATCTGTGCTCCTCTAAAACATAGAATTTTTATTGTATGTTTGGTTTTGGCTTTTATTTGTGGTATGTTTAAGATGTGAACCACTGAGAAATTTCTTTGAAATATGAAGCGATATATAAATTAACATAATTATTATGACTAAAGTTGCTCTAGCAGACAAAGCAGGGGGCTGCAGTGCAGTCGAGAAAGAGATAAGGCATAGTCATAAATTGTAATCATCAGGAGAATGGTACCATGCTTATTCTTAAAATTTGTTAGATGGTGTTCTCAGGGAAGAGCCAGGAGTATAAACTATACAAATTTCAAAGTGCCACTCCTGTTTTCATAGTCCATAAATGCAAAGGGTCTACTCTAACATTGGATAACACAATATGATAATGATGATAATATCCCTGTGGCCCTTCGTGCATTGTTGGGCTACATGCCATCATCCCTGGTCATGTTGACTAAGGCTGATGGAGTTAGAGTCCAGCTGCATCTGGAGGGCTACAGGTTCCCCTATGAGTTGGATCCATACTTAGTCATACTCGGAGGAGATGAAATCAATAGAACTTACTTGAGAACTAATTGTACCATTGATTCCAATGCATCATCTCTGAGTATGATTAAGTCTGGGTCCAATGCTATATTTCCATTCAATTGGATCTTGAAGGTAGCTAATTAAATTTCATATAAGATACTCAATTACAATAATTTTAAAACTATTAAATATGCATAAGGGTAGAAAGCTAAAAACCTAATCCCAAAAGTCATTACGGAACAGCAAAAATCTGAAGGCCAAATGAGAATTAGTACCATAAAGGTCTCAGGTTCAATCCCCAGCATTTGTAGGTTGGGCTGGGAGGGATACCCTATCTGAAATTGCGGAGGGTTGCTGCCAATCAGTGTAGACACTACTGACCTAGATGGACTCAATGGCCTGACTCCGTATAAGGCAGCTTCCTATCTCCCTATCTTCTATGAGTCTCATTTGGAAGGGGTTGCATACAACACAATTTGGGTGCCACCACTGAGGAGGCCCTGATTCTTGTGGCTGTCGATCTCATCTCAGTTAGGGGAAAGCATCTTAGTGCAAAGCCACATGAGAAAATTTCAAAATGCATACCTACTAGGCAGGAAGGAAGCCCTATTGAGTTCAGTGGGATTCACATCCAAGTAAACATGCTTAGGGTTGTACTGTTAATGTGTGATGTGGTTAATATGCGAGAAGGCATTGCACACTGATCAAGGTGCAGACTATGGGATGTAATCCATTGGTGCAGTCAAATGAAACATTCCTTATTTCCTAGAGTGAGCACAGACTGGGAAACATCCAATCAGTGTAACTTCCTGTTCCACTGGTCTGGAGCATTCTACCCCTGCGTGTGACCTGGGAGATGGGCGTGGCTCTGGCTGATTCCATTAAAAAGCCGAGTCATGCAGCCATCTTCTCAGTCTGTTTTGTCTTTCCATTGTCCTGTTATCTCTTTTGCTGCCATGCTGCTCTCCTGCAGCCATTTTGTTCTATTAATGTAATTTTGCTGTCTGCTGGCTCTCAGCCAGCAGCACATGAGTTCAGTCTCCATAGGAGACTGTGTAACTACCAAGTTTCCTGTGTAACTACCAAGTAAAGCCTGCCTTTCAGGAATCATATCGTGAACTGAAATGTGAGTAAACTTTTTGCTACTTTACTCAGAAAGACTCTTGTGTCTTTATTCTTTTAAGAAGGATCAAAAGGGGACACCAGGAATACAAATAGCAGAATGTATTATTTGATGTAATAAACCAGAAATGGAAGCTGAGGGAAGTCAACAGGGAGGGAGGGATTGAAAAATGAATGTTTAGTATTGATATTGGAAATTTGTTTTGAAAATGTAAAATCAATAACAAAAATAACAAAAAAGGGGGACACCAGGAATAATCTTAACTAAGAGATTCAAATGAACCTGCAAACTAGCTTCCAGCTATATTGAGGGGAATCTGCTCTGCTACATCACTTACTAGCGTGAGTAAAGGGAGGATAATACTTATTCAATATATCCTTTCCTACTGTCCTTAACATTCCCACACAAATGTGAGTTGGGGTGCTGTAATTAAAAGACGCCTGCTTCTTGGGAGAAAAGCAATGACAAACCTAGACAGCATTTTAAAAAGCAGAGACATCACCTTGCCAACAAAGGCCCGTATAGTTAACACTATCGTTTTCCCAGTAGTGATGTATGGAAGCGAAAGCTGGACCATAAAGAAGGCTGATCACCGAAGAATTTATGCTTTTGAATTATGGTATGGAGAAGACTCTTGAGAGTCCCATGGACTGCAAGAAGATCAAACCTATCCATTCTTAAGGAAATCAGCCCTGAGTGCTCACTGGAAGGACAGATCGTGAAGCTTAGGCTCCAATACTTTGGCCACCTCATGAGAAGACTCCCTGGAAAAGACCCTGACATTGGGAAAGATGGAGGGCACAAGGAGAAGGGAACGACAGAGGTTGAGATGGTTGGACAGTGTTGTCGAAGCTACCAGCATGAGTTTGACCAAACTGTGGGAGGCAGTGGAAGACAGGAGTGCCTGGCTCTGGTCCATGGGGTCACACAGAGTCAGACACGACTAAACGACTAAACAACAACAAATGTTATTTTGCCTTGAAATCTACAAAACCTGGAACTTGGACTAAAATCAGCTGTTAGCTGAACTTCTTCAGAGCAGCTTCACATATACTGATTGATATGATGCATTATTACAGTACGGGACGCTAGCAAGGCCGTGATGCGTGGTTTCCTAATTCAGCAGAATTCCATAAAGAGGAAAAAACAAAATGAGAAGAAAGAAAATTTTTTGGAGAAAATGAAAGAAGGAGAAAAGAAACTGAGATCTAAACCAAAGTCCCAAGAGATTTTGAGAGAAATAAAATACTATCAGATGCAATATATGGAACTAATGAATCAAGAGATAGAATGGAAAATAAAGCAAATGAGACAAAAGACCTTTGAATCAGCAGACAAATGTGGGAAACTTCTGTCATGGCAACTGAAAAAGAGGCAAAAACTGAACACTGTGACATGCCTTGAAGTAGATGGGAAAACCATCCACAAGCCAAATGAGATAAGTAATTGTTTCCAAAGCTTCTTTAGGAAATTATATGCACAAGGGCCTGTAAATGAACAAGAAATAGACGAATTTATCAAAAAACATGGACTACCAAAAATTTCAGAGCAAAGCAAAATGATCCTGAATGAGAAAATTACAGCACAAGAAATAGAGGGTGCCATTCAGAACATGCAATTGGGGAAATCTCCAGGACCAGATGGTTTGACTGCAAGATACTACAAAGCGTTGAAGGAATGGTTAATACAACCATTGAAAGAAGTATGCAATGAAATTATGGAGGGGAAAAAGGCTCCCGAATCGTGGGAAGAGGGATTTATCTCACTTATACCGAAAACAGAGACTGAAAAGAACCAGGTCAGGAACTACCGCCCTATATCTTTACTGAACGTGGATTACAAAATTTTTGCAGACATTCTGGCAAAAAGACTTAAAAGAGTGCTGTTAGAGGAGATTCACAAGGACCAGACAGGCTTTCTTACTGGGAGACAGATGTCAGAAAATGTGAGGAACATTATAGACATTTTGGAGTTATTAGAGGTGGATATTAATAGGAAAGCTGTTTTGATTTTTGTGGACGCGGAGAAAGCCTTTGACAACATTTGCTGGAGTTTTATGAAGAAGAATCTCCAAGGGATGGGGGTAGGCCAAGGTTTTGAAAACGGTATAGGTGCAATATATTCTAAACAAAAAGCTAAGTTAATAGTAAACAATGTGGTTACGGAAGAAATACCAATAGAAAAAGGAACACGACAGGGATGCCCAATATCCCCTTTGCTTTTTATATCAGTCCTGGAGGTTTTGTTAAATATGATTAGAAGGGACCATTTGGTTAAAGGTATTCAGGTCGGAGTTAAAAATTACAAGTTAAGGGCATTTGCAGATGACCTAGTCTTAACTTTGGAACAGCCAGATACTAGTACCAAAAGAGTATTAGAACTAATTGAGACATTTGGTCAAGTAGCAGGATTCAAACTGAATAAACAGAAAACGAAAGTGCTGGAAAAAAACAATGGAAGAAAGAGAGAGATTTCAGAGTGAAACAGGGTTGGAAATAACAAAAAAAGTGAAATACCTGGGGGTGAACTTAACATCTAAGAATGTGAATCTATTTAAAGACAATTATGAAAAGTGTTGGACAGAAGTAAAGGAAGATTTAGAAATATGGTCAAGATTGAGACTTTCCTTGTTAGGTCGAATTGCTGTTATCAAGATAAATGTATTGCCTAGAATGTTATTTTTGTTTCAGACGTTACAGATCTTAGACAAGATGGACTGCTTCAAGAAGTGGCAGAAAGACATATCCAAATTTGTCTGGCAGGGCAAAAAGCCCAGAATAAAATTTAAGATTTTAACTGATGCAAAAGATAGAGGGGGCTTTGCCCTGCCGGACTTAAGACTCTATTATGAATCAGCAGCTTTTTGCTGGTTGAAACATTGGCTGCTTCTTGAAGATACAGACATTCTGGATTTGGAAGGGTATGATAATAACTTCGGTTGGCATGCATATTTATGTTATGACAAGGCAAAGGTGTATAAAAGTTTTAAAAACCATATTGTTAGGAAAGCACTATATAACGTTTGGATTCGATATAAAGACTTGTTGGAAAGTAAAACCCCCAGGTGGTTGTCACCAATGGAAGCTAAGGCGGTGAAAAAACTTAATATGGATTCTAAATGGCCAAAATACTGTGAAATCCTAGAACAAGATGGTGAGAAGTTTAAACTTCAGAGTTATGAGAGACTAAAGTTCAAAGTTCGAGATTGGTTACATTATCGTCAGATAAATGAGACATTTAAGCAGGACAGGAAAATAGGATTTCAGAAGGAGAGGTCAAAGTTAGAAACAGAACTGTTAGAACCCAATACTAAGAACTTGTCTAGAATGTACAATTTGCTGTTGAAATGGAATACACAGGATGAAACGGTGAAATCAGCTATGATTAAATGGGCACAGGATATCGGTCATGACATTATGTTTGCTGACTGGGAACAGTTATGGACCACCGGTGTTAAATTCACGGCATGTAATGCCTTAAAAGAGAACATAATGAAAATGATTTACAGGTGGTACATGACCCCAGTCAAACTAGCAAAAATATACCATCTGCCCAATAACAAATGTTGGAAATGTAATGAGACTGAAGGTACCTTTTACCACCTTTGGTGGACCTGCCCAAAGATTAAAGCCTTTTGGGAAATGATCTATAATGAAATTAAGAAGGTCTTTAAATGGACTTTTCCTAAGAAACCTGAGGCTTTTCTCCTGGGCATGGTTGGCCAATTGGTGCCAAAGAAGGACAGAACCTTTTTTATGTACGCTACCACAGCAGCAAGAATTCTCCTGGCAAAGTATTGGAAAATGCAAGAACTACCTACTCTGGAAGAACTGCAGACAAAGGTGACAGACTTCATGGGACTAGCAGAGATGACCGGCAGAATCCGAGATCAGGGGAAAGAGACAGTGGAAGAGGACTGGAAGAAGTTTAAACTATATCTTAAAAACTGTTGTAAAATTGAGGAGTGTTGAGATGTCAAGGGGTAAGAAGTAGAGAAATACAGCTGTAAATACTAAGTTTAAAGAAATTTAATGAAAGGGAATCAATAGATAAACTGATTAAAGGGTTGCTAAAGAACTTTGGAAAAAGGATGCAGCGAAAGGGAGGTACGGGGAAGTCGGTATATGTTTAATGTGGTGTATGTTTTTGTTTTGTAATGTGTTTGTCTTTTATTATGTGTTGGAAAAATTAATAATTTTTTTTTTAAAAAAAAGAGGATGAGATGGTTGGATAGTGTTCTCGAAGCTACCAGCATGAGTTTGACCAAACTGTGGGAGGCAGTGGAAGACAGGAGTGCCTGGCTCTGGTCCATGGGGTCACACAGAGTCAGACACGACTAAACGACTAAACAACAACAAATGTTATTTTGCCTTGAAATCTACAAAACCTGGAACTTGGACTAAAATCAGCTGTTAGCTGAACTTCTTCAGAGCAGCTTCACATATACTGATTGATATGATGCATTATTACAGTACGGTTCAGAATCAATGGTGCATTATTACATTACAATACATAATCAGGGGACTGCATTGTGCATATCTTAGATCAGCACTTGATCAAATGACACCAAAGTGAGATTCCAGAATCATGTTCATTCATTGCCAACAGGTTAAGATGCAATGCAAGGCATCCTCAAAGCAGGGTCTTGAACTGACAGGCAAGCTGAAACAAAAATTACATTTCAGCAAGTCATTCCTTCAGAAAGGTTTTGGGAGTCATCAGCTTATTTTGAAACCCCCAGCCTGGACAACTTTTCTTACTGTAGCTTGTTTAGTATTCTAAAAGGTCAGAGCAAAGCTTCAGGATGCAAATGGCATTATGGATGCAATCCAGTAGGAAATTCTATGGTGATGCTCTTCTGAAGCCCTTTGATTTCCACAGGGCTGGTCCAGGACAACCTCCTAGTCTATTTTGCCTTATACCTGGGATGAAAACAAACCATTGTCATGATGAGTTGCTGTTGTTTTCCCCTCCGCACTGCTAAAACAGAACAGCATGCATGATTCTCAGCTATGATGAATGAGGTTGAGTCCGCAGACAGAGGAAAGGTGAGCGTCTCCCACCTCCCAGTTTCAGAGCATTTCAAAATTATTTATGGAATACATGAGCAGGTTGCCGCAGTGGCTGGGGCTGGTGTCTGCTGTGGAGACCAGCACTCTTTAATCATACCCCTATTTCCCATCGGCAGGCAGAGATTAGCATGGAACACAAAATCATAAACTCTGAACAACTGTGGTTTTCTGATTATGGAAGTGGGATCTCCCATCAGCGTGGAATATTCATCACTTACTGTCCTTGAACGAAGGGACATTTGGCACTAGGCTCAAAGGCCTGAATGTACTAAACACAACAGTTTATAGAGCATATTTATCAGTGCTGGAAGCATTGATGTAATATGCTGGGGCTTCAAAACTGAACATCTAGTTCACCTCTGCAGGGCCGTTCAATGTTTCTTTGCTGGTTCTGACCTTTCTGTATACCTCAGAGGCATTTTGGTGCTCGGGCCTCCAATTTTGTCTTCTGATGCAAATCTGTTTGGTCATTTTCATTAAACCTGTGTTCTCATTAGGAGCCGAATGCTGCACCTTCTGTGATCAAAACAATGTGCATTATGCATCCTGGCGGGTCCATCTTACTGCAGGCGATATGTACGCCTCAGCGGAATACTCAAATGTGAGATGTCAAACTTGCTTCCACAGGGAATAGCATGCTTGAATTAAGAAAGGGAAATTGAAGGAGTTGGCTCACAGTACTTGCCTAATGATCTGCATTTGGGGGAAGGTTAATTAATAAAAAAAAGTTCTCCCCAAAGAAAGAAAAGCATAGCATTTCCATACATTTTCAACCGGGGTGGGAGAAGGTGAGAAAGAACAGCACTTACACTGCGGTCCACATATTAGTTAAGCTGTAGTACTTAGATGCCAAAGGATTTATGCACCGAATTCAGCAGGTTTAATTGGCAGTAACTCTCATGGAAATTAGGGCTGTCCATTTCTTTTTGCTGCCAAAGCCCTTCAACTTTATCAGATCCATGGCAGGCATTTAGCAGGTGAAACTTTTGCTGGCTCGTAGGTTAAGTGATGGAACAAGCACCCTCTAGCACATATCTTCTTAGTCAGTTTCCATTGTCACATCAAAGAAAAGGTTGGCTTGATTTCAGTGGAAGTTATTTTCTCACTGTATATATCAAATAGTCTCCCCTCCCCAAGTTATTTCATAGCAACATTGGTGAAGGGGTTCACTTTCCCTCCTTCTTCACTCTATTTCTCGTGCTCCTCTTCCACCAATTTGCCTTATTATTCAAAGGAACAATGGCTGCTGAACCATTTGTCAAGCTGAAATTTAATTAAGTTCTCCCACTTGGCACTGAGAATTGTCAGGACACTGTGATTCACTGGAGCTGATTAGCTAGCACATGTGAGTCAATGTCGTGCATCATTTGTGAACAGCATATCTGAGGCACCTTATCATATTGCATGTTGTGCTTTGACTTGACTGATGCAATGCCAGCCCAACAGGCTAATGGTTAAACTTGGAAGGACACTTCTTTTACATCAAAGGCATGGTTTGCATGTAGAGAGAGATGCCAAGATGCAATGCAAGACCAGTAAAATGTAATAGAAGTAAATGCTGTGGTCTTGATCATACCCAGCTGACCAGAAGACTAGTTGACCTTTTCATATTGGGACCTGATCCACAACACTATGGGAACTTCTAATATTTTGGTTAGCATTTGAGGCTTTTTAGTTTAGGAAATAAACTAAAGATGCCTAGACAGCATCTTAAAAAGCAGAGACATCACCTTGCCAACAAAGGTCCGTATAGTTAAAGCTATGGTTTTCCCAGTAGTGATGCATAGAAGTGAGAGCTGGACCATAAAGAAGACTGATCGCTGAAGAATTGATGCTTTTGAATTATGGTGCTGGAGGAGACTCTTGAGAGTCCCAATAATAATAATAATAATAATAATAATAATAATAATAATAATTTATTATTTATACCCCGCCCATCTGGCTGGGCCCCCCCAGCCACTCTGGGCGGCTTCCATATAAACCAGGAAACACTAAAATATCATACATTAAAAACTTCCCTGAACAGGGCTGCCTTAAGAAGATCAAACCTCTCCATTCTGAAGGAAATCAGCCCTGAGTGCTCACTGGAAGGACAGATCCTGAAGCTGAGACTCCAGTACTTTGGCCACCTCATGAGAAGATAAGACTCCCTGGAAAAGACCCTGATGTTGGGAAAGATGGAGGGCACAAGGAGAAGGGGACAGCAGAGGACGAGATGGTTGGACAGTGTTCTCAAAGCTACCAGCATGAGTTTGACCAAACTGCGGGAAGCAGTGGAAGACAGAAGTGCCTGGTGTGCTCTGGTCCATGGGGTCATGAAGAGTCGGACACGACTAAACAACAACAACAACAAAGTTTAGGGAAAAGATAAGTTGGGAACATAATAGAGGTGACCAAGATTGTGTGGGATGTGGAAAAAGGGGACAGGGAGAAGTTTTTCTGAGTAACGCAGCACTGCTTCCATTCCGTTTCAGATCAAAAGCTACACCATTCACCTCACTGTCAATTGTGGCAAAATTATGTACCTTATGTTGCCAGTATGTTATTCCACCCTTTCCATTTTAGTGCAAAGGAAACACAATACAAATGGGGGGGGGGGAATACATAATTATGTAATGTGTGTGGACTGAAAACAGCAACAACAGTAAATATGATCATGGTCATTGGACTGATCCCAATGGGAGGAATAAGTGAACACTGGCAATTTTGCTTCCTGTTTCCGTTTTCATCAGAATTTTCTGACATCCCTACTCCTGACCCACTAGCCATGCCAACAGCAAAAGAAGTTTCTAGAGCTGGAAATCCTCCTCAGCGGGCTATACTTATTGTTAGACCCCAAAGAGTTTTTCTTGACTTCTATTCATATTAAAGGTAAAGGTACCCCTGCCCGTACGGGCCAGTCGTGTCCGACTCTAGGGTTGCTCGCCCATCTCACTTAAGAGGCCGGGGGCCAGCGCTGTCCAGAGACACTTCCGGGTCACGTGGCCAGCGTGACAAAGTTGCTCTGGTGAGCCAGCACCAGCGAAGCACACGGAAATGCCGTTTACCGTCCTGCTATAAAGCAGTACCTATTTATCTACTTGCACTTAGGGGTGCTTTCGAACTGCTAGGTGGGCAGGAGCTGGGACCGAACAACGGGAGCTCACCCCGCCGTGGGGATTCGAACCGCTGACCTTGCAAACAGCAAGTCCTAGGCACTGAGGTTTTACCCACAGCGCCACCCGCGTCCCATAATCATAATCTTATTCATATTAGATTAGATATTAGATTATGATTATTTTTCCAGGTTCTTGCCTCTGCTTCAAACAGTGTTTCACTTTCCCTTCTTTCAGAGCCATGCCAGGTTTGAAGATGCATTAGTTTCCAAATAACACTGATTCTCCTGAGCTGCCCAAATCCATTAATCACTTCAGCATCTTGACTTAATCTCATCCAGGATTGTGAACCCACATCAGATTGAATTTGCTAAGAGTTCATCCATTACATGTTTTATTGTACCAAGGGTCTCACTAATACATGAATGAGATAGCCCATTAATTTAAATGAGAAATATTAACTCAAACTCTAAAAGGTGCATACCTTGTCACACTAATTATTGCAATTCCATGTACAGCAAGCATTTCACTTATTAGTTATGATCTGTATCCTCCACATAAAGCTCTTGTGCTTTCAATGGAAATGATAAGTCCTCCACAGACAAAAATTAATTTTAGTTCAACTAAAATGCTATTCTAATGTGACTGCCAGTTTGTTGTTTGCTTGGCTTGTTCTCTAAAGTAATAACCGTTCCTATTGTGTATTTGAATGTATTTTAACTGTTTTTACACACAGTTGTTTCATATGTTTTTATTGCATTGTGAACCTGATTCAATATGCTTTTTAGAAAGCAATTTATAATATATAAATATATATCTCACACCTGGCAACCCTTGTGAAACTCTGTGTATATATAATTGTTTCAGTTTCACACTATCATTATCAACATAGATTTGGAACAAAAATAATAATGCTAAGTTTTGCCTAAAGCTTTTATATCGTTTTACTAAATATATATTTACATAATGTACGAAAAGCCCAATGCTGACTGCATCTGGTGTATTAGTTCAGGCTATTACTATGGCTTTACCTTAGAAATTATCAATATGATGTTCGGCAGATTAAACTGTCTACAGCTGGCTCATGAATAAAACGAATTACAGCCAAAGTAATATAGAATAGCTAAATTCAGGATGCACCTGAAAATAATTTTGAAATCACATTAAGATATTCTGCTAAGAAAACGTTATTTGGATGGGTAGCCAAGAAAGTTCCGATCTATTCAGCTTCTATTAGGCATGCCTGCTTCCTTTGCTATTGGCTTTCCACACAACCCAAAATACCTTGTCTGCCTGCATGTAGGCTTCATGCTAGTCAGAGATGGGCGGATCCATAAAATTCTGTTCCACAGACCTTGGTGAGTAGCTGAATTAAACTAACTCCACCCCAAATCCACAGTGCATTAGGAAAACCAGCTGCATTTCATTCTCAGGATACCCCAATATCCCTGTGTGTGTATTAAGTTTTATAATGCAACAAGGCTTCAATAAAAATCATTTTACACTTGTTCTATTTAAGGGCTACTGTGATGTGACATGGGAATCTAGTATAGCCCATGGATATCCTTAAGCCATGATAACATATGCCTTCAACGCTCTCTGGTAACAGTGCTTAAATGGCCCTCAGTTCATCTGAGTCCTTCGGAAATGGAATGCACATTCCTAGAAGACCCAAGGGTGAGGAGCTGGAGTAATGTTTTGACTTTTCCTGCTGAAGTCCACAGTCATGTAGGGTTCTAGCCATAGGTGGGGATGCTTTGGCCCAGATGTTGGACTACAAATTTCAGGTGTTGGCCTTCAAGTTTCATCAGCCTTACCCAGCAAATATGGCGAAATAATGGATGATGAAGCTTGAAGTCCAGGACCACAAGTTCCCCATTTCTGATTGTACTACATGGGCCTTCAACAACCTCCAGGTGTTTGGGGCTACAAATCTCAAATCTGATGGAAGTTGTGATTCAAAACATCTTGAGGGATCCAGGTTGGGGGAGGCTGCATGTCCTGTGGCTGTTTGAAAAGAGGAGAAAGCAAAATTTCCTTGGTAGAGGGGTTAAAAAGTAGCAGATAGCGGACATGGGGAGGGGGCAGTTATAATTCCTAGGTCAGAGGGGAGACTGGAAACTGGCCACCTGCAATTTCCTACTTCTGTTTTCCTTCTCCACTATGTTGCAACAGCAATAAATAATATAAATTAGTAGTTGTGTTAGTAGTAATGGCAGTTTGCTTGAAGCAGAACTGAAAGAGTTGGTGCTTGATTAGACTGGAAAAGAATGCATCAAACTGACCAGGATTATGAGCACAATAAAGGAACACTGTGCACACACAGGCTTGCTCTTGATAGGGCGTTCATTTCCAGACTGAACTCAGAGAAAGGAATGAAGTATAACCCCAAAAGAATGCATTGAATGTCAGGAGGGTAGAAGTGGGGTTTTTCCTACTCCGTTCCACTAGAGAAGTCAATGAAAGCATAGAGAGAGGAAACTATTCTCAATCTTTCCATGTTTTATTCCCCACACTCCAGCTTTTTTAAAAGTATCAGACATTGTAATAGTGCAGCATAGAACAAATTTGGGCTGTCAAGCTGCAATAACCTACCAGGCATGTATTCTGGCCTGGCAGTCCTCCTGTTTGTAGTGTTCCAAGCTGGTTTGTTGTATGAAACTTGTGAGTTGATTTTGCCTCTTCCCAAAGTGCTCATTGAGAAAAAGACCTCCAGCGGAGAACCTTCTATAATGCAGGCACTCAGGAACACTTGAGTGTCGGAAAAATTGCTCAGATTATTAGACCCGTCCTGAGAATGCCATTCGATAAACATTGGTTTGCATATAGTTTGTGACCAGAACCCTCTTCTGGCTCACTTATGCTTTCAGTGGATGGATTAGGAGGGGAGACTTGTCCACCAGCACTTGGGCAGCTTAGTATTAGGAATAACCTTTTCATATATCTGTAGGCAATTTACAAACATACTATAAAAACAGCTAAAAATAGTTTTAAGAACAGCACAGAATGCACACTTCAAGCAAAGACATTTTAATCCATATGGAAAAGCTTGTCAGAACAAAAACATCTTCAGTTGCCTCTGGAAACTGAAGATAGTGGGCATTTAGCAGTGGTGGAAGGAGGGGGATGTATACACATCCAAATCTCCTCTCTACCACATGAGAAGGAACCCTGATTGGCCAGTACTTCTGCTCACAGGAGGCCTCTGTGCACATAGATTCACTTCACACAGCATGAAATATGCAGCTGCCAGAGGGTGTTGACCGTCAATACTTCCATCAATTTCAACTTAACCCAAGCTCCATTTTTCTTTCCTCTCCTTTTGTACATTTAGTATTATTGTTAACATTAGACTATTTTCTGCTTGGTTAACGGCTTGGACAGCTGCAACAGCAACTGCTGTTGGATTCACATTGGGCAGATGCAGATGCAAGAATGTAAGGCAGCTGATAAGGACACTCTCAGGTTCCAAGAGAAGAAATCAAAGCCAGTGAATCTCTGTACACACCACTTTACAGTGATACCTCGGGTTACATCGGCTTCAGGTTACATACGCTTCAGGTTACAGACTCTGCTAACCCAGAAATAGTTCCTCAGGTTAAGAACTTTGCTTCAGGGTGAGAACAGAAATCGTGCTCTGGCAGTGCGGCAGCAGCAGGAGGCCCCATTAGCTAAAGTGGTGCTTCAAGTTAAGAACAGTTTCAGGTTAAGAAAGTACCTCCGGAATGAATTAAGTACTTAACCCGAGGTACCACTGTACTAATAAACATTGCAAATGAGGCTTTTTACAATATAAATTCTGATAGAAGGAAAGACAACAGGGGAAAGCAGGAGAGGGGAATAAGAAGACACACACACACACAAACACACACACACACACACAACATATTCCTACACAGGAAGTTACCTTATACTAAGTCAGACCGCTAGTCCATCTTGCTACATACTGTCTACACGAGCCTTTCTCAACCTTGGATCCTCTGGTGTTTTTGGACTACAACTCCCATCATTCCTAGCTAGCAGGACCAGTGGTCAGGGATGATGGGGACTGGAGTCCAACAACTTCTGAGCACTCAAGGTTGAGAGAGGCTGGTCTCCTGGTTGTGGCTCTCCAGGTTTTCAGACAGGAGTCTTTTCCAGGCCTACCTGGAGATGTAGGAAACTGTACCTGATACCTTTTCCATGCAACACAGATGCTCTACTACTGAGCTACAGTCCTTTTCATAGCTCGGGAAGAAGGTTAATCATTCCTACCCCCATTCATCTGTTTAGCCTTTTTGCTGAGAGGACAGGTCTCATTTCATGTCCTCCTTAGGTATATGTCCTGCAAGTTTGTTGTTTTCTAAAGTTGGGGTGAGGAACCTGAGTCCCTCCAGATGTTTTTGGACTCCAACTCACATTTGCAGCAAATGGTTAACCCCAGCCAGCATGCCAATGGTCAGGGGTGATGGGAGTTGTAGTACATGGGGAGGCCAAGGGTTGCCCAATGCTGCTCTGCATCCACTGCTATAACAACTAGCCTCCTAACCTTAGGTATAGCCTCATAAATCCCATTCCTCATCAATTTTGGTGTTCTGCTTCACAGGAAATACATCCACATGCAGAAGTGTCAACAGTAACTCTCACATTATCACATCCATCTCCATTTAACCCCTTGCCCATTGGGTTGCCTTCTATGGATACATCTTTTAGCGATTAAAAAAGAGGAAGATTTATTGACTTTAAGCAAAGAATAGATACGATTTGGCAAAGCTCATTAATCACTGAAACTTTCTGACTGAGGCAATAGCTCTGATTGGAGCACAGAGACAAACCCAGAGAGCAATTTGTTAAAATCCACTCCTTGTTACAATGCACCCTACCATTTTCTTGGATATTGGGCCTGGCCTACACATGCAGCATGATGAGGTGGTAAAATGGACTGTAGCGTTTTGGAGGCAGGTTTCTTGCATGCAACAACAGAGAGTATAAACTGCTTGTAAAGAGTTGGCAATATATAATATATATATCCAGAGAGAAAGAGAGAGAGGGAGAGGGAGGGAGGGAGGGAGAAAGACACACACACACACACACACACAGAGAGAGAGAGAGAGAGAGAGAGAGAGAGAGAGAGAGAGAGAGAGAGAGAGAGAGAGTTTTTCTTAAAAAATGTTTGTGGGTGTTCTCATTTTGACTCAAGAAAACCATCATTTTATAGTTCAAATCGAGGAAAATAACTACAGTAAGTGGACAAAAGTACAAAGATTCACAAAATCTTTAGGGGTATGCATTCCCCTGTGCCCCCCCCCAGAAAAAAGCGCTATGTATGTATGTATGTAAGTATGTACACATACACACACACAGACTTACCATATGCAGTCTGAACTGGGACAGCCAACTCTACTACTTGAGCAATCTGGCTGCCTAATTTTACCACATGTGTAGATGAGGGCTGCAAACACACCATACTCTTAAATCTCCCCGCCCCCCAAAGAATCCTGATAACTATAGTTTGTTAAAGGTGCTAGGAACTGTATCTCTGTGCAGGGCAAAATACAGTTCCCAGGATTCTTTGGAGTGGATATGTTTTAAATGTGTGGTTCTGTAAGCAACCCAGTCCTCAGACTAGAAAGGACAGTGCTGAATATGCTACTCTACTGTCTAAACTCTAAAACTAGAACTGCACTTTCCCAGTCTAGAATAATTTAATATCAGAAATACTCCTACTTAATTAACTGTTTTCTTGAGTTCACCCTGTTTCATACCCATTAGTTACTTTATAAGGTAGGTCGGGCTAAGAGACTAGGTCAGGCTCAATGTCACGCACTCTCCAATCCTCTACTCATTGGTAGTGAGTCTCATGCTACAGTAGATGTGTGTAGCATTGCACTGCCCTGAGACAAGGTACTGTAGCTGAGTTCAATACTCAATCAGATGCACACACTGACTCTGGGAAGTCTGAGCAGGGGCGGAGGAAGGGGGCAAGGGGGTGGCCTACCCCAAGTGTCACCACTGAGGGGGTGACAAAATGCAACACTGACTGCGGGGCCTGCAGCACGCCTGAGCCACACAACTCTCCTGGGAGTGACACAGTGGCTTCGGCGCACGCAGGCTCCGCGCTGCCCCACCCACCGCCTCCCGCTCAGCTGTAGGGTGGCTGAGTGGGAGGAGGCAGGCAGACTCCTCGGAGGCCCCACAGAGCATCCTGCCCGGATCACCCGCCCCATGGGCGACTGGTCCTGCCCCCGTGGGTAGTTGGCCCTAACCCCACAGGCAGTTGGCCCCACCCCAGGCACAGGGCATGCACACCACCCCAGGTGCCTGATCGGCTTGCTCCGCCGCTGAGTCTGAGCTCTTAAGGAATTAGGAAGGTGGGAACCTGCTTTATATTCAATTAGATCACTAGCCAATCTTGCACAGCAATGTCAATATTGATGAGTAATGGTTCTCTAGGGTCTTAGAAAGGTCCCTTTCTTAGAATTATCTATACAGCGGTACCTCGGGTTAAATACTTAATTCGTTCCGGAGTTCCGTTCTTAACCTGAAACTGTTCTTAATCTGAAGCACCACTTTAGCTAATGGGGCCTCCTGCTGCTGCCACACACAATTTCTGTTCTCATCCTGAAGCAAAGTTCTTAACCCAAGGTACTATTTCTGGGTTAGTAGAGTCTGTAACCTGAAGCATCTGTAACCTGAAGCGTATGTAACCCGAAGTACCACTGTAGATGCTGGCGATTGATCCTAGAAGCTGCTATAGGTAAAGCCAATGCTCTACCACTGAGCTATGGCTCCTCCCCCTGAATTCAAGGGCTTGGCTCATCATGGGCCTTCCACAATATTCACTTTTCTAAACTTTAGCCTTCTAAACTAAATTCGAAACTGAGCTTTCCATTTGAAATGAGGTGTCTTTCTACACTTTAGCCAATAGGCTGCACTTGAAGCCTAAACTGAGTCGATAAAGAGCTATTTTGCCAGTTTGTTTAAGCAATCCCTTTGCTGAGTGCAGTTGATTGCAGAAATCATGCATTTCTCAAATTTCTACAATTAGGGGTTGGCACATTTTCCAGAGAAATAGTTAAAACACCAGGTTCCCTGGCAACTCATACATTTTGCAGTGCAAAGAAACTAACCAGCAGTTATGCCTGATTATCCCGAATAATTATATGGTATGAACACTGAAATTAGAAAGGCCTAATGTAAAATGTGATTATTATTTTCTGCATGGTAATAAATTGAATTAGGCTGGGGAAAGGCTGTATTGATCTGGAGCTATATTTCAGTTCTCTGTGTGTCCTAAGTTGTCCTACCTCTGTTTGAGAAAAGCAAAAGCCAGGACATTCCTATACTGAAATAGTGAGCTGAGCCATGCTCCTGAAACAATTTCCACAAGAAACTCTCCTGGCGGAAGCAGATGTGTTGGCTTTTTCATGCCAAGACAGAGTTTAACCCAAAGCAGCAGCTGATGCCTTCACAGTTGAGAGCTGAATGATGGAACAGCCATTTTTAATGCTCCTGAATCTTAATATTGAGACTTGATGACAATATTTAATCCCATCAAACTTCAAAAGTTGGCAGCGGACTGCTGTGTCTTTACGTTTCTGATGTGTGCGAGGGTACAGTTAGACAGAAGATAAAGTTCTTAATATTTCAAACAGCTTTCAGATTCTGAAATAATCTAACAACAGGCAGGAAGTTTTAAGTTAAGTGTGTTGCTTCCTTTTAGAAGGCATGACAGATGTCAAAACACCCAGCAGTCAATGCATGAGCTTTATTAACAAGTGTTTTTTGAAAAAAGATTGAGAAGGGATTTGACTGGAGAGCTTTAGGGGATATATTTCACTCCTGAGATTTTTAAAAGGAAATAAAAAAATCTAGATTAAGCTGAATGATAAAAGCTTTCATGATCTCAAATCTATCTAATTTCAAACCCATAAAGACAATGGGGATTCATTATTCAATCAATAGGAACCTATGCAGTAAGAAGCATTGTCAATGATTTAAGCTTATCCATCATGCAAAGGATTGATTTATTTCAAATTCCTGAATCATTTCCTAGTATTTTGTAATAATTTATTCAATTAAATTACAAAAACATAAGGAATGCAGATGCTTACAGCAGTTGATAAAGGGAGTCCAATATTTCTTGAAATAGATTCTCCACCTCCAATTCTAATGCAACCCAAACATTTCATTATCCAGGCAATATCGCTGAACATGTGCACCTATTCACCTAAAGAGGGATTTCTGGAGTTCCTCCAGTTCCTAGAAAGGACTCTTTTGGCAGCGGTTAATTTATCTGAAAGATATTTGAGAATAATTTGTGACCCAGCATAAGGTGATGACTTTGCCTGTATCCATTTTGTGATTTGTTTGTTGCACTACAATGAACTCCATTAACTGCATTTATTCATATCACTGATATATGGACAGAAGAGAAACATTTGCAAAATGATGAATGGGCAAGGTTGGGAAGGTTTTCATCAGCATGAAATAGCTCCAGCTGGCCTGGGTCACAATGCAATTGCTGGGGAATCAGCAAGTGCCCATACAACTGAATGAAGAGTGGCATTTCTTTATCCATTCCTTGAAACACCCCCACCCCAATGTCACTTCTGCTGCCAGGTCTGCTAGACCTGGGTTATAATAGTGGACAGAGCAATCTGTGATCCCAGACTTGAAAGATGGAGAGGAACGAAACAGAGGGTCCACTTTGCCTCTTGTACTGGCCAGGGCAAAGCATACAGGAATGGCTATTTCCCCTTTCCTTACTGTGCATGGTCCAGGATTGCCCAGCAGAGGGCCATCAATTGGACTGGCCCTGTCCTATCCCTGTATTGGCCTATTTCAGGGCCTTAACACCACCTGCTGCCGATTGTAATATTGCCAGCAGGAGTACCCACCCCATGTTTTTGGTGGGTACAATCGGGGCCACCACAGCAGTGGGACTCCCCTACCCACACACTTATTGACACAACCCGATACCTCTAGTTGCACAGATCAGGTATTAGGAATGGCCTCTTCTAATAACATCTGGAGTTTGGGTAAGGCCTCATATTTTGTCCCTGCTAAAATCTGTTGAATCTATTTACAAAAGCTAACTCATCTCATATAAGATTTTCATTCTCTCCCCCTCCCCCAATTTTCAGCATAAGGATCCAGTTTTTGCAAATGTGATACTTTTTGCAAACCCGGCAGGGAAACAATATTTTTATAATGGAATTCATTTCCATGAGCTGTAGACCACAGCTAATCCATAAGATCTTGTCCAAGCTACCCTAAAAGCCTCATAAATACAAAATAGTGATTTTGCAAAGTATTCTATGCTTGTCCTTTGTTATATCTAAGCAAAAAATAACTGCAACCCAGTATGTAATCCAAATCTGTGCGCAGAAAGTACAGCAAGCATTTTCTTCTATGGGATAGATAAAAGAGGGTTTCTGAAAACCAGAGATATACTGGGAAATCTCTCAATAATACAGAGCCCAAAGATGATATGAAATATATTATACATGCATGGATTTTTCCTTGCAGTTCATAGTTATGGAAACTCCTGGCACCCTAGGGCCAAACTAGCTCAAACTTGAAATAATTTAATTGCAGGTAAGCTTTAATTACAACCCCTGAGATTCTCTCCTGGTTGAGTTTTCATTTGGGCATGTGAGTAGCTTCCCCCACCCATATCTCTCTCTCTCTCTCTCTCTCTCTCTCTCTCTCTCTCTCTCTCTCTCTCTCTCACACACACACACACACACACACACACACACACCACCACCACCACCAATTGCAGCTTCTTTGGTAGAAATAATATTGGCAGCAGAGCAAACAAAGAAGGAGAGATCTCTTTCTCTTCTGCCTCCCCTCCCTGGCAGCTGGAATACTGAAAAAATACAATTTTCCTGGGGACTCCAAACATAGGGCACCCTGGGAAAATTACATTAACAATATACCCAGGAAGGGAACACTGGGGAGAATTCCAGTGAAAACAGAAATTGCCAATGTCTGCTCATTAACCACATGTCTGGAATAAAAATCATTCCAACAAATGTGACTGGTATTCACTGTTGTTGCTTTTGGTTCACAAACCATACTTAACTGGTTCAACTCACCCACCCCATTTTCATTGTGTTTCCTCTGCAATGGGAAAAAAGGGGATGGAACAAAGTAATTAATTGAATTAATTCCATAAATTATGTCACTTCACCACAGTGGGCAGCAAAATGAATAATACAGTTTTGAGCAGAAGATGAAATGCAGCAGAATGAAAACAATGCTGTGTGTGATGAATAGAAATGGAAATGAGATAGGAAATGATGCCTTCATAACATCCTGAAGGGGAGGGAAGAATGACAGAATGAAAGAGAGGTGAGAGAGAGAGAGAAAGGCCCCGCTGTATGCCATCACGGTTGTCATAAAGGAAGAGGAATTGAGAAACAGAAACACAGATGCAACCAAGCATTTGGAATCAACGGAATAGCAATGGGATGCTTATCAGCAGTTTTAGAACTCTCAGGGAATGGTAGGAATCACTGTTTTCAAAGAGACTTTCACTTCTGTCCATAATTAGGAGGCGCTTAACCATTTTTGTTTAAAAGCTATTTTGGCTCGGATGTGTAAATGTCACAGGCAACGAAAAGGAGAATATGAAATGTGGCCTTTGCTTCTAACAATGAATGGTAGCTTTGTTTCGTAAATTGTAAGAGCCTTCCATATTTCAAAACAGCATCTATACCGAGCCTTTGGGAAGATGCAAATTTATTTAGATTTAGTTGATTAATCAATCAGGTAAAGGTCAGATGACTATAGCTGAACTAAAACTAAACTAAAATGAATTAATTTGCTGAGAATCCTATGAAATACACCTGCCCCCCCCAAAAGAGTGTAAAGCTGCTAGAGTATATCAAATACATGAATGCTGCCCTTTCTTATCCTCCTGGTATTAAAATACAATATATATATATATATATATATATATATATATATATATATATATATATATATATATATTGCTTTCGTAGATTTTCACGGGTACAGGAATGCAGGTTTTGGTGTCCTCGGGTGTCTTCCCGTGTAAAAGTTGGGGTGTCTAGGCGACGTTTCGACGAGGTCTCACTCGTCATCTTCAGGCTGGTGCTTTCGGCTTCTTGTTACTGGAACAGAGCAGGATCTCAGTGTTTGAGTTCCTATAAATACTGTTGAGGGGGTGTGGTGTATAGCCTCCAATGTTCTGGGCAGAGAGGAAGTTCCCAGGCTAGTGTGCCTTTTCTTCTTTTGTTCCTTAATTACTTGAGGGATATCCTGAGTGATTTCTTGAGTGATATCCTGAGTACCACTTAGGTGGGTCATTAGGTGTGGATTAGTTGCTAAAGTCTTTGTGTCTTGACCTCTTGAACTTTGTGAAGAGTTTTTCTGAGAAGATGGCTGTACTGCACTTAGTTGTGCTCTGGCTTGGCTTCGTGTATAGGGGCGAGCTGTGGTTTTGTGGCTTGTGTCAGCCAGATCTGTGTAGGGATTGCAGGGGGGTGCAGCATCCGGAGGTGCCTCCATGGTTTGGCTACTGGATGGTGTCTGTAATTTATCTGTGGAGAGGGTCTGGGTTTGGGTCTGGTGTGGTTGATTGGTGATGGCGTTCTGTGTGCCTCTGGATCTGGTGTCAGTTTTTGTGGGGAGGGCTAATTTCCAGATGTCTGGCAAGCGGGATGTGTCGTCACGCTTGTTCATGTTGTGAGGGTGTTTCTCTATCTCGATGGCTTCCATGATTATTCTCTTGTGGTGATGTTCCATGTTAAAGAGCAAACCATGGAGGCACCTCCGGATGCTGCACCCCCCTGCAATCCCTACACAGATCTGGCTGACACAAGCCACAAAACCACAGCTCGCCCCTATACACGAAGCCAAGCCAGAGCACAACTAAGTGCAGTACAGCCATCTTCTCAGAAAAACTCTTCACAAAGTTCAAGAGGTCAAGACACAAAGACTTTAGCAACTAATCCACACCTAATGACCCACCTAAGTGGTACTCAGGATATCACTCAAGAAATCACTCAGGATATCCCTCAAGTAATTAAGGAACAAAAGAAGAAAAGGCACACTAGCCTGGGAACTTCCTCTCTGCCCAGAACATTGGAGGCTATACACCACACCCCCTCAACAGTATTTATAGGAACTCAAACACTGAGATCCTGCTCTGTTCCAGTAACAAGAAGCCGAAAGCACCAGCCTGAAGATGACGAGTGAGACCTCGTCGAAACGTCGCCTAGACACCCCAACTTTTACACGGGAAGACACCCGAGGACACCAAAACCTGCACATATATATATATATATATATATATATATATATATATATATATATGTCTTACTGTTAAAATTTTGGGGCAAAGGGTTTCACCCCAATTGCATCTAACCAGCCTGACATTCAAGGTCATCAGCACTTGTCATCTTATTTTTTATATTTATAAAGTGGTGATTTGTAGTCTGCTGAGAGAAATTCACCTTGATTATCCCAGCTTTAGTGTGATTAAGAGACTAAATACATAGCACCTCTTGACTAATCAGTGTGATTCTTCAAAAGGTTGCCTTTTATTATAAAGACACCTTTTCCAGTGGCTGAGCATATGTGAGGCTATTTCTTAAATCACGAGAAATGGAAGACTGCAACATTATTCAGAATTTACAACTCAGTCTTCTGCCATATTGACAATTGTCTTTCATCTGGGCCACATTTCCAGGCTGAATTTAAAACATCATACAAGAAGGCATTGCAATAAGGATCTTAAAACAAACGATGACACTTTTCAGATGATGTATTATTAAAGCACATTAGCACACCATTCATATAGGGAAGATGTAGGATGATACCGGCTTGCTATGTCTCTTGACAGAAATGCACCCATCAGCCATGCATTTGGGAGAAATATGAAGGCTGAAGTGTGTGTTTATAACAGAGGGGTTCTCAAATTGCCCTCCAAGGCCATTTTCCCCCATACCCCACATCCCCCTACACCACCATTCAAGTTTCAATTACATCACATTCTAATATTTAATGGAATATTTCAACGTTTATTTTATCAACATTAAAATCCTTCTTTTAAATTATGGTGGAGGGAGACTTGTACAGCACATTTCCATGCAGTGAGAAATTCGTACTTGAAAATATTCAACCATTTTTCAGAAGTAATGCTGCTTCTATTAAAGCTATCATTGATAATAACTTTGCCAAGGATATCGAGTAGACACAGCACTAAGCCAGCTTAAAGAGATATTAAGGAGATGTTTTGGAGAAAACAGCAGAGATAAGCCTTCTGAAGCAATATGGTAATAAATCACAGAAAAGAAATAAAAACAGGTGGGTGGGGGTCGAGGGAATCATCCTCACAAAATTTATTTTAACAGGGGGAAAGTGAAAGGAAGAGATAAAAACCATTTGTCAGCCAGTGTGCGCCACAGTTATGAGGAAACCTAGAAGTCCCGTAATATGAAAAGCTACATTGCCCCCCTTGAGAAGAATGGTGTCATTGTTGCTTCTCAAGACTGTGGGGGGTATAGAGTCAAGGCTGGTAATCCAATCAGCAAGTCCAATTGGTTTTCCAGAAATTATCAGTGGTCTAGTAGGTAGGATTTGGTGTAATCTTAAGTGCTCTTGGTCTTGACTCGAACCAAAAATGTTACATTGTGGTGGAAAGAAATAAACTTGTTAATATTCATTATTGAGTAAATTTCTAGTCCTTTAACATACATTAGTACAGTGGTACCTCAGGTTACATACGCTTCAGGTTACATGCGCTTCAGGTTACAGACTCCGCTAACCCAGAAATAGTACCTCAGAAATGGCCACATGACCCAGAAGCTGTACGCCGGCTCCCTCGGCCAATAAAGCGAGATGTACGCCACAACCCCAGAGTCGGTCACAACTGGACCTAATGGACAGGGGTTCCTTTACATTTACCTTAACAGAAAAGCACTAGATCCAGTAAACAGCTTTCTGCTTAAAGAAACTGTGCCTATTAAAGTAAACTTTAAAGCAACTCACTACAGAATCATCATTTTACAATGTACCTGCTAGTAATATTGTGTTTCTAAACAAGTTCAATGCATTACAATATACCTATTTGAGTCTTAAATATGCCTCCTAGTCTATTCATCCCATGCCTAAACCCAGCTGGTGTGTGTGTTACATTGTGAATAAATGAATTCTTTGGAACAAATGGTGGCAACAGAGTTATAAAAGAGACGAAGGAAACATCTGCTCGCTAGTGTGTCTCCTAAACCGAGAGGCCAGATCAGTTCACCCTTTAAGCAAAGACTTGTGTTTGCAACTCTCCAACTTTTTCAATTACATTTTTTTTAAACAACAACAGTGAAGTGACATTGCTTTTAAAAATGGATTCTGAATGTCGGGGAAGTGTATCTGTCACTTTGATTAATACTGTTTGTGTTTGCATGCAGCATCAAATCATTTACTGAGGTTAGAGTTGCTATGAGGGTGATAATTGTGCATGCAAACTACAGCTGTGATGTATGCTGATGTCTGGAAAACCATGGCAAAAACCTCAGTCCCTATTGGCCCCTGCAGTCACCCTTGACTTGCAAGCTCCAGCAAGCCCAACCTGGTGAAATCCAAATGGATGGGGGGGGGGGGAGAGAATGGTCTGCAATCTATGGGAAACATTGTGCAATACTGGCAAATACAGTTTAGGATTTTCTAAATCTAATTGTTCACCTAAAGCCAAGTCATAAGGGGAGCTTCATAAACAAAGAACACTGTGTTCTCTTTGTATGAGGATCACTGCTGCAAAATGGATGTTTCTTTAAGGCTGCAATATTCTATTACTGTATTGATGCATGATTGTTTCCTAAACACTGCATTGTTCCTTGATCTAATCTCAGCTCATCCAATTCTTATTGCTATTCATGTTATGTCCTGCGCTGCTGTATTGTAATATTGATTCCCTTCATTTTGTATAGGAAACGTTATGTAAATTGCTGGGCGAGGCAAGTAACAGATACTTTTCAATATACTTTATTAGTTCAAAGCACCTTGTTGGGCAAAAAGAAGTACGTTTCATTTTAAATTTAGGATGTGACTTATAAAAAACATCCTGGCTTCTCATCTTCCTGACATGCACTGTGCTATGGGGATGAAAATGCAGGATGTTATAAATCTGATTATTCTGAAGTATTGTCTTGGGGATGAGAAGATTACTCCCACCTGTGCTCTGCTACAAGACTTCCTTGGGGTGGAATCTCTCCTAAAAGGGAACTCTTCCTTTGAGCTTTGGGGGATGGAGTAAAGCATGTAGGAATGAATCACCTTCTTTACATGCAGAAGGTCCCCAGTTTAATCCAAATAATTTCCTTTCCATTTGGGGTAAAGTTCTACGGGTAGTATAAATAAATTGGGCAATGTTTTCCTAAAGTCACCAAATTATCTGAGGAAAATTGTACCTGGCTAATGGGCAGGAGGAACTACTCACAAAATTCCTCACAAGTGTGCTTTTGTTTTTGTTTGGTTTTGCCCACTACTGAACCCACAGTTTAATTCCTTAGCATTTCCAACTTTGAAACCATTCTCCCTCTTCAGCAGCGTTGTTTCTCTATCTTCCATGGTTTGATTTTTGCAAACTTGGGAAATGAGATTTGACTGCACAATCAACTGAAGAAGAGCCATTACATCAAAATTGCATGGCTATTTAAAAAGATAACAGAACAGAGTAAATAAAAACGAGGTTCTCAGCACCGCTAGCTCAACCCAAAAAAACAGGAAGTCTTTTAGCTGCATGCATCATATATTCTTCGATATCAAAAGTGCTTTTCAACAGCTGTATAAAATATTAGCTTGAGAAGCTGATGACATAAGTGCCTGCTACATAGTTTAGTGTCCTTTTTTCTTTCAAAAATTGAGCTGGGAGGTTTATTACTTATGGAATGTGCTGATTTGACAGGACAGCGGTATAGGCTCTTGGGTTTATACTCTGCTCGGTCATGCTCTCCTGGAGTGCCTATATCCTTAGTCACCTCTACCTACGTGCTGCATTTTTTATAAAATCAGATCTGTATATAATATTGAAAAGGAAAACATGGTTCCTCTTCAAATGCCAACAAAAATGCATATTTGCAACAGTCTTTTCAATAACATGGTAGTGCCAAATGGATTTCTGTGGATCCGTCTTTATGAGTTTACACATGCATATCTGTGAACCAGACATTGGAGGTCACCTCTGGATTAGCCATTGAGTGCAATGGCAGACTTTGGGGTCTCAAATTTCAATGGTGCCCTGTGCAACACCAAAATTGGGTATGTGCCCCCACTTCCTGCCTTCCATTCCTACATAATAATTTTGGCGCATCTGAGGCTCCACGCCCAGTGGGCTCCCCGAAATCTGTCCTGCTGAGTGTTTCCTTTATCTGATATGTCCTCAAACAATGCTTTCAATAGTGAATGTGTACAGCTGTGTACAGAAGAAAACTGAATGTGCACAGCTGTGAATCAACGAGTGATAGAATACCACATATATATATATCTAGAAGAATGACTTTCCATTCTTTCATGAGCCCTCTTCCGGGGTTTCCTGGACATGCTTTCTATTGCAGGAGGGGGTAGAATGAGGTTGCACTGGCCAACCACATGCATTCTGTCACATTTCCTAAAGGAAAGCTACTGTACTCTGCAGGATTGATCATTCTGCAGGACAGCTGTTGAGTGGAGGCGTCAATCCAGGGTGGATTGACTGATGCAGGGCTTCCTTCTCCTCTATTGGCTATTTCTTTAATTTGGGTTTTTAAGATATTAAACATTAACCCTGCCCCCAGACTTATATGAGACCAGATCTGTGGCATTGCAAGGATGGTCCCCAGGTTGACCCAGGGGAGATCAACCAGTTGCACCCCAAAACATAGCCATGGGGCAGATTGGCATGACTGTCATAGCCCTAGCATAAATGCAGCATTTGAATCAGGCATAGGCAAATTCCGGCCCACCAGATGTTTGGAACTACATTTCCCATCATCCCTTACAACTGGTCCTGGTAGCTAGGGATGATGGGGATTGTAGTCCCAAACATTTGGAGGACCGGAGTTTGCCTCTGCCTGATTTGAATGATTCAGTGACATGTCAACAAATAGGGATGGCAGCATTAGGATATAGCATGCAGGGCGAGCAAGGAGGACTGGACAAGAGAAGATCTGTCTTTTGATATAGGATATTTAACTACTTGGGGATGCGGGTGGCACTGTGGGTAAAACCTCAGTGCTAGGACTTGCCGATCGTAAGGTCGGTGGTTCGAATCCCCGCGGCGGGGTGAGCTCCCGTCGTTCGGTCCCAGCTCCTGCCCACCTAGCAGTTCGAAAGCACTCTTAAGTGCAAGTAGATAAATAGGTACCGCTTTATAGCAGGAAGGTAAACGGCGTTTCCGTGTGCTGCGCTGGTGCTGGCTCGCCTGCTGCAGCTTCATCACGCTGGCCACGTGGCCCGGAAGTGTCTTCGGACAGCGCCGGCTCCCGACCTCTTGAGCGAGATGAGCGCGCAACCCTAGAGTCGGTCACAACTGGCCCGTTCGGGCAGGGATACCTTTACCTTTATTTAACTACTTACTACTTAATTAACTGACGGCTTCTTTGTAATCTCCATGTTTTAGAAACTAATGGATAAAAATAAGAAATTTATGCATGACATTCAAATCTGTTGAACCAAGAGAAAGAGTGGGCGTTTTTGAGAAAGCTCAGCAATAATTTGGACACAAAATAACTCACCAAGAACATTTCTTTATTCTACTTCAGTTGTTCCATAAACTTTTCATGCTGACTGATATCTGAAATCCCATTTCGAAGTTACCCTGACTAGTCATCAAAACAGAGATTCAAAAGAATGCTTAACAAGCTCTACCTTCATAACAAGCAAACTCAAAATATGCAGAATGGATATAAATCTAATGGCCCATTAGTGACTCTCTGTGGCAGGAAGAAATAATTTTTGCAAGATCCCAACCACATTTTTTTTTTAAAAAAGAACGAGAGCGGGTCACAAAACAACTCGTTAGATGAAATTGAGTACTGCATTTGTGATCTGATGCTAATTGATCACCGTGATACAAGCTGGGAATATATGCTCAGATCGATTATTGGTAAATAAATAGTACAAAAGTCAATCAGTCTAAATCAGGGGTAGCCAACGTGGTGTTCTCCATCTCCCATCACACCCAGACAGGGATGATGGGAGTTGGAGTCCCAACAACACCAGGAAGGCACCATATTGTATACCCCTGATCTGAAAGGAAACTGAACCCAGGTAAACACTGGAACTCCTGGAACTTAATTACTGGGGTTCACAGAAAAGTACATCTCCTAATGAAGACTGAAGTGAAATTCTATCTTTTAGCTCTTAGTGAAGAGTATTAGGAAGAAGGTAGAAGTCTTTTTATGGAGAAGGTAAGAACTAATTCTTCACCATTCTGCTGCTACTGCTATTGCTATTGCTGACACTATCACTGCTTTAATAAGTTCATCAACAGAGAAAACCAGATGTCAGGAGGAAGATTTTCTAGACAAGCTTTCTTTCTGACATACCAGTTTTCCATGTGAAGTAGAATATAAGGGTGGCGGTCAGGTGGTCTGCTGGAACAGATTTTGAGAATATCCAGGTAGGGGGTTCAGGGGGACAGAGAGGAGGGAGAAGTTCTATTCTGCAAGTAGAAGTTTGTTGTGTATTGGAGACAATGCTTTTTCAGAGGAATATTCAGACATTTATACCTCCACCCACTGCCCCACAGTCTAAAGTTGTACAATACGTATGCAGTTTTACCATCTCATCGTCCATTTGTGAGAACCAGGCCATAATTGAATGTCTTTTGCAAGATTCTTTAAGCGCACTCTCTTGTCTGTGCCCTTCATAGCAGTGAATTGTCCCCTTGCTATTTCATCTCCCTCATATTAAATTCTCACAAGGGTTGGCTGCTGTAATAAAGGCCTATAATTTGAAATGTTCTTATCCCATTTGGAATCACTGTAGAGATTCAAACCACCACCACCATATCATGGTAATATCATACCTCTGAAATATGTATTTTTAGAAGTGTGTGGGGCTGTTGTTGTTGTTGTTTTAAACAACTTTTATTTGTGGCATAGTCATAAACATCACATAGGGAAATTAAATGGGTGTTCACAAGTAATTTGAAATTATTGATTGCCCAGAACACATACTCTTCATTTTCACCCCATTTACAACATGGCAAATAAGCTTGGCATTCGCTGTGTCTAGGGTTTAAAGTGTCATTAAAAAAAATTGGGTGGAGAAATAATTCTCTCTCCTATCCTCTTGCTTAGCAGCTATGCAATATAGGAAATGAAGTCATACTCTCAAATAAATGAGCTGGCAGCATAAAAAACACTTTAAAAACAACAACAGACATTATTTCCCTTAACAGACCATGCCCCATTTTCACTCTTCGCCCCATCTCACATTATGCGGACCCTCTTAAAAGTATATTGTCCATGAATAAGCCCCTATTCATGGTCAAGGAAACTCAAGTAATCTCTCATCTAATAATAGGGTCTGTTATGAATGCAAAGCACAATTTGCAAAACTGGAGGAAAATAAGAAGAATGAAAAATCACAAGTAGAACATTTCATGGTGATTAATTTATATTTAGATCAGAATTCTCTTGTGACTTTGAAAGTAGTGGTCTATTCACCTTTACATTTCAATAAGAAGAAAAAAGAAACACATTTGCAATAGTATGTTTGAAGATTAGTACATCATAAAAAAGACAGTTTTGAAGCTCAATCCCTTGTTTGCAAACGGTTCAATGGAGTTAGTTTTTTTAAAAAAATAAATGTTTGTGCTTACACTGTATATGAAAAGTAATTGTGAATGAATGTAGTATGTGGCAAAAATTCACGCAAAACTATGGCACTACTTATAGAGCTAACGAGAAATGAATGGGCTGTGCAGATTTTCTGCCAAATTCTCTGGCACTGAAAAAGGTTGTCTGATTTCACTGCAGTTTTAATTCATAGCTCCCCCCCCCCATAATTAGCACAAATCCTTTCTCCACTTAAGGAAAAGCAGATTTCCTCCAGCCTCAGGAAATATTGACATGCTAAGCAGAAGCTGCATATCTCCCAACAGATATCCAATATCCACATCATGATGCTGGATTGAATGAGGACATGGTCCATGGACTGATTCTGATAAGGATCTGGTTGGTGGATACAAAAAGGTTCCAAATCCCTATATTAAAACTTTAAAAAGTTGTGACTCTGCTTAATCCAAGGACAATTGTCTACACTCTCTGTTCCAGGTGTGAACACAATACAGTTATAGCTGAATCAATTGAATTGGCTTCAAATATTGTTTGAAATTCAGTGTAATTGTGAAGGATTTTTCTTGCATACATACTTGAGCTTCTCTGCTTCCGTCGCTCACATGGGAGAGCATAGACTACACTTCATGTGCTACACTAGCCATGGGTTCTAGTCACATACCCATGCCACATACAATGGTCATAACCAGGTAGGAATTTGGCACAGCTCAGAAGTCAATGCAGTATTCAGAATTCAAGGCTTGCTTTTGTAAAATCAAAAATTATGCATGATCCTCTCAAATTCTCCAGCTGTCTGCCTTTTGCAGAAGGGAATTTCTTTCCAGGGACCTCCTGTAATTTTATGGCTGCCATCCTTGTTACCATGGATGGTTAGAAAGACAGAGTTACAAGCTTATATAATGAACGAGGATTAAGCTACAAGACTAGGATGACACACAAACTCTGGTTACAGGCGGAACTGCATATATCAACTTTAATGAGTCAGACCTTTAGTTTCTGATGCTCCATGCTCATCTACAGCAGTATTTTGGCACTGAAGAACAATTTTGCTGTAACTGGAGCCCCCCTGGATCAGAGAGCCAAGCCAGTCATAAAACTGCCTTTTCAATATTCTGCCACTGTACGAAATCCCTCTTTTGTTCTAATTTCAGTGATATACTCTGACGAGAGGGATTTCAGTGAAATAGCCCAAAGTCACAGATCATAAGGTATTGAAGAGAAAGTATTCTTTGAAACAGCATCTCACGAGTTTCTATCATGAGTTTCTACTGAGAAATAGGTCCTGCTGAAGTCAATGGGACTTACTCCGAAGTAATCCTATACATGTCTACTCAGAAGTAAATCTCATTTGGTTCAATGAGCGTTAATCACAAATGGATATAGGATTGCAACCTTAATGTGCCAGGCAGCTTTCAAATGAGCAAGTTGTACAATAAGAGAGCTAAATGACAATGCTATAAGGGCAGATCATAGCATACATGTGGTTCTATACGCTGTTTCATTTATTTCCACTGTAATTTTAACATCTGTACTGTTTTAAGTTTTCTGATGAATTGTATTTTTGTCTCATTTTTGAACTAATGTAAGATACCTTGACTGTCTGTTTTGTGTGCTGGTAAAATTGAGGCATTAATTTCTACCGGTAGATGTATTCTGCCAATAAATATGGATGTGTATAGGTATGAGTTGTGTGGCAGATTCTTTACATCCTCAGAGAGAAATATGCTATTCTCCCATTGTTCACTTGAACCTCATATCTGATAATTCAGTGGAATTCCATGTTAACACATATGTCTATGCATTGTTGCTTAAGTGCTATTTGGTAGCGGTCCAAATGTGAATGTTGCTCTGTTTTCAGGATAGGATAAACCAAAATATATTTATCTGCAGAATTATGGAGGGGCGGCTGAAAGAGCCACAACAGCAAGGAGTAAGAGCTAGCTGGGCCAGGAGACTGTATTGGCAGTGCTCCTCCATACAAGGGCAGATCTCACTCATCCCCACCATGTTATGCATGATACAGAGCCTATAACCTATGCTGCAATGTAATGGGGTACACTTGATATGCTTGCAGTGGTGCCTATGGGTTTAATTTAGAAGACTATGTTCCAGCTTTCCTGGCTGAAGATGTGTCTGGAATGGAAAACCTGTCAATTATATTCCTTGCATCATGACAAGTAACAGATGGAAGGAGAACTATTTTAACAAGTCACACTTACAATCAAATTAGATTTCCCATCTCTCCAAATTTAACTTTTTTTTTAAAAAAAATACGTTTTTACAAGAGTCATCTTAACTCTGGTTGTAGAATGCTGTTTCCAGTTGTTGTCATCTTAAAAAATAAATTAAATAATAACCGAGAGCTTCAGTCCCCAAATCTCCATAATTGCAGAAGATAAGAGAAGACAAGCAGAAAGGTATTTCAAACATAAAAAGGACATTTCTTGTTGGAAAACGGGGGGAAATGTACAACAGCTGTAAGCTGAAAATGTACAATGTAATCTCTAGTGAGCTTTAGGAGGGGAAATATTGATAATACAGAGTTCTACCTGTTCTCTGAAGAAAGGGAGGAAGAACTGGAACTCTTAAAGAGAATTGGAGGGCACTTTTTATTTTATGACTGAGGATGCTATTTTTAAATGACATTTAGCACATATTAAGCAATAAATTATGTTTAATAAGATACTATTTCTGAATATTAAAAAGTAGGCATAAATGATGAGATGTGACAGCTTAAATAAGCCTTTGCAAAGTTCATCTTCTAATTAGTCTATTATAGTCTATAAAATGGAGTTCTTCTCTAGGGCAAATGTCATAGTTCCTACACAATTGGATCATATTTTTACTGTTTAGCCCCTGTCTTATAGGAAAAGCCAACATGTAGGCAGGGAGGTGTCTATGCATAGAGTACTAACCTCTTCAAGAAGGCACATTTGCACATGCAGCCCACAGGTTTTCCACAATTTATCATCTCATATACATCAGTGTATAGATACTATATGTGCAAAGGCATCCTCCTCTTTGCACTCTATGTTCACATGTTGAGGGGAATAACCTATTTGGCATATGTGGTGCTGGGGGCAGTGGTGCTAGACACGAGCTTGCTTCCATGTTGGTTTTTTCTGTAAGTAGAATGTCTGAATTTGGGCTGGTGTCTTTGTTGAGGTGTGTACCCATCGAGACTTAGTCACCATAGGCTTGGTTTGAAACATTCTGCAAGAGGAATAAGGGTGAAAGAGGGCTGAACCAAAATGGCCTCCAAAATTTTTTCACACTATTTGTAGTTGGCAACAATGGTTGGGGGGGGCATTTTATTGAAAATTCCTGTCAGAAAATTTTCTTCTGAGGAATTTCACCTCAGTTAATGTTGGTGGGAACTCTGTTCTTAATTCATGATGGTGTATCTATCAATCAGTGAATCACAGAATGGAGGAGCAGAAGGTTACACACTGACAAAGAGACATCCATCACATAAAAGTTCCCACAGTGAGGGAGTTTCAGTCTCCTTTGTGGCCAAGTCTATTATGTTAATATTGTTTTTCCACATTGTTGAGATTTATATATATGGAGGAAACTGAGGTTGCATGGTAGCATTAGCTCCTAACCATTGACCTGCTAGCTAAGCTTTCATTAGAGGACTGTGTACCAAAACATAAGACATCACCAACTCCATTTCTTGCACACTTGCCATGTCTAGAACCAGGGATGTTCATATAAGACAAATTAATTTCATGTTGATGCATGAAGAAAGCAATGGGCTGGAGGAGAGGCTGGAAGGAGTAGGGGTCCAACCCATTTCTTCCTTCAAGAATATTAATACAAGATCCTAAAAATCATGGATGACAAAATTCAGAAGGCCATTTCAGTGAATATTCTCCAGGGGGTGATCCTGCAAGTCACATCAGACTTTAACAGCTGCAGGTAACAATGTCTGGAAAGAAAGTGGTGGCAACTTGTGTAACATTAAAAGATTCTTGTTTTAACTTGCTTCACATAACACCTTTGGACTCTTTCTGGAAATAAATGGAATAGAAACATTTCAAATATTCTTTCCACATACAAAGCGAAGATCAGTAATCATATGGAGAACCTCAACATTCTATCTTGGTATTTAATATGTGACTCATTCAGTAAGTGCTCAGGGCATACTTCTTCAATTTTCCAGTAGTGGGGAGTAATTTGATCTGAATTAAGGGCTGCAAGAAGATCAAACCTATCCATTCTTAAGGAAATCAGCCCTGAGTGCTCACTGGAAGGACAGATCGTGAAGCTGAGGCTCCAATACTTTGGCCACCTCATGAGAAGAGAAGACTCCCTGGAAAAGACCCTGATGTTGGGAAAGATGGAGGGCACAAGGGGAAGGGGACGACAGAGGACGAGATGGTTGGACAGTGTTCTCGAAGCCACAAACATGAGTCTGACCAAACTGCGGGAGGCAGTGGAAGACAGAAGTGCCTGGCGTGCTCTGGTCCATGGGGTCACGAAGAGTCAGACACGACTAAACGACTAAACAACAACAACAACAATAAGGAAAGAATAGTTGCCTTGCTGGTTCATGACAAGATCTACCTAGGCAAAGCCAGCCCAAGACATTTTGTTGCCTGAGTAAGGAGCTGGCAGGACTGGCAGCTGAGTTTTCATGGCAGGCCAGTGGGGCAAATCAGTGTACTCCTTGCTAAATGTGTAAGTTATTTGTACATAGAAGAAAGCCCCTCTCCCTTCCGAGAATTCATCTAAAGTTCAATTGGAATTTGGGGGTTCAGAATTCCAATAGTCCCTAGAAATTTACCTTAAGGACAATCCCATCACCTTTGGGCATTATAGCAACTCATAGTCTCCATGCAATGAACATATATGCCGACATCATCCTGAAAAGGGTCAATGAGACTGGAGGAGGTGTGTACTTTTCCTTTTCACAGGTTATGGAAGTATCAGATCAGGCCTGACTCTGAAAAGAAAGATCAACAAGCTGTGGTACTCTCTGTATCCTATGAGCCGGATGATATAAAATCCATATAGTGTTGTACATCCTGTAGCATCTTGTAGTACAAAATGCTTACCTTTGGTTTTAGAATGGGTAATTTTATTTATTTAAGGAGAAAAGCATATTACCTTTCTATTTTTATACTGTTCCTTTACCCTCTCAGTGATATCAAGAGAGTGACTTTGAGCAGTGTTGTGTGCCAAACTGCCTTGTCATCATTTCCATAATGTTAACTTTTCCTCAGCTCATTTTGAACTATGAACTCAAGGAAAGAGTGAACTGAAATATTGAACTGAAGAGCTCATGCTCTCCTTCCAGTACTATGTCCTAGGTTGTGAGCTCAAATGCAAGCATATTGCATTTAGTTGTACTGGAAAAAAATGAGCAGAGTAGCTGAAGAAAGAATATAGAACTATCTTTAAGATACGAACATTCATAAACCTTTATCACTGGATGATTGTTGATGTAGAAAGACATAGACTTCAGCATGGAAATTTCCTTTCTCTCCCACTCTCTAAATCTACTCTTGAGGTTTATAATTATTTATCTGGTTTTCTTGGGTTCCATTCAGACTTAACCATGCTTACAGAGGGCCCGCTGAAATTAAGTTTGTCACAATTAAGCCCCACTGATTTCCGTGGTTCTGCTCAAACATGACTAAAACTCAAACCAGTCCATCATTTCTAGTGGGTTGAATGTTCTTATTGCTGTCTCTTGTTATTTATTAATTGTAGTTTTATGGTGTTGCTTTGGTTTTATAGGGATATTTTTTAAATAAAAATATGAAATCAGTCTATAATCCTGCCCTTTACCTCATTGTCCTAGGACAGGTTACATAGTATCAAAACAAAAATAAATAAATGCAAAATATAAAGCATTTGACATATTAAATGGAAAAAATTACAAGGTAAATTTGGGGTTGTGGAGATGGAGACAATTGCTACTATTCAGTTATTTGTATTTAGTTAGTTATACCTAGGGTCATTTATTTGTGGGGAGTACTTTTTTGATCACAGTATTGGGACATTGTGACTATTGCAGTTCTCTCTCTCTCTCTCTCTCTCTCTCTCTCTCTCTCTCTCTCTCTCTCTTAATTAGCCCATTTCTATGCTAAGTCTTATATAATAAGTCTTATATAAATAGCAAGGCAGTTCGTAGCATGATAAAATAATTCAATAAATTCCTATAAAAACAGTTAAGTATAACATTCCCAAAGCTGTCAAACTGGCAGTGTGCCATCTTGTTGATAGGTTACTAATGACCTCCTAATGACCTCCTAGCAACAAGAGCCCTAAATGAAGTCTCCTTTGTTAGATGCACTCTTATGTCACAGCATCCTTGACTCTGACAGATGCAGAAACATTGACCTTGATACAACAAGAGCTGGTTATTATGTATGATGCTTTGAGAAAGAGGGCTCTCCACATATGGTTCTTTTTATTTGTTTAATTTTCTCTCTGTGTACCACACAGAGGAATAGTCTGACTGTTTTTTGTGTGAGTTCTCCATTTTTAAAGCCAGTTCAAAACAGCCCGAGTGGCTTGTTGTTTTCAAGATTAATTGAAATCAAACCTCTGCTTCCTAGATCAGAAAAAGCCTTTTATATTCATTGATATTTCAGTATCACTCCAGAATGTTAATTTTTATTGCTGCTGGACAATGTACCAGTACATAGCTCTCTTTTTTTCAAAAGCATCCTATCCCTTCACTGGTAATTTGAGAGCTGTGGGGAAAATGGTGGTCTGCCACGTGTAATTGGACTTCAGTCACTGATGGTCTCTGGCCATGATGGCTGGGGCTGATGGGAGTTGGAGCCCAACAACATCTAGAGGGGCGCAGGTCCTCCATCTCTGTTTGGGTTCACTCAAGAGATTTTAGATTTCAAGTTTTGAAAGTGTTCCCAGGGTGGTGTGTGTTTCTTCAAGGTTTGTATACAGTGGTACCTTGGGTTACAGACGCTTCAGGTTACTGACTCCGCTAACCCAGAAATAGTACCTCGGGTTAAGAACTTTGCTTAAGGATGAGAACAGAAATCGTGCAGCGGCAGCATGGCAGCAGTGGTAGGCCCCATTAGCTAAAGTGGTGCTTCTGGTTAAGAACAGTTTCAGGTTAAGAACAGACCTCCAGAACGAATTAAGTTCTTAACCCGAGGTACCACTGTACTTAGGTCTGAGGAAGGGAATGTGCCCTGGTGAAGTAACCTCAAAAAGAGTGATCATTTATCACACAGCTGGTCCTTCCCCTATTGTGGTTTAGTTGCTGTAGTCCCACCACAAGGACAGGGGAGAAATTCATTTCAGTTTGAATTTATGAACCAATGTAATTCACACTTTCTGAGCAATGTGAAAAACCCAAACACAGCCATTTGAAATTTGTATTCCTCCGAATTTTGCAATGCAGTTCTCCTGCAGAGTATTGCGTACAAAAATGACCATACTAGGGTAAAGTGTCCATAAAAATGCACATATTGGTGAAAATAGCATAGAAAATGCACTATATAAGGGGAAAATGCTTTGCATGAGACTGTCATAACATTCTTTGGGAGGCTCACGGACATCATATGATAAAGTAAGTTAAAATGCAATATCATCAGACAAAGCTGGACATTAGCTTGGAGCACCGTGTTTCTTTTTGTAAAATCAAATAACCTCCCTGCCCCCACAAAAAAAAGAATTGAGGCATGATGCAGAAGGTCTACCCTTTTTGCCACATGAAGTGGCCCTGATCCAAATCCCGCCCTCCACCCAGCATGAGAGCTGCTTTTAGCCACAAGAGGGAAAACTTTGTGTGCCTTATTTCCATGTGGTTCTGTTGCACTTCCAAATTAATAGGCACTCAGCTGCCTGACTTCACTGTTAAAGGGAGTGGTGCTAGCTTGAGATTGCCAAAAGTGGAAAATGCCCATTCTATCCCCATCTTGCTCAGTATGGAGAAACACTGTAAAATATTGGCATCATAAGTGAAGAGACTGTGTTCTTTTGAACCATTTACTTTTACTGCTGTCAGATTTTTTTAAAAGTCCTATGGCGCAGTTGTTACTTATTGTTACCTCATAGTTTCAGTGGAACAACTGAAAAATCATTTCTCCCACCCCTTTTTCTTCCCCTCTTCCCCTTCTCTGTCTCTGAGCCTTTGCCTCTACCTTGTCTACACGTGGGGGGGGGCATGGAGGGGAGAGTCATCTTTGCCACACTTGCTAGCATACTCAAACAACACAGAGATGGAGCTTCCTCGAGTGTAAGCATACTCTGATGGCTGAGGAGGATCATCTGCATAATTGGGGGGCAAAGAGCAGTCACCTCCATTTTGAAAAGCTACATGAAAAGAGGCATACAGATCCTCTGAGCGTTCTCATACATACCACGAATTCCAACCCTTCTTCATAGTATTATACAAGGTTGCATTATCACAAAATGTTATATGTACTGTAAACACCATACAGATATTACCTATTAAGCACTGGCATTTGGAATAAAATTCTGACACTGTTTAGTGTGCAGCAGGCTGCCGAGCTCCATGGTGTCAGAATCACAGCTGTGGTTTGTAAAGCACAGCTTACCTTTAGCTCTTTAATCCTCTTCTTTGTATGGCCCCTTTTTATATTCCCCTCAATGGCTTGCTAAAAATTCCTTTGCTGACTTAAAATTATTCTCATTATATTATTTCTGCTCTTAATCAGATCTAGTCTCGTCTGCTGCATTAAGCATAGTGCATTTTCATTAACCATTTTTATAGATTGCAGCAGTTTGATCTAAAGGAGTAAAAATGCCCTGTAATGTATTTGGTTCAGCATTTAAGGGACGGACACACACACACTATTTTGTTAGGGTTTTATTATTATATAGGCACACATTATTTAGACATTTACACACAGGGCTCCTGCTTATAAAGTACTTTATTATATACAATGTGTTGGTTGTCAAGGAAAAATATAGATATATAAGGAAAATTCCAAGATATAGGTATGGAGCAAGTACTCTTTGAGGAGAAAACCCCAGCAGATGTAAAATCACAAAATACGTAGCAAAGCAAATTGTGGAAACATAGGTTGTTGAGCAGTTAAATATGCCCTAGTGAGTTCCGAAATAGTCCCCTATTCCCCTAGCATAGAAAAAGACAACACATTTAGTAAGTTAAAAGTGCTTTACTTACAAACTCTCCAAAGGTCAGATTCATGTGCTTTACGATTCAGTATTCAGGAAACGTTGCACAGGCAGTAAAACGTGGCTTAGTTACAGTGATGAAAGTTCCTAAATTATTGGTATAGGAACTCAATAAAGGCTTGTTAGAGCCATGCCATCTGAGCTTGGAGCAACCAGCTCAGATCTCTTTACATGCTGAGCTTCTCAGGTAGACTGAGGAAGAACAGGCTTGAATACCTTCCTCTGAAGGTGAGGGTGTGTGGCCTAGTTAAGCCTGGCATTACTCTATGACATTAACTCCCTCATGCATTAATTAGACTTAAGCATATTGATTATATGGGCCTGGTTATCCCACAGAATGATACCCTCACACTGAAGAAGTAAATCATTTGGATGTGTTTATATCTTTGGCTAAATTTACATTAAAATTATGTGTGTGTGCATATGCAAATCCGAGAAAAAATTAGAGGGAAAGAAAGACAATCACTCACACGTCTTTGCAGACACCCCACAATCACTCCTTCCTCTCCATCGCTATCTGTGTGCTCTAGCATTCCATCACAGAGGTGTGCTCCCTTTTGCTCCCAGCCAGGCAGAATGGGATTCTGAGGTAGAATGGGAGTTTGAGGACCATCACCTTGGAAAGCTATTGACTAAGGATTAAAGACTTGTACATTCCATACTTCTTTTTGTTACACAGGGGAACTGGCAGCAGGGAATGAGATGGGATATTAACCCTCTCCAGGAATCTCCAAGGGATGGAAGGAGGAAGAAATCCTTGTGTGTAACCGGCTACACACAACAGAATGCATTTTTGGCATGTTATTCTCCTTAATATCTTAATTTTTACGTACACTTTCCCCTTGTCTATGCATTTTTGTAAACACCAGTTAAAGAACTACATTGCAAAATTTGAATAAGTCTGAATTTTGAAGGATTGCTGTGTGTTCCATTGCCTATGTCGGAGATGGCCCTCCAGGAATCATTGTACTCTAACTCTTTTCAGTCACAGTATTATCAGTAGTCAGGAACATTGGAAGTTGTAGTTCAACAACATCTAGAGAAGAAGAAGAGTTTGAAGAGTTTGGATTTGATATCCGGCTTTATCACTACCCGAAGGAGTCTCAAAGAGGCTAACATTCTCCTTTCCCTCCCCCACAACAAACACTCTGTGAGGTGAGTGGGGCTGAGAGTCTTCAAAGAAGTGTGACTAGCCCAAGGTCACCCAGCAGCTGCATGTGGAGGAGCGGAGACGCGAACCCCGTTCACCAGATTACGAGACTACTGCTCTTAACCACTACACCACACTGGCTCTCCTGAGCAGCCGTGCGGGACAATTGACCCTCCAGATACTGCTGAACTACAACTCATATCAGGATACAACTCACATAGCCAAGGATGGTAGTCTGATCTAGAGGGCCACACATTGCCCATATCTGCACTATATGTTACTATCCAATGGTTTGTTTCATTTTATTCCAAAGGCATTATGGTATTAGGTAGTGCCCTAAGTCTTAGACTTTTTTTTTAAAGTAGTGTTTCAAATACTGTACTCTTAAATATATATTTTTTTCTTGGCTGCTCCCACAACCTAGTTCAGCTTTTCTTCCTACACATTTATTTTGCTTTCTCATCTGCATCCCGTTCTCCTGACAAAAATGAAAAATTTCTCTCCTGCATGTGATATAACTTCCAGATAAGGTGTTTCGTGACCATAAAACATCTCCGGCTCAAGAGCTAGTGTTCTCAAGCTCAAGAAAATAAAATCTTTCTTCCAAAGACTCACAGCTCCCTCCTCCTACTTTGGACATTTTAGATTTGTTATTGGTAATTTATGAAGCAACCACTTGAGCTGGGAACATACAGCGAGGTTAAGCAGCTGAATATTTAAATGTACTCACAAGAATATGAATCAGCCTGAAAGGTAAACACTGCAAGCCAAGGTTTAAAAATAGAACTGATTTCATACAAATAGAACAGCAGATTGTCCTGTTTCTTTGTGTACATTTATTGTTAATAGGGCAGAACTGAAAAGCCATTGCTTTGATTTTAGGCCTATAAATAAATAAATTATTTTGCTGATGGTGTGGTGGGTGAAGATTTACAAAGATTTCTTCCAAAACCGTTTGATAGCGAGAATATTTACCTTTCTTCAGTCCGGTTTGTTTCCTTTCTTTGCTGCTATTTCCATGCATCTTGTTTTCTTAGATCATTCACAGTGGTGATCTTCCTGACCAATCAGAAATCATGACAGCATCGTGCAATGGCTATTTTCACTGTAGCCTTCCTCTTGTCTAATTGGCTAGCTCTGTTCCCCCAGCTGTCATCTATTGGCTAAAAAGAGTGAATGGCCCAAACAGGCTATTTTCTCACACAACGAATGGGCCAAATACACATTTAGCTTGATATCCCAGGTTCTACAAGGGCTAGAAACTTGATTATTTAAAACAAATTAACAACTCCAGAATTGGACCTGAAGCAGAGGGGGGATGGGAGAGGGAGGAGGGAGGAGGGGGGGAGAGAAAGAGAGAAAAAGAATAAAACTTTGCATAGAGTATACTAATGCAATGGTAAACATCAATACTGATTACGTTTTATCCTTTGTTATATGATTTTGAGATTAGTTCTAGAAATTGGAATTGTGATGTTCATATCCTCTAAGCTATAAAAAGACGTTACAAATGATTGGCTCCTGCTCCCCATCCCAGGTATACACCTGAGGTCTTTAACCACAGACATGAGAGACAAAAATTAGGTTCTTATTTTTATTTCCTTAGATACTTTTTACTACAAGGTGAAGCTAATAATACTATAGGAAGGGGTGGGGGACTCGAACAGCTGTGCCCAGTTCCAATTAATTAGATGTCAAAACTCTGAAAACACATTCAATAACTTCAAACAGATACTTGACTTTGTCCATCAACAGATAGATGTTATCTTGGAAGATACGTTTTGATAGACAATTTGGAAAGAAAAATCTATTTCTTCTTTAAAATCCAGATAATTGAGTCTCCCGAACAGACTGAATTAGCCAGGGAAATCTACACATGCAATTTAACTTGACGCCCAGGAAAATGTGCACACCATCCATTTCGTAACCTTATTAAATTTGCATCTGATTCCTGCTGATACTGCTATTATATGTTACACAAAACACTGCTATACAGAGGCACAAAGACCCTCTTAAGTTGTTGAGGGCCTCTTAAACCAGAGTCTCCAGGACGGTAATTTATATGCCATCGCTAGTCTGGATCATCAAGAGGCCATGCAGAGTAGGCCTTTGATAAAAGGATGCCCCTCTAGGTTGAAGTTCCAGCCTGGTGAGAGTCAGATGAGTTCCCATCTTGAATACAGTTGGCTAATTCTCCAAACCAATTGAGATTCGCCAGGCTTCGTAAAGCCCTTGTAGCTAAGCCAGTTTATTAACCTGAGCAGCTCTACTTGTCTGCAGAGCTAAGGGAGAACTTTCAGTTAAATTTAAAAAGCAATCCTACCTATCTGGCACATACTTAAAAGAAGCAAAACAACCACCACCACCAACAACAACTATCCTTCAAAATTCACCCTGCTCTGAATTTTGTGGTGTAGTTCTCAAAACAAAACTGCATATATTAAGTAATTTAATACATTTTATTAGGCAAAATTGCATGCAACAATGTGAATACAGTCGTACCTTGGAAGTCGAATGAAATCTGTTCGCCTGACTTCCAAAATGTTCAGAAACCAAGGTGCGGTTTCCGATTGGCTACAGGAAGCTCCTGCAGCCAATCAGAACCCGCAGAACCCATGTCGGACATTCAGGGTCGAAAGAACGTTCACAAACCAGAACACTCACTTTGCGGCATTCGACTCGCAAGGCGTTCAATGAGGTATGACTGTACTAGGATATATGCACCATAAAATGGTGGTAGGTTTTTGTTTTGTGTGTGCCCCTGCTCACCACTGCTGCTGCTCTAATCTATTCCGTGGTCAAGCATTGTTGACCTTAAGTGAAAATAAATTTGTCAGGAGATCTAATTTTACCCAGCAATCTGAACGGAACACACCCTATGGCAGCCTACCATGGTTTTGATAAGCCTTCTGTTTGTGTTGCCTCCCTGGGATAGAAGATGACATTTGCAGACATGTACCTGTTATTTTTCCTCCTGCAGTGTCCTTGCATAAACTCTGTTTGTTTCGGTCCACAGCTTGTAAAATGCATGCCAGATCAGCTTGCTCTTGCATTTTGTGAAAATGATGTAATTGACTTTGATTCTCTAGTCTGTGTTGCGAGAACTCCTTGAGCAATGGATTTCACTATTTGCAGTTCTATTGCTGTTGTTCATTGCCCACCATCACCAAGTAGCTATTTGCATGTCCCCAGGCATATTGTAATTTGTTTGCCGTGTGGTGTCTTTGTTCTTGTCTTTGTGCAATGCCAACAGAGCAATTTGTGTTCCAGACTGTCCTGTCCTATCCTTTTTAAATCACACCTGCAAATTAAGTTTCTCTCTTTCTGTCTCTCTATGAACAGATACTTTACCTTACATTCATATGACAACCAGTGAATCTGTTTGATGACAACTCAGTCATCATATACTGTTGGAGGAAACAGAAGCCAAAAGAATGTGGGGAAACAGAGAGTTAGATATATTTTATTATATGCATAACTCTACAGAATAGAAATAACCAAGTATGTGAAATGATTTCTAAAAATAATCCCATAGGCAAAGTTTTGGAACATAGTAATGCTGGTCTACTCTGTATGGCTTTATTGCCTCCAACAGATAAACAAAACCAAAAATTTGAAAACACTCAGAGTGTTTCCAATTTTCAGGAGATTTTTTTAAAAAACTGAATAGTTTCACTGAAAGCAAGGACAATTGCATTAAAATGATGGGGAAATATTTTTAAAAATAGGAACAATATTTAATATGCATGATTGGGGGACATTTCCATGAAAGGAAAAGGAAACAAGGATGATGTCCACTCCCCATGCAATAAAATGGAAGACAGGGTCAGAGAGTAGAGGTTGGTGATTGCATTTTTTCTGTGATGCTTACTTAGAAGTAATAAAAAACAAAACAGCCCAGTAATGGTGGAATCCCTAGGAGTAAGAACCACTACTTTAAATGGGTCACCATGTACATAGATGGCAATTATTAGCCATTAGCCAATGCAGTGGTACTGGAGCAATGACATCCTGTACTGCATGGCCACGTGTTTGTGTGTGTCCCTGTGTGTGGCAACTTGTACAAATAACAATGTTCATACTAAGCTGCATAACGGTACATAGCCAAGAGAGATAAAGGGGTGCATGTGTGTGCAGGGTGTTTGAGAGGGATGATCGAATGGCGTGTTTTTGCTTTTACTGCTGCTCAGAGAGTTGGTGCTATGCTCCCAACACCCAGTCCTCCACCTTTCATAGGAACACAAAAAGCTGCCTTTGACCCATCTAGCTCACTAATGTACATTCCACACTGATTTAGGGGTAGACAGCCTACGTGGCCAGCTGGGGTGCTAGGCTTGAGTGGTGCCTCTCACAAGCTGCATACTCAACTTCCAGTCACAATGAAAACAAATGGTTTATCTTTACTTGCACAACAGGCAGTAATGACTTGTATGACCAGTATAGACTTAGACAGTGGTGGCTGGTGCCTGTTGGAAATTATAGACCCGAAGATCCAGAGACAATGACAGGCAAAACCATCTCCCTGATTGGCTGTATGTAAGAGGCAGGCAATGGTGTCTTGCTGAGTGCAGAGTAAGATTGGTGGGGAAGTGCTAGATTTATTCTAATAGACCAGCCTTCATTGGCCTTGAATTGTATTGTTTTGTAATTCATGTGGATATCTACAGTGGCATAGCAAGGTCAGGTGGTACCCGGTGCGGAAAATTTCTTGTCATCCCCCACATACATTGAAATCTAGTTGGACTCCCAAGAGACTGCAATCTACTCACAGTATAAAAAGACTGTCTTTGACCTACCCATTGTCATTGCCAGGAGTTGCTGAGCTTTTTTAAGGGGAGGGTTGGCCAGAGTTGTTGAGGGTTTGGGTCCAATTTCCCTCCACCCTCCACTTGTTTGCTCGCCTGCCTCCTTCGCGTCCTCTCCCTGCATGCCTCTTCCAGCAGCCAGAGAGTACAAGGCTGTCAAAACAAAGGGGGAAGGGGGGAATGCTGCAGCTCCACCCTTCCCCAGACAGATCAAGGTAGGTGGGAGTCGTGGGTGGGTGGCACGCTGAATGACAGCCCCCTAGGAGATGAAACCCGGGGTGGTCCGCCCCCCACCTTGCTCCGCCCCTGGATATCTACACCATCTTCTGTGATGGTGATCCATCTGGCATCCAGATCATTCATTCAAGTTGTGAGCTGGGCTAGAAATGCAACAGAAATAAGACGTTTGAAAGAGGAAGAAATGGAACAGGTTGTGTACATGCCTATAGACAATGAGGAGAGCCATTTGGACAGTGGCTGGCCCTATTGTTAAGGGAAAGAAGTGGTAGACCAGAGCAATGCTGTGGTAGGAGACACCATTTCCATTGTGGCAGGTGCTGTTAAGTTGTCACTTTCTAAATTCATGTTGAATACCATGGCAACTTACACACCCAAAGCTGTGCGGCATAAACAATGTTGAGATAAAATTATTACTGTGTCTTTTATTTTAGGCATTGTTGGCCCTCCCCCCTCAAAACAGAACAAAAATAAATCCTTGTACAAAACTATCTAACAATGATAGTCCTTTAGACTGAATGCATTTTTTTAAAAAAATCAATTTTTTGTTAATGTCTTTATAGATTTTTAAGATTAAACCCATTTCAAGCCAATCTTTTGAATTACTAATTAATTCATATTGTAGCTACCCTCTAAAACTTGCTTCTTGAGCCTGATCTTTGATATACTAATAGTTCAATACTGCTTTTCTGGTAGGCATTGATGAATCTGGCCTAAAGGACAAGCAGTCAATAGAAAGAAGATGATTAACTAACTACACTGGGGCTCCAACCAGGTCTTCACTGAGCAATTGGCGTTTTCTATATGTTTATTAGTAACAGCACAAATCAGCAAAATTCTACCTAGCTCAAAATTAGGCAACCCCCAAACAGCCCAATGATACCTAAGCATGTCAGTATCCTTAGGACATCGACTAATTGCTGTGGGAAGAGGAAACCTGGGGGAAGCACTCAAAATGCAATATTTCGCTGTCACACTAATAATCACCTTAGTTCTTGACGTGCTGGTTCTTAAGGAGCCAAAATGGCATTACTGACACATATGGGGCTTGGAAGGAACTATTAGGTCTTCAGGGCAATGTCCCCTCTACCTAATAGGACTGAGCATGCTCAGAGGCCATGGAATGCTCAGTTCCTGTTGCAAGGGGGTCGATGGAAAACCAGGGTTGATGGAATGGAGTGTGCTGGGAAAGGGCAGCATTCTAACTATACAGCCATAAACAGGAATTTTGTTGCAGATCCCACATGTTGATCAATGATCAAGTTGTACGTACCATATAAAAAACTCTGCACCTCATTTAACCACAGCAGTAATGGTTACACTTTATTGCAAAAACATGTGAAATGAAGAGGAGAAGAAATATGGAGATGACAGGGCACAAACACCTCCCAAAAGAGAGAGAGGCAGACAGACCTTTGCAAAAGAAAGGGAAAATAGTACAGGAGAGAGCAATTACCTGCTGCAGGACTTTAACTTCATAAAGAAGAAGCTTTGATTGCCGTTACAAAGTGAAAAAGAAAATGAGCCACTTGACACTAACAAGGAAATAGGAGGAAAATAATTGTTGCATTGTTGTAGGGAATGACAATGCCACACTTCACACCCGCCAAGTGAAAATGAGCTACTTCAGTCAGAAAAGGTGACGAGCTAATTACAATAAGCTCTGTGACAAACGTCTCAATAGTAGAAAACAAAATGTTAAGGAGTTATTTGCACTCTATCACATTTTATGCAAATTGTGGGGCAGATGAAAGGAATGAAAGAACAATTTGTGACTAATTCTCAACTCTTCAAAACAAACAAAAAAGCCCAGAAGCAAGGATAATAAATAATTTTGCCCATGAAAGAACTGTAGGATGATGTTCCAAACACAGACATGATTAGCTGCAATAGAAAATAATGAAGGGTATTGAATTTGGTTGTTTTCCCCCCCCTTTCAAAACAACATACTGCATATTAGCCCAAATGCACTAGTTAAAAAGGAAGGAATCTTATAAATGATACTTTTTCTTTTTTTTTTTAATCCATATCACCTGGCTTCAGAGCTATTTTGACGCTGTAATTACTTTCTGGTTGCTTAGATTTGCAAAGATTTAAACCATGTTTATTCACTGCCTCCTTCCAGGTTGGAAAGCTGCTGTGAAGAGCATAAATAGCTAGTCCAGCTGAAAATAAATCCAAGCAGTTTTTCCCCCTTGCATGTTCAGTAGTACCAGCATTTTTTCCACTCAATTGTATCTCAGAGTTGGCTGAGCCTGCAAAACTACACTGTGCAAAAAGGAAGAAATGCTATATGTTTGTTTTGCAGATCCCAAGTCATTACTGTGGAGCTGAGCCTGGAGCATCTAAAAAAAGAACTAAAATAAAATAAAATAAGGAAAAGGCTATATTTCTTGGCTGTTCCTAGCATATAGAGGTGGGTTGTTGCTTCTATTGCGCTTATAAGCAACAAAACTGGCAGCAATTCATTCTGTCCAGGAGATTCCTACATAATATACATTTGTGGTGATCAGCTAGTAACATGTAGACTTGTCTACTGGTGTCTCATATTTTACCATATCAAAAGATGACTGATTTCACCTATAACCTAGGGGTGCTTGAGGAATTTAATGTTTCCTATATGAAACATGGAAAATCCTACATACAAATGCATGTATTATACGTTTAATATATATAAAAGTGTCAAGCTCCTTGTGATACCGTGCAATTCAATTATGTACACTCAGCTAAAAAAAGCACTCCGTTGCAGGACATCTCCTATAAAAAGTGGCAAGGAACTCTTTTGTTTTCCTTGTTCCTCCTTCCTTCTCGTAAGATGCCATCTAGCAGTTTAAGATTCCATTCCAGTCTTTTCTTCTGCCTGCCACTCCCCCCACACCTCCATCCCTTCCTCCGGGTCACCGCAGGACGTATCCTGAAAGAAAGTAACATGAAGTGGATGTAACAAGAGGTATGACTGTATCTGAAGTGAGGAGCATGAACTATGTGTATTGGCTCCCCACATAATTTAGAACCCGTGTGTGGTCCGGATTCTAAATCCTGCAATGAGTCGCAGGCCCTCTGCTTCAGAAGTTATGTCTTAACACAGTGACGCCATGTGTGGGAGGAGCCATATGACTCATATAGCCCCACCCACTGACCCTTTCAACATGCTTGCTCCCTTCACACCGGTAACACCCGAACAGGACAATAGTGATTAGGTATCCCCTTCAGCTCATTCCAAATCATTATTCTTTGCAAAGAAAGAAACTTCTCTATAAATCCAATGAACACAAACATCACGTTGATAATTTGTGACTTTTCACAGGGAATTTTTACTGAGTATCTGCTGGACGAGATGACGACATTGTAGCATGACTAACTGTTCCAAGTGGATAACTAAGTAGGCAATAAACATTAAAAACAGAATTACACAATTTGGGTGAGTGGGATGTTTTGGCAACATTCCATTCCAAGAAAATATTTGCATTTTGGCATGAAAATGAGTTTTCGTGCTTGCGGTCAAGTTAGCTGAGTTGGCTGTAAACCAAAAGATTCCAGGAGCCTGTCAGGAAACATGGTAAACTAACTGTGGACCTTGCTTACAAAAACCAATGCAAACAAACACAATGTTACTGATTGCAGCTTTTTGTGAAGCAGAATTTCGCTGAAAGGCATGACAGCCTTGTCTAGGCTAACCAGAGACATACTGTTCAGGGTTCCATCTTGTCTCCCATGCTATTACATCTGTATGAAACCTCTGGGTTCTGCCATCAGGAGATGTGGAATGAAGTGTCATCAATATACTGATGACAACCCGCTCTATCTCTGTTCCATCTAAATCAGGAGAGGTGGTTGAAGTGTTAGACTGGAGGCAGTGATGTGGACTAATAAACTGAAGCTGAATCGTAAAAAGACAGAAGTGTGTTTCCAGTTCTCACCTCCAGGAGGTGGGGAGGTGGCCTTCCCTGAATGGGATTGTGGTCACTTGGAAAGAGCAGGTTTGTAATTTCAGGGTGCTCCTGGATTCAACATTGTCACTGAAGGCTGAGCGGACAGCCTAAGGGTGATTTTCCCCAGGTCTAGCTAGGTCACCAGCTATGACTGCTTTTGGATAGAAATGACTTGGCCTCTATACACCATGTGCTGGGAACTTCCAGAATCCATGTTCTGGTAACTTCCAGACTGAGTTATTGCAATGTACTGGGGATGTACCAGCGACGTCACTTCAGTGCTGCTATCACAGCTGTTTGACTTCATCCCCAGAGGCACACTCCATTGTCTCTCAAGACAGACAGATACCAACAACAATGCTGTACCCACCCTGGGAACTTAGAGTGAAATAAATATATAGCCATATTTTTATTCATAAAAAAGTAGGTGATGCTGTAGGTGAAAGTGTATTTCTAAAGTGATAGAATGGATTTGGTAATGTTATCATATCATTATACTATTGTAAATTTGTTGTGACATCACATTAAGTATTTGCCTTTATAACAGAACACAATCTCTAGTATATCACATTCTGCATACATGAGAGTTCTTAGTCTCATTGCACTGGTGATCTCTAAGTTTTACTTTGATCATTCACTACATATCCTTTAATTTTATTTTATAGCATATTTTTTTTACTGGAAGCAGTTTACACTTTCAACGAATGAATGTCAGGCAATGTACATCTGCGTAATTCAGCCTAGTTTAACACCAGAGGCTCTAAATTTTCCATTTTGAATTTTGGCATTTTCTGATATACCTACATTTTGACACACTTAATTCATTTGAAATCTAATGTATACTTAAGAAGTTCTAACTTCAAAAGTATGGAACAGGGCAAACATCCTGAAACATCTTTGTATGGATTGGGTTCCTTCTACAGTTACTTGGAGTCTCTCCTCTTGTGTAGCCTAACTAGCATACAAGCAAATTGCAGGATTAATTGAGTGATCTACAGCAAATTGGCTTGCAGATTCTAACATTTAATAAAGCTGTATTCGAAAAGAGGTAGATATAATAGGCAATAATGAAAACATGTGCTTAAAAGATCTCTGATCTCTGCTGTGACAACTTAACTGGCCACCAGTATACTGCTGGGCACTATTTTTTAGTCATTTCAGTTGCAACTGTTTATCCTGGTCATCGTAACAAAGGTTATGTTGTAAACCCACCCTGTGGTCAGTTGATGAAGGGAGGTATATAAATTTAATTAATAATAATAATTTCAGTACTGGATTGCTTTAATATTTAGATCCTGCTTGCTTTACACATAATGTACAGAATTTACAAATGTGCTGCTACTAAAGTCTTGTTTGATTTATAATATCCAGACTACAATATGACAAACCTTTCAAAACAGATAATTAAAATCACATTATGAATAATACTAAAGAGGTTAATAAAGAAGATGGAGAAAAATAAAATTATGAATACAATGGGGGGCTCCATACTAGGGAGAAGAAAAATGTGGTTCTGAGTAAGTTATTAGGTAAGTTGACTTATGGTGGTTCAGGGAAGGAGGTCAGTCTTACCAGACACACATCAGGTGATTCCTCCTGCTAAGGATCCTCTTAGTGGAACCTCTTCTATGCCTTCCTAAGATTTTCTTCCGTCTTGCTGCAACCAAAGAAGGGGCTAGAGAAACCTCTCAATTTCTCCATCCATGTCACCCTTCTGAAGGCTTATCAATCTGGTTGTCCACCCTCCTAGGCCAAGAGTAGACTCTTAACTCCTATCATCCCTGATTTTTGGCCATGTTGGTAGTGGTTGATGGGAGTTGTAGTCCAAAAACATTGGAAGGGACTGAGTTTGTTTGCTTGGTATTTTGACTATCCCTATCACAGGCACTCTTGCCATTCCTTCATTCCTCTTGGGCTTCCCTCCCTCGCTTATCTGGTTTTCAGGAGGCTACAAACCTCTGCCCAGCCTCATGATCCTGGCCTTCAAACCCACTTCCCAGTCCTGCCTCATCCCATGGATGGCTGTTACATTCCAGAAATGTCATTTCTTTTTGATGGCAGTCACAGCTGGGTCACTCAGATTTATATGAGTGGAGACAAGATATAACTTCCAGGGACTTGGCACCCAAATCCCCCCAGTGTCTCTGTTTGGTGGCATGGTAACTTTTACAGAAACGCTAAAATTTGGAGGACAGAACTAAATTTGCACCACATGATTCTAACATTCAGAATGGTTTATGAAGCCACAAAAGGCTGAATCCAGGCCTTACATTTAGACAACCACGTCCCCCAACCTTGCCTCCAAGAACAACAACAAAAGAGTATTGTGGCATCATAAAGAGCAACAGATTTATTACAGCGTACACTTTCAGAGACAAAATCCCACTTCATCATCAGACAAGGAGTGCTAGTCCACAAAAAAGTATACCCCAATAAATGTTGTTGCTGTTTTTACTGCTTCAAACTAATATGGCCACCCCTCTAGAATTGCCTTTAAGAGTTACTGTCCCTGCAAAGAAGCTTACAAAACTTTATTAGCAATAGCTGAATAAAAATATCAAAACAATGCATATCTCATATATTTGCCACGACCATGTTAGCTTGGGACACGTCTCTATAAAGGCCGGGAGTCTACTTTTCTGTGTCTAGAGAATAAGCTTTTCTGGAACATGAATGATGGGGAGGGAAGTATGTCAAGCATGAGAGTAGGCTCTCCCCTAGGCAGCCTTAACTATTATCATGCCAGAGGGCAGGCTGCTATAATCCAGCGGAGCTATCTTGGAAACTGGCACACACATCAAAAGGCACAGGAGCACAGCATCCGTAACATGAGAAGTGTAGACAAACAAACTTCAGAAACTTTACCCTAGGTAGAAGAGTGCTCTTGTAAGGTACTGGGGCGGGAGCAATTCAAGAAAGGGAGTTTTTACTGAGAAAGTAAACAAAAGGCAATATATAGATTTAGCTATTGATGGCTGTTCTAGGGAAGGGAGGATGGCAGTATGGGAAGTGAGACAGTGGTGATTCAAAGAAAGCTTCACTTTTCAGAAGAAAACAAAGGGGAGTGAGGTAGCTGGCAAGATGGCAAAAGAGACAGAAAGAGAAAGATAGATTTTTCCTTCTTTATGATGTTTCCGAAAGCACTTCAAAAGAAAGAGTGACATTCATTTGCACCAAGAAGAATCCAAAAAAGAAGTCACAAATAACATTCTTTTGTCAGCAAAGCTTTAATGGTCAAGAATCACTGGGTAGTGGGTGCAGAGATATTTTGGAGCTCCAAGAATCTCTCAAACTGGGTTTATTCCAACGTGACCTTACAGCAAGCCTTCATGGGAAATGCTGATTTTGTACACACGGTTCAATTTGATTTGCTCATATGTTTTGTCTTACCCTTGTAAACCCCCATCAGCTGAGCAGCATTTACAATCAACCCCTCAAGAAAACATTTTCCTTCCTCATGTGGTTTGATTTCAAACTGTGACTGCAAACACCACTTCATTTGCTGGTCTGAAGAAGCTCAACAGCTCCTTCAGTTCCACATTTTATGTCCCTTTTCTAGCGCATCACCTAAAACCCGCCCACATGGTGCACATATTTGTAGCTCAGCTGACTACCTGGATGAGTCATATGACACTTGAGCAGGCCATCATTTATTTACAGGACTGCATTGTAGCAGTCCTGGGACACAGATACACTGGTATGCCAACAGTGTCCTTCAGCTCTCTATATTGGACAAACAGGCCAAACCTTACGCCAAAGAATAAACGGACATAAATCTGACATCAGGAATCACAAGACAGAGAAACCAGTAGGAGAACACTTCAATCTCCCAGGACATTCTATACAAGATCTCAAAGTAGCTGTTTTACTACAAAGGAATTTCAGAAATAGACTGGAAAGAGAAGCTGCTGAATTGCAACTTATTACCAAACTTAAAACCATGGAAAGACCTGGTCTGAACAAAGACATTGGATTCTTATCTTATTATACATGACAAAGCCATTTCTCACCTTCTCACCCCTTGCTTTTTCCTGTAAGACGTATTGCAGTCGTTAAGAGTCGTCAACAGGCTTATCACAGCTATCTGCCAATCACCCATTCCCACCACCCTTCTGAGTAATACCCCTCCCCACCTTCTCACTATATAGAAGGGTCTGGTAACTTCTGTTTCAGTGTATCTGAAGAAGTGTGCATGCACACGAAAGCTCATACCAAGAACTAACTTAGTTGGTCTTTAAGGTGCTACTGGAAGGAATTTTTTTGTTTTGGTAAAGAAAAAGTGATTTATAAGCTTTGTATGTGCAATATAACATTGTGCCACCAGATGGTGACATGGAGAGAGACTGAGTTGAGAAATAAGACCAAGGGTACATATTGATATAGGAATGTATTAGATAAAATGTAAAGAAATATACAATAATAAGAGTACATTCATTTGTAAAAAAGGAATATACAACGGGATAGACAGGAAGTCCAAAGTGTTGGTACATATATGATTTTGGAATAGTTTTTTGTCCTCGTTTCTTTTCTTTAGGTATATAAACTTTGTATATAAACTTTGTATACATGCTGAAAATTATATTATAATAATCCTTGTGATGTAATATGATAATGTTTACCGATGTTAATAAATAAATAAAACTCAAAAAGAAAGAAAGGGAAAAAAAGATGGTGACATGGAGTCCCATTTTTTCTCTACCTGTTTTCCCTGTTTAAATTTACGCTTTAAACTGAAACACTTCTTTGATGCATCTAAATCCAGCCCTGCTTTGCATTCCGAACAGCAGAACTTGTCCGTATGTATATTTATACATACATGTAATTCCTGAAGCTGATCAAAAGCAGAGAAGATATTTCCAGCATAGGGAACAGTAGGGGTAGCAAAGAAAAGGGGGATCTACGTAGTAGGGATGGGGTAGAAATTTGATTTGGTTTGCATTTGATTGCAGTTTTTCAAATAATACACAAAAAGAAAAATACAGTTATCCTTCACAAATCACACTTTTCTTAGTTTTGTAATGGAATTATTTTTCCAAATGATGTGCAAAAAAAAGTATATTGGGGAAAGTGTGCATAAAATGCATTTATTGGTGAAAATAACAAAAATGCATTATGTTAGGGGTAACTGTTTGCAAAAAATGTATATCAGGCAAAATTGCATACAAATATGTGTATTTTTGAGACATTTGCATGAAAATGCTACTGAATTTTCATGAGGACTTCCTTTTTAATAATCACAAACTGATGCAGAAATGTAGATAACTGAACTAAATATTAGAAAAATGAGAAAGTGCTAGAAACTGAAATTGACAGATTCATCCATCACTAGATTCTAGATTAAATCTCTCTCTCTCTTTCTCTTTCTCTCTCTCTCTGCCAGCCAATGGCAAGTAGGTGGAGGTTTATTGCTAGCTTCAGTTCTCTTATCACTTACTATATACCTGATCTGCGAGTATGACAGTCAAATGGATTCTATTTGTCCTCTTATCATTTCGATTCCTTACTCTGGCCTCAATCAAATAGCACATCTTAATTGATTGGCAATGTCTGCATATTGTAGTGCTGAAAACCCATTATCAGCACCAACACCTGGCTGGCAAAAGGCTCATTCAGATGCTTACCTCAATGCCTGTCATTAATTCTTCACTGCATAACCAATTTTATACAATGGTACTGAATTTCTTATGAAGGCATTCAAAAAATCATCTGTAGATGGTATCAGCAGTCTGGCTCTAAAAATATACATTCAATGTGGATGCCCCACATTCTGTGCAGTATAATTTTGTGTTGTCTTTCGTGTATATGACATAAGAAGATAGTTTAACTTACAACAAGTGGGACAATTTAATGGCTTGTAGATACTGTTATAAATTTGCCTTCCATTGATGGAGCTACAGCATCTTGTGAGCAATCAGCCAGAAGGGAAGAAAATGTCACAGGCTTTCTTTGTATTAAAAATGCAATTAAAATCAATTGATGTTGGCATTCTACTGAGGCCTAATTCTACATTCTTCTTGGTGCCTCCCAGCAAGAATGCTTCTAAGCCCCACCTGTATGCTTTATTTTTCACACACACAATAAAATTCCACTTACTGCCTGAGCGTAGGAGTATTAAATATGTTCGATATTGAGGGCAGCCTAGTAAATGTATTGTGACCCAATTTTACTCTCATATGTGATTCACATAGTTGGCATAGCATTTGCATTAATGTTGTGAATGCCAATTCACATCTGGTAGACATCTTGAACTTGTCTGGAGTTGCATGAATGGATTTTTCACTCGGTAACTTAAAAGGCCTTTCTTTTTTAAGGATCAATAACTGAATGTGGAAAAAAGGTAAAAGTTCTTTCTTACCATTTAAGGTTTCCAGTATAATTTAAAATAGCTGAAATATTAATGCTACAATTCTATACAGTATTCGCAAGCGCCTTTGAACACAGTAGGTCCCAATTCTGAATAGATGTGTATGGAAATGTCAGATGGTTACAAATATATCTAGTGGGTTACTAAAAAGAAGAAGCATGAACACATACAAGAGATTCAACAATCTTCAAATATAATGACATAAGGTAACCAACATTTAGAGCATTTCACAGCATTTCAGTGGCAATACATACAACGAGCTCTTTTTTTCACCATGTCTTCACAGCTAAGGATTTGACACCATCAAATAATTTTTGGAGACTGCAAGCTCTACAACAGTCAATAAATGACTCAAAAAACAGTGAACACCATGAGGTGTTCTGTCCATTACACTTAACAGCGGATTTGTACACTCCTGCCATTTTGAAATTCAGATTTGAATGTGTTTGCATGCTTTGAGTCTGCCACATTTCGGATATTCTAATCTATCTCTGAATTGCAAAACACTTTCTAAAACTTCTGTTACAATTCTGACCAGGTTTGGTGCCTTTGCTAAAGATCAGCCAGGACAAGGCTAAGAGATGTAGGCACAGGGATGTGTTAAAAACAAGAGGCAACCACAATTAGAATAATAGGCTCATCGAATTGCAGTGTTGGAAGGGACCATGAGGGTCACCTAGTCCAAATCCTGGCTATGCAGGAATCCACACCCTGAGATTAAGAGTCTCATGCTCTAAAGGCTGAGGTTGCTGGGATGTAATCTCACTGGTTCAAATCTAACTGTGCCATTTCAGCCAATCTGATTACTGCTAGTCTGGTAGCATGCACATTTTCAATAACACTTTATGTGTGTGCCCAGTCTCTTCCTATTGAACCAGATGCTGCCTTGTTCTATTGAGCCTAACCTTTTGTTGACCAATCTAACAGAGATAAGACTTAACTTCTATTTAGATGCTATTATTAGAGCTCACTGATCTGCAGTGATCATCTCCATGATCACTGCAGATGGTGACAGCAGTCATGAAAGTAAAAGATGCCTGCTTCTTGGGAGAAAAGCGATGGCAAACCTAGACAACATCTTAAAAAGCAGAGGCATCACCTTGCCAACAAAGGTCCATATAGTTAAAGCTATGGTTTTCCCAGTAGTGATGTATGGAAGCGAGAGCTGGACCATAAAGAAGGCTGATGGCCAAAGAATTGATGCTTTTGAATTATGGTGCTGGAGGAGACTCTTGAGAGTCCCATGGACTGCAAGAAGATCAAACCTCATGAGAAGAGAAGACTCCCTGGAAAAGACCCTGATGTTGGGAAAGATGGAGGGCAGAAGGAGAAGGGGACGACAGAGGACAAGATTGCTGGACAGTGTTCTCGACGATACCAGCATGAGTTTGACCAAACTGCGGGAGGCAGTGGAAGACAGGAGCGCCTGGTGTGCTCTGGTCCATGGGGTCATGAAGAGTTGGACACGACTAAACGATTAAACAACAACATTAGAGCTCAGCCAGAAAGTTCTCACAATTCTCCATCAAGTAATGAAAAAAGAATATGTTCAAAAATTGCACAAGAGGAAGGGAAATTCTGTGAAATGCAGATTTTTTTGTTGCAGTTCCTCGCCTTTCTTTTGAGACGGCTGACTGGTGTTTGTGAGTATCACCCCTTGCCATTCTATAAATCTTGTCACCAGAAGCCTGCAGCGTTCCTGGGCCCTCAGACCTCAGTTAAAACCCAGTGGAAGACATCAATACCTTAAGACATAGAAATTGTCATTTTATTATTGAACTACTGCATGCCACCTGAGGGCTGTAGGATGAAGAGCAGGTAAGAAATGTACCTTTAAAAATTAATTATTTTGTTTTTTAAAAAAATAATAAAAGGGAGGCAACAGAGTGCTGAGGAAATGCTTATTAGAAAGGAAGATTTGCACATCCCATCCCTGACTACCTCACAATGATAAAGGAAGTTCAAAAATGGCACATGGACTCTAAGTCTAAATTGCCCTGAGAATGAGGTGGGGAAATGGAAACTTTTTATGGAGAGGATTTTTTTTTTTAAGAGAAATTGGAGGACAGAAATTTGCAACAAACATGTGGAAAGAGGGGAAGAAAGTGATGTAGTGGTTAGATTCGTTTCTTTCTAAGCCATTTGACTTCTATTCACGGGCGTGACACTTACCCTGAGCTACTTACAGACCGTTCCAGTACCACCATCCATTTGATAATAACCACTGGACAGCTTGCACAGATGCACTTTTGAAGAGCATTCCGGAACTGTGCCCATTAGAGTGTATTAAAGAAGTCACAGAATCGGAGGGGAAGGTCGTTTTTCTAATTGTCAGCAATGAGGTCTCTCCCAGCATCTTCTAAAGGTTACAATCACGGTGCCTGATTAGAGGCCTGGAGGGTTGCTTGTCATGACATTCTGAAGAACGTCTATTTAAAAGCATCTTGCTCCTTCTTGCTGTGAATTGAGCTGGCCGCTACCTTGGAAAATACATGTTTGCAAACCTGTGTTTTCAAAGAAAATGGGAAGGTAGGGAGATGATGGGCAGAGGGGAAGATTAGTGAGCATGCCATGAGAGTGCAGTGAGTAACCCTTCCCATGCCAGCCTCTTCTCCAATTGGTCTTCTTTAACACCTTCCTCCTAAAATGCCATATTCCCGGACCGGAATATTTTTGCCTGCTGTTTGGGTGTAATCTGCTCGACTCAAATCTGTCAGGAGACTTTCGGAAAATAGTTTTCTTAACAAAGCTTAATTACTGTAGATGACGCCACGAAAGGCAAGCCCTTCATAAGTGTATAGAAAGGTGGGCCATTCACCACTCATCTGGAGGTGAGGAGACCTACCTTGTCTGGAAGCAGTGGAGTTGATTTTAGCAGCCTATCCAGCTACCTCCTATCTTCATTTGCTAGGTTGTCCTAGATGTTTCATTGTTCCACAGAGGTGGGGTTAAATACCTGCTTCTGTATAAATAAAATAATGGCCCCTACTGGCACAGGAAAAGCAAAACTTGGTGCGTGCTAGGAAATGAAAATTGTGTCTGTCCGTTGCTGCCACCACAAGCAATTTCAAGGCAATGTGATTTCTTACACTCCCCCCCCCCACTTGCATGATTATATAGAATCTGATCTGCTCACATGATTCCTTGGCATATTAGTAGAATTGGAAACATACACCCCTCTGAGGTAATAACAGTGTTTGTTTGCTCGTCCCCCCCCGGGGGGGGGAGAGACTGCATCACAACATTCGAAGATGTGCAATTTTTGATGGCTGCATTTTGGTTTGTGTATTGTTTCAGGAAGTGCTGGTTTATTCCCCATCCTTAATGCAAATGCACTCTTCCTTAAACCCAGAAAGCTGTCTCCTAGGTGGATCAAGATAACCTGAGGCAGGACAACACTCGGCAGCCTTTGAAGAAGGACTTGCTTCCACGTTAAGCCAGGCTGCCTGCACAGTTTATTCTTGTAATCAAACTGATGCTGACTTTTCCATTGTCAAACATTAGGGCCTGTGAGCATCAGGAAAATAATGCTGTGTCTGCCTCTCAGAACTCCATCAGGACATGCCAAAAAATTGTGGTGGAAATTCAGGTACTAATTTGCAGCAAGACGGTGATTCACATTTACATTGTCTTGTCACTCTGGAAAACTGTATGTATTAAAACAACTTTTACCCCTTCAGAATTATCTTTGAGTGTTATTGTTTTTTTACCCAAAATGCAAAGCAAGCTTGGTTGGATCTAATCACATCAAAAAAAGCGTTTCAGTTACATGCATTGTAAATTTAAACAAGGAAAACAGGTAGAGAAAAATGGGACTCCACAACTCCATCTGGTGACACAATGTTATATCGCATATACAACACATATAAAATTGCTTTTTCGTTAGCAATCTAGTTGAGTCCCTTGTCTTTGTCAGCTATTTGTGGACCCTTATCTAAATGATGGTTGAAAGACAGCATGTAGGATGAAAGAGTGAATATAGCTTTACAACATGAAGTCCAGCCTCTAAATCCAACATTATTTAGAAAATACCCTTTGACATTTTTTGGCTCGTCTTTAAGGAATCAAGGAACTGCCGTGCATTGTTGAAACTGTACACAGGAAAAGTTTGCCTCTCTGAATTAAAGAGTCCAAACACAAGTGTTGTGTGTGATATTTTAAACAGAAAGAATAAAAATTATAGGAACAGTTTCATTTTTCATTTTTTTGAAAGCTTCTCTTCCTACAGTTGTATATATGTTAAATCATTCTTTTATGGTGAATTCCGTCGCAGAGACACTCTTTACACACTCAATATCACTTAAGCTCCTGCATTCTTTTTACTAACAAAAGATTCATTGAGCTAGCAAATACTCTTGTCAGTTGAACTTGATGAACAGAGACAGAGCTCTGAAATTATACTGCAAATATCATTCCAGCTTTTTGAGCTATTTGCTACACATGTTCAGGCACTTGCCCCATCATTGAACTAGTTTTTGAAAGTGCATCTCTGTTTAGATTGGGATGGGCAGTCTTGGACAATGATGCACTGCTGATTGTATATGATGATAACTAATAAACACAATGCATAGAATAGCCTTTGAGAGACTTCATTGACTGATTGATTTAGAGAGTTCAGTATATCCGTTCACCAAAGATGTGTGTAAATCACCAAGATCACTGGCAAAAACTAGCTATTATAACACATAATATATAATAAACAAAACAATAAAACAATGCTCATAAGTTACATAAAGCCAATTAGCATCATCATAAATAAATGACTTAACCCATCATCCTGGAGGTCTTGTTGTGAACCACCCTGAGACCTCTGGGTAGAGGACAGTGTATAAGTTGAAATAATAATAATAATAATAATAATAATAATAACTAGAGAGAGAGACAAAAATTGAAAATTTACCTGCATCACTAAAATTGGAGTGAGACATACCTTAGTGAGGTGAGACATACATGAGTGCATTACAGGGAGTTAGACTAGATGACGTTTGGTGTCCCTTCCAACTCTACAATTCTGTGATTCTTTGGGGAGAACATTCCACAGTGATCCAGCTCCAAGGCCATCTGGCGGTTCCTTCCCTGCGAAGAGTGAGGTTACAGGGAACCAGGCAGAGGGCCTTCTCGGTAGTGGCCCCCACCCTGTGGAACGCTCTTCCATCAGATGTCAAGGAAATAAACAACTATCTGACTTTTAGTAGACATCTGAAGGCAGCCCTGTTTAGGGAAGTTTAAATGTTTGATGTTTAATTGTGTGTTTAATATTCTGTTGGGAGCCGCTCAGAGCGGCTGGGGAAACCCAGCCAGATTGGTGGGGTATAAATAACAAATTATGATGATGATGATTATCGACAGATTTGGAGACACCACCAAAAAGAATACTTCCTATGCACCATATTTAACACATGGAACACCAACCTGCATGGCCATGTTTAGGTTAAGGTAAAGGGACCCCTGACCGTTAGGTCCAGTTGCGAACAACTCTGGGGTTGCGGCGCTCATCTCGCTTTACTGGCCGAGGGAGCCGACGTACAGCTTCTGGGTCATATGGCCAGCATGACTAAGCTGCTTCTGGGAAACCAGAGCAGCACACAGAATCGCTGTTTACCTTCCCGCCAGAGCTATTTATCTACTTACACTTTGACATGCTTTCAAACTGCTAGGTTGACAGAAGCTGGGACGGAGCAATGGGAGCTCACCCCGTCGCGGGGATTCAAACCGCTGACCTTCTGATCGTCAAGCCCTAGGCTCTGTGGTTTAGCATGTGACTAACTCCTGTGGAGTTGGAGGGGGGTTATGGTATGAAAATGGTTGTTTTCAGTGATGGCTCTTTCCATACTGGCAGACCAACACTGAAGCCTCTTTCAGACATTGCCACCAAACATGCAATTAAAACACTGAAGGGAGAGAACATACTGCATAGAAAGCAAAACAGGATGGTTTTGGGTGATGAAAATGGGTAACAGAACTCTGAAAAACGTCCCCACCAGGGGATGCTCTGAGTACCAGAGACCAGCTGGGGTTCTGAGGAATCCTGGGACCACAGGGAAGGATAGAGCTGACACCTTTTAAAAAGTGTGTCCGAGAAGGGCATTAGAACTTCATATTTTCAGATTTATGACGGCACAGATTTAATGCTTTGTTTCTTATAATTACAATTTATTAGTTGTACCCCAGCCATCTGACTGGGTTGCCCCAGCCAATTTGGGTGGTTTCTAACACATATAAAAAAACATTATAAAATATTAAACCTTAAAAAGCTTCCCTAAACAGAGCTGCCTTCAGGTGTCTTCTGAAGGTAATATAGTTACTCATCTCCTTGACATCGGATGGGAGGGCATTCCACAGGGTGGGCACCACTACAGAGAATGCATGTTTAATCCTTCATATAAGAAGCACATCTTCCTGTTATGTTTTGAGGTTGTAGTCTGAAATAGAGTGGGGTTTCCACCCACTCCTTATTGCACACTCAAAAAAAGCAAGTAAATACAAAGTCTAATTTAACTCCCCCCCCCCCTTTAAAATTCTCAGAGTAGAATAACATACCAATCATTGCATCATCAAAGCAGCAGTTGAAAAGCCATTTTGTATCCTGGATAAATGAACCCTGAATGTAGGGGTTGTTTCTCATTTTTTTTAAAAGCAGAAAACAGCTGTAATGACAAGACCACCTAGCATTCAGAATAATTGCAGATAAAACATGGTTCCATTGTGGTGTAAGGCACTGGACATCAAGAAAAATAGTTAGAAACAGTAATTCTGGAAGGAGAACTGTATTTGAAAAATGTCAGGTTTTTTATTTGTTCTGTTTCCCTTTAAAATAGTGAGTTTTTCAACAAAATGTCTGAAAAAGGACCATTCAGTGACCACTTGGTCTGAACATACCTATTGTCCCTTAAAAGTGCCCTACAGAAGTTGCAATATTCTCTTGTAGATTTAGGTCCTTCGATTGGATCCTAGACCAAACTATCTATCTAACACATTTTCATTTCAATAGGCATTCAATAGTCACAATATTTAGTGAATTCAATAGCCTGCATTCAAAATGATCTGCAGAATAATCTGAAAATTGAGGTGCTTGAGAGCTGGGAATTGGCTTTTTAGCAGTCATTATAAGCTTTCCTTTGGTAGTTTATAGTCTGCGAACAGGCAGAAAGAACCCGACGGTCTCTTAGAGGCACTTTGTAATATAAACTATTCTTAATGTGATGAGAAATTATTAAAGGGAGTAGTGAGTAATACAAAAGCAATGGCCTAGCATCTATTCGCCCTGATTGATTTGGCTGATCTTTGTGATACATGGGGGATGGGTGGAATTGACCCAGAATCCCTGCCAAACTGCATCAGGTTCAAGCTTGCCTGAAGAATTTACCTCTTCACCTGGGTTTTATTTATACAATTGGCAGGGTTACATTTTGCTGTGCCATGAAAACTAGGAACTTTGGTTTGTGGGTGCCCCATGTAATGAATCAGGCATAGGCAAACTCAGCCCCCCCCAGATGCTTGGGGACTACAACTCCCATCATCCCTGACCACTGGTCCTGTTATCTAGGGATGATGGGAGTTGTAGTCCCAAAACATCTGGAGGGCTAAGTTTGCCTATGCCTATAATGAACCATAAGAACTACAACTAAGGACCACTTCCTGTTGCTTGGCTTTAAGCACGCCCCATTCATCCAGGCTGGGTGTACTCTCCTGAACAGGAAGGGCTATAAAATATGGTTACCAGATGTCCCCGTTTCCCGGGGACAGTCCCCGGATTTACAAATCTGTCCCCGGACAAACTCCGTCCCCGGTTGTCCCCGGATTTCATTTAATGTCCCCGGATTTATATTTTAAGTGTTATAGATTTATTAATAGGGAATGAATGTTGCGTGATTTGTTCAATGGCACAAAACACATCATATGGGGATTTCCAGTGAGGCAAAATGGTGGGTGCCTCAGCAGCAAGCAGCTCCTGAATCCAGTCAAAGGCAACTGTGCTACCAGGATGGCTCTGGGCTGCTGAGACTGCCGCTGCCACTGCCACTGCCGAAGGGGTACCGGGGACGGCTGGCACATCAACTGGGGGAACCTCCAACCCCCACCCCGTGACCCAAATTGAGCCAGGAGCGAGAGCACCTGCTACCGAGCCGACTGTCCAGCAGTGCTCCAGGACCAGGAAAACCCTGGAGCTGATGCAGGGATAAGGAGGAGAGGAGAAGGAAGATATAGAAAGAGGAAGGAGAAAAAAAGAGGGGAGTCCTGACCTTGCCGCATTGCCACCGCCTCCGCTGAGGGGGAGAGTAGGAGGGCACCGGGAGGGCAAGGACACATGGCCAAGCCCAGGCCCGACCCGAGCCTACTCCACAGCAGATAGCGCTCCAAGAGAGCAGGCCAGGGTCCAGAGGAAGGCTGCACAACAGAGGAGACCACAGAAGAGAAGATATTACTTCTTTTTTAAAAAAAAACAACAACAACCTTTTTAAAAATAATTTTTTTCCTGGATTCTTTGAAAAAAAATCTGGTAATCTTACTATAAAAGACTTCCTGTTTGGGCTCAGGATCTTGCCAGAGCAGTATGGTAGTTCTGGTTCAACAGCCTTGACCCTAAAATGCAAGCAAGCAAAGGCAGACGACCATGGACTCCTTGTGTTTATATCAACAGGGGCTTCATGCAGTTCTCTGATTGGACAGCATCTCTGATGCTGCACATACCTCTCCCTTTCGTGCTTGAAGGTCTGAGACTTGAGCACACAGCTAGGATACATCACAGCTTCTTACTATGAGGCTCCTGTCTGCATCACCCCCAGTATTCAATGCATGACTATATTATTGCAAAAAAGAAGATGTCACCATGAAGGAGGATGGCCTTGTGGTTCACTCTAGAATTTAGGAGTTCTACATCAATTTTTTTGACTCTATTATAAACCTCTGAGTGACCCATTCTTTGTCTAAGTTATCTACCTATTAAAATACAGATTAAAAAATTGTGATGGAACACTCAAGACAACCTATTCAACTTGCGTGTACTGAGGAAGGGCCTCCGTATACAAGGATGTAATGGCACCCAGGTAAAGGCACAGCAGAACATTTGAGATACTAGATTTTGCCCCATGTGTTTTTGAACAAAATAGTGCATTCTAATTATAATGATTTAGCTGCTGTTCACTCTTAGGTGCTGGGGTGGGTTACAACATTACAGCACAAGATTAAAAACAGTTTAAAACAACTTTCAGTCACAAAAATATAGTGGGTCCTAAACTATACTCTTCAAGTGTCAAAAGCCTCTTCAATATTCACTAGAAGCTAGATAAAGAAGGTGCCAGATACATCCCTTCCACCCTATTTTTCAAGGTTTAATCATCTAAACTGCTTGAATGGCTGAGTAAGACATTTCCCACGCATTTATGGACATTCCATGGACCATGTAAAGTAAACTCTAGCACTTTCTTTCTTTCTTTTTTATTTTTAGTTTTTACAAATAACTTTTACATTCAAATATAATCAATTTTATACATAAAAAGGATTCTCTGAATCCTTGGACTTTCCCCCACTCCCCCGTAGTTTCCAAAGTATATTGCATCTTATAATAACATCCAAATTTGTATTCTAATTTACATTTATAACCACAGAATTATTGTTTTACAAGTGTTATATTAATCCTGCCAACATTTTTAACTGTGTGCAGTGTTCTTTAAGATAGTCTATATACATTTTTCCATTCTTTATTAAATTTCTTGTCATGCTGCCAATTTTGCCATTTCAGCATAGTCCGTCATCTTGATTATCCAATCTTCTCTGGTTGGGACTTTGCCATCCTTCCATCTCTGGGCAAAAAGTATCCTTGGTGCTGTCGTTGCGTACATAAATAATCTCTTTTGCTCCTTCGGTATTTCATCACCTATAATTTCTAATAAAAAGGCTTCTGTTTTCCCCCACAAAAAGATATTTTAAACATTTTTTCATCTCATTATATATCATTTCCCAGAAAGCTTTTGTTGTTTTGCACATCCACCACATGTGGTAGAAAGTGCCTTCTTTTTCTTTGCATTTCCAACATACATTGGTAGCAGTTCTTTTTGCCAGCCTCACAGGTGTCAAGTACCTCTTTCTTTCTATTTATTAAATTTGTATGCTACCCTTCATCCACAGATCTCAGGGTGGTTCACAAGATAAAAATACAATAGAAAAGCATAGAATACTTGATAAGAACAAGAACAAAAAAAAGGTGACACAAACCCATAACCACCCCCATATGGCAAAGGTCCTGCAGTTTCTAGATGGGAACTCATTTTTAACTATCTGTTGGCATCTCCTGAATATAGGAAGAAGACTATACAATTAATTAAAAGCCATTTGCTACAGCAACTTACAATGGAAGAGACTCCATAGCTTCCAAGCACCTTGGAGTTCTTGCCATAAGATAAAATACTGACGAAAATGGACTGAAATAAAGAATCAGCTTTCGTTTCTCCTTTCTGTTAGGCACACGGCCGAAGGTCAAGCAGGTTAATAGTATCTTCCTAGCAGTTTTTGTTGTTGATGATGATTCTTTCTTTGAAAAAAAAATCTCCCAACATGCTCTTCTAGTAACCTGCCATTACATTAGAATTCCAGACACCACATTGGAAAACAAACACTGCAGGTGACATTACATTAAAAAAGAAAAAGAAAAACATAGCATTTCTACCGCCCTGGGCAGCAAGGTAAGGAGGGTGTTAACATATCAGTGCTGCACAATAACTAGAATGTTTTTAGAAATTATATATAATGGTTTCTACTGACAAAATCAGCCTTTGTAAATGGAGGGAATGTTACATTCACCACAGAATATTGACAATAAATTGTCCCTCCCTGGGGCACTGGAGCAATTGATGCTGTTTAAACTTGTCCCAAGTGGTCTGATTGAAATTCCCCACTTAGGGAGTGCACATATATTAAACTAAAGCTAAACACATAGGAAAGCATAATATTACAGCCTGCATTTCCCAGGTAATATACTGCGCAATACTGAAAAGGCCCACAGGATGAAATAGCTTGAAATGATTCAGTGGGCTCTGGAGAAAATGTCTGTGATTTTCTAGGGACTGGTACAGTAAACAGCTTTCAATAACTGCTATGACTTAACAGTGCGACTTTGTCTAAGGGGGGAAACATGTCCTCCAACCACTAGATAATTTGCCCAGTTTTATTGATTCTGTGTACCTAGTGCATCATGTAAATTTAATCTTCAGTTTTGCTAATAGGACTACCACATTGTTCTTAACTTCTGTTCTCTGGCATAAAATGGCCCCATGCGCCAGAAAGAAACAGATTTAATAACTGCTGGTATTTATCTCTTCATCCTAATTTATCCTGGTCTATCTTGGTGCAACAGGTGATCGAGGCATCTGAAGGCAGCCCTGTAGAGGGAAGTCTTTTTTAAATGTTTATTGTTTTATTGTGTTTTTAATTATGTTGGAAGCTGCCCAAAGTGGCTGGGGCAACCCAGTCAGATGGGTGGCGTATTATTAATGATGATGATGATGATGATGATGATGATGATGATAGAATAGAATGTCCCTAATTTCAGTGGAGAAATGCTGAAGGGTATGTCTTGTTTGCTAGACCCAATCTAATACCATTCGTCTACAAAGAGTTTCCTGCATTGCCATAAAGACTACAACATATTACATATTACCATGGCATCTACCACTGATAACTTACTCCCAATAGCAGACGGCATGGTGGAATGGAGGGGCTTACCTGACCTCCTGGCAGATGAGTCACTGCTGCTTATCAGGTGGGTTGTAGAAGAAGAAGGGGAAGGCAGTGGTACAATGGTACAAATCCATTGGCAGAAATGACAGATTGGCTCAGCCAGTGAATTTGTAATGCGCTCACCTTACCTATCACCGCACCCTTCACCCTCCCAGTAAGCAGCAGTGACTTGCCTGCTGGGAGGTCAGGTAAGTGCCTTCCCGTCCATGCTGTCCACTACTGCTTTTCCTTTCCAACCCCTTCCTTTCATTTTTGTACAGTGGTACCTCCGGTTACGAACTTAATTCACTCCAGAGGTCTGTTTGTAACCCGAAACCATTCTTAACATGAAGCACCACTTTAGCATGCTTTTGCTAATGGCACCTCCAGCTGCTGCCGCACCACTGGCGTGCAACTTTCACTTGCATCCTGGGGCAAAGTTTGCAACAAGGGGCATCTACTTCCTGGTTAGTGGAGCTCATAACCCGAAGCATTCATAAGGGGAGCGGTACGTAACACGAGGTTCCACTGTATTAACATTGAGCTGAGAAAGAATTCTGTGAAACTCAAAAGGTGTTCTATGCATTGTGATTTTGATGTATCTCTTAGTCTTATGAAAATATCATATTATTATCCCTCTTAGACCCACTCCCCAACAGAATAACACGACTCTCTGGATTTTTGCAAGCGCTAGTTTCTGTTTTCCTAAAGCTTACAATTAAGACTATAAGAAAGTCCTGTTGCATCATGTCAAAAGCATATCTACTCCAGCATCCTGTTTTCAGAGTGGCCAACTAGATGCACATGAAATGCTTATAAGGAGGACCTGAGTGCAACCATCATGACTAGTAGCTATTGACAGCCTTCATTAATTATAAACAAGGCATCAGAATCCTCACTTCATGATTTCTGTACATTTTTGTGAAAACATGAAAAAAAGTAGTCCAGAGACACAATTCCTGAAATATGGGGTCAAAACTTTAATAAGGGCAGAAGAGAAGAGTGTGGGAATGTTCCTTTCCTATTAGAGAGAGGGGGGGGGTACTTTCCATCTCAACTGGTTAGTATTTTTTCAGTCTCAGCAAATCTTCATTGCACTCCTTTGGGATTCCTTGTCATTACATTTGTGACAGCTCTATGGCTAGTGTGAACATATTTCATTTTTACCTTCGGGGCTGCCTTATGTAAGCACTTGAGTCTCTGGTGCTGGAGCCTGTAGACATTGCATACCGATAACAATGCGAGATTTCTAAGGTTATGAAAATTCTGCCTGGAATTTGATGGTACATTATTTAGAGAAACTGTAATATTAGGAGGTGTACATAAATGCGTATGGGATTAGGTTATTTCCTGTTTGGCTCAGTCTTCTGGATTTAGTTGAACACATTATTTCCCAGGTAGGCATCTTCATCGGTGGTTCAACTTGGTTCTTCTTGCACTCTGCTTTACCGTGATGCTGGCTGCTGAATTAGAATATTCCATTCCAGTCTGAGAATGCTAAGATGAACGTTCAGCCAAAAGGCATATATGGTGCCGAGAAGGCTGGACGCCTTCAGAGGAGACAGGAAGGGGAGCAAGTGGGTCCACATTATCAGTGGTGCTTCACCCTGATCCATTGGGTGCAGTTAGGAAGGATGCCTTCCCTATTCTAGGAGCCCTCTCAGTTTTCATCTTCTCCCAGCTACAAAGGAGAGGATTTGGAAAGGGGAAAGGGGGAAATGTTGATGTCTTCACTCTTTTATATAGGGAAATTCCAAAGAAATAAAAGGATAAGGAGGATGAGGTGGGATGCAGGCAAACCTAGATGCAGGAAGCTGGAGAGTACTTGGGCCAATTGGTTATTGGGATATTTAATTTGTGCCGGGATTATTATACAGAAGGAGCCCCAGCACACCCCTGTTCTCTGGAAATACTTCGAGCGTACTCAGAGTTCATCGGGGTGGGCATGGCAGGCCTACAATGAGGCTTTTCGTAAATGGGCAGCTATTGAGCCCACATTGCAATGGGGCAAAAAGGCATCTGACTTATGACTCCATTTTATGTCTCATGCATGTCTCATATCAGGGAATCAGAATGACAGTGGGCTCTTAATGCCAAGGCAAGCCCAAGGCAGGTTTCCACGCACTTCAGTGGAGCAGGGGGCTTAATCCCGCTTGTTATCTTGGGAATAGAGTTCCCTCGGTGCCTGCGGCAGAAACCTACATCACTTCAGGCATGAGTGCTCCATTTGCGATGCTGCTCATCCATTCACAGCTTGTCCCCGGGTTAAATCAACATGCAAGGGAATGCAGGGCAAGTAGGGAAAAGTGAGTTAGATCCATAGCAATTACCACCCACATGTCCATCACCACCCAACTTGAGTCTGCAGAAGTGAGCCTGATGTACTTAGGTAGGCTCCCTGCACAATGTAGAGCCCATCACACAAGGGAGTCTACACAATAAAGGCTGGATCCCTACTGTGTGAGTCCTCCCTACAACTCATGGAGGGCAATAGGGGCTGTGGCAGGGTGGCAGAACTAGCACACTCATCTGAACTTTCCTCCCCCCCCCATGTTGATTTAACCCAGAAGATGAACACCTGAATAGATTTTATGTGCATCCATTATATTAAGTCCATTTTACATCATTATGTAGAATTCAACTGGTGAAGTAATATTACTGGTGCAATGGGCTTCCATATGGAGGGGGGGGAACCCTGTAATAGCTGTTTAATATATATTTTGACCATGACATAATTTTATGCAGTCTCAACACTGTGTGGCTTCGACCCTCTTTCTCCCACTTTACTGCTTATTAATCAGCACTGCTGCCACACACCCACTCCTAGAATTTATGATTCATCACTTTGGCAAAAGAAATATTACCATATTTTGATTTGCATTGAAGACAGATTTTGTAAACGATTGCTACGAATGGTCATAGAATCCTTCCTCTTGAGGTTCAAAAACATGTTTGTTATTGTTTGGCATCAAAGGACACATTCAGGAGTGGTAGGTTTTTTCTTTTATTGTTCATAGTAAGCCTTGCTGTAGCTGACATTGCTTTTCCAATCCCTGAACAAGGACAGCATTGTTTAAAAAAGAAAGAAAAAGAAGGATCACGCTTGCCTTGCTATCTGATGCTTTCTTATTTTAGTTCACTAAAGCATTGTAATAAACAGCAGTAAAGACATGTTACCCAAAGCCATGAATCATAAAAAAACAGCAGCTTTATTAAAATTGCTGGTGATATTTGCTGAGGTGTAGGTCATATGGCATTTCAGCAAACAAGCTCAGAAAGACAGCAATTGTATCTGGGAAGCACCTGCATGCTATTGTTTGGGTGAAACATTTCTACATCTAAAGTAGGGAAAGGGAATCGATAAAAAAGCAGAACTGACAGCGGAAAGAGGTCAGCCTTCAACTTTTAAAGAAGAGGATGATGGAAAGAATAAAATGCTTAAAATGAGGGCAGACCTGCACCACTTACGATTCACCAAGCTGAACTAGGATTGCCATATTCTAAGGCACAAAGGTCTGTATAGTTAAAGCTATGGTTTTCCCATTAGTAATGTATGGAAGTGAGAGCTGGACCATAAAGAAGGCTGATCACCAAAGAATTGATGCTTTTGAATTATGCTGCTGGAGGAGACTCTTGAGAGTCCCATGGACTGCAAGAAGATCAAACCTATCCATTCTGAAGGAAATCAGCCCTGAGTGCTCACTGGAAGGACAGGCCCTGAAGCTGAGGCTCCAATACTTTGGCCACCTCATGAGAAGAGACGACTCCCTGGAAAAGCCCCTGATGTTGGGAAAGATGGAGGGCACAAGGAGAAGGGGACGACAGAGGACGAAATGGTTGGACAGTGTTCTCGAAGCTACCAGCAAGAGTTTGACCAAACTGCGGGAGGCAGTGGAAGACAGGAGTGCCTGGCGTGCTCTGGTCCAAGGGGTCACAAAGAGTCGGACACGACTAAACGACTAAACAACAACAACAAGGCACATGGGAGGCTGCCTTATAATGAGCCAGATCGCTGGTGCATCCGCTTAAGTACTGTCAACACTGACTAGGCTCTCCAAGGGCTTTCCAAGGTTCTAGGCAGGACACATTACGAGGAGGTGGCAAGGATTGAACCTGAGACCGTCTGCATGCAAGGCAGGTACTCTCACCACAGAGCTATTTCCCTCTCCATAGCTTTGGGATGGAGCTTAATCCATTCTCTTTATTCATCTGCTTAGGTTGCTTTTCAGGGGAAGTTACCCACAATTGCAATGTCAGGTCAGGTTCATCTCCGCTTTAGCTTTTCCCCCTCCAAGCTGGCTATTTTCTAAAGTAGGAGTTGGGAACCTCTGGCCTACAATATGTTACTGGATCCCAAAATTCTATAAGCCCAACCAGTCGGGCCAATGGTTAGCAATGATGGGGACTGCCCAGCAGTCAGTCATGTGATATCATAATGAAATCATAGGATTGTCAGGTGGACAATCCCAATTGGCCAAGAAGGACAACCTTGGTGAAGATCTGGCCCACCTTGATCTACGTTATCTGGATAGGCTTGTCTTAACACACTGCTCCACACACAGAAGGGCATGTAGAATAGATCTTGGAGAGACAATACTGAACAAAGTAGACCAATGCTCTGACTCCATATAAAATAGTGTGCTGACAAGTCTACAGCATCTCATATTTGGGCATGCATTGTTTTCCCCCGGTACATTTGATGGCCTTTCCCTTTTGTTTCTGTTTTTCCCTTTCTCGTTCCATCCCGCCCTCTTCCTCGGAGTTTGCTTTTTAATGCATTAGAGTGGCTCCTAGAGCCTTGCAAGAACATCTGCTTTCCCCTGCACCAGAAACAAACACACACACCCCAACACAAGAAAGAACAATGGTGACATGAAGGACTGTTATAGAAGAGTGGGCAGCTGGGCCCTTGTCTCTATACAACGTACAAATGAAAATGCATTTCTATGCAGCGCGGCTTCCCATCATCAACACAAAGGGGCCATACATGAATTGATCTTGGCTTTTGGGCTTCTGACACAGCAGCCCGATCAAAGGCAGCTAACCATGTCAAAAATCAGAGGGAAATTTCATTGTTCGTGCTTCCAGATTAATTTCTGGACGTGTTGCTGTTTATTATTTAACAAAATTAAGTACAAAAATGCGTTTTAAGGGTTTGTGCAGGTTTTCAGTCACTTCAAAAGGGCATCACTTAGGATCCAGGAAAAGAATAGCTATTTATTTAGGAATAACAACCATCGTTGTTACACACTGTAATGGGAAAAGGGGGCTGCTTGTGTGTAAGCGTTTAAAGCCTCCAAGCTTTACCATCAGTTCCTAAACTTTCCCAGTCCGAGGAGCCATGGATGCGTGGCTACCTCAATCGCTGGCAGAATCCGTCAGTGGACGTTTCCGGAATTTACTCCAACATAAGAGTTCTTTGACAGAGACTCTTCTTCTAGATTCTCTCCGTGACAGCTTCCTCCGCGGAGTGGGCGTCCCCAGCTGAGGTCCTGAGCCCTCCCTGCTATTCTCACTGGAAACGTCTTGGAGCCCTTCCTCCGATAGTGTTTCTGCAGGAACTCTCCCTCTCCCCCTACTGGTTCCTTCCTCCGCATCCGAGGCTCTCCTAGCCTCCTTGAGTCCTTCCACCACCTGACTCTCCGATGGCAGTTCCCTGACACACACCATGTGTTTAAAATGCATGGAACTATAGTCCCCATCACCCTGCTATGCACACACAAATTTACAGTTCTCAGCATCCTTAGGAAATTAGTTATCAAGATTCTTGGGGGGAAGCTATGAGCTTTGAAGATGCTTTGAGCATATGGTGCAGATGAAACTCTTGACTTTGTTCTCCATGAACATAAGGCAAAGCCATTATGCATTAAGCTATGACCTATTTCTTAGACCAGTGTTTTTCAACCTTTTTTGGGCAAAGGCACACTTGTTTCATGAAAAAAATCACGAGGCACACCACCATTAGAAAATGTTAAAAATTTTAACTCTGTGCCTATAATGACTATATATAAAGTAATTCTCTTGAATAGGAATCAAATAAACACAAAGAAAGTACTTTATAATTACTTTATTATGAAATAGTAAGTAAACAGAAATATGAAAAATTATAAAATACTTTATTTTTAAATCTTTCGAATTTTTCAATTTTTCCCACGGCACACCAGGGAACATCTCACGGCACACTAGTGTGCTGCGGAACAGTGGTTGAAAAACACTGCCTTAGACCTTTTCCTGGCAGTCCACATCAGCTCTCTTCATGCATCCCCCCCCCGCATGATTCCTATTTCTTAAGGGGAGATTGGGAGGTGCACACCTTGGCCCTGTTTTTCCATGCCACTGCTGCCATTCCCTTCACTCTTCAAATGTAAGGGACAGTCATTGCTGCCACTATTATTATAGCCCAACCTTCATGCATGGTCCCGGGGAGGCGGGGGGGGGGAGCTTTCAGAAAATATCACAGTTACAAGCAAAATATACTTATCACAAAACCCACCAGCCATTATATTGATAGGAGGACAGAACAAGAATGCAGAAACATCCACTCATCTAAAGGGTAGAGACCAATAACTTGACCAATAACTGAAAAGCACACAAGGATGGTACAAGTCACACCTCAGGAGGGAGGTCATTCCACAACCTTAACCCGGCGGCCGCTCCAGAGAAGGCCCTTTAACATACCACCAACCACAGCAGTGGGGGGTTGTATTGGTAAGAGGTCAATCTGAACACCCAAGTAGCTTGATATGGGGGAGGGTCTCCTTTGGTTATTTAGGGCCAAATCATCTAGGGCTTTATTTTTCCATGTCAACACCTTAGATTGGACTAAGTGGAAAACAGGCAACCACCACAGATCTTTCAAGGTCAGTGTGTGGCCAGCCAGAAACACCCACCAGCAGGCTTGCTGCTATGAAGTCTCCCCCCACCATTTAGAATCTTGATCTTCAGAGATTCCAAACTGTGCATAGGAAGCCTGCAGAAACAACCTGTTGTTCTCTTCCTTGCCTTCTGCCCTAGCAGTCCCAACAGGCACTGGTCACCACTGGTGAGCTATCTATTTTTTGTTCTGTAATCTTAACTTTTATACTAAGGTTTCTTAACAAGTCAGCTTGGCACTGTCGAGATAACAACACTCTTGAAATCTATTCTAATGCTGTCACCTCCACGAATATTCCTCCAGAAAGGAGTATCACCCTCTGGAACACTGAGATAAAACATATGAATGCAAACACAATCTATTCATTGAAGAAATTGAGCCAATGAACATGGTATATTTCTTGTCCTATTTACACTGCTCTGTTGGTCTCCCCTTTTCAAAGGTGAGCAAGTTGCAAGCTGTATATCATCTTTGTCAACAATCTATATATATTCATGGATTCCACAAGCCTGTGCCATAGGCTTTTTATTTAGCTCCAAGAAGATGTGAAAACAAGTGTTGCATGACCAGAATAAGTCTACGGAAAGTTATATACATGTTATATCTGCTATAATATTTGTGGGCAAGAGATAAAGGTCTTGTGTCACTGCAGAGTATGCCATTTTTTACATTTACGCTTTACTTGTGGCGTTTCCCTGCAGGAACAAGATTCTGTCTTGACAAATGCAGCTCTCTATGTTAAATAATATCTGCAGTAAAAGAACATGGCAAATTTTACCTTCTCTGATCCACAGGACCAGTTAAATTAAATGCAATTTAAATCATTCAAACTGAGAACAAATATCCACCCTCAATTTTAACTTTGAAGCGAATGTAGGGAGATGCAATTTGAATCCATGCAGACAAAGTTTAAATCCAATCATGGTACTGCACTTGATCTTAGCCAAAAGGCTAAGGATAAATAGGGATCTATTTATCCTCCAAAAATTTGAATTTATTTAAAGATAATTATGAAAAATGTTGGTTGGAAATTAAAAAGGACTTGGAAATTTGGTCAAGATTGAAACTTTCCTTGTTGGGTAGAATTGCAGCTATAAAAATGAATGTATTGCCGAAAATGTTATTTTTGTTTCAAACCCTACAGATTGTGGACAGAGTGGAATGTTTTGGAAAATGGCAGAAGGATATATCTAGGTTTGTCTGGCAGGGCAAAAAGCCCCGAATAAAGTTTAAAATTTTAACCGATTCGAAAGAAAGAGGGGGGTTTGCCCTGCCGGACCTGAGGTTATATTATGAATCTGCAGCCTTCTGCTGGTTGAAAGATTGGTTTCTGTTGGAAAACACTGATGTCCTAGATCTGGAAGGTTTTGACAATGCTTTTGGTTGGCATGCATATTTATGGTACGACAAGGTTAAAGTTCATAAATTGTTCAAAAACCATATTGTTAGAAAAGCAATTTTTGCAGTCTGGTTGAAATACAAAGACTTATTAGAGAGTAAAACCCCGAGGTGGTTATCACCGATGGAGGCTAAGGCTCGAAAAAGACTCAATATGGAGGCCTACTGGCCGAAATATTGGGAAATAATTGAAAAAATTGGAGACAATTGGAGGTTGCAGAGCCTGGAGAAATTAAAAAATAAGGTGTGGGACTGGTTACACTATGCTCAAATTCAAGAGGTTTTTAAAATAGATAAAAAAGTTGGTTTCCAGGTGGAAAAATCGAAATTGGAGACAGAATTGTTAGAACCAAAGACCAAGACATTATCGAGAATGTATAACTTGCTGCTTAAGTGGAATACACAGGATGAGACAGTTAAATCTGCCATGATAAAATGGGCACAGGATGTTGGACATAACATTATGTTTGAAGACTGGGAAAGGTTATGGAACACCGGAATGAAATTTACGGCATGTAGTGCCTTGAAGGAAAACATTATGAAAATGATATACCGGTGGTACATGACCCCAGTCAAGTTAGCTAAGATATATCACCTGTCTGATAACAAATGTTGGAAATGTAAGGAGGCAGAAGGGACATTTTTTCATCTCTGGTGGACCTGCCCAAAAGTGAAGGCCTTCTGGGAAATGATTTATAATGAATTGAAAAAGGTATTTAGGTATACCTTTCCTAAGAAACCGGAGGCCTTCCTGCTGGGTATGGTAGACCAGAAAGTGTTAAAGAAGGATAGAACTTTTTTTATGTATGCTAGCACAGCAGCAAGAATACTCATTGCAAAGAACTGGAAGACTCAAGATTTACCCACGCTGGAGGAACGGCAGACGCAGTTGATGGACTATATGGAATTAGCCGAAATGACTGGCAGAATCCGAGATTTGGAAGAAGAAACAATTGAGGTGGATTGGAAAAAATTTAAAGATTATCTGCAGAAATATTATATGTTGTATGAAGCTTAAGTTAGTGCACGATTAGGAAATGTTATGCTTTAGCAAATAGGACTAAGTAAATGGTAAAATAAGTCATAAAAGAGAAAAGGAGACAATCTGAACTAAAACATTATGTTTATTATAAAGGTGTTAAAATTGAGTTACAACATATTGAATTTGAAGACATAATGATTGGAAGTTACAATAAGGTTTGAAATAAGGTAACAATTTGCTGACATTGTTAATTTAAAGAACGCAGATCTGGAAGGTGTGGGGAAGTCCAAAAGGGATTCAAGGACAGTTGAATTGTTAAGTATTTATAATCTTTTTGGGTATTTTCTTTCTTTTGTTAAAAAAAAAAATGTTTCTTGTATTTCTTTTTTCTGTACCGTTTGGAATGCATAAAATTATGAAAAGAAACGCAATAAAAAAATTTTTTTAAAAAAAAATAAATCCAATCATGGTAGTAATGAAAAAGTAGCAACGGCAGATTTCATTAAAATATTTTCTATTTAGTTCTGAATTTGTAAGCCAGCATTTCAGTAGTGCTAGACCATAACTAGGGCTGCTATACATCCTGATTTTTCAAGACGTGTCCGGGAATTCACCTCTGTAAAAGGCATCCTACATTATTTTTCGGAAATCGGGCAAATGTCCTGGAAAGCCAGCAGCGGGGGTTAAATTGTGCCAAAAATGCCTTAAGAAGCTTCAAAATTCAACAATTATTGTAGCTTTTACTTTAAAATCTTAATAACCTTTGGGGTGTCCTGGTTTTTACTTTTTGAAATATGGCAACCCTACCATAGCTGCAAGGGGACACAGGTGGCGCTGTGGGTTAAAGCCTCAGCGCCTAGGACTTGCTGATCGAAAGGTCGGCGGTTCGAATCCCTGCGGCGGGGTGCGCTCCCGCTGCTCGGTCCCAGCGCCTGCCAACCTAGCAGTTCGAAAGCACCTCCGGGTGCAAGTAGATAAATAGGGACCGCTTACCAGCGGGAAGGTAAACGGCGTTTCCGTGTGCAGCTCTGGCTCGCCAGAGCAGCGATGTCACGCTGGCCAAGTGACCCGGAAGTGTCTCCGGACAGTGCTGGCCCCTGGCCTCTTAAGTGAGATGGGCGCACAACCTCAGAGTCTGTCAAGACTGGCCCGTACGGGCAGGGGTACCTTTACCCTTTACCTTTACCATAGCTGCAAGGTTTCCTTATCCCTCTAGTTTCCTATTTCCCCCTCTGGATGCTAAAGGCATTGTTAGGAGGGTGTGTGAGCTTAAAGAAGTATATCCAGTTGCAGGTGCAGTTGAGAAGTAGTCCTATTTGCTGAGTTTCCCCTCAAACCAGCTTCCATCCAATTTGAAAACACAAGGCACAATTAAGCTGAGGGGTGTACATTTCAGACACTCATTGCTTATCCACAGAGAAGAGCACACGTGCACATGAGAGTCGTGGCTTCCCCCAAAGAATTATGGCAGCTGTAGTTTGTTAAGGATGGTTTAACAATCATAGAATCATAGAGTTGGAAGAGACCACAAGGGTCATCAAGTCCAACCCCCTGCCAAGCAGGAAACACCATCAGAGCACTCCTGTTCCCATGGAACTCTGTTCCCAATCAATCCCTGTTCCCATGGAACTCTGGGAATTGTAGCTCTGTAAGGGGGTTGGGGTCTCTTAACTACTCTCAGCACGCTTAGCAAACTACAGCTCCCAGAATTATTCAGGCAGATAGCAAACAGAATAAGGGCACACTTCGATATGGAGATTATTGTTAGCTTTACTGATTGTAATGCTAGTGCCTCTCTCCCTGCTTCTTACCTGTTACATTATGTAACTGTGGTTTCTTGATCAATATACTGCCCTGTTGCATTCATTTTTAAATTAGTGGGAAAGAACTGTACACCAGGATACTGTCCCAAATTTTGTCACGTGACATGACAACGCAAAACTCCCACAATGTTCTTGGTTCATGGGGCTGCAAATGATTTTTTTCCTGGAAGCAAACAACACAGAAAAGAACACTAAATGTTGGCTAGATTCCAATAGTTTTCCAAAAGTGTTTATATTGTGTGAAAGATCACACATAGAATGTGGAAAATATCAGGTAAGGAAACATCTGGAAAAGGGAACAAAGTGTTGTCTGAATGCAGCCTAAATGCTCATTTCATGCTGTATGCACATACAGATTCTACCAGCATCTGTGACTTTTCCATAAAGAATGGTAGGGATAATAGATACATGGTAAAAAAAATATATGAATAGATTTTATTTTTTAAAAAAGAAATAGGTCATCTGGGGAAAAGGAACATCAAACTTCTATTTGATGGGAGAGAAAATAAGAAGATCTATAGAAAGTGTGGGATGGTTACAGGAAAGCAAATTAGACTTGACACTGCAGTGTGATATATAAGCAATATTTGCAATGTTATAAGCAGCCCACAGAGCTGTCAAACAGGGAGAAGAAAAGCAAATGAAAGAGCAATGGGCTAAGAACCTGTAGATAAATGGAGATGGTATATTTATGCATGAATATATGCTCTGCCCTTCACATAAAAAATGGTGTTTTGTTAAAGCGCTATCAAAAAAATAATCATCAATATAAACTTCAAAAGTGCACTGTACCACAGTAAACATCTGAAGGGCCAGAGAAAAGACAGGATAAAAGTACAGGCTTGGGGTGGGGTGTGTGTTTTCTATGAGGATGGGGAAAAGATAGCAATGCAGGCACCAAGTGAGCTGCATTCTGGACAGCAAGGTGCCACCACTGAGAAGGCCCTTCAGTTTCAAGCAGATATGTGTAGACCTTCATGTTAAACATATGGAGGTCTAAAGAGGAGTACATCCTCAGCGTTGTTGTGTGCATGAATTGTGTCCATGCCCCTGCCCACATCTTTGCTTTTGCTTCACACATATTCAAGTGAATGCCTGAATGGTGCCAGTAGGTGACTGGAATGCCACAGCCCGGAAGGAGGCAAGATTATTTGGACTAGGTAAATGAAATGAGGAACCAGAGGATCACCTGGTTTAATCTTGTAGACAATAAATTTTAATGACAAATAATCCTAAATAAAGTACAGCCTTAAATAATCATAAAAATGTTGAAAAGCACCAATATATCAGTCAATAATGGATTATAAAAGTACCTATCCACCCAAAGGCAAGCAAACTAAAGAGAACAGCAAACTGAAGAACTAATTGATACCACTAAAAAATGGCTTATATAAATAGACAGCCGAGATAATTCAAAGAAGCCTTGGTCTAAAATTAAATGAAGTGAGGGTCATTTTGGTTTTCAAAAACTAAAAAGGAGTGAGGAAAACCTTCTTTCCAATTTGGATATAAAGGAGATTGGAAATGAGGGTCAATACTTATATAGCATTTATTGAGCTACAAAAAGCCTTTGATGACATTGAAAATGTTCGCCCCATTGCAGAAGACAAAAATAGATTTGGGGACATAGTCTATTTATAAGTTATACAAAAAGCAGAAAGCTATAATCAGAGCAAATGATATTCAACAAAAGGCCAAAATCAGTATTAAAAATGAGCAAAGGACATCCACTTTCCCTTGCTTTTATTTATAGAAGTAGCAATTAATGAAATAAAACAAGCAGTTGATTAGTATTAAATGAAATGAGAAAGATATTTGATTCTGCTTTGCTGATGGTATGAGGATGATGTAGACGAAACACTGCAGAATATAATAAATACAATGATACCAGTTTTCAGATCCATGACCTAAGACTAAATGAGAATATAACAACGATATTAGTGAGAAGTTAAAAATATCCTGTTGTAATGTATCTATCTACAGGCATATAGATACTGGTTGGAAGCAAGTCCAGTGGTACCTCAGTTTTTGAACGTCTCACATTTCAGTTTTGGACACTGAAAACCCGGAAGTAAATACTTCCGTTCTTGAACATGCCTCAGAAGTTGAACGGTTTCCACTGAGTTTTCCCCAATTTTTTCTATTAAATTTGCAGACTGGCCTTTGCGCCTTAGTTTTAGAACGTTTCGAAACTTGAATAGTCTTCTGGAACAGATTACGTTCAAAAACCGAGGTACCACTGCATGAGAAATCACACACACACACAATTTGTGTACTGATTAATCACTTTCATCTCTAAGTGATATACAGGATATTGGAAGAAACATATCAATATGCATTATCTAGAAAAGTCTTACTATGTAAAGCCCAATAGTTATGGAAAGATGGACATTTTAAACCAGGAAGCACCTTCTGGCAGTAGGGTTGTCAATCCACAAATGATATGTAAATGATTAGTTTCTCTGCCCACAGAAAAATATAAAACATGCAGGTAGAGCATCACTCTGTGGGGATGTGAATTAAGCACAGGCAACTGGAAAAAATAAAGCATTTGAAATGTGGAACCTGGAGAAGAATGTCTGTAGTGAGTTGATAGAAAGGAAAACTAACATAGACAAACTGGATAGAATGAGAGATAGACATGCACTGAAAAGCATGAAGCTGATTACTTGTGATGGGACACACTCTAAGGAATGAGAGACTCAAGTTATAATGGAAGGAAGAAATGGGAATCCTAGATGCAACTGCATAAATCAAATTGGTTAGGAAAAAAGATGGAAACATGGCCAGCCTTGGAAGTCGTGCACAAGGCAGGAAAAAGTGGAGAGTTGTTGAAAACAAGTCAATGGATTGAGAACCATATATAAATTATATTCAAGGTGGAAGCAAATTAATCTCTTTGTAAATCCAAAATTATTACTACTACTAATAATAATAATTTATTATTTGTACCCCGCCCATCTGGCTGGGTTTCCCCAGCCACTCTGGGCGGCTTCCAACAAAGATTAAAAATACATTAAAATGTCCCACATTAAACACTTCCCTAAATAACTGAAATCAGTGAAATTTCTTAGGATCCATACAATCGCTTCACAAGAACAGGAAATACAGAATTTCCCTCCCTCCCTCTCCTTTCTTTTCATCTTAAATTCTGAAGCCAAGCAACCAAATGTACACAGTCTTAAATGTCAAATATATCTGGAGCAGTAACAGCCAGCACAATCAATGACTTTATGGGAGGTGCAGAGCATATGGAAAACAGCACGGGTTTCTGACAGCTTGCAACCACACTTGTAATATGTGTTACAGTCGGTGGAAGAATGCTAGTGAGAGGTTTGCCCTTGACAAACTGACCGCAATACAAGAAAACAATGTTTCTCTTGGTAAAATAAAATACTTCTGATAAAATCCCCATTGATTCTAAAGTTACATACTGTAAATCCCACTTGCTGTTAATTAGTCTCTGTTCACAGGCTATGTTCTGCCTTACTTTTTGTTGTTGTTGTTATTGTTTAGTCGTTTAGTCGTGGCCGACTCTTTGTGACCCCTTGGACCAGAGCACGCCAGGCACTCCTGTCTTCCACTTCCTCCCGCAGTTTGGTCAAACTCATGCTGGGAGCTTCGAGAACACTGTCCAACCATCTCGTCCTGTGTCGTCCCCTTCTCCTTGTGCCCTCCATCTTTCCCAACATCTGTGTCTTTTCCAGGGAGTCTTCTCTTCTCATGAGGTGGCCAAAGTATTGGAGCCTCAGCTTCAGGACCTGTCCTTCCAGTGAGCACTCAGGGCTGATTTCCTTCAGAATTGATAGGTTTGATCTTCTTGCAGTCCATGGGACTCTCAAGAGTCTCCTCCAACACCATAATTCAAATGCATCAATTCTTCAGTGATCAGCCTTCTTTATGGTCCAGCTCTCACTTCCATACATCACTACTGGGAAAACCATAGCTTTAACTATATGGACCTTTGTTGGCAATGGCAAACCTAGACAGCATCTTAAAAAGCAGAGACATTACCTTGCCAACAAAGGTCCATACTTTTAATTGTCGTTAATTTTATGATGGTATCAATCTTGTCAGAGTGTTTCATGGTGTGTGTGTGTGTGTGTGTGTGTGTGTGTGTGAGAGAGAGAGAGAGAGAGAGAGAGAGAGAGAGAGAGAGAGAGAGAGAGAGAGAGAGAGAGAGAAATGGTCTAGAAATTTTTTGACAGTTTTGGATAATCTCTTATACACCGAAAATGAGAATGTGATGAAAAAGGAAGTTGTAGTTGCAAGCTGGGATAGAAGGCTATGAAATCAAGTTTAACCAAGGGAGGTGCATGAAGTAAGTCCGCTCACCTTCTGTGGGGCAGTGTTGTGGCCGGGCTTCCAGGCCCTTGTGGTGACCTAGAATGGGGGAGGGAGACTGATGCCCTCTCTACGCCATTCCTGGCCATGTCACCCACGCCTGGCCAATTCATACTTGGTAAGCCTTTGTTTAAGGGAGGGTAGGTTGTAGCCTCTGCCTGCCCCTCATCGATAAGGAAATCCTGTTAAAAGGATTAGGGTGTGTGTGGATTCTGTCCAAAGCCCAGGCATGGGCTAGGACCATTCCACTACTCCAACGGGGAGCCCTCGGGGTGCCCCTATTTGATGTAAGTCATAGGACTTCTGGTGGTTTACCCTTAGTTTGACTCCCTGCAGATGGGCGGGAGTAAAGATAAAGTCTGATTTTACCCAATGCCTAAGCCAAACCTCTCACATTTGTGACCAATAAAGTTGTGGCCTGTTTTACCCCAAAATCAGTTCAAGCTATAATCAAATCAAGATGTTTAAGACATCTATCAATTCATGACAGTCTTGCTTTCAATTTCTTCTTGGTGATGTTAGGCTGGTTTTCTTATATCTTTAATCTTTGTGGTCAAGATATTCAAGGATGTCCCTTCTCTCAGAGAGGACACTTCATCACTTCATCTTGTTGTTGCTCATTAGGATCTAGTATTAATATAAAAGATCTAATATTAACATATATGAAACAGCCATATTGCAGCTGGATACTTTTTGATCTTTCTCTTTCTGGAAGATGTAAAAGGTAGAATAGAAATCTGACCCTTACACACCTCAAATAAACTTTGTAGACAATGCAGTCTGTTATTCAGTACTCATCATGAACAATGCCATAGCTGTACAAACTAAGAAAACTTTCTAGAAGAATTTCCACCCCCTCATCCAGTTTGTCCTCCCCTGAGAACATAGGAATTGCCCAGAATTTACAAATAGCAATCATTTGTAAATTGCCTAGTGTGTTATTTTTTATGAGGGATAGGGTTAGGAGTGTACTGCTTGCTATTCATTCTGGAGTTACGGTATGCAATGTTTAATTCATGTTGGTTTTTTTAGAAAGGAAAATCATTAGGTTTCGTTAAAGGCAGTTATGAGAAATGAGAAGTCACTTTTTTAAAATGTCAACCTCGTGCTCACAGTACACAGTTCTATTGCTTGTAGCTGTTTCTTTTCTATGAGATGGTAAAAGCAAACATTGAGAACAGTGCCTTCTAGAATATTGGAATAGACATCATGAATAATAATAAGGGGGGGGCTCCCTTTCTCTCCCTCTCTTGCACAGGGAAGAGCTATTTCTTCTGACAATTCCTAACTCACCACTTTGGTAATTCACACTCCAGTGCCATCATACAATTCATTTCCCTGCATGTCTACTCAGAAGTAAGCCCAGAGACATCTATGATACTTTCCCCCCAAAGCAAGTTTCAATTAGTTTGTAAGGTAAATGCAGTCCGTTGGTCAGAATGTAGCTTATATTTATTACAGTTAGTCAGATAGCTCTACAGTGGTACCTTGGGTTAAGTACTTAATTCGTTCCAGAGGTCCGTACTTAACCTGAAACTGTTCTTAACCTGAAGCACCACTTTAGCTAATGGGGCCTCCTGCTGCTGCTGTGCAATTTCTGTTCTCATCCTGAAGCAAAGTTCTTAACCTGAAGCACTATTTCTGGGTTAGCGGAGTCTGTAACCTGAAGCATATGTAACCTGAAGTGGATGTAACCTGACGTACCACTGTACTCAGTTTTCCTTTCTAAATTAACAATGATCAGGTGTCTCAAATGTATAACAAGCCCTGACTTTGTCCCAACAAAATGCAGTATTTTTGTAATTCAAAACAAGGTAATTTATCTTTCCTGCACCTGTGCGATCTACTTGACTAAGCATCCAACCTCCACCATTTTCACGAATGCTCAGATGTTGGTTGCTATAAACTTCACTTTCTGAAGGAATTTTTTTTTTAAAGTTCTCCTCATCTTTTAAAGTGGTTATGGGGAACCTGCCAGATGTTGTTAGACTATAATTCCCATCATCTTTCACCACTGGCCATGTGAGGTTCACCGGTTCACCATCTCTGCTGTAATCTAAATAGGAGAATAGTTCATTTGTCTTGTGTATCTCAGTGGCAACATTATTACTGAGGATTAAATGTTTAAATAGTGAATGAATTCAGGCAATGATGCAGAAAAGGAGGTGGAGGAATCAACATCAGTGGTTGATGACACCGACAATATCAAGGAATAGAGAGTTTGAGGAAACAATGGTAGAACAAGCAAAAGGCACTGAATGAGTTCTACTGAAAAATATAGAAGAGAAGTGGAAAGAGAAAAACTAATCTCTAAGTTCTACCTGCAATATACATTTAAAGCACCATCACACCATTTTAAACAGTCTTAGCTTCCCCCAAAGAATCCTGGGAAATGTAGTTTCCCCTCATGGAGCTACAATTTCCAGGATTCCTTGGGAAAAAGAATTGACTGTGAAACCACTAGTCACCTTGAGGTAAAAGGAAAGAGTTCCCTTGGGTGGGTGTGTCATTTTCTTACCGGTCATTTTCTAACCGGTCATGCTGTAACTGTAACTTCTCCTATGGAACATTTTTTGATCAGGTGGCACAGAGCGATAAAGAAAAATTTAGTGGGGAGGGGGAACTCCACACCAGTCATAGCCCCTCTCAATGATCAAATAAGCTCTACCTTGCACCAATCAACATTATAAAGAACTTCTAAATAAATCCAAATGCATCCTGAGAAAGAACCAGAGAAATGGAAGCCTCTTTTGCAGAGGAAGAACTCTTATGAGAAACTGGAGAATGGATTGCAGCACAGAATTAGTGAAATTAGCGAAATATCTGGTGAGGAACTCACATATCTTTGGTTAGCAATAAAGAGAAACAAAGGTGCTCTTTTTCAAGGGTCAAAGATCAAAGTCAAAGCAATTTGGGGGCTCATTATCAGAAAAATAACTAAGAAACTGTGAGGGACATCGATAGAGTTTATATAACATTGGTGTAATTTCTCAGAGGGGTTTCATCCATTGCCAGGGACCATGTTTTAAAAATGCAAATGGAAGTCTATGAACACTCTTAAATTACAGTCAAATTATGCATATGAAAATAATTTTCCTTGTGATATTGAGCTTGTGGTTTGAGGAAGTAAACATGATTATTTTGGTGGCTATGTGGCAAGACTACAGCACACAAACTTAATCTTAAGGTTGGTTTACCCAGGGAAAAAAAATTACTGCCATTATTTTATCTCTGCCTGATAAGCCCTATAATAACCTCCATCACCAGAAACAGTTTAATGGATGAAGAAGTTCAAATGATCCATTTACATAGACAAGAATTTCAATTAGAGTATTTCATTTGGAGATGCAGGCAAATAAATATCCTTAATGAGCTCAGTGTGGGGGCGGGGGAGAAGAGAGATGCTGTTTTCATTGGCCCTGGTTCAGCAAACGTTTGCAGTGTCTGAGGTTGCAATCCCATCCTCATTAATTTGGGAGTAACTACTGTTGAATGACATGGACTCACATCTCAGAAACCTCAGTAGGATTGTGCTGTGGGTCCCATGGAAAACAGTGGGATTCGAGTTAGGTAGTTGTGCAAAACTTCATTGGGCATCGTCATCATATATATATTTTATACTCCGCAGGATGCACACAAGCCAGTGTGGTGTAGTGGTTAAGAGCGGTAGTCTCATAATCTGGGGAACCGGGTTCGTGTCTCCGCTCCTCCATATGCAGCTGCTGGGTGACCTTGGGCCAGTCACACTTCTTTGAAGTCTCTCAACCCCACTCACCTCACAGAGTGTTTGTTGTGGGGGAGGAAGGGAAAGGAGAATGTTAGCCACTTTGAGACTCCTTCGGGTAGTGATAAAGCGGGATATCAAATCCAAACTCTTCTCTTCTTCTTCTTCTTCTTCTTCTTCTTCTTCTTCTTCTTCTTCTTCTTCTTCTTCTTCTTCTTCTTCTTCCTGGGTTTCCCCAGCCACTCTGGGCAGCTCCTAACAAAATATTAAAAATGCGACAAAACACCAAACATTTACGACTTCTCTAAACAGGGCTGCCTTCAGAATGTGTTCTAAAAGTCAGATAGTTCTCATATAACAGCCAAGAATCTGAGTCTATTTAAGGACAATTATGAAAAATGTTGGTCTGAAATTAAGAGAGACTTGGAAAGTTGGGCAAAATTGAAACTTTCTTTGTTAGGCCGAATTGCTGCCATTAAGATGAATGTGCTGCCAAAGATGTTGTTCTTGTTTCAAACATTGCAAATTGTGGACAAAACGGAGTGTTTTCGGAGGTGGCAGAGAGATATTTCTAAATTTCTCTGGCAGGGCAAAAAGCCCCGAATCAAGTTTAAGATATTAACAGATGCAAAGGAAAGAGGGGGCTTTGCCCTGCCAGACTTAAGGCTGTACTATGAAGCCGCAGCTTTCTGTTGGCTAAAAGATTGGCTACTTCTCGAAGACACTGACGTGTTAGATCTGGAAGGTTATAACAATGCTTTTGGTTGGCACGCATATTTGTGGTATGACAAAGCTAAGATAAACAAGGCCTTTAAGAACCATATTGTCAGAAAAGCAGTGTTTAATGTCTGGACAAAATACAAAGACTTATTGAAAATAAAACTCCGAGGTGGCTTTCACCCTTGGAAGCTAAGGCTTGGAAAAGACCCAATATGGAAGCCTACTGGCCAAAATATTGGGAACTGCTAGAAAAAGAAGGAGACAATTGGAAACTGCAGAGTATGGAGAAAATGAAGGATAAAGTGCGAGACTGGTTACATTACGCTCAGATTAAGGAAATTTTTAAAAGTGACAAAAAGCTAGGATTCCAGGTGGAGAAATCGAAGTTGGAAACAGAACTGTTAGAACCTCAGACTAAGGTACTTTCAAGAATGTATAATTTGCTGCTGAAATGGAATACGCAAGACGAAATGGTTAAGTCGGCTATGATAAAATGGGCACAGGACATTGGGCATAACATTATGTTTGAGGACTGGGAAAGGTTGTGGACCACTGGGTTGAATTTCACTGCATGTAATGCTTTGAAAGAAAATGTAATGAAAATGATATACAGATGGTACATGACCCCAGTTAAACTTGCCAAAATATACCATTCGTCTGATAATAAATGTTGGAAATGTAAAGAAAATGAAGGAACATTCTTCCACCTCTGGTGGACTTGCCCCAAAGTGAAGGCCTTCTGGGAAATGATATATAATGAGTTGAAAAAGGTGTTTAAGTATACCTTTACCAAGAAACCAGAGGCCTTTCTTCTGGGCATTGTCGACCAGAAGGTGTTAAAGAAAGATAGAACATTTTTCATGTACGCAACAACAGCAGCAAGGATACTACTCGCTAAGAACTGGAAAACCCAAGATCTACCCACACTGGAAGAATGGCAGATGCAACTGATGGACTATATGCAATTGGCGGAGATGACTGACAGAATCCGAGACCTGGGAGAAGAAAGGATTGAAGAAGATTGGAAGAAATTCAAGACCTACCTGCAGAAATATTGTGACTTAGTGGAATGTTAAGAAGGATGCTTGGTTATAAATAATTGGCCATCATTAAAATAGATTAAGAATTGATGATAAGAGAGATTAAGAGAAACAATTAGTAGGAGAATTATCTTATGGTATTTAAGCAAGTGGTTATAGATTTGGAAATAAGATGATAATTTGCTTGACAAAAATTTATTAAAGATGTAAATGGGAGCGGGAGACGTGAGGAAGTTCAAGGATATCATGAAATTTTGTTAAAACAAAGCAATAATGTTTATTACTATTGTATTGTATTTTTTTCTAAAAACCCTAATAAATATTTATTAAAAAAAAAAAGTCAGATAGTTCTCTATTTCCATGACATCTGTTGAAAGGGCATTCCACAGGGTGGGTGCCGCTACTGAGAAGGCCCTCTGCCTGGTTCCCTGTAACCTCACTTCTCGCAGTGAGGGAACCGCCAGAAGGCTCTCAGAGCTGGACCTCAGTGTCTGGGCTGAACGATGGGGGTGGAGATGCTCCTTCAGCTTCAAAAGAATTATGTTTGTGTACCCCCTCAAATGTTCCTTAGCAGGATGCTCAGCCCTGCCATTAATGAGGGGGCAGAGGAGGCCAAACTGGAAAGTATCAAAGGTAGACTCCTCCTTAGCACAAAAAGGAGGAGTTGCAGCTATTGAAGCTGAACGGCACTGGGCAGGGCCTCCTCCCGACATGTCCATGATGCAACAGGACCACAGTGCTCTGCTGGGGCCCCCAATCTTCAGCCCAAGTCAGCACCTCTGCTCCCAGAGAAATGTGTACAATTGCAGCCAGTAGCAGCCAGCAGAGCTTCTTCCTTGAAGAAGCCATGGTACGATCTGAAAAATACAGATATTTAGGTTACAAAACTGTAAAAATAAAGAAAAATTAAGTTTGCAAAACAATAATGACCATGTGGTTAAGGTAGATCAACGTGTCAGTGTCCACCTATCCGCAGTGTAAATATGACATAACGGCAAAAGTTGGAAATTGCAAGATAACTATAGCATGTTCACGAAAATCAATTTCATTGAAAGAACATATAAGAACAGTTGAAAAATTTCATGCAAAAGAAAATGGAAAAATATATTCCCCAGTATACTGTGTATCCCAAGGGAATATATATTTTTTTGCATACCTCCAACTGTACATAAATATACATGTCATTTTCAATGCTATATATGTCATGTTCAATGCTATATAAGTCACTTACATTTATATTCATATTGTACTACTTTGGCTATGTGTTTAATAAAATATTGAATTCTGAATTGTAAAAAACAAAGATTATGGTGAAAAGTGAAAAACATGATTTGCAAAAAAAAAAAAAAAAACCTAGACCTTACAGAACAAAAGCAACTTCAGATATGAAATCAGCATGTCAAAATTAGGTTAGAACAACTGCAGGTGTCAATGCAACAAAAATTTTGTTCCCCAGTGTTGTCTTTCCACTTTCAGTAGCTGGCAGTGGCACCCAGCATTGAGAAGACAGGAGAGCAGTGCCGTCCCACCCATTCCACCCTGCCAGCCACTACAGACTGCAGCCTTGCAGTGCAATCCAATGCTTGTCTACGGACAATAAATCCTATTGAATCAATGGGGCAATGGATTATGGAATTTCCATTTTAATGGAAGACTCGCTTTAACTAGATGTGGGATATTGTTTTTGACAGATTTGTTCCTTTGTACAGTATATATTTCCCTTGATAAACTGACACAACACTGACAGTAGCATAGGAGGCAATGTTGACAGCTTATAACTGGGATTGGTATGTCCTTCAGATATGAGCCAAACCTTTCACGTACCTCTCTCTTGGATTTACCCCACATATGTGGTTTTAAAATGAACCTCTTCCTCATTTTGTTTAGAATAAAGCACAGCCACAGGACTGACATTTACTGATTTTAATTGATTTGGCTAGCTGCATAAAAAACCAACAAAATAATTCAGCGTACTTGAAAGATGTTCATGGCTGCACTCTGATTTATTGTGCAAGGCTATGGCAGGTTAAAATGTGGTACAGAAAATGAATTAATTAAGCAACAAAATTAATATGCAGTGTTGCACAGTCTCAAGTATCAAAGATGAGGGGAAACCCAGGTCTCTGCCATGTCAAGTTCTACCCATGTTCTACATAGGGAAATATCAAAGGGTCTCAAAAATCCTGCTAAATTTCAACCCAAAACATGGGTTTAGTTGATGTTTAGTTGGAATCTCCTTTCTTGTAACTTGAAGCCATTGATTTGAATCCTCTCCTCCAGGGCAAGAAAAAACAAGTTTGCTCCATCTTCCATATGACGACCCTTGAGATATTTAAAGATGGCTATCATATCTCCTCTTGGTCTTCTCTTTTCCAGGCTAAACACACCCAGCTCCATCAAGCGTTCCTTATAAGGCTTGGTTTCCGGACCCTTGATCATCTTGCTTGCTCTGCTCTGCACACCTTCCAGCTTGTCAATACCCTTCTTAAATTGCGCCACCCAGAACTGGACATGGTGTTCCAGGTGTAGCCTGACCAAGGCAGAATAGAGTGGTACTATTACTTCCCTTGGTCTAGACACTATGCTTCTGTTGATGCAGCTGCATCCCACTGTTGACTCATGCTAAGCTTGTGGTCTACTAAGACCACTAAGACCATTTTCACATGATCAAGAGGATGGAGCAACTCCCCTATGAAGAAAAATTGCAACATTTGGAACTTTATAGTTTAGAAAAGAGGGGGTGAGAAGAGAAATTATAGAGGCGTGGAAGCAGTGGATAGAGAAAAGTTTCCCTGCCTCTCCTACCCCTAGAACAGGCATTCCCAAACTTGGCCCTCCAGCTGTTTTGGGACTACAATTCCCATCATCCCTGACCACGGATCCTGTTGGCTAGGGATGATGGGAGTTGTAGTCCCAAAACATCTGGAGAGCCAAGTTTGGGGATGCCTGCCTTAGAACTTGGGGCCATCCAATGAAGCTGAAAGCTGGAATATTCAAGACAGACAAAAAGGAAGCCCTTCTTAAAACTCTGCATTGTTAAACTACGGAATTCACTTCCACTAGAAGAAGTGATGTCTACCAACTGGGATGGCTTCAGAAGTGGACTAGCAAATTCATTTAGGATTAGGCTATCAATTGCTACTAGTCATGATAAGCTATATTCTATCTCCACTGTTAGAGACAGCATTTCTCTGAATGTCTGTTGCTGGGAATCAGCACTGGATAGTTCAGCTGGTTAGAGCACAATGCTGATAAAAGTCAAGGTTGCAGGATTGATCCCTGTATGGGACAGCTGCATATTCCTGCATTGCAGGGGTTTGGACTAGATGATCCTCACTGTCCCTTCCAACTCTACAAAGACTCTCCTCCCTGGAAGAGAGGGGAGTGGTTGTGGGCGGGAGCCCGAGCACCGCCCCTAGCAGGGGGCGTTAGCCCCCTGCCTCCACCTCTCCTGGCTGGCGCCCACGCCCCTCGGCAGGCACCCAACCAGCTGCCTCTGAGGGGGCGTGCTCAGCAGCCTTTTGCTGCAGCGTCAGCCTCTCCCCGGCCTCATTCTTCGCCGTCGTCTCGTCGCGAGTCACCCACCCTCCACTCCCTTTGAGTTAGGGTTTAGGTCATTGGCCTTGCTATGGACCTTAGGTTGGTCGCCCTGGTTGTCCAGGGGGCCTGGTAGGAGTTTTTCCATTTGGCATTAGGCCTTTTGGTTTTTTCGCCTACCTCGTAGCAATCGTCACAACTTTTGTGGTATTGGTGGGTAGGTTAGGCATTGGAATAATGTGTTGTGGTGTGTCGAAGGACTAGGTGTGGCCATCGCCTATGCCTTCAATTTTTGGGTATTCCGTTAAAGGAATCTGGCGGTCGTGTATTCTGTCCGATGCCTGCTTGGCGGGAGGCCATGGCACGACCCTCGGTAACATCAGGGGTGAGCCTATAGTTGGATTAGCATCAACAGGCTCCACCTACTGGTGAATAAACCCACTTGTTTTAGAGATCCAATGCCTAAGCCAATACCTTTTCACTGCTGTAATCAATAAAGTTGTGGCCTTTCCTTGCCCATTAACCTTATATCACGTGTCCTTGTGTATTCATTTTACATTGCGGGGGTCAGGTCCTCGAACCACAATTCTATGATTGTATGAATCCCAAGTGGGAGAGAGGGCTGCTGTGCTCAGGTGCTGTTTGTTTTTGGGCTTCCCATGTGGATCCTGTTGGCCACTTTGAGGACAGGATGCTGGACTAGATGTGCCATTGGCCTGATCCAGCATGTTCTTAAATTCTTATTCCTTTTGATTGAACTTTTCTGCGGGGTTTTTTTTTAAATGTTCTTGCCTTTTCTTATTCAAGTCAGTGAACTCCCCCCTGGAATAGTTCTATATTGAGGGCTTTGCTTTAAGTTCAGTTTAGTCTGTTTTATGTAGTTTGCCCAAAATGATTTTATTCAGTCATAAATACGTAGAAAAATGAGCACAGTTCAAATCCTGTTTGTTTCAGGGTAAGACGTTCCTTCTTCCAACCAGCTCATAAAGGCCTAAGTATGCGTGTTCAAGAGCCAAAGAAATCCACTGGATGAAATACCTTGGAATTTATAATGAAATGGGGAAAGATAAAGCGCCATTCTGAAGCAGTGGTGGGTCAGAAGGATCATGGGGGATCTCCTGCACTGCCAATTAGATGGAGAACAAGGTCGCTGGTTTTGCAAGACTCGGCAAAGAATATACGTCCCACAAAGCAACAGATAATAAGTAACATTTGCTGTTTTCAAAACTGGGAAGGTGATATATAGAATTAGAAGAATTTTGGACTGAAAGCATTAAAATAATAATAATAAGAACAGTAATAGCCAGACAGCGAGCTATATTGCCATACCTTCTTCTAGCAGTGAAATAAATGGAAACTGAAATGCAGTAAATTCATTTTGATACCCAAGATCTGACTAAGAAATTCAGTGTTTTACATTTTGTTTTCACCTCAAAATGTGACTGGCCCAAGGTCACGCAGTGGAAGATGGCATGGGGGGGGCAGGCTGTGAGGTTCCCTGACCTCTCATCAGTTACATCGTTGTTGCTTACTGGGAGGGGTGCAGTGACGCAGTGCAAACGCACCAGTAGAAGCATTGGATTGGCTCTGCTGGTGCAATTGCACCATGCTGACCTTGTTGGTACTTCTCCCCTTCCTCTCTACCTCCCAATAAGCAGCAATTGTGCAACTGACCAGAGGCTGGGTGAATGCCACCATTCCACCATGCTGTCTGCTGCTGTTCAGTAAGCTTCATGACAAGAAGGGATTTGGAGATGTTATTTCTGATCTCTGTGAGTCTATAGCCCTATTCAGACATTCTGGAAAGTGCAGCAAACAATATATGAAGGAAGGGCTGCAGGGATTATTAAGCTAGCTCCATTCCACTCCTGTCTCAGTCCCTGTTACCCTTCATGAGTTGGAGTGCAACTACCTGAAGCAGGCAACTCCCAATTTTCTTTGAGGGAAGCCATGTCTGTTAAAGCCATTTAGGTGTGCTTTAAATGTATGCCATGGATGTCACCCAAGTTCCACTGAGTTCAATAGGGTTTGTGCCCAAGTAAGAGGATGCAACAGTCCCACATTCATGACTTTAAGAATCAATGAGTGTTGCTGAATTCCCATTGGTTCCCATGGGATGCGAGTGCATTTAACATTGTTTGGATATTTTCAGAGCTGGTGAATACTTTGCAGTAGTTGAGTATTATCTATAAGCACTATATCATGTATATATCCGGTCACTGATCTCTTTGGACATAGCCACTCATGGAATGGCCTCATCTTTTTAATATGCTTTATTAATGTGCCAGTTCAAGCAATGAGCCATGTAATGTTATCACTGCTTAGCACTACCCAGAGACTTCACAAGATGTCACATACAATAGTAGTGGTAGTTCATATTATGACTCCCCTTAAAGGTAGCCAATGCTTTTAATGATGCTTTATCTCTTTCTCTATATGCAGCCGATGCAGTTAAAACCAAGATAAACGGCTTGCTCCTTCAGAGCAAGCAGAGGGGCGGCTTTGTACTGTCAGTGGAATCAAATAGACAGGAATGGATAGCATTTGAAACAAAATCATGTTACACGGTTGCATTGCATGGTAGAGATCGTCGTCTGTGGGAAAGGCAATAGATGAATTCTTAATAACAAAAATTGTAATAATATGTAGTGGTAGGTTTAAAAATGGATGGTTAGAAAGACATGATAGTTCTCCCATAGTTCTCTGAACATGATGTTAAACACACATCTATATAGCACATATCCAACTGTATATTCATTCAACAAACATGACATTGAGATAAAAGAACGTAGGATGCATCTGGGTATGTGAGGGGTTGTGGGGGGCTTCCCCCTAAAGGTTAGGGGAGGCTCAATGGACACGTCAAGGGGGTGGAATTCTTGTGCTAGCTTCCCTTATTTTGTCGGTAGACTAGTCTTCTTATTTCAAATTCCAAACACATTTCCGATTACAAGCAGCAAAGAGGTCAAGAATGAAACTGATGGGTGGATTTTTCCCAGAGAAATGGCGTATACACAAACAAACAATTCCTTGTAGGGAAGAGTACTGCAGATGAGCAAAAAATTCAGCCAAGTGGAGAGCAAGGGTTAAAGCTTTAATCTCCTCAGAGCAGCTGAGGTTGGAGCTGAGATTTATACCCTCAACTTTAGAATAAGCCAAACTTAAGAAGGAGGCCCCAGAAAATGATGCACATTGTGTTACAATGTGCTTGGGTTGTGACCTCTAAAAGTAAGCATTTTCAATACTGTGTCTTGAAGAGGCTTACTTAGAGGTAAGTATACCCCCAAAAAGGTAAGGGGGGATTAGTCAGACTTTTTAAAACTTAAAAAGAGATTTGGGCTAGAAGTATTGTAAGGACAAAAAGTGTCTTTATAGAGAAATGATATATGATAAAAGAAGACAAGGTGTGATGAGAGGTGATGCTGTAGTAAGCTGAAGCTTATGGTAGCTGAAGGAAAGCTGATGTGTTGTGAGAACTGCAAAAGCCTAGTCACGGCATACATATTTTGCCAATAATCTGAAGGGACAGAAACCATTATTCTACCCTGCTATTTTCTTCTCTCCAATAAGGCTTCTGTTTCTTGCAACTTGCCAAGTCTCATTGCTCTGTTACTTAGTGTCAGCTGGCGGTCAAGACCCATCCTAACACCAATAAAGCAATGAATTGCAGCAGCATATTTATGCCTGCTTAGTCTTCATGAGGTTAATCAAGTTGAGCCAGTTCTAAAAAGTGTCTTTGTACTGACTCCAATCAAGCTTGTCAAGGGAAGACAGTCTGTTCCGCTATGGTTGAGAATACCCGTGAATGAGGCTTTGGAACGCTTGGCTTGTGGTGTGAGTTTTCTTGAGTGGAGATATACTGAGTTGTGTGGTTTTTTTTTAAAAAAAGAAAATCATTTACTATACATTTACACTGAGCTTTCTGTGAAATAGTGTAAGCAATGAATACAAACATTATTTGAAGCAGCCATCTCTAAATGCACCAGAAGCCCCCCTTTCAGACGTAATCATCTCCACTCAAATCCTTCCTTGAATTAAACAATGAGGAGGTCATAAGAAAGCTTTCCTTCAATGAACACAGAGCTTCAATGTCTATTTTTCCTAATGCAACAGTTAATGTTGATCAGTTAAACAAAGCCAACAAGAGGCTACCAGGTGCCTAAACTTCAAGTATCTGTTTTTTGGGATATAATGTATGAGAATTTCCAAATTTATGCCCTCCCAGCTGTCTCAGTTCAGCCCGCCCTCACAGCACTTGTCCTGTATACAGCAAGGACTTGATTGGACTGAATTCCTATCCATCTCCCAGCCTGTGTATGGAGGGAAGGAAGAGTGTGTCTTTTATCTCCAACTACCCAGCATACCTGTCACATCTGCAACATAAACAAATGCCTAGTTGTGGGGATAGCATTCAAATACGAGACATGCTTGTAAAATCCAACATGTGAAGGAGCCTTGACTGCACATTCAATATTTCAGGGTGATCTAGGGATGGCTCACACTATTTGAGCAGACTTGTGTTGAATTTTGTGTGTGTATGCCTTTGTCACTCCACGGAGCTTTAGGTAAAAATGGAGCTGGGTTCATACAGAAACTTGCAGAGTCTTCACCTTGAGTGTGAAGAATCAGCAAAAGGGGGGCGATTTTCATCCACTCTAAAATATATACAGTGACTGTTTAGAAAATTAACAGCGAGTCACATTGTTTCAATGGGATGCACTTCCCCGAAAATGTATGTAGGATTGCAGCCTGAATGTTGGATTCTGCCTCTGTATAGAATTCTAATTTTACTGAGAATTTTATCAATTCCAAGTTTTAGAACTGGAACAGAATTTCTTTGAAAACAACAACAACCTCTAAATCTCATTTCTAAACACACTGACTCTAACTCCGAGCTTATTATTCACTTGCCACGAGACTTAATATCACTGCCAGCGGAATATGAAGAAAAAGTTCAGGTATGCGAGCATGTCATGACCAGACTAACCATGAGGCCCAAACATCCGTTCCTGGATTCTGAACTGTTGCCGTACTGCCAGGCTTTGGGGAAACCAATCTCTCCCATGGTGGCAGCCAAGAAGCAGGTAAACAAAATGAGTTCTTACCAAGTCTTTTATTCAATATTCACAGAGAGAGAACATAGAAATGCCATTTCTCTTAGATAATGGCATTGCTCCAAGTAAAGTCACACCCCTCCATCTCTCCTATTATACGTCATCCCTGCATCAGCTGATCTGTGCTTTTTGCCTCTGAGCTTTCTGTTCTACTACTCTCAATGCACACTGGGTCCTGGGAGAAGGGAGGCTCAGGAATGCTTTCTGAAGACACTGGGTCTGTCATCTGTTTCTCCCCTGATACTACTTCTTCCTGCTTCTCCCCTCTGCAGCTTCTGAACTATGACCTTCTGCAAAGGACTGTTGTAAATCTATATTGTCCTCCTCTTCGCAGGAAGGTTCAAGAAGACCCATTCCTCCTCAGTTCAGTCCCTGACACATACACGGAAAGATAGCATAGTATAGAGACATCTAGACTACAGCCCCTTTGTTTGACACGTCAAGTTTCTATTTGTTCAACTTTCTCATGTGGGAGCATTCAGAAGTCCAACTCTACATCAAGTGAAGTGGTGCCATCCAGAGAACACTGTGCCTCAATAAGCAGCTTGCCATGTGGGGTAGAGTCATGGCAATAGTCTCCTGGCAGATGAGTTGCTGCCAATAACCGGGAGTGGTGTGGTTGGGGCTACATATATCTGCCCAAAGAGGCAATACATCATCCACAGCAGTACACTCGCACAGCCCTGACCTCACCCCTTCCCCTCCAGCAAAAAGCCAGAGGCTCTGTTGCCAGGAGAGTATTTCTGCCATTCAAAACCACTGAGTGAGCCACTCCTAGCATGTCACATCCTATATCTCCACATTTTCGAGCTGCCCTAGACCTTCTGTGTATATATTTTACTGTGCCCCCGTCTATTCCTCCTTCTGAATATGGGAATGCTTAAATACAGTCATCTACTGAAATGATGCTCTGCTGATTGCGATCTGCTTCTCATAAGCTTAATTAGAGTCCTTGAGACAAAAGGAAAGGTGATTGAATGGCCAGAATATGCAAGCAGGGTATACAAACAGCATAATATTTAAAAGCAGCACTGTGTCTTCTTGAAGATCTGCAACAGGGCAAAATGAATATTCAGGAGGCTAACTCAGGATTTAAAGCAATCTGCCAAATCTACCAGTCAAGCTCAGTTCATCCCTAATGCTATTAAAAAGAACTTTTGTTCTTATTAGTATTACTGGTTAATTGTGTATTTATATGTTTTCATCCAGAAATATGAAGTGCAAGGTTTGCCAAGCTAGAAACACAAATAGTCAAAAGCCATTACTTTGTTGCTTTCAGTTATAGAAAACCAATGGAAATACTTCACTTGGGACTGAATGTATTAAAAAATATATTATGAAGCAGTGTGATAAATATTGTAAATCAATGTGATTTGGGAGATGCTTAAAAAATGCTTATGTGGGATCATTTGTTCTGCAGAACAAAGCGCAGAATTGATTCTGAAGCACCATTAGTGCTGAGTTCAAAGAGGATTACAACTTTTCTCCTTATGCATACAAGGCCAATGGTGGTACTTTTTTTTGTATAACACAGAGTGAATAGTCCACATTCCAGTATAAGCTTGTTGAACTTTTCAATGTAAAAAAAAAAAAATGTTTCAGTTCTTAGCTCCGGTCAAGAATTGTGGCTACTCTGAGACTTAGTGGAGAGATACTGATTTCATCAAGCGCATGCAAAAAGTTTCCTTACTTTGACTTTGACTTTCAGCTTGTCTCTCAGATATTGAAAGCCAAACACCACACAGCATTGAAGAATCAGTGTAACAGGAAACTTAAAGCAAAGCATGGATCTGATAAATGCTACAGCACTAAGATCTTCAGCATTTGAGACATTCTCAGCAGAGCTTTATTTCCAATAATATAAGGGTAGTATGTGGTGGTCAAGGAAAGCAGATGTAGGCAATATGCTGATGTCCAGTGAGAAATTGGGGCTTTCATCACAGATGACAACCCGGGAAGTTCTATTATGTTGACATCAATGGAGCACAGTGGACATGCAAGGGAAGATTTCCTATGAAGTGGGAAAAGCAAAGACATGAACAAGAGCCCTGGGAGGGGTGGATTCCACATATTTGTTGGAACTTATTGACCAGATCATTGGCTGCAGGCCACCATTTCTGTTTTATTTCCCAAATCTCTGCAAAGCAGAAAATACCCTTTTCTTAACTAATAAAACTGTGTCGGCTATAAGGTCCCTGGAGAGCTATACACACAAAAAATGTTAACTATAAAGCCTATGCAAAAAGGAAGTGTAAAACGCCTATCACAGCTATTGGCCTCGGAACGGAATTATGTGTGGATGTTAGGGCACTACGTAACAGGGCCCATGAGAGATTAGCTAGTTTGGATTTCACTTCCAAGAGGCATCACATACTATAGTTGAAGACATAGTTTCATGTGTTTAAATTGTCCAATATATAGGGTTCCCAGGGAAAGATTCCTTAGGGGTTTGATTAGCAGCACTGTTGGATGGTCTGATTCTGATGCTATTTGCTCACCTACCCCTACAATTAAGTTTTTCAGTAGCTGCTGAAAAAGGCCATCAAGAGATGTGTCCTGCCTATTGATAGATTGTGATGACATGTGATCATCTTAAATGAGTGTATACTGACCTTTCCCTTCCACTGATATTTTGCGCTGGCATATTTTAAAGGTTTGGTGCTGACGTTTGATTTTTAAACAAAGAAATGACTCGCTGGCCTACATTGTTTGTTAAATTTAAATTTAATTCTTGCTTTCATAAAAACAGGAAGTGGCGGTGTTAAGTTGTGGGTGAATATATAAGACGACACAGCGATTCTTCAAACAGCTCTTGTTTATTCACAGGCCAGGACAGAACTGAACTGAAGGGAGGATCATTAGGGGCGCATCAGAAGATGGCTGACAATAACATCTCTTCGACCCACACAAGGTAAATTGGAGGCTGTGATGGGAGTAAATAGCCTCCCTACTCCCCCAGGATTGTGGTGGGGGACTGCCCTTACCTGCTGTGCCCTATACCACCCCCGAATTTGTGGGGATGGGGGCACTAGGAACAATGCCCTCCTGTGGGATTTCGGCGCTCCTGGACGCCGTCTCTGATCTGTGCCACTAGCTGCAAGAACTTCAAAAGAAACAATTTGGATGAAGCGAATGCACATATCTCAAGGAAGAAGGGGGAGTAAAGACTGCTAACAGAAGAGATCTCTGATAAAACAAGATGAGTCAGAGGAACAAGTATAAATCATGAGAAGATACGCCAAGACTCGGTATGGCAAAGGGACTGATGGGGGAGGGGGAAAAACTTTCCTTTCTTTCCCTTATGTGATTAAACAAGAATCCCCCCCCCCAAGTCAGAAATGTCGTTTTAAGGACTTAAGCTGTGGATTTAAGGCTGTGTGGAGATAAACTTTCGAACCAAAGCATGTTTTAAGAAGAGCGTGGAATGTATACGGGCTTTGGAATGACGCAGTTAAAAATGCAGTCGCCATATTGGGACGTTCTGTCGGAGGATTTAAGTCTGAGAGGAGAAATAGAGAAATAGAGCTGTTTTTATATTGTGGGTGAAACTCCTCAGTGGGACTTAAGAACGACAGTTCTGTAATTAATGATGGAAAGAGTGCTGTTATCTATGAAGACGATGATATATGGAAACCATCTCGATTTGAGGATTGGAGGAACGGAAAAATTCACACAGGATTATTATTGGTGTTTATCGGCTTAAGGAGACTATCAGAAGAGATCATAAAGAAAAAAGAGAAAATATATGAACAAGATGTGATGTGGAAACAGCAAGATAAGACTGGATAGAATTATGAACTTTGTTTGGACTGATTTGGACATTAACGCAGTGGCAAGAAGATGATCAGAATCCCCCTTCGGATCTTGAAATACGGGTTCCCTCAACAAAATTTAAAATTCGGCTTTGTAATTCGGAATTTATGTGATTTGATTTGATTTGATTTGATTTGATTGGCCGATTAATAAAAATTATTTTTTTAAAAAAGAACTGAACTGAAGGGTTCGGTCAGCCTGCTTATATAGAGCTCCAGTACAATGTAACTGTAACAATTTTCTAAAACTATCCAATCACTGAACGTCACTTTCAATCCCTTATTTGCATAACTATCTACAGTATCCCCCTGCTGGCCCAGGGTGAGAACATCAGTACATAACAGGCGGCATATTGAATTTGTGGGGCATAAGGAGCGGGAGGCATAGATCTTTTAAAAAAATGTGTTTGAGGGCTACATGGATCTGAACTTCCAGTAGCACGTTGAAACACTGTGCTGAAGGGAAGGCCCCTTGGGAATTTGGGATTCTGTCTGACAAAGTGAAAAGCTGTGATAGCTTAAGGGTTTCAGCAATTTCAGGACAGTTGAAGACTATGCTTTTGTTCCTCAGCCTACTTTTGCTTCTGGCTCCCCATCCGCCACTAGTATGTGGCCCTCAGGAGGTTGGCCAGAAAGGATTGTTGCCATTGATGAAGGTCCCCAATCCCCTAATTTGACCCTTGTTTGATGACCATGTGGACCAATGAGTCTATTTACTGGCCCCTGTGGGTAAACCCTCAGAGCCTAGGGCTTGCCGATTGCATGGTCAGTGGTTCGAATCCCCGTGGCGGGGTGAGCTCCCGTCTTTCGGTCCCAGCTCCTGCCCACCTAGCAGTTCGAAAGCACCCTTAAGTGCAAGGAGATAAATAGGTACTGCTTTATAGCGGGAAGGTAAACGGCGTTTCCATGTGCTGCGCTGGTGCCAGCTCGCCAGAGCAGCTTTGTCACGCTGGCCACGTGACCCGGAAGTGTTTCCGGACACCGCTGGCCCCCGGCCTCTTAAGTGAGATGGGCTCACAACCCATCGGACACGACTGGCCCGTACCTTTACTTAAAAAGGTAAAGGTAAAAGGTAAAGGTACCCCTGCCCGTACGGGCCAGTCGTGTCCGACTCTGGGGTTGCGCGCCCATCTTGCTTAAGAAGCCGGGGGCCAGCGCTGTCCGAAGACACTTCCGGGTCACATGGCCAGAGTGACAAGCTGCATCTGGCGAGCCAGCGCAGCACACGGAAACGCCGTTTACCTTCCTGCTAGTAAGCGGTCCCTATTTATCTACTTGCACCCGGGGGTGCTTTCGAACTGCTAGGTTGGCAGGTGCTGGGACCGAGCCACGGGAGCGCACCCTCCCGCAGGGATTCGAACCGCCGACCTGACGATCGGCAAGTCCTAGGCGCTGAGGTTTTACCCACAGCGCCACCCGCGTCCCCTAGGGGTACCTTTACCTTTACCTTTATCATTTCTAAAGAGATTCTTATTCCCTCAACTGAGACGTTAGATATGAAAGACAAGGGGAATTAATTGTTTGTATTGGCATTCCAGTGCTTGTCTCTTTTTCTGTATGAAGTCTTTTCATTATGTGTTAGATCTAATTTGGAGTGGGTGGGTGGATTCAGAACCTATTACCCCTTCAATGTTTACTACATTTCCAGAAACTTTTGGATAGTAATGAAGTAAGTTAGCTAATTAAAAGGAATTGCAATAATAAAGTTTAAAGCCAGAAATTAATGAGAGAAAAAAGACCTCGCAAATAAGTTAACTCAGATAATACTGGGCGAAGTTTCCCATCTGTGCCAGTTTCCACTTCCTGATGAAGGCAATTTTAGTTGACTGCTACACGAAATTAAGAATGTGACTAGGCATCATGTTATATTGTTATGGGGTGGGGTAGTTAAATTTATACAGTTTTGTGCCTTTCAGTTAATTTATTTTTTAGAGAGCTATATGATCTCAGAGGTTCAAATCATTATTTGAAATAGGATCTGAAAGCGGAGTCTTTACATTAAATAGTGACTCTGCCTTCTAGCTCTTTTAGCAAATCTCAAGGAAATTAATGGCATGAATTAAGTGTTAGGCTTTCATTTTATCACTAGAAATTAATTCATTCTTACAAATGAAGAAAACCAAAACAACAGAGGGAGGAAAATGTGTGTCTTTACTAAACCCACAACCATATCTGATGTATGCAATCGTAACATTTACAGCTATTGCGGTTTAATTAGAAGCCAATAACATTTATGTTTCACACATAGAAATAATTTAACATGTTAAGAAAGTGGTTTTAATTTGGGGGGAAATGTGGGATTCAGCACACGCTGCATTTGAAAGACGTTTGGCAACGCTGAACAGTTTGTCAAGCTATTAATTGCATTCTGATGAAGAGAAACGTAATGCAAAGCTACAAAGTCAAAGAAACATCTATGTTAAATTTAAAGCATAGAACATCCAGTGCAGTCTTTAATATTTCACAAAAAACATCTTTACTGAGGCTACGAAGCAAGGATAAATATCTTAGTCCTCCCTACAATCACAATATTGATCAGGGGGCCCCTACAGCTTTTATATTATTTTAAAATAGACATATTCAATGTGATCATCCATGTAACATAACGTGTAGTTTGCAATATATATTCTGAAGGACATGGGTTTTGGGGGGCAGATATCAGAACTATCCCAAACTGTAAATACAAAGCTTTTGCTACTAAAATCTCAAATATTCATGAGTGGATTGTGACATAGGCATTCCATGCAAAGGTTCCAGATTTGAGAGCATCTAATAATTTGGGATGTACAAGAATGTATAACCTGCTGTTGAAGTGGAGTACACTAGATGAGACAGTTAAATCAGCTATGATCAAATGGGCACAAGACATTGGTTATGACATTATGTTTGCTGACTGGGAACAGTTATGGACCACCGGTATAAAATTCACGGCATGCAATGCCTTAAGAGAAAATATTATGAAAATGATTTATAGGTGGTACATGACCCCAGCCAAGCTTGCAAAAATTTATCATCTGCCCAATAATAAATGTTGGAAATGTAACGCAACTGAAGGTACTTTTTATCACCTTTGGTGGACTTGCCCGAGGATTAAAGCCTTCTGGGAAATGATTTATAATGAAATTAAGAAGGTACCTAAATGTACTTTTTATAAGAAACCAGAGGCATTTCTCCTGGGCATGGTCGGCCAGTTGGTGTCAAGGAAGGATAGGACGTTTTTTATGTATGCTACCACAGCAGCAAGGATTCTTTTAGCAAAGTATTGGAAGACACAAGAACTACCCACACTGGAAGAATGGCAGACGAAGGTGATTGACTACATGGGATTGGCGGAGATGACGGGCAGAATCCGTGACCAAGAAAAAGAGACGGTGGAAGAAGATTGGAAGAAATTTAAAGTATATCTCAAGAACTGTTGTAAAATTAATGAGTGCTAAAATGTCAAGGGAAAGGAAAAAATATAGAATTACAGCTGTAATTGACTAAGTATGAGAAGAAGCTAAAAGAAAGAAAAGAAAATGAGCAATTAGTTAAATTGGAGTGAGGGGTTGTGGAAGAAATTTTAAAACAGGGATGCAGAAAAGGGGAGGTAAGGGGAAGTCTGGGAAGCAAGGTTTATGAAAAGGAGGTTTTGAAATTATACATGTTTATATGTTTTGTTTGTCTATGTATTGTGTGTTGTTTTGTTTTTTTAATTTGTGTTGGAAAATCAATAAAAATTATTTAAAAAATAATAATAATTTGGGATGTAGTAGCTGATGACATTTGCTGGTCAAAAGAATTTTTAGCTTAATTCTAATTTTTAAAAGTATACTTGATATATACAGAGGAACTTAGACTGTTCTGCAACCTTGCAGTCCTCTGTATTAGGCCAGCCAAGCAGATGACAGTGATCAGGTGACAAATCATTCCTTTCCAGTCCATATAGTTTCAGATGTGTTCACTCGTATGCCTGTTATTTCCTGTTTCCTTATTATTCTGTTCATTTTTTTCTGTATTAATTAAAACAAACATTTAAATACACATTTTGCTCTCAGGATTTGCATTCCTGACATATATTGGCAGACTGATTAGAAACCTTTGGGAAGTACTGAAACTTAAGTTTCAATATCTGCATTTATGAAGGTGTACTTAAAGCATATTTAATACACTTCTAAAGCACGTGACTTACTTCAAAGAATCCTGGGACCCATACCCGCCCCCAAATACGGCTACTATTTCCAACATCCTTAACAAACTACAGTTCCCAGGTTCCTTTGGGGGAAGTCATATTCTTTATATGTGGAGGTAAAGGTAAAGGACCCCTGGATGATTAAGTCCAGTCAAAGGTGACTATGGGATTGTGGTGCTCATCTCGCTTTCACATCAAGGGAGGTGGCATTTGTCCACAGACAGCTTTCCGGGTCATGTGGCCAGCATGACTAAACCGCTTCTGGCACAATGGGACACCATGACGGAAGTCAGAGCACACGGAAGCACCGTTTACCTTCCCGCCACACCACTACCTATTTATCAACTTGCACTGGTGTGCTTTCGAACTGCTAGGTTGGCAGGAGCTGGGGCAGAGCAACAGGAGCTCACCCCATTGCGGGGATTCAAACTGCAAGCCCAATTTGATGTGCACTGAATATGCTTTAAATGTGTAGTGTGGATCTATCTGTGGATTGGGTCAGTTTGTACTGGAGTCTGCAAATAAAAAAATTATCCAGCCTCCTTCCACTGGCCTTGTTTCCATCATTATACTTCATGGTTAGGCCTTCAAAGCTCCCAATTCTCTGGCTTTCAGGACATCCTTTTCACCAAGGTAACTTCTCCCTAGTTGCTTCCCTGGTGACACATAAGGCTCAGACTCCAGATTTCTACTACAATATAACTACGTTAAGCATTTCAGATATAATGGTTTCTGCTTTAAGATTTTATACAGAAATATAATTTCTTTAGCAGTATAAATACATCTGCACAGAATCAAGCCATATCTGCTGGAAATCTCATTAGGAATTTAATGAGAATCTTGGTTGCATGTTATAGGCAACGGCGGCTTGGAGGGGGGCGGCGGTCTGAACAAAACATCTGTAGTAAAACTTACATTTCACCAATCCCTTGAGCCAAACACCACTTAACATACTTTTATTTAGCTTTGAGAGAAATTTAGAGATTTCCAGTACACAATTGCAATGACAGCTACTGATTTTTTTTTGCATTTTTCAATGTAGATAATTTACATAGGCATCACCTTCTATTTTCCCCACAGTCTTTGTAAATATATATTTTTTTCTTTTAAAAAAAACCTCTCCAAAACCTTTTCTCTGCACTGACTATACAAATAGCAAGAAATCAAAACAAAAAAACACCTCTGTAATTACAGCAGAAGAATGCAAAAAGCAAGGTCAATGCACATGGATGAACTGCAAGCCCTGCCTTACAACTATTTAAAATCTCAGCATTCAAGATGCAATTGCAACTCCCACATAGGAGCCAACTTTTAAGGGCTGTGGGGGCTTTGGCCCCCACAATAAAACATCTGAGGAGGCCAGGCAAAGTTGATGAGTGTTCCCATTGAAATGGGGTGTGTGCACTGCATCATATGATCAGTTGTGCAGGGCTGGACTTACCTCAGCCCGCACAATATTTTCTTCAAGTTGGTACCCCTGATCTCCCACATTACATATATGCAACTGCACAGTGCAAGATCTACTTGGGGCATATTTGCAAGGAGTACAAGTCTGCTGAGACATTTACCCTGTGTGATGCCTGCAGAAACTAGCCTACTGTACAAAACCACTATTTGCATTTTTAGCTCCACCCACTTTTGTCTCTGGCACCACCCACCACTGACACCTGGTCCTCAGCAGGTTGTCCTGAGGGGAATTTTTCCTCAAGTGGAAAAATGTTCTCTTCTCATAGGCACCAACGGGCACCAAGGCACCAATGGGTGATATAACCCTTTTGCCTTCACATAATAAAATCCATTGACTACCTCCAGAGAGAAAAGCCTCAATTTTTCTAGATTACTCTCACAGAGACCAATTTATTATCAGATAAAATATTGACAATGAACTTTTTAAAATTTTATTTTTCAAATCCCCTTTCTGCCGCCCTCGCAATGTATAAAATTAAGATCTGTTTAGTGTATAATAGCTCTGTTTCAGAAAACCAACAAGGAGAACACAAGCGGCTACATCTGGGGAGACAGAAAGTCTAGTTTCAATGCTTTAAATAGCTCGGCAGGCACTATAGTTAAAGGAAAAGTTGCAGTGTACAGCAAGCCTGTCAGTGAGAGATACCCAACTCTGAAAAGGAGGCCACGTTCTACCAGGCAGATGCTATTTATAAAACAGGGACACATTTCATTGTTCTGGAGAGTGTCAATTTGATTCATTAGAATCAATACTGTCCTCTTCCTCTGCAGCTATTACATTCAGAAATGAGAGGGCAGATTTGTCATACCAAGATTAATTTCCACTCACCAATCAAGAGAGTTTTAGTCTCAGCCGCAACAGCAACTTGAATCAACGCATTATTTCATGGATTTTGTCACAGTTGTTCTTAAACTCGGATCAAAGAGTTTCTTCAGCAGTGGAAATGGTTGGAAGAAAAGGACACATGGGGCATTTCCTCAGAGGTAATACAATTTACAGTAGCTGGCATTTTTTTTGCCAAGTTAAGACACATAAAGGCTACTCAGGGCAGATTTGCCACTGAAATTGCTATTACAGTCAAGAATTCCCATTATTTTTAAATCCTGATTGGGGATGGAAGAGAAATCTATAGAACTCCGACTCCATAGTAGTCTCAACTAGATCATGACCTTACAATGGATCACGAGTTCCCTTTAGAATGCACAGTCCTGATTATGAAGTGACCCAGTGACTTCCTCTATCCACACATACACACAATATAACTTTCTACAAAACTCCAAAAGTCACTCACAGCATGGAACAGGTAGCACGGTGGAGCTACTTACCATTTAGGATAGAAAGAGCAAGTTCTCTTTAGAGACACAAAACTAATGCCAACAGAACACATCATCAGTATAACATAGCAACTGTGGACTATTAAAAGCCTCCTAGAACAAATTGCCTGTTGTGTTAAATTTAACTGGTAATCTAAATGCAAGTGGAGATGAGGCCTGGTGGGTCTTCCCAGAAATTGCATTCAACCACCTAGGTGCCACCACAAAGAAGGCCCTATCTTTCACACACCCTGGCTACACCCTGATGATGAGAGAGCACATAGAGAAGGGACTTGTGTCCCCAGCATTTTAATGCTTGGGGAAGTTCATAAGGAAAAGTGGTTTTTAACTACGGAGACAGTGGTCTTCTACAATCATGAACAAAACACATCTGCAGGAAAACAGATGGTGCCATTATTTAAAGCATAGTAGTGGCTCATCTGTCTCCTCACTGCTCTTGGAAACAGGATGTTGAACCAGATAGATTCTCATTCTGATCTGGCAGACATTTCCTTACATTCTTTAAACTGATTAAACAGATGAGGAACCAGAACCCACAAAAACAGAGATTATGAGCCAGATCTTCCATGGAAACCCACTACTTGGGATCAGGAAATGAAACTGAAGATAGAATATTTCCATATGTTTAACATACTACTGACTAACATTATCTATAATAGAAAAAAAAGTATTTTCAATTTAGAAAGGTTTCATGAAACTTTTAATAATAATGCCATTGACATCCCACGAGTGGTAAAATATGGCATGATCTAGCAAGATTCAAGCTCCATTAATTTCAATGAGAGTCAGACTGAAATCTACTTTAAAAATACTCGATGTGAGTTCTTTGCAATGCATAAACATATGGATAAGGTATTCTTTTTAATATTCAGACTCAACAGATTCCACCAAGATGGAATCTAAATATAGGATCAGAGATCAAATAAAAATTGGATTTGTATCTTCAACTATAATTTTTCAACATACTCATCACTTATCAATATACAGTGGTACCTCAGGTTAAGTACTTAATTCGTTCTGGAGATCCTTTTTTAACCTGAAACTGTTCTTAACCTGAAGACCACTTTAGCTAATGGGGCCTCCCACTGCTGCCACGCTGCCGCTGCACGATTTCTGTTCTCATCCTGAAGCAAAGATCTTAACCTGAGGTAATATTTCTGGGTTAGCGGAGGCTGTAACCTGAAGTGTATGTAACTTGAGGTGCCACCGTAAATTAAAATATTGGTGTTATTTGACACTTGTAAGATTAACCTAAATTTATAATATAAGCCACATAAAACAGTTGTTAATTGAAGTAGTGCAGGCATACATGATTGATGGGCATCTCTTTCATTTAAAATATTTTGGATAGAAATTACAGAAATTATTTACAAAATTATATTCAAAATACCAAGAAACAGACTGAACTCTCTCTCTCTCTCTCTCTCTCTCTCTCTCTCTCTCTCTCTCTCTCTCTCTGTGTGTGTGTGTTTGTGTGTGTCTCCCAGCTGCCAATTTTCAAACACAGTTATAAAGGACTCACAGTGTGAGCCAGTGGTCTTTCCTCCATCTGTGGGTCTAATTCGGAATGGCTGTATGCTCTAGGGCCTCTGATGTCATCACATAGGGCCAACAGCAAAGGGGAAGGGTCATAGTTCAGTGGTACAGCATCTGCATTGCAAGCGGAAGGCCCCAGATTCAATCCTTGGCATCTCCAGGTAGAGTTGGGAGAGACTCCTGCCTGGAATCCTGGAGAGCTCCTGCTGGCCAGTGTAGACAGTACTAAGCTAGATGGACCAATGGCCTGACTCATAGTTTCTTATGTGTTCCTGTGTGTAACAGGAGGCTGCAGTGTGGTGTGAGAGCAGGTAAAGAGCCAGGACTGAACTAGCAGGGAGGCTACAGAAACCAACAAATATACTGGCCTCAAAAGTAAATCAGAGGAGCTGAGAAAGATGGGTGAAGGACCTGAGAAGAAGGAACAGAATGAGATGGAGCGCCGAGAGGTAACAAGGAGACAGTGAAGAGGAGGTGAATGGAATGAGAGAGACAGAAGTACAAGAAGTGGATAGGAGTTGAAGAGAAAATGAGGAAGAGTTGACATCTGGAGATCACACCATTGGCTACCCATGTTGTAAGAACTAACTTTTTACATTGATTTCAAAGGGATCTAAATGTAACCAGTTTAGCTTGAATCCAAGCCATGGATTTCAGGAGTTTAGATTCAAAAGGACTTTGTTCACTGTATCCTAGTAGCACAGGAAGTTTGTCATCACCTTCATTTATTTTGTGTTTCTTCTGTAGAGAGGACTCCAGACTTTGGCAGTTAGCTGTGTCACTCATCACATGCCTGAGGAAAGGAAAAAGCACTTCATTCATGTTAGCAAACAGCATTACCTGTTCATATGAGTGCTGGAACTTCCAATGTTTAGACCATGTGTTCCATTAAAAGAAAAGTACAGAGCTAGTACTCTACTCCTTATCCTATGAAAGGCTGTATAGCACTTAACCCAGATTTCCTTACAATGGCTTTACAAGGCACTAGGGAGGCAACGAACATCACTGAACTCCTTTCATATTAAACCACATGTTGAACTCAAATTAGTATCCCACAGATGGAAAAAGAAAAGGCTTTTTCGGTTGGCTATGCATGCTTTTTTATTATTGAACAGTGAATCTGGGGATTTCTTCCCATAATTCTACCTATTTTTTGTGATTCATCTGACTCAGAAATGTTAGGCTTTCCTTTCATGGACACTAAATATTGCAGTAAAAAAAAAACCCTGTGCAGTCTCTCTTTTTACACTCACTCAAATGTAGGGAGGAAGAGTAACAAATGTAGGGAAGAAGAGGAAGAGGAAGAGTCTTCTCACCACTTAACCAAACAATAAAGACTACCAGCTTATCAAGTGTTTTCATGCACACACCAAGTCCAGAGACAGCATTGACATTCAGCTGAGGATGACATGTTGGAGCCTTAAATAGTGATGATTGCATGTCCAGAGGCTCCAGATAACCCTGAGATCTGCCTGAGGATGTCACCCACTGGCTTCAGGCCTGTTTCTTTGCCACAAATGGTACTTTCCACTTCACCTGGGCTTACATGGCATTGTTAGTCTCCAATCGTCCAATAGATTTTTGCCATAAAACTGCTTCCAGCTCCATCACGGTGTCTGGGGCTTCTGTACCATGAAACTGTATCTGATGCATATTTTACAGGGGGAGGAATGCTTTCTAGCTCAGTTTCTAAAATTTTAAAAATTGCTTTAGGCAAGGGAAGAAGAACTTGGAAGAACTTTTGATTCAACACAACTGGAATTGCTTTCAACTCAAGGCGGTGCTTGAAGTGGGGTAGGATGGGATAGAAAGACATTCTCTTTCATTTCCTCCCTTTATACTGTTCTTTCCCCCCCAAGTTGGCACAATTGAGTTTCACTTCTCTCCCCAATACCACCATTTTGGAACTATCCCACTTTCCTTTTTATCCCACTTTGAGCACCAAGTAAAGGAGATTAGGATTTTGGGTGGTCATATACAATTTTTCATTCAGTTCTACAAGTTATAATTTCTCTGATGTATCAGTTAGATAAGGAACAGTCACTCTTTACTGACAGTACGGTTGTTCAAGTATCAAGCAACTTCTCGACCTGTACATATTCCGGGGAACCTGTGATGAAATGGAGACAAGAAAGCTACTATGTTCCATTTCAGTAAGTGCACAGGTAGCAGTACTTTTAGAATGAGAAAATCGTAATTGTAAGCCAAGGCTCGCTCTTTCTTTCTTTCTTTACTTTCTTTTTACAGTACTATAAACACTCGCAGGCTATTTTTCCAGGTCAAATGCCATGCTTGAAATACCAAAATTAAATGCCAAAAAATTAATTAAAACCATAGCTTGGAGGGTAATTGTAGACTTAACCAAGCGTAAACATCTCCTGAATGGGTGTGGGGAACTAGGATTTATTCGCTGGTGCCTGAATTCCCCAAAATAGAAGAGCTATGTGTAACAAGGCTGGACCGAAATTCAAACACATGCAAGCACACTTTTACACTTTTACTACATTACCCTGTGAAGGAAGGGGGGTTCCTTTGGAGTGGATGAGTTCTCATAACTTTTAGGTGTGGCAGGCTAGTCTCTAAAGAAAAGGCATTCAATATCTTCCTTCCTTCTTCCTCTCCATTTTTACACTAGGGGAAAAAGTTCTTCCAATGATTCAGGTATGGCTAAGCTGCCTTCAGCAACCTCCTTGTTTAGTGTAGAATGTTACACTGGAATCCTGTCAGGTCATAAGATGCAGTCATGAATTCCAATGAAAATGGAAACCGAAGCAGAAATTGCCAATGTTTCCTTACTCATCCTACAACACAAATAATTCCAGTTGGTTTTCACTGTTGTTGTTTTTTAGTCCGCTTCTGATATTCAATTGATGATTTGATTGTGTATGCTTTGCATTGAAACCAATTCCCTTCCAAATGGTGCAAAAATAATTATGTCATTAATTACTGCACAGTGGTAGCTCGGGTTACAGATGCTTCAGGTTACAGATGCTTCAGGTTACAGACTCCACTAACCCAGAAATAGTACCTCGGGTTAAGAACTTTGCTTCAGGATGAGAACAGAAATCGTGCAGTGGTGGCGCAGCGGCAGGCCCCATTAGCTAAAGTGGTATCTCAGGTTAAAAACAGTTTCAGGTTAAGAATGGACCTCCAGAACGAATTAAGTTCTCAACCTGAGGTACCACTGTATTTTGAATGTGTCACTTGTGTCAATGATGTACATAATGATGTAAATTACATTAAACAGACAGCACAAAAAGTAATATAATATTTGGAAAGGAAAGGAAATGGCACTGACTGTGATTAAAAGAGGTTCGAATGAAATTTGCTGCTTTCTTACATCCTTAACATGAAGCCAATGTGACTTTCCATTGAAATGCAAACAGCAGTTTTGGTGAGGTGATTTTTCTCAGGATTGTGGCAGGGAGTCCTCCCCATCTATGGGCTTACCACAGTCTCTTCAACTTCCAGTAGTTTCCCTCATTGGCTGGGACCTTTTGTGACTTTGGAGCACAGCTGTGGAGACTAACTCAACTCAACTAGACTCACTCAACAAGGCCAATACAGATGTTACAGGCATGAGAGTGGTTAGTAGTGTGGCCTCCACATGTGGTGAGCAACGTTCAGGTCATTCTGTATTGGCCCTAGTGACAGAACCATTTCCATAGAGGAGAACAGTGAGGATGCTTTCCTATTCAGTGAAAAGTGGTGAAGGTGGTATTATGAGCAGGTCCTCAGAATTACACAGGGGCAGGGGAACAACCAGTGAGGTATAAATAGTAGTTAACCAGAGAGCACTTCTGGTGACAAGGTGAAACCCTCCGTGTAGCAGGAAAAGAGGTTTTATGTCAGTTGAAATTAAAAAAAAATGGGTTGAGGAAAATGAGCTGGAAGGACTGAAGAAAGACCACCTACCCTTTTGCTGGAGGCAGCTGCCAACACAGCATATATTTTTTATATCTGAATATTTTCCAGCCTGGCAGAAAGGTACGTCTGAGGCACTTGCTTGTGTGTGTGTATATGTATATATGTGTGTGCGTGTGTGCATATATATATATATATATATATATAATCACTGAGCCAAAAGATGTTGGCAAAGCTACATTAACTTCAGCCAACATAATTCACTGTCTTGCCTTTGGCCGCCAAGTTCTTAGTATTTATCCCGCAGAAGCTCACCTCAGGCCCATGCAATAATTTTTAATTGATAATTATACAAAATTGGAAGTATTTTATCCCCAGTTCAGAGCTGATGTTTTTCTCTGCTGCACAGAAGAATGGCCCTCCCCTCCCGTTTCCACTCAACAGAATATTAGGACAATCAGCTCTGACTAAAGCAAAATTCAAAGGAAGTTTCGAGCTTCCTTCTGTGGTAAAGTATCTAAATAAATTTCGAGGAGGGCTGACAGAATGTCAATAAAATTAATAAGAGATCATGTAGGGTTTCACACACCTACTTTGCCACTAAATTTTCCTTAAAGCAAGAAGTGAGGGGCATCTGAATGGCCCTCACTAGACCAGTGTTTCCCAACCTTGGGCCTCCAGCTGTTTTTGAACTACAATTCCCATCATCCCTGACCACTGGTTTGCTAGCTAGGGATGATGGGAGTTGTAGGCCAAAAACATCTGGAGGCCCAAGGTTGGGAAACACTGCACTAGACAAAACAGCATCTGCGGTGATTTCAAATGATTTTTTAACAGTATGTATGGATTTTCTCAAAGAGAGCCACATCTGTGGCAGTGCTTCAAACGTTTTAGAGGGGGATAGTTCCCTTATTCAGTCCTCCAATATCACATATTTATAAATTTTGATTTATTTGACAACATATATATGCCACCTTCCCTTCAATGAGCTCAAGGTAATGTACATGGTTCCTTCCTCCTCTATTTTCCCCCAAAACAACCCTGAGGTGGATTTTCTTGAGACAGAGGGACCCACGTCAGCCAGTTTGCTACATGGTTGCATCAGGATTTGAACTCTGCTCTCCCAAGTTCCAGTCCAATATTTTAACTGCTACACTCCATGGGCTCTCAGTACATTAGGTGATCGAGTACAATGAGTGTTATAAATGTTGGCCACCTGTTTAGGAGGCAAAATCTGTCCCCACTCATCTCCTTTGTGTGTGTGTTAGAGCACATATCTGAGGACAGAAATCTCTCCCTACAAGCAAATATCCCATTTGCTATATTTGAACTCTGCTTATATAGAAGGAAAATGCATTAAGGAATTGGGCAACTGGAGCGATTGAATTCAGATTTTCCATTTCCTCTTAAGGTTCACTTCAACCTGTTTCCATGTCCCCAGAAAAAGAAAACTTCAGTTTAATGGATACATTCATAAGCGTTCCAAAGTCAAAATTAATTTTGCACGAAACTGATTATTTGCTCTCTAATAATGGAAAAGGCAAGGCAAAGAATGTGACAGAAAAGAATTCAAGCTATACTCAATTAGTGGAAAATTATTTGACAGGATTTTTAAAAGTCAATTTGCTTTATTCCTTTGTTATACAAACTAATATAATGTGCCAGTTTAGTCATTGATTTGATACCATTGCTCTGAGTAGAACTAAGTGAAGAATGAAGTATCAGTGGTGCAAATCAAATTCAATCGGTTGGATGTAGAGAAAAACCTGAAGATTGGTGCTGCTAGAAATTAAGTTTATTGCCTTCTCTTCTTCCACACCCCCAGTTTTTTTTTAGTTTTTTTTTGGAGGGGGGTGTGGAGAGCACATTCTAAGCTCAGGCAATTTCCCCCCTAAATTTGTGATGGAGAGAAGAAAAATACCAGAGGAACTCTCTACAGTTTCTAGGAAGATGGTTTAATATGGCAAATCCAACATATTTCATGAAACCCTTCTTCAGAAGGCCAAATTACTCTTTATATAAACAGTAATATAGAAACAAAAATAAAATAATTTGTACGTAATTTGATATTGCAGTTTGCTGTTGTGTATGTTAAAAATGTACATGCTTAAAATTCAGTTTGGATTTAAAGCCAAATCTATCAATTTTTCACTTTATGAAACTACATGAACTGATGTTATCCTCCCCTGCGCAAAATTGCACTATTATGAATTTTGCAATGTAGTTGTCCAGTAGTTTGTGAGGGGAGAATGCATAAACTAGGTAAAAAGGTAAAGGTAAAAGACACTTGGACAGTTAAGTCTAGTCAAAGGCGACTATGGGGCGTGGTGTTCATCTCTCTTTCAGGCCAAGGGAGCTTGTGTTTGTCCACAGACGGCTTCTCGAATCATGTGGCCAGCATGACTAAACAGCTTCTGGTGCAACGGGACACCGTGCCGGAAACCAGAGTACACGGAAACACCATTTACCTTCCCACTGTAGTCATACCTATTTATCTGCTAGTGTGCTTTTGAACTGCTAAGTTGGCAGAAGCTGGGATAGAGCAACGGGAGCTCAACCCTTCATAAGGATTCAAACTGCTGACTTTCCAGTCTGCAAGCCCAAGAGGCTCAGTGGTTTAGACCACAGTGCCACCCATGAGTTGTATATGCTAGGATAAAGTGTGTAGCAAAATGAGGTAGTGGGGTTGGAGCAAACAGTCATCATAAAAATTCCACATTAAAAAAAAAAGTGTATGCATATCTATTTGTGATCATTTATCTCTTACTCAAAAATAGCCAGAAAGTGTACTTGAAAAGGAACCACTACTGCAAGTGAAAAGGATGAACAGGTGGTTATTTTTTATCTGTGATGCTAATAAAACTACTGCTGGGTTCATTTTTATATGAGGAGTCTTAACTTGGAGCACATTTTTATGAGTGTGTTACACATCTTTGAAAAATGGGAAGCCTTGGATTGTAAGGGCAGATTCTGCTGACACAGCATTAAGGATCTCTGGAGATCAGGGCATTCTAGTAATTCAATACAGCCAAAGACAATCCCTAATAAAACATGACACGGCACGGGGGAGGTTAAATCTGTTTTCCCAAGTTTATCTCCACCCTTCAAATATTTTTTTTTTTTTAAATTACATGCCTCTACTGCAAAAATTTGCAGGAAATTAAGACTATTGCCATCCAGCTGCACTGTTTTAACTGTAACATAGATATTCTCCCAATGGAATGGACTGTGGTTGTCAAGGTGTGTGTATATAAATGTAAATGATTTAAAATTGGAACAAGAATAAAACGTAGATTGCAAAACAGAGAAGAAAGACATTACTGTACCTGCGGTCCAGGCAGGATTTTCACTTAGGTGCAAAAACACACACAAACCTACCTCTACTTCTGTAATGTAATTTTAAAAAATGCACTTCTTGCATATTCGATAAGGTGGGGAGAAGGGATGATTGCTGTTTGTATTCAGATTTGTAGTAAATGACTCAGTCTCTCTTAAACTGGTCTTTATGTCTGGAGTGACCCTTCAGAAAGGGCTCCTTATACTTCTTTGAACAAATGATGTGCATTGTTATGTTATGGTTCTGTTCTTTTTTTGTTATTGTATCCTATATTATGTACTATGCAACCATTTTTAAAATGAAGTATTTCTTTTTTAAAAAAAGAAAACAGTCATATGACTGTTAACAGTGAGGCTAGTGGTCAAATCCACATTATGCATTTAAAGTACATAGCTTCCCACCAATAATCATGGATACTGTAGTTTGTCAAGAGTACGGGAAACTGTAGCTCTGTTACAGATAACCTCTCATTCCCAGGATTTTTTGAGGGAATCCATGTGTTTTAAATGTGCTTTAAATGTATGGTGTCGATGTGACCAGTGTCACCATTTAATTTAGCCCTGAGAGCAAGAATTCTGTTCATGCTTGGGCACATTATCCTTGCCGAGATAACATCAAGGGACTTGGCACAGAAAATGTTTGATGTTTTAGTGTGTTCTGTTGAAAGCCGTGCAGAGTGGTTGGGGTAATAATAAGAATAAGAATAAGAATAAGAATATAAGAATCTTTGCAGGGAGATATTGTGGTGGGTTTAGGTGGATTATGCCAGTCTGGTAAGTGCTGCTGCTTTTCAAAGGGTTTTAAAGGGTTTCCAGGGGTTTAGCACATGTTCCCCACTGAATGCAAACTCACATATACATGCTGTACCCAGGAAAAACCCCACATAAATGCAGAGACACCTCTCTCTCTCTCTCTCTCTCTCTCTCTCTCTCTCTCTCTCTCTCTCTCTCTCTCTCTCTCTGTGTGTGTGTGTGTGTGTTCAGTCTTGTCCATAACCATTTGCTAAATGGGAAGTGCATATTCCCCCTTTTTTATTTTGACTTGTCACTAACGTGTGCATTGGGCAAATGTTCCATGAAATGTCCAAAGAGGGACTCTGGCTCCTCATTACACAGATGGACAGCTAAAAGCTTTCATGCTTGAACGGGGTTGTAACCAACTGGTAAACATTTGCTTAACCCGTGTTCCTGAGCACAAGGTTTCATGGACAGAGACATACAGTCCACCCCATTAAATGTGGCTTGCTGGCTGACTTCTGAATTGCAACGTAAAGTTGTATCCTGATGCCCTGCTGCCTTCCTGTCGCTCCCCAGGGCTGTGTTTCTGCATGACTGACAGATGGTTGTTCTAGAGCCATCATCTTCCAGAATGCTCATAAAAATAGAATGTTGACTTTCTAAACCAGTAACTTTCTCCCTAATGGGGGATAAACCTCTTCCTCTCAACTTGTAATGGAAGCAATGGCTGATTTCTGAGGACTGCCATATTTCTTAATGGCCTCATAAGAGACCAAAAATCACAAGCACAGTATTATTAGTCTTATTCATGCAAATAATTAGCATATGCTGACATTCAGCTAAGTGCAAACTGCAAAGGTCTTTATCCCATATGCAAACAGGAACAGTATTTCAAAGTGATGTTCGACAAGTAATTCTACTTGGAAAATGATATTTTGTTGTGCTTTTTTAGTTTGGGGGGCTGGACACAGAGTATATATATAGGACCACACATCAAGGGAGTTGTGACTCAAGACCATTTTACATTCATTGATGATAGGTTTGGAGAGGGGGGGGAAATCAGCATTCTGTAATAAATAAGCTGCAAAACTCAAGGTACAAAAACAAGCACATGTATACAAAGAAAATTGCTACTTGCTGACTTTTGAAGGCACAAATATGTGAAAATCCATTCACAGACATGGCAGGTACACAGAGAGATGCCTTATTGCAATCTTTCAGCAATAATAAAGAAGCCTTTAAAAGCATCATTTTACCACTTTTCATCTGTTCAGTAGCAGCAAGTCAGCTGCTGCTATAAAAGAGTAACGACTAATTATTACCTGCCTAGCAAGATAGCAAGTGCATTCAGGCACTATAAAATCAATGCACAGACCAATTTGCCGCCCTCTTTTTTAAGAATAAAAAAATAATTACATGCTGCTGACAACAGTCTGGCCCTAAACATATTGGCAGCATCGAAAAGTCTTATGTGGGCTACAATACAGATGAAAAGGGCCCCTGTGGACTGGTTTCCCTGTTAACTTTGGTGGAAAGGATCGCTCAATGTTCTTTCAAGCCCAACTGAGTCCATGTCCCCAATGGTCATCAGAGTAGTGACAAAATGATTTGGGAGATTGGTTTCTGGAGCTGTCTGTCAGGAGAGATGCCCTCCTCCTTTGCAAAAACCTAGGAGGGGAACACAGTGTCGCTGCAAGTCAGAATACTGTTACTTGGTTGTAAGGTGGATAGACCTCTGAAGCAGAGACTGTCAGAAGTGGCTGATCTGACATAAACGTGCCTGTCCTGTAAACAGGGGAGGAATAGTGTGCCTAAATAGTCTTAAGTATGTTTCTGTTGAGTTGAGAGTCTCTTCTATATGTTTAAGCGTGGTTTTCCTTCCACAAATCTTGCCCTTCTAGCTCATGAATACAGCAAGCTCACTGGGTATTTTTGTGAAATCCCTAGTATGCCTAATTATTGGAGATTCCTTCTCCGTATTTCTGCTCTTTGATGCCTTGAACTAAACCATGCTTAGTGTAGTCAGATTTTTAGAAGAGTTTTTAGAAGATTAAGGTTGAACAACCTGGCAAGGGTAATATAGCAAATCAAGGGGGGGGGTGGCAGTAACTCTACCTGACAGAAATTGGTCATACTTTCAATATTGCTCCAGCAATAGAGAACCCTCCTAAGACATTGGCGGTGGGTAGGTATGCACCACAGGAGCTCCCTGGACTAGTATCAATCAGAGGCTATTAGTCCTTAAGTCTCAATGAAATGAATGCCCAAAAGGTGCCACTGTAAGAGCTGGGTCGTGAACAGTAGTGAATCAAAAGGTAAGTCACATGCTGCAGTTCCAACAAATGCTAGTTTTCTCCTGGAGCCCTCTCAACCAATCAGGCTCCAGCTCTTCACATCATCCACCAGGAATCACCTCTAAACTCCCATCCCAATGTTTCTGTAAGGAAATGTCTCTAAATTACTGCAGTAACTGAACCTGGTAAAGTCAAACTGCTCTTCTCATTATGGCATAGTAATACCTTCAACAAAAGTAGATCAGAAAGTTGCTCCAGAAATTTCTGCTTGTCTCCATTTAGTCACTTTTTTGCAAAAAGAAGACCAAAGAAAGCCCTCAGCTCTCAAAACACACGTTTGTGGGATTTCAACAAAAGCACTTTAGTGCGTAGGCTTTTCAAAAGGTTGCATTTTGCCTTCTTTAAAAGTTTATGGTATCAGTACGGTATTACTGTTCAGAAGACAGATGCTAAGCAGTGCCAAATTCAGCGTTGTACGGGTGGTTCCCCTGCACAGGGTGCTGAGCTGAGAGGCTGCATAATAATAACCCCTGCACAGGGTGCTGAGCTGAGAGGCTGCATAATAATAACAACAACAATCTATATTTATACGAGTACCTACTCAAAGTTGGTGGGCATTTTGTCCTTGCTCAGGCCCCCATATTACCAAAGTCCTCCCCTGTGCTAAGTGTCAGACAGCGAACATACTTTTGGTAGACTATTGAAATGTAATTACAGAGACAATTGTAAAAAAAAAAAAAATCTAAATCAGCTCCCATTCCCCCAACACATTTGGAATCATTTGTTGATACCATATGTTCCTACAAATCTGTCTGTTTGCATTAAGTATTTATCACAGTTTCAAGCAATTAAAGGCTATTAATCCCCATTTGTTTCAATCCTTTGAGAAGATGTGGTTATCTACATCCCATAAAAGGAGAGGCTTGCTTTTGTTTCTGTTTTTTAAAAAAGAGCCAGTCATTCATTTCTCAAGTGACGCCTTCATTTTACTCAGTAAATCTCAAGAAATTCTAATAACTGCTACTTCTGTATGGTTAATAAGAGCTCTCTTCATTTAGGGTCTAAAATTTAGACGCTAAATGTGGGACCTGCAATTTGACACATCATTCATAGATCAGTGAAGGGCCGTAGCTCAGTGGGTAGCCCAACAACAGGGAGGGAGGGTGAAAATGTTAGAATTTCTGCTCCATGATTGCAGTCATGGGATTTTTGTCTATCACATGACGGTATATGTTTTGACTCCACAGAGTGGGAAGTGATGGAGACACTCCGTGTGTGTTTATATGTAAATAAAGTAGATTAGCCAAAATGCTGAGTTGCTGAGGTCTGTCATGCAATCTACGAACACTTTGCGGATCCCTAAGTGTGCTGGTGTCTGTTGGCATCGGTCGCTGTGAAGAAGAAAGCTTTTGAAGCTCCCGAATGATTGACCAGGAGGGAGGAAACATGCCAGTCGGGCATATGTCTCTGCCAGGGTCCTACTTGAGTGTAGGATGAGCTCCTGACAACTGTGGTGCCAGGTGAGAGGCAAGCACTCCTTTATATACTGAGGGAGTGGACCTGAGTGAACCACCCCATCTCCTGTGCCAGCCTGCTGTAGGTCCATTTCAAACTCAAAGTTCTCCAGTCAGTGGAAGAGGCTGTTGCATCTCCTGCTGGATTTGGGACCCATCTGTTAAGGACTGGACAGAGGAGGAATGGTGGACACCGCCTCCCCAGCCTGACCCTTCCAGAGAAGAGGAAGACAGTATAGATTTACAACAGTGGTTTGCGGGAGGTCACAGCTCTGAGGCAATGAGGGGGAAAGTTGGGAAATAATGGGAGAGGAGCAGGCAGAGCCAGAGCAGCTGGCTGGCACATTATCACTGGAAAGCATTCCAGACCCGCCCCCCCCCACCTCTCCCAGAACCCAGTTATCATTGAAAGTAGGAGAGCAAAGGGTTTAGAGACAGATGGCCCTAAGCAGCAACCGCAAGGTGGGTGTTGTTGAAAATGAGGAAGTAGGAAACAGCAGTGGAGCAAGCAGATCGGGTGCCTGGGGCAGCTTGTGTCCAGGGGTTGGGCCAGCTGCCTGTGGGGCGGAGTAAGCCAACACAGGATGCTCCACGGGACCTCCAAGAAGTCTGCCTGCCTCCTCCCACGCACTCAGCCACCCCACAGCTGAGGGGGAGGCAGCGGGCGGATTGTTTGGGGCAGTGTAGAGCCTATGTGTGCCCAAGCCACCACATCATTCCCAGGAGAGATGCATGACTCAGGCATGCTGCAGGCTCCCCAGTGAGTGCCGCCCAGCATTTTGTCACACTCCTCAGTGGTGACACTTGGAGCGGCCCGACCCTACCACACCCCTCTTCCTCTGCACCAGTAGGAAAGAAGGGGGTGGAGATTTACTCAGAGCAACGCTATTACTCCAAGAGTCTGCATTTCTAAGCTTCTCTATGTGAATATGGAATAAACAACATTGGTAAGAACTTTCCTTGTCTTATTCATTTCTGGCAACCTACTGTGAGGGGTGGGATCCTCTGAAGCCTGACTCCAACTGTGGGATCTGCAAGGGAGGCAGGGAGATGCCATGTCGCTATGCCATGTAAGCAGAATTGCTGTGTGCATCTGAATTGCTGAATGTACATTCACACACAGTTTGCACACACAGCTCCCAATCCATGAAGGTACCCTGAAGCTTTCTCCACACGCTAAATTGGAAGTGTGCATCTTTAATAAACAAGTACCACACAAGTGATTATATGGTTTCACCAAATAAATCCATGCTCCACAGTCATGATGCTTATGATTCTGATGCCACATTCTGATAATCCCCCCACTGGGGATCAGTCAACAGCATTGTATAATATTATTGTGTATAATGTGGCAATGTATAACAGCCGTGCAACATGCAAAAAAGAAAGAAAAAGAAAAAAAGAAGGATCCTTCCAAACGATGACAAATGTTTCTTTAATTACTCTCCACAGGAAGGATGCAAGATTGCTATTATGTAAAATGAGTGCTTTTCTATATCCAGTTGTCCCCCACCCTTTCCCAAGACAATAATTTGCAACAGGTCTCCTTTACCAACACAACTCATTTATGGAACAGCCTCTAATATTTCTGAATAGGCAGCAAAAAAGCCTTCTCCACACGGGATAGGAGAATGATTCCCACACTTGTATTCGCTAGAATCAGAATTCCATTACATCTATATGAGTATTACATTTACAGCACAATCACAATTTATTAAGACTATTCTACAGAGCACTATTGTAAAGAATTTATGTACTGTAAAATTGCTAGAAAGGTCGCTTGAGATGCAAAAGTTTAATTTGAAGTATCATGTTATGGCATAGTACTGCTAAACTCAGTGTTTGCTTAAACAAATAGCTTGAGGATATTGGTCTCCAAATGTGTGGTTTATTAACTTTAGTAAAACAAATTTATATTTAATTTTCAGAGATCTCTTACTTCTTCACATTCACCCATGCATTATCTGGTGCCTATTAATATTAACATAAAACTCAAGTATAAAAATGACATAATTTTCAGAAATTATTTCCAATTCAGAAGCTTGCTCTGCAAAGTGATTGTTTATCTGGCTTTCAGCTTAACGTCCTGTTTGCATGACATGTTATTTATTTCTTTAATCAGCTGCAAAGAGATAGAAATGCTGTAACTGCCACAGGGAGAGGGAGAGAAATTTAAGGGAACTGCAAAGGGCACTGAAAAGATCTGAGGAAAGTCTGGGGCTTTCTTTAAATGCATTGGGAATCCATTCCCATGTTGTGCAAATTCATTGAAAGTTGTTTATTTTATTACTTATTTATTTATCCAAAGACTTTTTACTCACTCTTCAGCAAAAAAGGGGGGGGGGAAATGGGGGAATACCAAATGCAATTTACAGGTCAATAAAAAACAAAGTCTTTGCCCCCCAGGGTTTTCAGTCTAAAGACATAACACAGGAGGGGAATGGATTGGAAGGGAGGCAATAAGCATATTCAGGTACTGGCTCCGAGTTTCAAGTTCTTTTAATGACTAGCACATGCATCCCCACTCGGCCCTCCAGATGTTTTGGGACTACAACTCCCATCATCCCTAGCTAACAGGACCAGTGGTTAGGGATGATGGGAACTGTAGTCCCAAAACATCTGGAGGGCCAAGTTTGGGGATGCCTGGACTAGCAGGATGGCAACAGTTCAAGGAAAAGAGCAGCCAACAGTTACTGGCCTCTCAGCTATGGCAACAGAGTGGTTCTGAATCTCTTCTCCCATGGTGGAAGGACTGCCATCAGATGAAAGCTGATGGAGGGAGCAGACTGATTCACAGTGGAGTTGTTGATGGCCTTGCATGCTTCTCCCTCTGCTCCAGCATGGTGGTCATAATTCACACTTGCATGTTTTCATCATACATTTTTATTTCTTGGGGACTAGGGATGTCAGATAATTTGGATGAAAACAGAAACAGGAGTGAAAATTGCCAAGGTTTGCTTATCCATCCCTTTTGGTGGCTCAGCTGAATGTAGGAACTGGTCCCAGTGAATAGTGTTGTTTTGGTACAGGCTTTGCTGAAGCTAAGTAGGTCTGGGTCTGGTCAGTGCCTGGATAAGAGACCACCCGGAGAACCCCATGGGCATTGCTTTGAGTTCCATCATGGAAAAAAGCAAGATACAAATGCAATATTGTTATACAACTGAGGGATTTGTTTGGAAGATGCCTGTGGCATCCAACCAATCCTGTAGTTTTGCAATTACAAAATGGCAGCCTGTAGAAGAGGAAATGTGCTGAACTGGTCAAACCAATCTCTTCATCAAGATAATGGCCCTGGCCAAAACTATTAAGCATCCTCTCTGCACGCGTAGATTGTTACCATTTGTTTGTTTTTTTATAAATATTTATTGGAGTTTTTAATAAAAGAAATACAGAAATAATAAACAGCATTACTTTGTTTTTACAAAATTTCATAACATCTTTAGACTTCCTCACATCCCCCGCTCCCACTTACATCATTAATGAGTTTTTGTCAAGCAAATTATCATCTTATTTTCAATTTTATAACCACTTATTTAAATACAGTATAATAGTTCTCCTACAAATTTTGTTTCTCTTAATCTCTCTTATCGTCAAATTCTAATCCAATTTAGTGATGGCCAATTATTTATAACCAAGCATCCTTCTTAATATTCCACTAAATCACAATGTTTCTGTAGATAAATCTTGAATTTCTTCCAATCTTCTTCGATGCTTTCTTCTCCCAGGTCTCGGATTCTGCCAGTCATCTCCGCCAGTTGCATATAGTCCATCAGTTGCATCTGCCATTCTTCCAGTGTGGGTAGATCTTGAGTTTTCCAGTTCTTAGCGAGTAGTATCCTTGCTGCTGTTGTTGCGTACATGAAGAATGTTCTATCCTTCTTTAACACCTTCTGGTCGACAATACCCAGAAGGAAGGCCTCTGGTTTCTTAGTGAAGGTATACTTAAATACCTTTTTCAACTCATTATATATCATTTCCCAGAAGACCTTCACTTTAGGGCAGGTCCACCAGAGGTGAAAGAATGTTCCTTCATTTTCTTTACATTTCCAACATTTGTTATCAGACAAATGGTATATTTTGGCAAGTTTAACTGGGGTCATGTACCATCTGTATATCATTTTCATTACATTTTCCTTCAAAGCATTACATGCAGTAAAGTTCAGCCCAGTGGTCCACAACCTTTCCCAGTCTTCAAACATAATGTTATGCCCAATATCCTGTGCCCATTTTATCATAGCCGACTTAACCATTTCGTCTTGTGTATTCCATTTCAACAGCAAGTTATACATTCTTGAAAGTACCTTAGTCTTAGGTTCTAACAATTCTGTTTCCAACTTCGATTTCTCCACCTGGAACCCTAGCTTTTTATCACTTTTAAAAATTTCTTTAATCTGAGCGTAGTGTAACCAGTCTCGCACTTTATCCTTCATTTTCTCCATACTCTGCAATTTCCAATTATCTCCGTCTTTTTCTAGCAGTTCCCAATATTTTGGCCAATAGGCTTCCATATTGGGTCTTTTTCGGGCCTTAGCTTCCAAAGGTGAGAGCCACCTTGGAGTTTTATTTTCCAATAAGTCTTTCTGACAATATGGTTCTTAAAGGCCTTATTGATCTTAACCTTATCATACCACAAGTATGCATGCCAACCAAAAGCATTGTTATAACCTTCCAGATCCAACACGTCAGTGTCTTCGAGAAGTAGCCAGTCTTTTAGCCAGCAGAAAGCTGCGGCTTCATAATACAACCTTAAGTCTGGCAGGGCGAAGCACCCTCTTTCTTTCGCATCTGTTAATATCTTAAACTTAATTCTGGGCTTTTTGCCCTGCCAGACAAATTTGGAAATATCTCTCTGCCACCTCCGGAAACACTCCATTTTGTCCACAATTTGCAATGTTTGGAACAGAAACAACATCCTTGGCAATACATTCATCTTAATAGCAGCAATTCGGCCCAACAAAGAAAGCTTCAATTTTGCCCAGCTATCCAAGTCTCTCTTAATTTCAGACCAGCATTTTTCATAATTGTCCTTAAATAGACTCAGATTTTTTGCTGTTATGTTGACCCCTAGGTACTTTACCTTTTTCACCAATGATAATTCTGTTTCCCTCTGAAACCGTTCTGACTCTGTGTCTGTCATATTTTTCCCCAACACCTTCGTTTTTTGTTTATTTAGCTTAAATCCCGCCACCTGACCAAAATCATGTATCAGTTGTAATACTCTTTTCGTACTAGATTCTGGCTCCTGCAGTGTCAAAACTAGGTCATCTGCAAAAGCTTTAAGTTTATATTGTTTCGCTCCGACCTGAATCCCCTGCACCAACCGGTCACCTCTGATCAAGTTCAGGAGCACCTCCAAAACTGAAATAAATAACAGAGGTGAAATCGGGCAGCCTTGTCGTGTTCCTTTTTCAATTTTAAATTCTTCCGTTACCACATTGTTAACTATCAATTTAGCTTTTTGTTCTGAATATATTGCATCAATCCCATTTTCAAAACCCCGCCCCGCTCCCATTTCTTTTAAATTTCCCTTCATAAATTTCCAAGAGATGTTGTCAATTGTTACCATTTGGAGATTGCAGTGCATGTTGTAGGGTACCGCTAACATATTTTTCCTAACTACCACCCCCATGTATTTGCAAATATATTCTGTTCATCCTTTGATAAAAGTTTCATTTACATGATAAAGTTAAGTAAATCAGCCATTTGGGGATTTCCCCCCAAAGGAAAAATAATCAATTATTACTTTGTGTTATCATTTTCAGTATTGCACAATAATCAGATGCCACAAGGGCCTCATGTCTTTTCATGTAGAGCTTCAGATGTAGATTCAGGCTGACAAATAAAATGGATGCAAGGAAATCAAAGAGGCTTATGATCATGCTGTCTTATATTTGATCTTTGTGGCTATCCATAAATACTCATTAGGGTTACCATGAAGAACAAGCCAAGCTTTTAGGCTCCAAGCCTAGCATGCTGTGAAACTTGAAATATGACATGCAGAAAAAATATATGCATAACATATATGCATATGAATATCATTTTGATCATTTATTTTCTACCGTACGATGGTTCCCAAACCATTTTCTAATGAGACTTAACCAACTGCACTGTCTCTTTGTGTGTGTCCTTTTAGTCAGTCTCATCAATCAGTGTGGAATTCCCTCTTCTTGCTGAAATCAAGAGAGACCAACAGACACAATAAAGTAAAACCAAACAGATGGTTGTTGTTTTTAATGGCATCAACACAGAACAGCATGGGGTCTGCTATTTCCTTTTGAAACCCATGAATTTCACAAAGCTACTGCCCCAAATGTAGGTGTCTTTTCCTCACTGGTTGCAAGTAGTGCGCTGAATGAGTTGAAAAGACTCATACATTTGGTAGTGCCCATGTGGTTGCAATATTCAAACACACTATCTGGCAACACTATGGGGAAATGGTTCCCCCATTGGTGGGTGGGTGTTTTTTACTCGGGGGTGGGAAGAGATTATTTGGAAACAAATTAAAGTCCTAAATGAAATGGAATGCTTGCCTTTCCTTTCTTATAGCCAAAGGAGGAGTGCAATGCAGACAGTGGTGTAAGTACTATTGAAAAGTACTAGGTTCAGTTTTTGTTATTTTTAGCTACGGCCGAGCTGCAGAATCTGTATCCCTCCAGATGCTGTTGGACTATACATTCCATCATTTCTTGTAAATTTTATTTGTGCATATTTAACCCAAAGTACAAACAACAAATCAACTAGCTGTGCTTTATCATTTAAGTTCCTTTTAATTCTCTTATCAGATCAAGAGATTTAACTAACTCATTTTAAAGCATGTTGCAAAAGCCAATCCTATACACCTCAGGGGTGGGGAATCTGTGGTTCTTGAGAAGTTTCTAGACTACAACTCCCATCATCCTTCATCATTAGGCATGCTGGCTGCGGCTAATGGAAGCTGAAGTCCAACTACACCTGTAAGGCCACAGGTTCCTCATTCCCAAGACAGAGAATTTCAGGAAGGAAATCTAGAAACTCCCTCAATTCAAATATTTGGAGACCCAAATTCAGTTGCTAAAAATTCAATGGGCGACCTCCTAAGAACCCCACGTTCCACCTTGTGTTCATGTTTCACTCTGCAGGAATGGCTTACCACATGGTGATATTTGTCATATGCAAGAACATAAAGCAGCCGTGAGCTAAGCCATTCATGTGGCAGGCATAATGTGTGCACTGGCTATGAAATCACATTGTTTGAGAGAAAATATGCCTTGGGCCCTGTGCAGTGAAATATGTGTGCGTATGAATTATAAAATGATATTTTGGTACTGCATACTTGCAGTCATTTCGCCACATACCTTCAGGCTAATGTTTTCATTAAAACAGTAGGAAAATATCAAATTAAAAGTGCAGCATTTAAAGTTTACATTTCATGCCACACCCTCAGCAAAGTCTTCTAATGAAGAGTAAGGTGGGTTTCTTTCAGGAAACAAAAATTAGCTGGTGGGAAATGATAATGTCTCCAACTATCAGATATTGGTAAATATCCTGCTTGTTATAGATCAGTTGAACTAGAGCCCCAGGAAAAGAGTATCTGGCCATTTTGTAAATATGACACATTCAGAAAACGCAGTGCTGACCATTTTGCGCTGAGGTCGCTTTAGAGAATTGGGGCGTATTTATGTATATAATGGACTGATTAGATTGATGTTCCAGCTTTTTTCTGTCAAGGAGCTCAAGGTGGTTCACTGGATAGAATAATGGCTTACACAATCCTTTGCATGTCTACGCAGAAGGAAGCCCCACTGAGTCCATAGTATGTGTGTAGAGTCGTGGAAACTTACAATTTAATAAACATGTTTATTTTGTTTGTTTATTGCATTTATCTCCCACCCAAAGAGCTCAAGGTGACATGCATAGCTCTCCCATTCCCCCATTTCACCCTCACAACAACACCAGGATGTAGGTGGGGTTGAAAGTAAATGCTTAGCCCAAGGTCACCCAGTGAGTTTCATGGCTGAGTGGGGGTTTGAACCCTGGTTTCCCAGGTCCTAGTCTAACACTCTAACCACTGCAACAGACTGGGTCTAGGGGGGAAAAACCTTTCAAATAAGAAAATAATTTGGAAAGGAGACGAAAATAAACACATGTGCACGCCCTGGCCACTTCACGAAACTACCGTGGATGGGGGGTGAGGCAGCAAAATGATAGTTGTTCCTTGCTAAGCCAATGGAGGGGATTTGACTGCTCCACCTCTTGTTTTCCATGGTGGAACTGCTACTGATGGAGAGTTCTGGGTGGGGAGCAGCCGGAGTGCAGATTGACCCCATCTGTTCCTTGTGAATGAGATGCTTTTGCATGTTCAGACCCAGAAACCTCCTCCCTAAATAAATTCACACATGACTCAAATTTTGGTTTTGGTTTTTGGCAGAATTTAGGCCACAACTTTATTGATTACAGAAAGTGACTGGTTGCATAGGCTCTGGTTCGACTAGCTCCCTGCCATGCAGGTAGCATTGACCCAGAGTTCCAGCATAGGTGAGCCTAGGGTGAACACCAGATAGGCGGAAAGCCGGGAACAGGCTATGTCTACCACCCAGATGTCCCCCTGGACTCAGGCACGGGCAAATCCCCTCTCAGGGTTTGACCAAACCATCGAGTCCCTGAATTCCTTTAATGAAATACCCTTCACATAGGGATGGCGAGAGCGTTCCCCCATCCCTATCACCTGAACCAGAGCCTATCCACAACCTTACAAGTTGTGACGATTTGCTACGCAGCAGGAGAAACCCAAATGGCACCAGCCAATCAGCCAAGTGGGGAAAATTCCTGACATGCCCCTGTCCCAACGACAGACGACACACGACAGCATAGCAAGGTCAAGCGCAAAGCCCTAAAAGTAGGGAGAGGTGGGCAGGCGTTACAAATGTGCGCGCCGAAAGAGGAAGCTCATGGGCATAAATAGGTCCCTCGAACCGTTTGGACTGCATCCCATTAGCCTGATTGAACCCTGCATCAAGGGACCTACCAATCAGGTGTTGTGGCTGACCAATAGTCCCCCCACCCACAACACACCCTCTTTAAGGGAGGACCTGATTTAGTCTTCAAGACATGTATGCTGATTTCAGGGTCCATTAATCAGCCTGTCCCTTTGCAACACAGAAGTCGGGTGCACACACATACCCTCAGATTGTTCAGCATTTGATAACTGGAGGCTAGCTCAGTGTGTGTGAACTAATTCCCTAGAGAAGTATGGCATTTGCAGTGACACCAGACACTTCCTCCTCCCAATACATTGTAAAACTTCATCATTCAGAGCTAACTTCTTATTGACTCCTCACGTGTCCGTGTTTTTCTCTCCCTGGTGCTTCCACTGTACACCAACACTGTGCGAAGGAGAGGAAAATATATTCTTTTCCCTCTCTCCCATTGTTCTTCCATGTCTGTAGAAGATGATTAGGTTTCATGTAAAAATATATAAAGAACTTTTCATTAAAAAGGATAAGCAAGTTAAGTGGAACCAGATGGAAAATGATGCTTTTGGCCACGAATTGTCAGAGTTGCAAAGGATTTGGGCTTCTTTATAGTTTTAATCTTGCCTCTGCTGAGATCTCAACATATTTTGCTGTGGTTATGCAAGCTACCACAAATATTTGTATGAGCTTTTGGCTGTAGGTGTGAATAAGGCATTTGGCAATGAAATTATTTTTGATAGTGAAAGATATGTGGAGATCAAGGTTTTGTTTTTAAGCAGCTATGATGCCAAAGGCAGAAATGCACTAAATTTTTGAAGCCATAAGGAATGCATTACACACACCCAATGGAATACTTGTGACATCAATGAATTAACACATTATTGAAGATGGCAGTTATTAGTTCAAGCTCAGTTAAACCCAGTGGCCTACCAGAACAGTCCAGTAAGTTGTGTGGAGGCACCTACTGGCATTCTGCTTACAAAGGGGCTCAGATCTTAAAAGAGTCCACCTGTGCACAAATCCTGTCTTCTTCTAGTATCCTGCCCTAAAGAATGTGTTTGTGTCATGAGAGTGGCTGTTTGTATCAAACTGTGGGAAGCTCAGGGTGAACCAGACCCATATACCATTGCCACCAGCATGGCCAGTGAAACCCAAACCATGCCGACTCTGTAGGGCTACACCAGGGAGTTTTCTTCATGCCTTAAGCTTTGTCTTGTTCTCGTTATCTTTCCAAGTCTGCATTCCACCTGCCTTAAAATGGTAGCATCCCTTACACAAAGCAAAACAAGTCCTAACACAGGCATAGGCAAACTCGGCCCTCCAGATGTTTTGGGACTACAACTCCCATCATCCCTAGCTAATAGGACCAGTGGTCAGGGAAGATGGGAATTGTAGTCTCAAAACATCTGGAGGGCCGAGTTTGCCTATGCCTGTCCTAACCTTATCTCACCCTCCCAATCTTTTAAACCAGGAAGATCATCTGATATGGAGCCCCAATAAATTTTTACATTTAAAATTAGTTTTAAATCTGAATGCCAAATGGCATTATTTCTGCATGCCCACCAAAGTCTCCAACTGTCTGCAAAATATGAAACTTGATCATTAGCTGTTTGATATGTGCAACATGCTTGAAATGAACCCATGTGCCAAGCATGCCAATATTCTATGCATATAACCTTTTGATGTTATTTCTTTAACATCTGGCTATGTGAGGCGATGACAAGCAGGTCTCTCAACAGACAAATCTGCCAATTGCTCGACCTCAGATGGAACACCACTTTAATTAAAATACATTACGTGTATACTTCAAAAGAAGAACTTTCCTTAGCTGTTTGAAAGATCAAAAGGAGCTTGACTTATTTCAACAGGCCAGACCCACGGCAAAGCAGGTTGAAGGTTGCAGCTGCCTTGCAGGGGGTAAGCCACAGACACCCAGAAAATGAATGAACGCTAAATAGGCCTGCCTTTTAAACTGAACCAGCATCTAATAACACAAGGGGTGGGGTGGGGAATTGGAGGAAAATAGCCTCAGGTGAGGATATTTGTACAGTTGTTGTGAACTCTGTTATATGAAATGGACTGACTTGTGCCTCTTGAACTGATTGGTGAATCCAGTAGATTTCTCGCTTATTCAAATGTTTTGATAAGGTTCTCAGTGGTATAACCCTAAAAGGATGGCAGTGCATGAGAGCATCCCAGAGCCTTCCAGAACTGAACCATTGAGCAGGCCTTACCCTGAAAGCAAAGCGGGGGGTTAAAAGCTCTTTTCACCCTGGGAAAACACAGGCAGACCTGGAGCAAAAACAGGTTTTAAGTTAAGGAATGGGTTTCCCAAACCCAAAACCGATTATGTAGGCAGATTGAAACTGCACCAAAATCCCTATTTTTCCTTAGCTAAAATCTATTAACTTGAGCTCTGAGTCAATGTATAAACAAAAACCCGGCTGTGCTCAAAACTCTCTCCTTTATCAGTTTGTGACGGCAAGTATGGCCTTCACTGTACCAGTAGAACAGAGAAGGCACATCTGTGCCTTATCTTACATCCTGACCACAAAAAACGCACAAACCCAGTCTGGGAACAGCGCCAGAGTGTGTTCTCGGAGATGGTGACCTCTTGCTCCAAGATAAGAGTAGGAACAGGAAGATCCTTTTATGGTCAGAAGAATCATTTTATGGTTAAGAATACCAGAGCAACCTGTGTACATAGGCTGATGTGTTTGGATTCCTGGGGGAGGAGGGAGAGGGTGCCTGGAGGATATATATACTGCATGAAATGTCTTATTTCTTTGGACTTGATGTGGACTGACCTCGCAAGTGCCTTCTGCTATCTGGAGAACAGAATAAACTCTTTCTTTGAACCAATCTCGGTGTCATTTGACTTCCTTCCTCCTGTCCGGGAGCAACGCAGTCCCAATCGGTGAACTCCAGTAAAGCGACATAAGCACTCTGCCTTACTTGGGACTTGACTTTCTCAATTTCAACCAGCCCACCTTCAGCCACGTATGTTGAAATCGTGCAAGTCAAATGTGTGTAAAATGAGGGATTGTTCTACTGCTTCGGGTATGTGGAGAACTGAACTTAAAATGGAAAAGTTACAGATAGGTAGCCGTGTTGGTCTGCCATAGTCAAAACAAAAAAAATTCCTTCCAGTAGCACCTTAAAGACCAACTAAGTTAGTTCTTGGTATGAGCTTTCGTGTGCATGCACACTTCTTCAGATACACTGAAACAGAAGTTTCCAGACCCTTCTATATAGTGAGAAGGTGGGGAGGGGTATTACTCAGAAGGGTGGTGGGAATGGGTGATTGGCAGATAGCTGTGATGAGACCTGGTCTGAACAAAGACATTGGATTCTTATCTCATTATACATGACAAAGCCATTTTTCACCTTCTCACCCCTTGCTTTTTCCCGTAAGACCTATTGCAGTCGTTAAGAGTCGTCAACAGGCTCATCACAGCTATCTGCCAATCACCCATTCCCACCACCCTTCTGAGTAATACCCCTCCCCACCTTCTCACTATATAGAAGGGTCTGGAAACTTCTGTTTCAGTGTATCTGAAGAAGTGTGCATGCACACGAAAGCTCATACCAAGAACTAACTTAGTTGGTCTTTAAGGTGCTACTGGAAGGAATTTTTTTTGTTTTAAACTGGAAAAGACAGTTTTATTTTGTTTTCAGTATTTGCTCAACTCATCGTTGCACAATATGGGTTTCCCTCTTCCACCCTGGGTAATTCAGAGACAAAAATCTTCAATCTATATCATATGTACCACAGCTGTGAAGCTTTTCCCAAATGCTTATCATGCTTTAGTTCTAAACGCACTGTTTTTCTTGTTTAAATACAAGCTTCTCCTGCTTTTTTCTTTAGTACTTCTATTTGAATATATACAAACATAACTGATTGCACCATCTGGGTTCTCCCTGTCTAGGATTTTTTAAAAGCCACTGCATATGCATGCAGCATACGGTTCAAATTGCCCCTGCTACTGACTTTATTTTATACACTTTTTTTGTGCAGTCTTGTCTAAATGGAATAATGCAATAGGTTTTTTATTTCAGCATCTGTCTGCCTAACATGCTTCAATAAAGGTTTACAGACTCTTTGCTAAAGAAAGATCTATATAACTCCTGTTTTACTGCCCAGTATACATGCGCTTTCTTTCCTGCCTCCTTTTGCCCTTCAAAATGCAGTTAGATCTTGGAAAGAGAGTGCAGAATTGAAACTAGAAGAAAGCATAACTCGGGCAGAGCATGCAGGTGAGGTGTAAGAGGTAGGTTCTGTTGAATTTATGCTCAGCAACAAAACTACACATATTTTCTAGGTAAAAGGCAAAAAATGTGTATGAGGTAGCTTAATGGGAAGTTTCACTCACAATAGTAATGATAATGATAATTATATTATTTATACCCCGCCCATCTGGCTGGGTTGCCCCAGCTACTCTGGGTGGCTTCCAACACATATATAAACTCATAATAAAACATTAAATATTAAAAATTCCCCAATATAGGGTTGCCTTCAGATGTCTTCTAAAAGTTGTATAGTTTTTTACAGTGTGTTTTTTTCTGGGGGGGGGGACACAGGGGTACGCATACCCCTAAACATTTTGTGAATCTACGTTTAGCCTCAGGGAGGGGCAGTATTTAAATGAGAGTACGCCTAAACATTTTTTTAAAAAAAACACTATTTTTTTTATCTCCTTAACATCTGATGGGAGAGTGTTCCACAGAGTGGGTGCCACTACCGAGAAGGCTCTGCCTGGTTCCCTGTAACTTCACTTCTCACAGTGAAGGAACTGCCAGAAGGCCCTCGGTGCTGGACCTCAGTGTCCAGGCTGAACAATGGGGGTGGAGACACTCCTTCAGGTATACTGGACCAAGGTCAGCACCAACCCCTTCAATTGTGCTCAGAAACAGTGCCATTAAACAGTGAAAAAATTGTGCATGAAAACAGTGCCATTAGCTTTCAAATAGTTTAGATTAAACGAGCAATGAAAACCTCCCTTTAGAACTAGGTTTTCATCAGTTTGACCTTGTCCTGAAAAACTGCCATTCCAGCAAAAAATAAAAAAATTAAAAATTAGATATGTCATTTTCTCCCCACTTGCACAACAGAAACACACTTGCAGGGAATACGTCTCAGGATGTGAGTCAGCAAGTAATGAATCGGCAAGTAATTAGTCCCTAAAGTGCACACAGATTTTCCCATGTCTTGAAAATGACATTCTAATCACTTTCAAAATGTGGAGCTCAAAATAAAAAGACGCCTTCCTCATTATGTATCTGGTGGAGAGCATTCCCTCAGCCTATGAGGTAAGAAAAATTAAAACATTTAGATAAATTATTGCAAAGTTTTGTTCGCTTTCTGCTAGAATTAAAATCAGTGCCAGCTGGTAGTTGCATTACACTAAGTTTCTCTCCGGCCCCATCTTGAAATGGAGAACGTTTCACCAGGGACTATTAGCCCTGGTGACAAACATTTGTTAACATCTGTGTGCTTGCTTCTGTCTTCCCTAGAAGGAGAAATCCTCTATAAAACCCAACACAAAAGCTTTTCATATGAAAGTAGAACCCAACATAATACAATGTAATTTCTTTTTGTTAGAATGAAATGATTTGAAGCATAATAGTAGTATTTTGGCTTTGAAGCAACATTTGGGGGAGCACTTGGCAAACCTTTGGCGAAAGGTGCCAAAAAAGCATCACCCAGAAACAGAGGGCATAGATTTGCATAAAATTGTATTTGCTGATTTATATGTATACATGAATATTTAGAAATCATTACTATAATTTAAATAGAAATACATATCACATAGCAAGTACTGTGGAACAAGACAGCAAGTATTGTGGAATACCCTCCCATACTGGGTTTTGGTTAATTTTGTAATCCTGAAACAAAAATCCTGCAATGTCTTTTTTTGAGGTGAAAATATTCTAAGTGAGGCCATGCAAGAGATTTCTATAACAGCATTAATATATTGTGACAGTTTTATTTTTGATTCCTCTCCTAATGTTCTCTCCAAATGGAATTCACTTTTTTTTCCACAGCTATCATGTACTGGATCAACATTTTCATCAAGACATCCACTTCATTGCCAGTAAATCACTGCCAGTTCAGACTCCATAAAGCTTTATATATGTAAAGTTGGGGTTCTTTGCCCCCAAATGCACCACTTTACACTGGCTTGCATTGAACTATATCTGCCATTTGAATTCCCATTCACCCAGTTTGGAGAGATCCTCTGGAAGCTCCTCAGAATTCCCTTTTGCTTGGGAAGAAGACTCGCAAGACAAGAAATGGGATGATGGTTGCGTGTATATAAAAATTATCCAAATTGCGTGCTGAGGTCCCCCAAAACACCCCGACCCCAATAACTCACACATCACACAGAATTTTTAAAGGTTTTTGGCATAATTTTGGCCACAACTTTATTAACATACATAGATGTGAGTTGTTGCTTAGGCATTGGTTATGACTATCCGTCCCCCCGCCTTGGGAACAGAACTGACTCCCAGATTCCAGCGAAAGTCAGTGAGGGAAAACAATATTGGGGAGAACAGGATCTGCGACACAGGTCCTCAGCTCCTCCCCTCATGCTCCCAGGGGCTTACGAGGCCCAAACCCGATTCCAGGGGTTTGGACGAAGGGATGGTAAGCCCCTGAATTCCTTTAATGGAATTCCCTTGCAGCAGCAGCATTGGAGGGGCAGGCCCAGCCAATCCTTACCCCTCCACCAACCAATTTTAACCAATGCCTAACCACCAACCTTACAAGTTGTGACGATTTGCTACGCAGTAGGCAAAAACCAAATGGCACCAGCCAATCAGCCAGATGGACAAAATTCCTACCAGGCCCCTGCCCCAACTGCAGACGACCCCATGACAGGCATAGCAATGTCAAAGTGCAAGCCCAAACAAGGGAGGGCGGGCGGGTGATCTGGTGCCCACAGCGAAAGAGAAAGCAGATCACTGTGAACACGGCTTAAATAATCTCTGTTTCCACCCCCAAAATTGGCAACATCAACTTTACCCCAGCAACTCAGGCAACCAATCCTTGCCAGGCCCATTTAACCAAACTGCCTGGCAACATCGGGGTGTCTTGCCTGGCCCCAACCACAACACGTGTGCTCTCTATTAATGAGAACATGCTTTATCCAAATCTAGGTAGTATGGGCAGGTGAAATGTTTAACTAACGTCTCTGCACACATGATGCGGCCATCAGCTGTGTCTTCCCAGATAAAAATAGGGAGGAAATACTCTTTCCTTGCTAGACAGGCCTGAGGGACTTCATTGAAACCTTTCTGAATTACAAGTTTTTCCTTACATCTGAATCTCCCGCAGAGACATTTGTCTTGCGCAACTCCTCCATTTTGACACCCTTGCATTCGGGACTGGGCATGTGTCTGTTTAGAATTAGGCACAAAAGCTTCTTTTTGAAGCACACTTTCACTTCATTTTTCTAATGTTCTCTTTCAGAATTTCCAAAGCCTCAGGCTGCTCAGCCATTTTTAATCCACATGAATAAGGCATCACACAAGTATGCCTGCACACACACACACACACACACACACACACACACACATCCCTAGACTGTCTGCCCATATTAAACTTCTGCATGAATTTTGAAAGAACTTGAGGCCTACCCATAGAGTAGTCTTTGAGTATGTAAAATATGGATTTCTCTTCAGGGAACAGTCCTACAAAAACACCACAGAGAAAATAATTCCACAAGAAATTTCATCTAATTTTGTCTCTGTGTTGTCCACTGAGGCTTTTGTTATGCAGAATACATTTTCCTGTAACCTTTTCTCGGGATCCAAATTTCATTTTCTTAACATGAAAAATTAATTCTTTGAACTCAATAAAATATGATTATATTATGAAGAACATTTCTGTTCTTGAATCCTGTGCATTAAAAACATTGCCAAACACTCACATATATTGAACATGACAGCAACCATTTAAAGCCATTAAAGTGTGACCCAAATATTAAAAACTTAATCACTGCTGTTTGCAAGCTTGTAGCTGCAATTACTATAGTCCTTTTTATGAAAGGATCAAAGGCAAGTCATGGTGTGGAATAATAATAATTTGTGCCTTCACGTATTAAAACCCCACCCTCAAATATTTCTCTAAATGTTTATGGGGAAGACCCATTCTAAGAAGGGGATCAATGAAGTTGATGGAAGCTTTAAACATCTATTATAATGATGACAACGTTCTTCAGTAACCATCCTCAAATCAAATCTAAGATGTAGTATGAAGTGTAGGTGGGTTCCATGACGCAAGTCACAGGGATAACAGCAAGAACCTTTATTGAACCAACAGAACTTGACCACAGGGGCAAAGCATCTGCTTATATACATTTCTGAAGGCCTGGGCCACCATCACTCCCAATGTGATTGGCTGTCTAAACTTCCAAGCTGTGAATCATAACTCAGAGTTGAAGAGCCAATAACTGAGGTCCAAATCCTGAAATATTCTGTGATTGGATATCATGTATCGAATCAGAACAGAGGAGCTCAGAATCCTTAGTCCAGACTCAAGCTCAGGGAAACACAGACCACTGAATACATAACACAGTAGACACTCTGTTTTGGCTACAGCTTGTTTTATTGACAGTAATGGCATTTTTTAGTTTAGATTTCTTTATTTTATATCGCTTACTAAATTCCTTTTCATTTCTACTACCTCTAGCTGGCATGAATGTGAGGTTTAGCAGGATGCACTCTAAGCTTTGATGGTCCTTGTCACTGACACCCCCAGTACCAGGACAAGTGCATTTCACCAGACTTACACCTGAAGCTGTCCCAAACAGCTCTTTTCAGGCTTTTCAGTTTCCCTCAGGGTTTAACAGTCTCTGTTAATCAACACCAAATATAGGCCATCCGCACTTAGTGAACATCTTTACTTTGTTTGGATGCTCAAATCTTCCACAAGTGAGGAAGAGCAGGGATGAGGACACCAGATCCATCTTGGGTCTGATCTTACTATGTTCTTAGTCCTTTGGGGGAAAGCCATGACATATAAACTGGTTGAAAATGGCTTAATTTTGCAAATTGGGCTTATGCTGCCTAAGCAAAAGCTAACTTTATTGCTAGTGGTTTTAAAGGCAGGAAATACCACTTCCACCTGAGTAAACATTATTTAGGTGCCTACTTGCATATTATTTCCTGTAACTCATCTGTCCCCCCCGTCCCCCCAAAATATTTGCAACAAGTTAAAAATTTCATTTTTCTCTTCCCACAACTATTCTGCCACACTGTCAACTAAGCACTCTGAAAATCCCTGAAAGTAGGTCTCTGTTCATTTATCAATACAAAAGCAGAACAGAGAAGAAGAAATAATTTGTTCACATTTAGAGTATTGATTGCTTCCAAGTAGACACAAATAGAATTATGTAATTTTCCTATTCACATTCAGACCGTTTTTGGCACTTATGGAGCCTGTGGTTTGATTTTTGGTCTGGGTTCAAGACTTACGATTCAGATAAGCTCCATGATTATCATTTTGAAGGTCCCCATAGGATCTTCACCACCCCAAGAGGATCTCTGAAGCGGACAGTTACCTCTTCTTCAGCAGCATCTGTAGGACCAGGGAACTTGAAATCTTTGGCCTAATTTTATGCAGCACCAAGTTCATGAAGTTCACAGAGATGGGTTGGCATACAAAGATAACTACTGAATCTTGCAAGTGCCACCCATTTTTGGCTCTAGATCTACATGCTCTCAGTTGTGGCTGTGTCAGTGATTGGCTGTGGCTCCCATTTTCTAAAAGTCAGTGGCCCATAGACAAGTTTGACTTGACTAAATCATCCAGGGGTCCTTTACCTTTACCTGACAGTGGCACAGGAGCTAAATTCCTGAATTGCTGGCATACAGGGAATCCCCTACTTGTCAATGGTTTCTGAGCACTGGTGTTTGGTTTTTTTAACCGTGTGTGTGTGTAACCACAGATTAAGGGAAATGAATAACTACTGTAGTTATTTATATCAATTATTTAAACATAATTATATTTCATATCAAAAAATGTTGAGATATGTTCTTTAATAGATGCATGCAACCAGCTTTCCAGTAAGCCTCTCCCCAATCAGTTTCCGACTTATCCTTTCACCCTCTTTTAAAATCTTAATCTTGATGTTAGCAATGTGATTATTTCAGCAGTGCTGGAAGAACTGTATCTGGTACTTGCAACACATTTATAGAACAAATCTTTTCACCCCAAGGCTGTGTGCACATGGAGTTCTGTGTGCATGCCATGAACACCTGGATCGTAGCAATAGTCTTCAGAGTTTTTAAATCTTCTAATGTACTTAGCCAAAAAAAGAGACAAAAATACCGCAGAGTGGCAAGTTCTCTTGTAAATCTCTATCTAGTCATGATGCCCATAAAATATAGATGAAAGTGACAATTGTGATTAACATAATTCGGAGATAGATAGCTTTACTCTGGGAATTGGCTATGGAGAGCTTCAGAGTGTTGCTTGTATGAAGTGTCGTTTAGAGGAGACACTCCAGAAGCAACTTCCATAACATTATTTGTTAACATCAATTGGCTACATACCCAGAAAACAACAGTTGTTAATTAATATAATCAAAGCAATTACTAATTTGAAGGAGGGGGATACAATTATCTTGGAAGTGAATTCGGGAGGGGGCAGGCATTCTATCAAGTGCTAGCCTTGCATTGTTGTTGTTGTTGTTTAGTCATTTACTTGTGTCTGACTCTTCGTGACTCCATGGACCAGAGCACTCCAGGCACTCCTGTCTTCCACTTCCTCCCGCAGTTCGGTCAAACTCATGCTGGTAGCTTCGACAACACTGCCCAACCATCTCGTCCTCGGTCGTCCCCTTCTCCTTGTGCCCTCCATCTTTCCCAACATCAGGGTCTTTTCCAGGGAGTCTTCTCTTCTCATGAGGTAGCCAAAGTATTGGAGCCTCAGCTTCAGGATCTGTCCTTCCAGTGAGCACTCAGGGCTGATTTCCTTAAGAATGGATAGGTTTGATCTTCTTGCAGTCCATGGGACTCTCAAGAGTCTCCTCCAGCACCATAATTCAAAAGCATCAATTCTTCGGCGATCAGCCTTCTTTATGGTCCAGCTCTCACTTCCATACATCACTACTGGGAAAACCATAGCTTTTACTATACGGACCTTTGTTGGCAAGGTGATGTCTCTGCTTTTTAAGATGCTGTCTAGGTTACTGAATTCGCCCATTCCTGTCCATTTTAGTTCACTGATGCCCAGGATGTCAATATTTATTCTTGCCATCTCATTTTTGACCACATCCAACTTACCCAGGTTCATGGTTCTTACATTCCAGGTTCCTATGCAATATTTTTCTTTACAGCATTGGACTTTCCTTTCGCTTCCAGGCATATCTGCAACTGAGCAATCTTTCGGCTTTGGCCCAGCTGCTTCATCAGCCTTGAATCTACTTGTACTTGTCCTCCGCTCTTCCTCAGTAGCATGTTGGACACCTTCCAACCTGAGGGGCTCATCTTCCAGCGTCATGACTTTTATATGGAGGTGGGCGGTTGGAGGATGGATGGTGGCTAACAGATTGAGGTTGAATCCTGACAAGACAGAAGTACTGTTTCTGGGGGACAGGAGGCGGGCAGGTGTGGAGGATTCCCTGGTCCTGAATGGGGTAACTGTGCCCCTGAAGGACCAGGTGCACAGCCTGGGAGTCATTTTGGACTCACAGCTGTCCATGGAGGCACAGGTCAAATCTGTGTCCAGGGCAGCTGTTTACCAGCTCCATCTGGTACGTAGGCTGAGACCCTATCTGCCTGCGGACTGTCTTGCCAGAGTGGTGCATGCTCTGGTTATCTCCCACTTGGACTACTGCAATGCACTCTACGTGGGGCTACCTTTGAAGGTGACTCAGAAACTACAACTAATCCAGAATGCGGCAGCTAGACTGGTGACTGGGAGCGGCCGCCGAGACCATATAACACCGGTCTTGAAAGACCTACATTGGCTCCCAGTATGTTTCCGAGCACAATTCAAAGTGTTGGTGCTGACCTTTAAAGCCCTAAACGGCCTTGGTCCAGTATACCTGAAGGAGCGTCTCCTAGCGCCGAGCGTCTCCTAGCGCCGAGGGCCTTCTGGTGGTTCCCTCATTGCGAGAAGCAAAGCTACAGGGAACCAGGCAGAGGGCCTTCTCGGTAGTGGCGCCCACCCTGTGGAACGCCCTTCCAGCAGATGTCAAAGCGATAAACAACTACCTGACATTCAGAAGACATCTTAAGGCAGCCCTGTTCAGGGAAGTTTTTAACGTGTGATATTTTACTGTATTTTGGGCTTTTATAGAAGCCGCCCAGAGTGGCTGGGGGGCCCAGCCAGATGGGCGGGGTATAAATAATAAATTATTATTATTATTATTATTATTATTAGCCTGTTGTCTTTGTCCATGGAGTTTTCTTGGCAGGGATACTGGAGTGGCTTGCCAGTTTCTGCTCCAGGTGGATCATGTTTGGTCAAAACTCTCCACTAAGTCTTGCATTAGTTTGCATTAAAGGGGAGTTGGTAGGCCTGAGTGTTGAGATTGACTTTGGAAGATGATATCAGCAGAGCAAGTTGAGCCTTCAGCAGTGCATTGTTGGTGGGAGGGGAATAGTTCCAGCTAATATATTCAAGGGAAAACTACATGCTATGCTACTGAATACAGAGGTGCTGTGCCACCTAGTTCTACTCCCAGTATTGGAAGCTTGCACCTCAGTCCACCTGATGTCCATATTTTTAGCACACACAAAGGGTCACCAATGCATGAGCAATACATGATTCTGTAGGGGTCCCAATTATCTGGAGCAGGGCTGATGGTACAGGGCTCCTGAGTCCCCACACATAGTTATTACACCCTGTTGGGAGCCCTACTAGCACAGAGCACCTACAGGTGAGTAGCTGCTCACAAACAGAAACACCTCTCAAGTTGTCCGTACTCAGTGGTTGGATGTCAGGGGAAAGGAGCACATGTAGAGGAGCATCTGAATACAGCAACAGTGAATACCGTTATCTAAATCACACCCTTTGGTCCTTAAACGGTCATGACAGCTCATTATGCAATCTGATATCTATCTTGGCTTCTCTTCTGACTACCAAAAACATTTTGCAAAATCAGTTTTAGCCCTTCTGTACTTCCAAGCACTGGTGTTTTCAGGAGGCTCTGGTGCACAATACAGTCTGCTGTTCTCAGTGTCGCCATTCCTTTAAATTGTGAAGTAGTCCACATAAAATGTAATTGCTGGATTTCTTTCAAGCAATCTTTCCATTTCTGTGTCTTGGCTCTGGAAAAACATTTGCAGTGCTGAAACTCAAATCTGTGCCTATTGTTCTAGTCATACGATTCATTGTCTGAGCCCCATTCTTTCCTCTCAATACAGAAAGAGATAGAAGCAGAGTGGGGGTTGGGATGAACCTCCCAGAGATTATTCAAGCAGTCATTTCAAGACATTTATCTCCAGATTCACTTTTTCCAAGGCTATATAGAAAAAGGAGTTCAATTAGCGTCTGTTACAAGCCTGTATTTAACCTAATGGGCTTTTATTTAAAAGAGACTGTAATTTCAATTTCCATTTGGAAAATGAATTGAGCAATGTTGTTTTATGTACATCTGTCCCGGCAGGGGTTATTTCGTATCTGAAAACCAACAAACACTTTCCTCCTTAGCATATGGTATGTTATTTAATAACAGAAGAAGAGAACGATGCAACAGTCCTCAAGGACAAAAAAACTGCTGAAAATGGCTCTGTGCGCTCATGACTTTTTTGGAAAGGGCTGCAGGAACTTCAGCTCAATCCTATATAATGTCTGCCAAAATATCAACATATATACCTAAATAGATATATTATCATTTCGTGGACAGACGGAGTCCCCAGATTCCGTCATGTGGAATAACGACTCAAGAGAACGTGCTATGGGATTAAATTGGCCACAACTTTATTAAATTTCAAATGTGGGTAGACCTTGGCTCAGGCATTGGGCGTTCTCCCTCCCCAGTCCCCAACCGGGGACCTAGGGAGCTTCAGGGTTATCCAGTGTGTGTGTGGGGGGGATGGGCCGGCTCTGGAGAACATATGTTCAAGCAGAGATAGCCGCCCCCGTTACGCCGCCGCTGCAGGGGAGAGCAATGATGACCTTTCGGCGTACGGTCAAAGCCTCCCTTCAGAAACCCCTTTAAAAGGGAACCCTGGTATCGCCACCGCAAAGAGGAAGATGGACTAAAGGATTCCGCCCAAGGCCTGATACCGCCAAAGTTGTGACGTTTTGCTACGGGAAAGGCGAAACCTGCCAATGCAGGGAAATTCCTTTCCGGCCCTTTAACAGCGACCTTATCGTAGCAGCGCCCGCATACCTATGAAGAAAAGTTAACCTGCAAAACCTATGAAGAAAAGTTAACCTGCAAAGGAAGACATTAACTGAGGGTGGGTAGGGTGGGAGAAGCTCTGGAGCCAAGTGAGAATTCCAAGGTAAGATCCTCCCTCCTTTGTGTGGGCAGGTAATCCCTCCCCCTACCTGGCCTGGTCTCCTTGGCAACACTTCCCCCAGGTGGGATTGGACAACTGACTGAGGTAGGCAGGGACCTCCAGGTATCCCACCTGAGGGAAGGCAAAGCCAAGCCTATGCTGTTGGATCTAGGGGCTGCACGCGTCCACGCAAAGGGCGCCCCCCGTATTAAGCGGGGAACGGTCATTACCATTACTATTGTTATTTATTCAATTTCTATGCCCCTTTTTTCCTGAAGATCCTAGGGCAGTGTACAACATTAAAAACATAAATTGCATAGTATAATAAATAAATAATGAGAAAAGAATCACATTTAAAAATCATAACAGTGGTCCCTCCAAACAGCAGCTTCAGGTAAATAAATGTTTGGCAAGTGGGTGGCAGAGAAGAAAGAGTTACACTGAGGTTTTGGGGGCAGCTGATATTTGTATTCCCCCAAGAGAGGCTTAACCCCCAAAACAAACCACAGTAAGAAGATTCACTGTTGCATTATCAGTTGGGCCATAGTGGCTTGGGATCACATCCAAAAACCTTCATAATTCCATTGCTATTGTAGTCACACACAAGTATTAAGTGATACTTCCAGGATGAAAGAAAAAAAAGCTTGCCACAGTATCAAGATTCTCTCATCTTCTTGATCACAGTGTAAAATCAGCCACTCCAAATAAAAAGCAAACAAAGCAAAGCAGCTTCTTTTTGTAATAAATGAAACCATTATCTGTTTCTGGTGGTTTTTTATCTTTCTTTTTTAAAATAAAAGTCAATAGCTTTCATTTACTCTAGATGAATATATAATACAGCCTGAAATGGGAATTTCCTCCTATCATTTTCTGCCACTTTATATATCTAGCAATATTAGTCACACCGAAATGTACATCTGCGCACTGGTCACAAATTAAAGGATTTATCAACTTGAACACCAGTTTCAGTAGTTATGATGAACTATTGATTTTGAGCTTCCATATCATTCGACGAAAAGCAAGGACATTGTGTTCGTATTATAAGAAATAAACAGTTATATCTATGATCATTGTTGGGGGCCAAAGAGCTACTTTAGTGCAGTCCAGACTTTCCAGTATGCACTCAATGGCTATTCCATTGCTTGCACCACACCATACCTTGAACTTCTTTTGAAACTCCCTGTTTTTCCTGTTTCATTGTCTGCTTTGGCAGGTGCCATTCAGGAGTGCAAGTCTAAAACTCTGCAATATGCAGAGCTAGCTGAGCAATTGCTGGCATCCATCTGTCTCAGAAAACAGTAGAGGAGTGCACCTCTGGGGCTGAAGTCAAACTGTTGAAAGGTAACACAGCATGCTTTGACTGTGGAGACCGATACAGGAGAGACATGTTTCAATGCAGCTGGGGAAGATGAAGGCATTTGGTTGTGCTGTTGCAGGTAGCGCATAACTGCTTCCACCTGTGTTGTTTTTGCTGTGTTTACAGCACCAAACTGGGCTTGGAGAGTGGTTCCTCCAACCCTCTCTATCACCATCACTGTGCTCTGAAGCTTGGCACTCCTTGATCACTCAGGGTTTGACATCACACAGGGAGCTTCTACACACACGGAGCAAACTCCTGCGTGTTATGACAAATAGAATGATGGTGGGGGCAGAAGGAGCTGTATGGCTTTGGGGTGGAGTTAAAATAAATGCAGGCCCTGTGACCACACTTCCATGCTTACACTTCATGTGAGTAGCATCTGAAGAAAGCTTATGTAGAACAGGTTTGTGTGATTTGGTAACAATGTAGAACAACCACTCCTTCTTAAACTATTTGGTGTTGTTGCACCAACAGTGCACTTTTCCTCAAATGTGTTGACTATTAATGACCCACACATTGCTTTTGAACTGTGAGCTGTGAATTTTGAAGCATGAACTGCAACCAGATCCTACATAGCCTAGTCATGCCCATCCTCAAGGAGATCATGGCAACAAGTATGAATCTTAACCATTTTATCATCAAAATAATCCAGTCAGGTAATTTAGTATGAGTGAGTTTCATGTCCAAATGCAGATACCAGGATCAAAGTCTTTTTGGTCCATACTTACCACTATGCCACACTCGCTCCCTACCTTAGTTTTTAGTTCCCCTTTAATATGGCTCCTGAAAGGCATATTTAATTCTGGTACAATTCTTGATCACCTGTTGATCTTAAAAAAAGTAAATTTTACCTTCCTTAGCATCTGCATTGCCGGATCTTTTGGGGGGTCCTTGGCTGATGGCTTCCTAAGCTTTCTTCCGGTAAGAAATGGAGAACAATTTGCTCTTTAGCTTTGAGAATATATTACTGTAAACCTATTTATTTGATTTATTGGATTTCGTTTATGAATTTCTTCCCATAAAATATCTTGAAGTGATTTCACAGTAAAAACAATTCCATATGTGAAAAGAATTTCAAATCCAAAACACATAGTGACTGTTATAATTAAATATCTTGTTGAAAAAGGAAGGTCTTCCATAGGTGCTGAAATGGCAACAGAGACAGCACCTGTCTGATATGTAACAGGAAGGAGTTTCAAAGTAGCACCACACCAAAGGCCCGATTCCTATATTGCATAGAATGGACTCTTGTTGAGATTGTATCTGCAGGAGACCCCCTCTTGCAGTGGTGTGATCAGTTAGGTATATAATGGATGAGGCAATATTTTAGGAATTCTGGTCACAAGCTGAATGTAGGCATTCAGAAACAAGGTTCAGTTCTTAAAATGTAATATGCATTACAATCCTGAAAAGAATGGCTGGCGTGTAGTAGGCACTATGCGGCTTCCATCTAGGAATCAGAAATCACCATCAGCACAGAGCAAGAAGCACTTCATCGCTATGAATTTCGCTATGCTGAGCTCTGAACAGCTGTGTGCCAGATTGAGGCCCAAAAGTGTAGTAGGCTGTGTTGCAGACTAAAAGTCTTAACTAGCCAAAGAGGAATCTCACAAAACAAAATACTCGCTAGAAGAACCCAAGATTATTTGACATCCAAGCATACATGAGCAACAGCCTCATTTTGACATCTCCATTGTGGTCAATCCTTAACTGACAAATAAAAGACACTAAACAAATAGGACCTGCAATGAAATGCTGGAAGGTGAAAAGTTGCTGTGTCCCATTCCATTCTTCTCTTCCCCCAGTTTTTCATTTCCATACCTCAGCATAACATTTAGTGAGCTTCATGTGGTCATTGAGCATGTTCAGTCCGCACTGGGCTGTTAGGGGGATTCCCCTCCCTTTGGGTTTCTTTCTAAAGATTGTTGCAGGTTCTGCAAACCTTGGGATTTTCCTTGATATACAGGGCCTGCCCTACCATTAGGTAGAATGAGGTAGCTGCCCCTAGCAGCAGATTTTGGGTACCATGTGAAAGCGCAGCAAATTATTATTTTAATTATCATTGTTACATTTTTTTTACTGGAAGGAAAGGAGGATAATGCTTGTGAGGTTTTCTGTCTCAGATGTAAAATGAACCAGGCTTGAGTACTCTGCACCTTGATTTAGTGTGGGGAAACCATTTGCTTCAGGCCGCTACATGTCTTGGGCCAGCGCTGCTGATTCCTCCCTCTCTTTAATGTGGGTCATACCTTTCTGAATACATAAGCAGTGGCACTAACATTCTGAACTTTGGAATTGGAGAGGATGATGATAGACAATAGAATATTGGCAGGTGAATAGCAGAGGTGTAGGCCAGAACACATTAAGCAACAACTTTCTAGACTTCATGAACAAATAGCAAGTTATTCCCAGCAGTGAGCACTATTTGCCACAAAAGAACAAACTATAGGCTTATTGCTGGATACAGAGAAGTCAGATAAAATAAAATATTTATGTGGATCTCTCTGTTAGGGACCTCAATGGAACAAATCAATGCGATCATTCAGTGCTGCACCGGAAATGTGGAATTTTGGTTTCCTCCTATGGAATAAAGTCATTGGGTAATTTAATCAATCTAGAATATATCTTTTCCCATACCATTGTGTAAGGCCTGTGCATGTTAAATGTATTTAAAATACACACACAAGGAAAAAATTCAATTCCAAGAGAGGATAGGGCCATTCCCAATCTCTTCTATTCCCTTTCCACTTTTCACAAGGAATTAAAATTTAATGCAGGCAGCTATTACCCTGAATAACGTTTCTACAACCCATCTCTCCACATCATACTCTAAAATGCATACTAAATCTGGCCTCTTTAAACATCGGGTGGCAATGGGGAACTCTCCCCCGCCCGCTGCCCCCGCAAAACAGTCTTAAAGTTCCCATATAAATTCGTGAGCTATCGTATGGTCACAGGGAGACATTCCGCTTTAATTTAGGACACACAACTTACTGACTTGTAATTAAAGGACACCGAGGGAAAACAGGGGGGAGAACTGCAGCCTACAGTAATGGAAAACAGACAGTAAAGCTTATTTACAGAAGTGGCTTGGCAGATGGGGCAGAGCCACTGCCTTAGCTTCACAGGAGGTGGGTTCCTGTTGCTTAATGAGAGGGATGAAGTAGTAGGAAGGTCAATGTACTACAAACCTAGCAGCAGGACCACCACATTGACTCTGCCAATTCATTTGCTCTGTATCACTACCTTGCCCCTCTCTCATCTGGTAAGCAACCACAACCTGCCTGCTTGGAAGCTTCCACAGCAGTTCTTCCCCACCCACCAAGCTGCTTCTCCTTATTTGGTGTAGCAGGGGAAGGATGAAGGTGGTGGCATCCTCTGCAAAGGGTGAGGACCAAAGCAATAGTCAAGTATGAGGTTGGCATTTGGGTCATGGCTGGCCATGAGAGATGGCTGTGGAAGAGATGTAAAGTGTCTCATTACACATACCAATGAGTATTAAGGGCACAGGGTTGCCAAATCTTGTGTAACAGTGCACACATTCATGTGAACATGAATGCACTCAGTTATGGGGGGGGACTTGCCTGGAGTAATTTACAAGAATTTGGAAAGGGGCTTCCATGAAGTTCCAAGCTGGACATGAATGTTAATACACAACAAAGGACAAGAGTATGAGTTTTCATGGGTTATCCTGAGTCATACAGGTTAACATTCCTGCTATGGTATTAAACATTATGTCACATGTGATTCTCCATCAGTGTGGCGATCACACAGGGTCCCTGGATGTTTCACCATCTATTGATCCCTGTGCCACCACTTTATTTCTCGCTGCCACCACCCAGGCCCTACCTGGGACAATACTGAGTCTAGTCAGGGTTAAATTGAAACATAAACTTTTGTTTATTTATTGCAGTTTAACAAGCGTGTGGTTTCATAAAAAGTACCAGTCAATTACATTCATGGGGTGCCTATCCAGACCTATAACTTTCGCTACCTGCTCTCACTCACTAAACCACCTCTCAGATATTTACTTGTCTGCCTAGCCCCTAACTGTTCCTGACTCAGCCTATTTCGCTACACTAGCTCAACCTACCCACACTCTATCCCAATTCACTCCCACTCCAACCAACCACCCAACTCCTCAGGAACACCACCCTTTGCCCCTCCCAGAGCTGGTTTTATAGTCCCTCTGACTCCACCCCCTGGGTTCTGATAGGGCAACCTGTTTAACTATTTCATCTCCAGCACTCTCATATGGTAACATCACAATCAGTCGTATTCTAGATCAATGAGGTGATTCTGACCTCATTTGTAAGAACTAACTACTGGTGTTGTCTTAAATAGGCATGGTGCTGAATTTGATTATGCAGATTTGATTATGCTTACACAACCAATTCCTGTTTGTGGCTGGCACTGATTGGAATCAGAGATGGCTTCGCCATAAGAAGAGGCATTTTATCTCTGTGTTGCCACAATAGCGCCTGCACTGACTGCTCAGAAAGTAGCCAAATCATACATATCGTCTCAGGACGTGTACAGAATTCCCAATGAACCAAGCTGCTTTGTAACAACACCTAAAAAGTGAATTGGGGGATGTAACGAATACACTTGCAAATGTTTGTATAGCATACAGCTAGCCAGACCCACTCATCATGGAGTCTCAACTGACTGCAGCAGGGATTACAAAGCCTTTGGGGCCTGTGGGCACATTTGCAAACTATAGAGATTGTTGTGAGCACCAAACACACCACAACCTATTGTATTTGCTACAACAGAATGCATAATTCAAGCTTAATTCCAGCAGGGTAGAGAAGACCCAGTGAGCCCTAGGAAAGGCTTCTGTCGGTGCCCTTGTGCCCATGAGTGCCATGTTGGTGAATCCTGGGCCACAACTACCTAATAATTATACACTCACTGGCAAAACTGGCTTTGCCTACGAGTGCTTTGTGAATTGCTGTTGGATTGTGATTGGAGTTGCTTTAGCTGCCACCATGAGAATGCCTGCCTGTCCACATGCTATTTAAGTATTTGGCTTGCATTAAGGGCTCTTTGATCCAGCAGGGGCGCTTCAAATGGAAGTGGGGGGAGGCCAAGCTGTCCCTGTGGAGAAGATTCAAAAGGATGCTGTGGGCTGCAGGGGAAAGTAGTAATCAGAGAAAATCATTCTCTCTCCCTGCTCTATTTCTTCATTCATGAAAGCCTCCACAGGATCAATGAATGGAAGGACACCATTGAATACAACTCCTTGCTTTTAGGCTTCACGTTACATGTGCTGGAATTTTGAAAACAACCCCCTGGTGTATAGTTAACTCAACGTAAAAAATGCTATTAACATCATATATATGAGATGCAAATAAATGCCGAACATAAAATGTATGGCAAATTACAGTTTCAACATTTTAATGCCAGTGCTAATTGGTATTTAATGTGAGGAATAATAATGTTGCAATAATAACCTTACAATAGTATTTTCTTTTTCATTATACTGCGTATGATTTTTTTAAAGGAGAAAAAGAGTCACATTTCACAACAGGAAGTTATTTTATAGGTTTTTCAAAGAAAACCCTATTAAAAGACTGACTTCCTACAGGAAATGATGCAGTTGATTGTTTCAGTGGATCTTGCAGGCAAAAAGAAAAGACACCATCTTATCAGTAGATCACCTCCTATCTCTTCCATTTTTGGAACTCTGAACTATTACATCTGTGATTCCTTTTTAGATTTTTTCCCCCATTCATGCATTTTAAAATACATTTTGGCAATGTTTTCTCCTGATTTAAAATCAAATGGAGATCTCAAAACTCAGGGCCACATTGAATGGATGACTTACACATGCAACTTAACATGACAATGCTTGTGTTTCAATGGCCCTCTGCCCTTGAAAACAGCAAACCATGTTTTAAAACCAAGTATTTAAAACATGTGGTGTGATTCAGCCCAAGTTAAGCATATACACATTCAGTGGGATATATTTAAGCATGTGAAGATTCACTCTCTTTCATATGTGCTTAAATGTGATTGGACAGAGACCCACAGTTTGTCTGTTCGTGAGGTGGAGGAAGGATGAGAGGTGCTGGAGCTTATGAAATGCACTGCCAAGTCTCATAATCCTGAAGATTTGCTGTGGTTTCAGTGCCTCCAATGTGCTGAGGACTCCCACCTTCCCTGAAAGTGAGACAACTCCATGCAAACTTCCCTTTGGGTGTACATGTTTAATATGTAAGGCTCATATTTAATAAACTATGCACTTATTATTTTGCCCTTTTGAGACAGCTGATGTTAATGTTTAGCAAAAACAGTGCACATAAATCTATGATGCCCTTGAATCATTCAGAAGCATTGTCAGTTGTGCTTCATTAACCTACCACATTAATTATGTTCCTATTTAGAAATGCTTGTACACCTTTTGCAGCAGCTTTTGTAACAGCTGCATGAGAAATCAGTTTATTTGTCCTTGAGGAGTTAAAAATACATTCCTACCTAGACATTAGTAGTTCACAGTGGTAAGCTGTGTAAACAATGAATCTTCTTTTAAACAAAATGTTGTTTAAATGCAATGATGTCTTCAATTTGTTTCACTTTATCAACAGAATTGCAAAGCTCATGAAGAATGCATTTTGGCAGGGGAGCATTTTTTAAAAATGATATGACAAATGGAATGTACACTGTTTCTCCTTCATGATTAAATTAAGACTGCAATCCTAACTGTACCAAGACCAGTTTCCTTGGAAGCCACTGATCATGCCAATTGTGAGCGGCTGATGAGCCAAGGTTGTCCTGTGATGACCAACACCTTTATTTATTTCTAATATTGTATACCCTGTCCTTTAGTGGCTAATTGGCATTACTAGGGCAGCCTACCAAAGAATTTTATTTATATATATATATGGGACGCAGGTGGCACTGTGGATTAAACCACAGAGCCTAGGACTTGCTGATCAGAAGGTCGGCAGTTCGAATCCCCATGACAGGGTGAGCTCCCATTGCTCTGTCCCTGCTCCTGCCAACCTAGCAGTTTGAAAGCACGTCATGTGCAAGTAGATAAATAGGTACCGCTCCAGCGGGAAGGTAAAAGGCATTTCCGTGTGCTGCTCTGGTTCGCCAGAAGTGGCTTAGTCACCTGACCCGGCCACCTGACCCGGAAGCTGTACGCCGGCTCCCTCGGCCTATAGAGCGAGATGAGCACGCAACCCTAGAGTCAGGCACGACTGGACCTAATGGTCAGGGTTCCCTTTACCTTTATATATATATTGCAGGACAAATAGACTAAAATTACACAACACAGAATGAAAACTTTTGTCAATAAAAACTCGCAGCAACTTAAAAGAGTTAGCAAATCCAAGGACCATACAAAGGTCTTAGCCTGGCCCAAATATTAGAGGAAACTTGGCAAGGGGAGGGCATTCCAGAGAAGGGGCACGGCCACTGAAAAGGAAATCTCCATCATGGTTTAGAGCCATCTCAGCAGGTGGATGGATTGATATAGGAGAAGACAGTTCAGAAAATACTCTAGTTGTGGAGGATTTCTAACGTAAACACCAACACTTTGAATTGGGCCAAAGGTGAAGTAGTTTAAAAACAGGTGTGATGTGAATTCACTTCTTGTTCCATATTAGCAGTTTAGCTAGCAGTGTAGCTGAGTTCTGAACTAGCTGGAGGTTTCTGATTGTCTTCAAAGGCAGCCCCACGCAGAGTGCATTGCAGTCATCTAACCTGGAAGTTACCAGAAGATGGATAACTGCCATGTTGTAGTCCTGGGGAGGAACTAACAGAGCATGGTTGGGCAAGGCAGGTCGGTCAGCACCAAGGAGAGCTCCTGTTAAGCAAAGCCCCTTCCGACTTCGCCTACCTCGTAGCAAATCATCACAACTCCTTTGGTTTTGGTGGTTAGGCATTGGTAGGGGTATTGTTATGTAGATGTGTTGGGGGGGGAGTGCCATCACCTCCCCCAAATATTGAAGGGTAGTTCGGTAAAGGATTCCGGGGGGCGTGGCCTCGTCCGAAGCCTATGGAGGCCAGGGCCTAAAGCGCGCCCCCGAGCGGTGACCCCGGGGGAGTCCCTAGTTGATGGGCTCCTCTGCTGGTGTTAACCCTTCCCGGTCTTCAAGCAAACAGGTTGAAGCCGGATAGTCGGATAGGACCAATGCCTAAGCCAATGCCGCTCTTTACCTGTAACCAATAAAGTTGTGGCCAATTTTAGCCCATTAACCTAAAATAATGGTGTCATGTGTCTTTATTTCTACTGGTGGCATGCGGGAACTTGCCATGCAACTTCCTCCACAGTTCAAAGGTAGAGTCAACTTTTTATTTGCAAAAACACGATATTTGGATGAACAGAGCAGCTCATTCCTCATGGTCTTCCTCCATGAAAATCAGTTACCAAGACTGAAAGTCCCCACCTCCTCAGGGCTTTTTCAAAGTATCAGATACTGGGCCAGCATGCGGCCAACCTCTTCTTCACACTTTTCATGCTTCTTGTGGTTCTGGGAGACAACAGGGGAGGAAAGCTTGTCACAACAGGAGGGGGAGACACCTCTCTGCCCGACTCATCTCTGCCTCTTGACTTCCTTCCCGCTTCAGCTTCTGCCTCTGATTCTACACTGCTCTCTGCTACAGACTCTCCCAGCTTATTAAGTCCTGTTACCTCTTCAGCTTCCAACACCTCCTCTTCCCACTCTTCTCCCTCTTTTTCCTCTGACCACTCATTGTTGTCCCACCACTACTTCCTGAGCTCTGAGCCTACTTCCCTTGATGGTTCCTCAGCTGGTTCCTCCTTCCATTCTACTGCATCCAACCAGTCCATGACATCTTCTGACAACATCTGGGACCAGACTGGAGGTCTTAAAGTCCTCTGGCCACTATATCATCTGTCCAGGAGCTCTGGCTGAGCATACTTGCTGTATTGGTGCACTACCTGGTCTGTGCAGCATGAGACCCTTGGAGACAAATACGCTGACACTTTGGTAGATTAGGGGCTGCAGATTCTGATCCAAGCTCAAGGGTCTCTGTATCTTCATCCTGAAAGTCACCGGCATCTTTTGCTTGGTGGTGGAAGGTCCCTGGTTCACTGATGGTGCTCAGGCCTATTGGTCCCTTAGCCTCTTATTCTGTGTCCAGATCATCCTCTGGGGTAATGCCAATAAACTAGGAGTAGGCTATCTCTACCCAGGAACATTTACATTTTGTATATCAGCTTTAAAGTACTCTCCATGTATTCACTCTTAGTTGGATAATTAAGGGTCATCTTCACCACTGTTTAAATTAAATAGCCTCTGTGGTTACTGTAGAAAAAAATACAATCTTTCAGTGACATTTGATAATCCATCTTTCCCATTGCCACATGCTTACGCATACTTTGGCATAATTTCTATCTTCCTGCACACCACAGGCTAAATTATTACTTTGCTTCCCCCCACAAATTATGCACAATGCTTGTTCTTTTCAGAGCCAGTCATATGTAAAATTGATTTTTCACCGTCCATGATTGACATATGTAAAATAATGTATTCTTTTCTTCAAACAGGTCAATGTGGCTGCATAAAAGCTATGATTTATTTAAAATGTATGTACTTTGGTGTTATTGTACTGCTAAAATTGCATTGACAGTCAAATTATATGTAAGCACTGCTTCAGTCCATCATTCCTTGGTTACCGTAGATTTGCTGATGCGGCATCAAAACCCCATTTGCAATCGTATTTCCCACTTTTTAATTACTCAAGGAGATGAGAGCACAGTGATTCATTTGATATTAACTGAGCTCTCCTAAAAGTATGGTAAGCTCTGCCTACACAATTGAAAATTCATTTGCATTGGGCACTATCTCTATTTCTTTTTAATGCAATATTAATGAAAATAATTGTTTTGCTTTGGGTGTATCTGAAAATTGTGAGTAAAGTTATTCCCCTGCTCCCTCTTCTCCCCAAAATATGAAGAGAATATGAAACTAAGCCCTTCATTTGCCATTAAAACCTCCTTTTAATATTCACAACAGGCAGATAGCCCTTGATGGATTGGGATGAGGTTTCAGAATTGTTGGAGAAAGCTGGCTGTCAGAATGCTAATGAATTCTCATTTGAATGCAGAGTGTTGGGACAGAGACCACAGAACTCGGCACTCTTGGTTCGTGAAAATGGATATGATAGGAGTGATTTATGCCGATTCCTTGTTGAAATGCCTAAAGATCTGCTTTGTAGGATGTGAGAACCCTCTGGAACAGTTTGGGAAGGGTACAAGGGTAATTTGGGGTTGGGTTAATACCACACCTCTTCCATTCCATTTCCGAAACCCCACTCTAGATATAAGTTTCTTTCCCAAACAGAAGGGGCTGTTCTGCAAATGGGAGGATAGCTCTACATGACCCAACCCAGAGCTCAAAGTATTATGTTTGCTGTGCACCAAAGCTCTGCAGCAAAATGTAGAATGGATGGCTGTTGCAGCTAGCATCTCATGGAGTTGCTTTACCATATGTGCAAGAACATTGCTTGATTTCTCACTACTCAATGACATTAAAATTTTGTGACTGGCAGTTGAATATATGAATTTAACCAATCAAAAAGCATTGCAGTTTAGCTGATGTAAGGCTATACCTTGGTTCTGGAACGCCTTGCGACTTGAATGTTTTGGCTCCTGAATGCTGCAAACCTGGAAGTGAGTGTTCTGGTTTGCAAACATTTTTTGGAAGTCAGATGTCTGATGTGAGTTCAGTGGCTTCTGATTGGCTGCACGAAGCTCCTGCAGCCAATCAGAAGTCACGCCTTGGTTTTCAAACGTTTTTGGGAGTCGGACGGACTTCCAGAACGGATTCTGTTCGAGAACCAAGGTACAACTGTATGAGGATTCAATCTGTGTTATTAGCTCACTTCCCAAGCACAGATGAAGTCATCATATGGTAAACATACATGTGTGTAGCAATGGACAAAGTTGTCAATTTTTGTTTCTTTCAGTTTCTCTCTCTCTTTTTAACTAGTTCAGTTCTGTATTTGCTTGAGCCCCATTTTAATTCCTGGATTAAATTCCTAGAATAGCCAGGCTAGCTTCCTGGTGAAGTAATGGCCTTCTAAGCATAGGACATTAAGGTAGCAAAGGAAGGCGTTCTGTGCCACACAGAAAATGTGTGGGTACCCCTCCCTTAACACACTGGTAGTTAGCAAGACAAAGGCCAGCGTGGAGAGTTGAAAAGTTATGTGAACTAGAAGGTGGCAGGCTGTAGGAGGGACAGCTGGGAGACAGAGCCATGCCTGCTTTCTGTTGGAATCCAAGGTTGTGACTATTGGAGAAGCGAGTCCCTCTTGGGTTGTGTTATGTATTAAGTTGCAGTTCTCACTCAGGGCCACCAGTATGTAAATGAAGGATTGAAAACTGTCGCTCCTGGTTGGTTAGCTAGTTGTGAGTTGTTACCGTTTCAAGTTACTTAGCATTGGGCCCTAGCAGCTTGGCTGCCCCTCCAGTGATACCTCGGCGTTCTACCCAGACCCGTATATGTCCAGCCTACCTGAAAGATTACGCAGTATGAAGTACCTGTAATTCTAATCAAATCCGTGGCAAGTGTATATGGTATATGGTTGTAACAATTAAGGATTGGGGGAGCCTAACACCTCATCTAGGTGGGGAGGGGTGTTATGTATTAAGATTAAGTTGTAGTTCTCACTCAGGGCCACCAGTATGTAAATGAAGGATTGAAAACTGTCCCACCTGATTGTTTAGCTAGTTGTGAGTTGTTACTGTTTCAAGTTACTCAGTATTATATAAAGCAGCCAGCTAGGCTGCAGTCAGTCTGATTCCAGGAGCAGTTCTAACTGCTGCAATAAAGAGCTGTGTCCTTCATCCATCTCTTCCACTATTCAACAGGTTGTTAATGCTGTGAACCCCTCCATCATAGGCTCAGGTTGTATATATGTGTAAATAAGCCATATACCTTAAAGACATCACAGTCTCACTGTCCCTCGTTCAGAAAGAAACCAAACCCTGGGCAAGCAGATAGAACCCCTGGAATCTTGCACCACTTGGAGACTGGTGTGTGTGTGTGTGTGTGTGTGTGTGTGTTTAAGAGTCTTCATGAAAAGTCTTCACCATTTCAGTGTCTGCATGTGGTTTTACCTAATATGCACATTTTTGCAGAGCAACTTCCCCTAATATAATGTATTTTTATATCCAGTTTTCACCAGTATATGCATTTATAGGCAAACTTAATAATAATAATAATAATAATAATATCTTTATTGTCATTGCCCCCTCTCAGGGACAACGAAATTACTTGGCTGCTCCATCCACCCAGATAGGGCACTCCACTCAAAATCAGAACAACTATAAAAACACTAATTAAAACAATATAATATAATACAGCAAGGAAGATTAGATGACTTTCAAAGTCCAGGTTTCCCATTCAGAGCCGAGATCGCTCTGGAGAAGAAGCTGTTCTTGAGACGGCTCGTTCTTGTCATCATCGTCCTGTATCGCCGTCCCGACGGCAGGAGCTCAAAGAGACAGTGACCAGGATGCGATGGATCTTTTACTATGTCCAGTGCCTTCCTATGGCACCTTGTGGCATAAATCTGCTCTAAGGTGGAGAGTGGACAGCCAACAATGCTCTCTGCTGCCTTAACAACTCTGCACAACGCCATCCTGTCCTGGGTAGTACAGCTTCCGTACCACACACATAAGCCATAAGTGAGCACGCTCTCAATGGCACAGTGATAGAAGGCAAGCAGCAGTTTCTGTGGAAGATGGTTTTTCCTTAGGATTCTTAAAAAGTACAGTCTCTGCTGTGCCTTCTTCACAAGCCCCCTTGTGTTGACACTCCAGGACAGATCCTCTTGTAATTCAATACCCAAAAATCTGAACGTTGTTACCCTCTCCACACAGACCCCATCAATCAAAAGTGGCTGGACATTTCCCAAGTATATGCATTTTTGTACACATTACTTGGCTGGAGAATGGCACTGCAAAATTTTCAAGGAACGGTTGTGTTTCAGTTCAGATATTATTTCGGAAAGCAAAAATTAGGTATTTTCATCTCTAAGTGTGAACCTTTGAATGCAAACTGAAATAATTTTCTCCCCCACCTCTACATTCACCTGTGGTGAATTCCTGGGTTTTGACATTCTTAAGTACTATTTTTTAAAAAGCTAATAAATTACAATGAACAATATGTTCCTGTGAAAACAAATAGCAGTTTGGAGAAGAACCAATATTGCCTGTGCTAATTCTGACAATGCAATCTTTAACTTAAAGTCCCTTGTTTAGTTTTGTTTTGTAGTTTTAATTTTGATTTGCTGTCAGGCTGCCATGCTGTTGCAATGAAAACCAGTCAAAACAAATGAAGAGGAAATTAACAATGGATCTTGACAGGAACCCAAAGTCTAAAAAAATGTGCTTCAGAAGGCAAATGCTTCTGGGGTAAATTCAAAAAAGTTTGACTGCCTTCTACACATTTTTAACATCTAGGTAGTACAGATTATGATCTCAACTTCCCCCACCTTCCATGAGCCATTTTAACAGGTGGGTGGAGCTTCTCGCCTATCAATTACATGACATCACAATGAGGCCAGGTGACTCAAAGTATACTCTGTATGTGTGTGTGTGTGGCTGTGGATCTAGAGGCAGAGGGAAGGAAGATGGTGGTCCCTGCTGTTGCTTCATTTCTGAGACCGGCTTGGGAGAAGTTCAATGGGATCTCTACAACCAACATTTCCTGAGAGCAATTCTTTTTCAATTTACCTCATCAGATTGTTGATTTGCTTCTCTTAATGCTAGGACCAGCTCTACCATTGACTTTATTACCGCTGGTACTATGATTAAATACCTGCCCTTCACCCTAGGGTCCCAGGGAAGGCTACAACAATTAAAACACAGTATTAACATTAAAGCACAACATTATATAATATTAAAAACAGTTAAAAACAACTTAAAATTACAGAAATAAAGTGGGCCCTGCAAATATACATCTCAAGTATCAAAAGCCGAGGTAAAGAGGTGCATCTTCAGTATTCACTGCAAATTGTATAATGAAAGAATTGGAGGCACCTCTGTGGGAAGAATGTTCCACAATTTAGGGCCTGCCGCAGAGAATGCCCTCTCTTGGGCTACCTCCCCCCCCCCCCAGATGGTGGGGATGCCATCTTGCTCTTCATTTCGGGCAACAAAACGCCTTGGGCCAGTCTTCCCTAATGCAGAATTCTTCTCTTTCCATTTGGTGCAAACCAATTTTGCTGGCATAGTTAATATCCAAGTGTGAACTCCTGAGGCAGCTTTCTGGCAGAGCACAGCAATGTGCTACCTGAAGGGCAGAGCTTTCATACTTGTTCTGAGGACAACCTGCCTCCAGGGCAGACTGCGCTTCTAGAGTCATTCCAAACATTTGGGTGACGCAATACAGAGAGATCTCTCCAGCGCAAGAAGCTGCCTCAAGGGCTAAATTCCTAGTGTTGCCGTGATTTAACTTATGCTTTAGAACTGAGCAAGGAATCTTTCATCCTGTTAACAACTGAAGGACTGACACCTGGGAAAGTTGGGTTTCCCATGCAGCTGAGTTATTAATTATCCTCTGTTGTCTCTTTCTTTCCTGGTAATTATATCAAAGCAGATGTTTTATAGATTTAATATGGCACAGCACTGTTATAAATTTACTCGGTGCACAGGATGTCTTGAAACAGGCAACAGTCAGAGTGAAATTAATATTTACTGCTGTGGAGCGTTCCATCTTTAGAGGGGGAGAAATGGACAATGGAGAAAAGTCTGTTTGATGGAGGAAGATGTTTGATTAATATCGTCCAGTGTCTGCACCGCAGCACAGCAGCCACTTCAGCTTCTAGCAGGGTGGTGCAAGTTTCTGAGGCATTTTACTTCCCTGGCTAACAGATATTCAGCAGACCTTGTAGGAAACCTACTTGTAAAAGAGCACGCCGCAGAATTGAACCACCTGCTCTCAGTTGGGAGTTGAGGAAAGAAGATACAATATCTTCTTCCTCCTCCCCACTGTATACCTAATCCATTTTTAAAAAAAACCTAATTAAACATTAGCCCCACTCCTGAACTAATTAAGGACTGGATCTGGAGGGTGATGGGTAGCTCCCAGGTTGGGCCAACCTGATTTGGGACCCCTGGATTGGAGCCATGAGGTGGATGGGAAGGGTGTGCCCATCTGTACATTCCTTCCTGTTCAGAAAAATCCAATGCTCAGCTTCTTCAGCTTCTTCATTGAGAGTGCTGTGGTCTAAACCACTGAGCCTAGGGTTTGCTGATCAGAAGGTCAGCGGTTCGAATCCCCGTGACGGGGTGAGCTCCCGTTGCTCAGTCCCATCTCCTGCCCACCTAGCAGTTCAAATGCACATCAAAGTGCAAGTAGATAAATAGGTACCACTCCGGCGGGAAGGCAAACAGTGTTTCCGTGCGCTGCTCTGGTTTCACCAGAAACTGCTTAGTCATGCTGGCCATATGACCCGGAAAAACTTTCTGCGGACAAACGCCAGCTCCCTCGGCCTGTAAAGCGCGATGAGCGTGCAACCCCAGAATTGTCAGCAACTGGACCTAACGGTCAGGGGTCCCTTTATCTTTACTTCACAACACAGGGAAGCCACACACAGACCACAGCAACCTCTGTAAGGTTCTGTGAAAAGTGTCTCAATATGCACATGTGTGGATGTTAGTTCAACTCTTTCAAAAACCCAATCCAGTATAGATCTTCCCATAAGATGGCTGAAAAATTCATCCTAGAAAAGCAATAATAGGAAACAAGACTGTACCAGAGCAGAAGATTTTGCACTTGAGTTTTGCCATCTTTTCTTTACTATAGGGAAGCTTGTTTTAAGTTAACAACAGATCGATAGGTTTCTTTATTCTTTCTCCATTTATCTCAGCCAAACGTCGACAGTGCCAATACATCACCTATAAATCTTTCTTCCACTTCCTCATCAATACTTTTAAATTGGTGATTTCTACACCAGACTGCTAATTCATTACTCTTTGCTGTTTCCTATCACAGTCAATTATTTCATCAAACATGGTTTACTTAGATGGGCACTAGTACAGCTATATAGCTGTGACAGTGAGGATAGAGTTCTACCATTGTAAAGCCTGAGAATTCTGATATTTTCAAAACCACAGCTTAGGGGAGTTGGAGGCCAATGATGGGGGCCACAGGTACCTCCACCCCTTCTGTGACTGTTTTGCCATAAATATGTGGGTTCCCATTTTCTTTCCCTTTCTGACATGCATAGGGATGTAAAAAGACATTGTTTTCTATTTCACTCTACATTCATCACATGCAGCAATGTTCCTGTTCTGCTGCAGTTTGTCTTCTGACAAAAACAATGTTTTATTCATCCTGCAGTCCACTGTGGTGCAACTGCATAACTTACGTAATTAATTACATAAATTACATCGTCATTACATTATGCCACTCGGTTTATTTCAACGCAAAGGAAAAATGGTAAAAATGGGGAGGGGGAGAGATTAATCAATTTTGAAAGCAACAACAGTGAATATTGATTGTATATGGTTTCTGTTTTGGACATGAGAAAAATAGACAAAGGTCAATGTATTCCACTCTCATTTCTGTTCTCATTGGAATTCTCTAGAATTCCTACTTGTGTACCATCACGGCATGATGATGTAAATACTAACCCTGATGTCTGCCTGCCCTAAGTTTGTGTCCTTTCTGCATTCTCCAGCTAACAATCTTGCTCTCCTCCTTGTCAGACATGGGCTAAGAAGGTCCGTGAGCTCTGTTTTGTGAAACAGATACATACTTCATCCTCATAGTGTTTGATCCATCTGTAAAAGAGGAAGAGGAGCACATTTGGAAGTAGAGATAAAAAGTAGCACTAAGAAAAATCTATATCACCTTAGATCAATTTTAAATAAGCTCCAGGAAGATAGTTTGACCTGAAGATTTATATACAGTATAAGAGGGGAGAAATATGAATGATGGTGAGTAATTATAGCCCTGTTAGAAGTACTTTTTTTAAAAAAAGGAATCTCCATAAATTTTAAATACCAAGCCTGCAATGAAAGTGAAAATGGTTTTTAAGCGCTGACTATAAAAATAAACCTGTCAAAATAATAGTCTTCTACTCATCCAGTTGCTACGGTTCCTTGATGTATCAGGGTTGGAAATAATTTTCTAACTTAAAAAGCTGTTAATGGAAATGAAGTGTTTTATCACAGCCATGTTGTTAAATATGGTATTTAGAATATCAGGCAAAACAAATTAATGAGTCCACCAGGCAGTTTTTATGTAGCAAACAGTACAGAAAAAACACCCTCTCTACAGGACATCTACCTACTAAAACACTGTTATTACATATTTATTTTTAGATGCATGCCCTACCAATATATTTAGAAACTGTAGGTTGAATTCAGTGTTAGTCATACTGAGAGCAGACCCATTGAAATGAATGGGCATGACAAATTTAAGTTTATTCTTAAAGTCCTAGCAGATCCTAGCAAACAAATATAAACATTCCATCCATCAGATTCCTGAAGGCATATAACTCTTTCACCCACCACCATTACAGTTCTCTCTAGGTAAAGTTCCACTCACTTTAGGGACCCTATATTAGTAGCCATAATGGTTATCCTAAATGACTCTTCCTTGAAGAAAATGGTATTAATAATGGGCATAGCAATGGGCAGCTCATGTCCAGTGACTGGGGAGGAGATCCCCCGGTGGAGCAAACACCACCTTCATTGTCCTGTTTTTCACTATGGACAAGGCAGGAGGTGGGGTAAACAAATGTCTTCACCCCTCCCATGGTAGCCACTGGAAGGGAATTAACTATATCCAATCCAGACTAGCATGGATTGTGCCAGTTCCTGGGGTGTGTGAGAGAAAACAAAGGAACTTAGGGTGTAATCAGCATGTTCCTGGTCTGCCTGTTTCTCATGCTCCACTGGCAGAAGGTAAGGTAAAGGTAAAGGACCCCTGGATGGTTAAGTCCAGTCAAAGATGACTATGGGGTTGCGGCACTCATCTCACTTTCAGGCCGAGGGAGCCAGCGTTTGTCCACAGACAGCTTTCCGGGTCATGTGGCCATGACTAAATCACTTCTGGTGCAACACAACACCGTGACGGAAACCAGAGTGCATGGAAATGCCAATTACCTTCCCGTCGCATTGGTACCTGTTCATCTACTCACACTGGCATGCATTCAAACTGTTAGGTTGGCAGGAACTGGGACAGAACAATGGGAGCTCACCCCATCGTGGGGATTCGAACTGCCAACCTTCTGATCAGCAAGCCCAAGAGGCTCAGTGGTTTAGACCACAATGCCACCTGCTAGTAGAACACCTGAGGCCCCTCGCTGGCTTTGGCCTGCTCTGCATGAGAGATACTTTCAATATTAATTAATTTAATAGTGGGGAACCTCAGGCCCAGGGGCTTCATGCACTCCTTCACACCCCTCAATTTGGCCATGGTACTCTACCTAGACCACACTGCATCTCCCCATAGGACATGCCTCATCAGCTCTGATGCACATTCCCCTGGGGAGTTTTTGGCTGTCTCAAATGTGTCTATGAACTGCAATAATATCTCTTGTATGACTGGGTCATACACACACAGAGAGAGAGAGAGAAGTCTCTGGCTTTTGAGTTTATGAAATGGAGCCTATGGTATAAAGGGCAGGAATCACATCCCTTGCTGTGCCAACTTTTACCTCTGACATTGCCTATCATTGACATGGGTAGGATGAAGCCCCCAGGTCAAAAAAGTTGCCCACCCCTGAATTAACTAACAGAATATTAAATACATTAAACAACGAAATGAGTGTTTTTAATTTGAAAAAGCAAAAAAAAAAAAGGAATGAATGAACATATATCATTTTCATCAGTAATTTGTTTTTCAGCCAGTTTTCTCAAATTCCAGCATTTCATCCTTTTTATTGGTTTGCATCCCACCCCCCCTTTAGTGTTTGCTATTGAAGTTTGTTCAGCTCTGGCAAGGAACAGTATTTTTGCTATTGTTCTTTTTACATCTCAGAACTGACCTCAGTTCAGTTACCTTTCACTGTCAACACTCACCTTATTTTTATAGGTAGTGGAACTAGAAATCAATTGCACCTCTAAGAGGCACTGTCTGCTTTGGTGTGTGAAAATATATTTTGGTTCTGCACCAGCAGATGTACTACTTGTCAGTCTGAAATATATCTTCAAAATAGGTCAGGCATCATTATCTTCAAGATGGACAGATATCAGTATGTACATATTAATTTATGAATGCCACTAAGTAGCTGAGAGGGCTGTCTGACACAGAGGCCTGCAAACAAGAACAGTGTGTCTTGGTTAAGGAAAATTCCCCATCCCAGCTAATGGCTCACCACTCACTATTCCACCACGCAGCACAAAATCTCCAGATAAAAACCTGCAAGGCCTATATTGCAAAACAGACTTCTGCAAAAATGACAAACCCATATCGATGCAAGAAATACAAAACAAACTAGGGGACACCCAAATACCCTGGCTAACACATCACCAACTGCACACCACAACTAAACAATCCAGTAGTAAAATCAACAGCCACCTTTGAAAACATTTTCCTAACAACAATGGGACATGGCAAGGGGATGGTATCCACAATATGCAAAACACTGCTCCAAAGCCCCACAACCCACCTTGACGCAATCAAAAAACAATGGGAAGATGGCATAGGCTATGAAATTAACCCCACCCAATAGACTAGAATGTTGTCTGAACCTCCCTTTAATTCCATATCAGCAAAAAGAAAAGAACTCACTCTGAAACTCACTTACAGATGCTACCTAACACCACAGAAACTGGTGCTGATACAACCAGGAACCTCACCAAAATGCTGGACAGGCTGCACCTCCACAGGTACATACCTCCACATGTGGTGGGAATACCCCAAAACCCAACTCTTCTGGACAACAGTCATACAAGAAATAAGCAAAATAACTAAACAGGTATACTAGAAGTCACCCCAGAACTAGCCCTACTGATCACAATGCCCACTCACACTATAAAGAGCTCATAACCTACCTAGTCTCAGCAGCCAGAAACATCATAGCCAGACACTGGGGGGGGGGGCTGTCAGGAATAAACATGGAACACTGGTATCAATTAGTATGGGAAACAGCCTTGCTAGAAAAGCTAACCAATAGACTGAAACTGACATGGGGACAAATAGAAGAGGATACCTATTCACTCCAGTATGGCTCCCTTTTATCACATACACAGCCCAACAAGACAACAACACGACCCACTGACAGCATATGATTCAATATGGCTAACTTAACGCAACAACCCCCCCCCCTCACAAATGCACAAACAAATCCCACTGCAGCCAACCAAAGACAATCAACCACACCCTAGGCCACCCAACCTCTCTCATCACCAAGGAAACATAACAAGTGAATAGAAAGAGAACCTACCCAAGTGACGCTGACACAAAAACCCCACACATACACTAAGTAAAAGAACATTAGTTTTACAACCCCCTCTCCCCCACCCACCCTCTTTTCTTCCCAAGCCTCTTCTACATATAACACCAATGTCTCACAACAAATGTAACTGATCTGTAGAAAACACAACCTGAAGTAAACGAGGAAAATCTTTGATAAAAAATATTTTTTTAAAAAAATGAAAATTCAGAAAGACACCGCTTGTTCTTAGAGGGGAAATGCCAGCTGCAATTATTTTTAATATGAATTTTCTGCTTAAGTGAAATGGTCAGGAAGATTATCTGATGGCTAGAGTTCTTATACAAATCATAACCAGAAATGTGTGTTTTATTAATTTTTGATTTAATTTTGTTCTATTAAAACCCATTTAAAAAGATCACCGCTTTAGATCATCCTCAGCGCCTATGATCTTTTCTAATGGGTTTTTATGGAACAGAATTACAGTAGAGTGGTACCTCAGGTTAAGAACTTAATTCATTCTGGGGGTCCATTCTTAACCTGAAACTGTTCTTAACCTGAAGCACCATTTTAGCTAATGGGGTCTTCCGCTGCCACCGTGCCGCTGCTGCGCAATTTCTGTTCTCATCCTGAAGCAAAGTTCTTAACCCGAGGTACTATTTCTGGGTTAGTGGAGTCTGTAACCTGAAGTGTCTGTAACCTGAGGTACCACTGTAAGTAAAAAAAAAATTAAGACAACATTGTGAGGTTAAAATATGGAGAAAAGTGGGGAGAACCATGTATGCCACCTCAAGCTCTTTGTAAATAAATAAACAACAACAACAAAGAAGCAGGCCACTATGAGTTCAGAGATGCTTGTTCTCACTTGCATAGGGTGTTTACCCATCAAGAAAGCACACTGGCAAGTGAATCAGTCCAAATGAACTTAATAGGACTTGTTTCCGAGTAAGCATGTATAGGATCAGGCAGCGTGGCACATTTCAGGGAAAAGGGGTCCCATCTTTCCAAGCGTTTCTGCTGCAGCTGCTGCTACTACCACCTTGAGCAGCCTGCTTAACAATAGCTCCACACCAGACAGCTTAGCAGAGATGTCGACACCCTCCCTTTTACACCTGGCTAAAACAGTCTGATGGATTCTCTGTGAAAGAGGAAAGCAAAGTGAACAGGCGAGCAAATAGGTATAGCCACATGTTTCCTGTTACCTGAGGGACTTGCTTGCTAGACTATGAATCTCTGGCAAGCCGCTTACTCAGCTCTTCAGGGAGATGACATGGGTTTTCAGAATAAGTAACACCAGTTGTTCAATTACAGAATCCCAGGGAAAGAAAGAGCGAGAGAATAACATTTGATAGCTTGAAGCCTCACAAGCCTACTGAAATGAACCCGTTTCTTATTGCCCTCCAGGGTTACCTTCTTTCAGAATCCCCTTTTATGAATTATGACAAAAATCAGATATGCCTCTCAGTCATCATGCATGAAAAAGAATGTCACTTTCTGCAATTTACACACCTTTGTCCACCTTCTTCAAATAACTGACAACACCATAAACTCACATTCAACAAGATTCATGCCCCAGCAATCCTTTTTGAACATTCTTCACTGCAATTAAGGCAGCCAAGCTGAAGTCCCCTGATAGGCCAATGCGGTTTAATGACAGCGTAAGATAAACCACTCCAGCAGCCCAAATACTTTGTGCATGGTATAGAGTCTGTACAGGCAGGTCAGAGGACTCTGTTGCCCAGCAGTTTGGTTCCTGCTTGGAGTATAATTTGTGGTTTAACCATAGGAGGCCCTAGTGAGATTTTGTCCAGGATGAGTGAGGCCCCATCCTGAAAATCACATTCTGGTCCCAAGTACAAAAGAATGAAAGAATGGGTTACATGAATGTGTCTGCATCCACACTGCACATTTAAAGCACTATTGTACCACTTTCAACAGTCAAGGCTTTCCCCTAAGAATCCTGGCATGTTAAGAAGATATGTTAAGGGTGCTGGGGGTTGTCAGGAGACCCTTATTTACTTCAAAGAGTTAAATTTCTAGAGTTTATGGAAAGAAGGATTGACTGTTAAGCCGCTCTGGGACTTGCAGCTCTGCGAAGGATTCAACAACGTTTCATCGACTACTGGAAGAACACAATTCAGTCTTCTGTAATTAATGATTGTATGCAGAGTTGGCCCAAGGGTGAGGCACACCAGATAGCACCCCACAGGCGCTCCTCCTGCCGCCACAGGTGTGGAGAAGCACCACTGCCATCACCATCGATTTAGGGAAAGATTGTGTCCATTTTGTTTGAAATCTCACCCCAAATCAGCAGAATCTAGCCTGAAATCAGGGACGCGGGTGGCACAGTGGGTTAAACCACAGAGCCTAGGGCTTGCCGGTCAGAAGGTCGGCGGTTCGAATCCCCGCGACGGAGTGAGCTCCCGTTGCTCAGTCCCTGCTCCTGCCAACCTAGCAGTTCGAAAGCACGTCAAAGTGCAAGTAGATAAATAGGTACCGCTCTGGCAGGAAGGTAAACGGCGTTTCCGTGTGCTGCTCTGGTTCGCCAGAAGTGGCTTAGTCATGCTGGCCACATGACCCAGAAGCTGTACACCTGCTCCCTCGGCCAATAAAGCGAGATGAGCGCCACAACCCCAGAGTCGGTCATGACTGGACCTAATGGTCAGGGGTCCCTTTACCTTTACCTTAGCCTGAAATCAGCTCTGATGGTCATGCCTTCTCCACCAGTGGCAGATGTGGCACAACACATGGCAGTCGCAAAGCAGGTGGCAGTGGAAGGAGTAGGTAGATGTTGGTGGCAGCCGAGCAGGGCAGCACTTTCTGTTTCGCCACAACCAGCAAAACAGCATGTGCCGTGCCTCGTTGTGTGTCTTTTTTTTTTTTGACAAATAATGTTCTTTCCAAAAAAAAAAATTGGTTACGTGTGACCCTCTGCCTGCATTCTGAAATGGCACAGTCCTTCTGTGAGTGTACCACATGCTATTTCTGCCTGGCTTAATGATTCCTAGAATCCTGCTTTGAAATCACATTTGATGTGGGACGTTTAAAACCTGTCCTGCTATTTCTGCCTTCCTACCTGCTGGCATCAAGAGCCAGGATACTCATCAACAAATGCAGGCATGATGTTTTCAAATATGAAGCTGAATCTCCATTACACACCTCTAGATGAAGAACCTGAATCTGCATTACACATGTGGATAATGTACTGCTATAAAAAATTCACTTAACCGTGCATCAGCCTGTCCCTCTAATCATCTCATTTCTTTTCTCTGCCAATGCATCTGGCAATAATACTCTCAAGCCTTCTTACTGTTATGTACTGAGTTGAATAGGATCCAAAATGCAGCAAAATTATACTGATTGGTCCTAGAACAATAGGATTGAGAATGCAGCAGTCTGATTGGTTCTAGAACAATAGGATTCAGAATGCAGCGGTTGGATTGGTCCTAGAACAATAGGATCCAGAATGCAGCAGTCGGATTGGTCCACAGGAACCACCCAATCCAGCTCCAGGTGGAAGTGAATCCGCAACCTGATTGGCCTACAGGAGAATCCTGGAATTAGTCAATCACGTGGGGCCCATTGTGTAAATAATGTATATAAAGCAGACATTCTGGGGGAACTTTCATTCCTCCTCACCACTATGAGCTGAATAAAGAGCATGAAACCCACTCTCGACTCCGAGTATATTTCACTTACCATTGGGATTTTTATTTGCAACAGCAGCTATGTAGTATTCCTGCTGGAAGGCGGGTGGCAGGAATCATGGATATTTGCAGCATCCATAAGGACAACTGCTGCATATTTCTCTCAAGAAACAAATACTTGGATTTGATTTGCAACTCTGAAAAGAGCTCTTTGTTCACACGATATCCCTTTCCCCATTTCAGATTAGCTATTATATGTTCCCCTTGGTATTTTATTCCAAAGGAACCTTGCATATTATAAGCACTCAGGGGAAGAGAAGCACACTTGAAACAGTTCTCTTTCCAACTGCTCCGAGGATACCAATAAACACTTTTACAGTTATTTTGTAATGTTTACTAATGGTTCAAGGCTGACAGATTTTTTTTTTAAAAAAAAACTTTCCGTGATGCTGCTGTTTATGCAGTTGCAATTCAGAGGCTAGCATATAAAACAGCAATTATTGTTCCTTTTTCCTGCCAACAAAGAAACACATATATCCCAGACTAGATTTCCAATATGCCTTAAGTGCCTCCCAAATTTCTTCTAAGCGGTGGGGGGTGCAGGGGGGGTATGCTTCCCCCGCAAAAGGTGTTGTCTTAAGGGTGTGTGTTGAATTGACCAGCCTGCAGCCAGGTAAATAACTTTGCCATGCTGGCACATTCTATTTCCCAATGTCAATCCCTCTTAGCAACACACAACAGAGACAAATCTACTCCCAGCTGCAAAGTTCAAGAAGCTTTCAATAATATTCAGTTCATTAATTAGCAGAGTCATTAGAAGTGTTTGAGTAAGCATCTCGCTAGAAGTTTCAGGTAGGGCATTTGATTGGCAAACAAGTCCTGCAAACAGCTTCTGTCTGAAATATACATGTGGCTTTCCTGGCTTAATGTGCAAACAGTACTGGCCCACTGCAGTTAAGAAATGAGGGATTTTAAGGGCTATTAAACCCTCTGCAATTTGATCAGCATAAAGCTATTCAGCACAGGTGTTCTTGCAATTAGGCTACATTGGGAAAAAACACTGTGCAATGATCCTATGCCTCTGGTCTTCCTCTTGTTTGTAGAGAAGCACAATCTATCCACAGTGAATCAGACCCAACCTTCACTTGCATTCAAGCTTAGAACATTGTTATTTATGCCTTATAAACTCATAGTGCTCTTTGTTACAGCTTCCAAGGGCATAGCTGTGCAGCTAGTTCATGACAGGCACAAATCCCAACCAAATGCAAACCCACCCCACCCCCAGCCCAATGCAAAAGGGGTTTGGATTGCCACATTTGTATGACCGTCCAATAGCATAAATTATTTCGATTGCATTGCCTAGAAAAATTAATATTAAATATTAAAAATGAAATGCAGAACAATTAAAAAAATCATGACTATTTGTTCTTTCTGGGAAAAAGTAACAGAACAACTAATTGCATGGATGTACAATAGAACCCAAAAGTTGTTCAAAAGTCCTGATTAAAAAAAGGTTTTATCTGGTGCTGAAAAGACCATAAGGTAAGCATTTCTACAGAAGCAGTTCTATAACTGGGGTGCTGCTACCACTAAGAAGGCCCCGCTCCATAGGTTACACACCTTAGGGGCACTTGGGACAGGGCTTCTGATAAGGATATTAAGTACCCGGTAGGTATATATGGGAAAATACAATTGTTCAAGGAATATGGTCACACGCTGTTAAGGGCTTTAAATGTTAAAGTGAGTGTTATGCAGGTCAGGGTTTACCTGCCCCCCCCCCATGTTTTATTCAAGTTGGCACTACTATTGGGGACAGATCCAGATGATGGTGAAATCTGACTCCTTACACCAATAATAATGCAGCAGTAATAATTATTAACCACATTTTAAAATGTTGTCCTTAAATTAGGACTAGGATTATGCAAACAGAAAAAGGGTTGATTCTCAGTAGCTGGGATCACCCTAGGGTTGCCATATTCCCAAAAGTGAATATCTGGACAGAGGTGTTGAACTTGCCATATGTCTGGGTTTTCCCAGCAAAAATCCGCCGAGACGCCATTTTTCTGAGCGATTCCCGGACGTGTGGCAGCCCTAGGTTTCCCTCTTTCCTTTCTCCTATATACAGTGGTACCTCAGGTTAAGTACTTAATTCGTTCCGGAGGACTGTTCTTAACCTGAAACTGTTCTTAACTTGAAGCTCCACTTTAGCTAATGGGGCCTCCCGCTGCCACTGTGCCACTGCCACACGATTTCTGTTCTCATCCTGAAGCAAAGTTCTTAACCCGAGGTACTATTTCTGGGTTAGCGGAGTCTGTAACCTGAAGCGTATGTAACCTGAGGTACCATCGTAAGCAAATAACTACCATTCACTAAAGTAAAGAGCAACACAGTTCTGCAATTTGAGATGCTGTTGCAAAAGCATAGCTGTCAACTTTTCCCTTTTCTTGCGAGGAATCCTATTCGAAATAAGGGAATCTCCCTTAAAAAAGGGGAGACGTTGACAGCTATGGATGGATGCTTCTCTCTGCCAGTGACATCCAGTGGCCCAGCACTTCTTGAACATGTTTCTGCAATGGGATTACCCAGTGCACCCCCCAGCAATCCTTGCACTACAGTATGTGTTCATTTTCCAATATGCTCCATGTGTGCTGTAGTGGCATGCCTTTAAATAATCAAAGGATAATTGCAAGAAAGTCTGCAGATGTTCAGAGCAATCCTGAATGTGTTTACTTGATATAAGTCCCACTGAGTTCAATGGGATTTACTCCCCTCTTGTGGCTAGGATTGCTGCCTCAGGCATGCAACTGGATCTCGCGTATTGTCGCCCAATATGAAAATCTAAATTGTTTAGCAAAGAAGAAATCAAGGGGAAAATTGTTTTACGCAGCTTAAGGGCAGTTAAACAGCAAGATATAAATCACCCCGAAGTAAGATTATGAGCATTGATAGTGATATAGGAAGCAATCTGCAGTTCTGCACCTGGTCTCTGGTCTCCGTTTTGCAAACATCAGAAAGTAAGAACATGTGGTTTCCTGCAAAATACCTGCAAAAGGGAACCCACTCGTTTAGCGTTTCATTTCTCAAATACTTTGCAGAGATCTGATGACTCACATTATTTATTATCCCACAGTAACAGACCTTCATAAAATAGTCTCATAAAAGCTTTGTGTGGCAGCACACAAAACGTTTAATATATGTAGTTCGCATCTTTAAGTTTTTTAAAAGTGTCTTTTTATTCTAACAGAGTTTTGTTTATTATGAGATGATGGGGAGGGGGTGGGAGAAAGGAATAGAAAAGCTTTTAAAAATATATATGCTCTCTCCAATTATGGGGTGTGTGGGGAGTGAAAAAGAAGTATGACTGAATACATGAGGATAAGGAAAAGCATCTAAAAATGAAACTCACTGAAGTCAAATGGTTCTTTTGCTCAGCTTCCCACCTGAGTGACCCATTCTTGGTGCAAAGCCATCACGATACAGGCCAGAAGGTTGCTTACGGCAGTGTTTTTCAACCCAGGTTCTCCATATGTTGTTGGACTACAGCAGGGATGAAGAACTTGTGGCCCTACAGATGTTGCTGGACTACAACTCCCATCATCCCTCACTATTGCTCATGCTGGCTGGGGTTGATGGACTCAGAGTCAGACAATAGCCCTGGACTACAAGTTCCATCTCCCTGACCACTGCAATGCCTATATGTGAAGGAAAATGCATACAGGCAGTGACTGTTTTAGGCATGTCCGATATGTGTGCGACTGCGCACATGCACATCGAGCCAAACCCATAATCAAACATTTACATTTGCTGTACATCAGGGTTCTTGAAGGTTGTGGGGTGCAGCATCCTTCCTTACCTTGAAAGGCAACTGAAGGGGTCAGAGTCAGGACCGGCAAAGGGAGTAGTCACAAAAACATCACTAAAAGGGATAGAACAAAACATGGCGGGGATGGAACATTTGCAGGCTTTTTCAATGGTGTTTCAATGGTGCTTGCAGGCTTTTCCAATGGTGTTTCAAATATACTCAATTTCACTTAAACCCATTTAAACTGGGAGTTTCCTATGCTGAAGGAACTGCCAATTCTCTGGAGCAACTTTTCAGGGCACAGCATGATTTGCAGATTCACATTCGCTCACAGGAACTTTGGTTCCATCCAAGTCATGGTCTCTGCTGCCATGATGGTTAATAACAACTGATAGGCTTATCTTCCCCACTCCATGTTGTAGATAACCCCAGCACATAGCGGGTGTCAGGTATGCTAACCAGTTGTAGAAAGCAGCTTCATTCCTATTCTGGAGACAGATAAAACGAGTTTTCAAAGGAAAGTATAAAGCACCAATTCAGAAGTCAATGATCATTTTTATTCTTCTTAGAAGGGAATTGCAATTACATGCCATTTGGCTTCATTCGGCACATCAGCGCAAACTGAACACATTGTTGGACTTAATTCCACAGCTCATCGTGATTGGAATGCCCAAAGTTCATATATTATGTTGGCATGGAGCGAGCTAAGCAGAGACAAAATTGTGTGTTTATTTACATTTTTCAATGCATAAGAGCCTTATCAGCAAATGAATACCAAACTGTATTCCATAAAACTCCATTCACTAACAGTCCAATTTGTTGCTCCCTTTTGCACACCCACATTGTGCATCTACTTCAGCTAAAACCCCCTTTGTTTGTCACATGCACAGCTCAAGCATGTTGAAAGGGAGCTTGGGGCCACTTGTTTTGCCCCACCCTCAAAGCCCCACTCCTCTTCCAGTCCCCACCTTTGCAGTCATTGTGTTCAAGATAAGTCTTCTACCCATGTAATGTGACTTCCCTTCCTGTCCACTCCTCACATACTTCCAAAACATTTTCCAAATCCTTTGGAGCAAATTTTGACGGTGTGTATGTGTGTGTGTCTGGAGGGGTGCTTCAAGGGAGAAGAGAGGTGAGGGAAGTTCCATTGTGCAAGCAGAGGCCTGTTGCAAGGGTGGAGCAGCAACACTGGATACAACCCATGTCTTCAGAGGACAGCTTTCTCTAGGCTGAAGGCTCCCCACATGAGTTGGAACCCTGGATGATTAGGCTTCTAAGCCCCATCACACAAGAGATTCCCTTCTGCAGTTATTATCTTAAGCATGGTGATGGCAAAGATGGAGGCAGAGCTAAATGCATATTATCCTAGAGCTCCATTTCCATGCAGTTTTTGTGTGAGCATTGGATGAAGAGGGCTTCAGTTGAGCTCTATATATTATACAGTATATATGTGTATAAGGGACGTGGGTGGTGCTATGGTCTAAACCACTGAGCCTCTTGGGCTTGCTGATCAGGTCGACACTTTGAATCCCCGCGATGGGGTGAGCTCCCATTGCTCTGTCCCAGCTGCTGCCAACCTAGCAGTTCGAAAGAACGCCATTGCAAGTAGATAAAGGGATACCGCTGTGGTGGGAAGGTAAACAGCGTTTCCATGTGCTCTGGTTTCCGTCACAGTGTTCTGTTGCGCCAGAAGCGGTTTAGTCATGACCCAGAAAGCTGTCTGTGGACAAACGCTGGCTCCCTCGGCCTGAAAGCAAGATGAGGGCCACAACCTCATAGTTGCCTTTGACTGGACTTAACTGTCCAGGGGTCCTTTACCTTTTTTAAAACTATATATGTGTTTAAAGGAGCAACGAACATGACTGTTAGAGTGAAGCAGTGTGGAGTATAGTTAGACCAGGCATGGCCAAACTTGGTCCTCCAGCTGTTTTGGGACTACAGCTCCCATCATCCCTAGCTAACAGGACCAGTGGTCAGGGATGATGGGTATTGTAGTCCCAAAAGAGCTGGAGGGCCAAGTTTGGCCATGCCTGAATTAGACATTCATTTGCTAGAAGGTGTTAAGGCTCTTCTGCACTGACAAATGTTAAGCAAGTAATGGCCGCTTAACCAGTCTGGGGTTGGCGGCAGTTGCAGCCCATCGCATTGGGTGCCATGACCCCCTGGAACAATATGCTACAAGTGGCCAGCCATAGAAAAATCCCAAGATCGGCAGTGATGACTGCTGGGAGTTCACACCAAAACCTCAATTTGAATTTGGGGCCAATACAGCTGGCCCTGGGGTGGAGTGGGGTGTGAGAGTGGACAGGAGAGCAGCAGTCTTTACTCTGGTCTGATACGTTCTCACCCCATAAAAAGATTTCCATGCCCACCTTGGAATACAGTTAGATGTTCCGTTCATTTGCTGGAAGGTGATATAGCACTCCTGCACTGTCGAATGCTTAGCAAGTAATGAGTGAAGGCAGCTTAAGCCTCCGCCTATTCAGCACAGGGGAAAGCTGAGATATTTCTCAGTCTGATCAAAGTGGATGTAGGGAAGGTCTATGGGGCAGAACCCTGCTCAGCACAATAAAGGCCTCCAAATAATAATATTTATTATGAAATAAGTGAAGCAATACATATTGCCAGTGCTTTTTTTCTGGGGGTACTCAGGGGTATGCATACCCTAAACATTTTGTGAATCTCCGTAGTTTACTGTATTTATTTATTTGAACTATTAAATGGTTATTTTCTTGAGTCAAAATGAGAACACCCCTAAACATTTTTTTAAGAACAAAAGCACTGCATATTGCCATCTGTGGGAAGAGGGTGGGACTAAGGATGGATAAATCCATCAGTTTTGATCTCTCTCAGTTTCTCATTTTTCCAATCATAAATTGAACTTTCCGTGTCTCTGCAGCAATTTACAATTTTAAAGGGAAATACTCATTATAATCCATCAGCATTTTAGGATGAGTTTATCTTAATAAACCCATTTTTGTGTGCAGTTTTTACTAATATACACATTTTTGCAAGCAATTCTCCTTAATAGAATGCATTTAATTTACTAATACAGACAATTTTAAGCAAACAAACCCCTGGTATATGCATTTTAATGCATATTGTTTGGAAAAATGTATCACAAAAATTAGAGAAGTGTGAATTTTGAAGGATAGCTCTACTTTGGTTCATGTCTAAGGCATGAATTGGTGCAAATTGGGTCATTTCTCATTAAAATGCAAACAGAATTGAAATCCCCCACCCCTGGCTTCGGAATGAATACGATTAATCCCATAGTTTAAAATTACTTAACTGCATCACAAAGTGGATGCAAACAGCCACCTGAGAACTGAGAGAGTGTATATGGAAGATGCAGCCAAGCAGAGTTCATTGTTTCTACATTTGGCTCAAGTCCTTAACAGTCACCTGCAGAAGTGTCGTACAAATCAATTATAATAGGGTAGTAACTTAATGGAACATTTTTATCTGTCTTCCTTTGGAAGAGCTCTGATGTGACAGTCAATAAATACCGTAATGATTGTGGCTTATTAGGTGAATGAAAATTCCAGGCTCCGTGAGCAAAGTTCAGTGTTCTGAATCTTCCATTAAGAAAACATTAAGAGAGCCGTTTGAATTGATATCACCACACCTCTGAGAAATGAGCACAGCTCCCTCCAATTACACTCCGCTGCAAAATAAATAAATAAATGTAATCCATATTAGGGCAAAAGAATAAATATAATCCATATTAGGGCAATACCTTTATTAGGCTCACTGAAACTCTAAAATCTGCAAGTTTAACAAAGCAAACAAACAGAAATCAAGAGCTCTTCAGGTAACATAGTAGATAGATTCGCTTCTTGCAAAGCCCATGGACAAAGAAAAACATAGAAATCTAGGAATTATATTTGGCAAAACTGTATGCAAAAATGGACACATTTGGTTTAATTTTCATACAAAAGTGTGTATGCTAGGTGAAACGCACATTAAAATGCTGGCAATTTTTCAGAAGGTCTTTTTTTAAAAAAAAGAACAGAATGAATTGCAAACTGATCCAAAAACATTGAGTAATTTACTTAAGAGTTGAAAAATGGAAAGCTGACAGAATTTAGAGCTTACAGATTTTTTATTCCCTGTTGTTGCAGACATTATTCTCAACATAACGATGGCAATGGAGAGGTCAGAAGGTGGGACACAGCTTACGGGATGGAGCAAAATGCATGGCCCTGACACTGTTTTCCACATGCACCAGGTTCTGCCCTACTTTGGGAGGAGAGCTGATGTATGCATGTGACATCACACGTGTGGTGTACATGTGACATCACATTGTGGGAGGAGGCCTGATGGGGCCTGTCATGGCTTTGGGAAGGCTCAATGAGGACTGCCTGGCTGCAGAATATTGAGGGGGCCCGGCCCTGTCCTTGAAAAGTTTGGGGGGCCTCATTCCCGACCCCTCTAGATGGTGGCCCTGTTGCTTTCAACACATGCTTGCCATCTACACATGACTAAACTATGAAAAGGACTTGAGTAAGATGTTGATGCCTTATACACTTAGCTGAGGGTGGGTGGTGCTGTGGGTTAAACCACAGAGCCTAGGACTTGCCGATCAGAAGGTCGGCGGTCCGAATCCCCGCGATGGGGTGAATTCCCGTTGCTCGGTCCCTGCTCCTGCCAACCTAGCAGTTCAAAAGCACATCAAAGTGCAAGTAGATAAATAGGTACTGCTCCAGCGGGAAGGTAAAAATTGGGTTTCCGTGTGCTGCTCTGGTTCACCAGAAGCAGCTCAGTCATGCTGGCCACATGACCCAGAAGCTGTACGCTGGCTCCCTCGGCCAATAAAGCGAGATGAGTGCCGCAACTTTATCCTTTACCTTAAGTCACACTGAGCACCATGTGACTTACTGCTGATTAGACATGCATATGATTGTGCTATCAGTAAGCAAACAAGTGAATCATCTGCCCATACATGAAATAAGCAAATATTTCTCCTCCTCTCTCTCTTTCTGTAGTATCCAAGTCAACTTCACATAAACAGCAGACTGTTCCATCTGTAGTTTCTCTCCGCCACTATTGCATTTTAATGTTTAGAGTCCTGTGACCTTTGATATTTTTTTTTTAATGTCAAATAGTTCTCAGATAATTCACCCACCTACTGTTTGTTATTCATAACATGTTTCTCTGTTGCTTCTGAAGAAAACAAAGAAAAAATGGATGCGGTGAGGAAGTAATCATTTCAGACTTCTCTTATTAATAGAAAACATACCTTAAGAGACCCTTGAATGGAACCTGTCTGAGACACTGATAGCTCTAGAAAACACCCTGATTTGGGCAGCACAGAGTGCAGATTACCAAAGGTGACCTACAAAGAGTATTTCTCTTTCAGAGAGAGAGAGAGAGAGAGAGAGAGAGAGAAGAAACCCATTAAAGTGCCTGTTTTTCTGAAGGCTGAATTATCATGGCCATCAAAGACTGTGTTTTCACAAGAGTATAGCAGGACAACAACTAGGATTTGAGAGTTTTCACAGTTCCCAAATCAAAGCCCCAGGGAACACTCACAGGGGACTCTGCCTGAGCTTTAACTTAGATTTCAGGCCTTGATCAAAGAAGCTCAAAGATTGCTCCCAAAGGCCACATTTCCCCTGAGCTGTGCCCAGTGGAGCTAGCTAAGGGACTGTTTCTTAAAAAGTAACCTTTGGAGACTTGTCTGAGCTGTATTCAATAACCAGCACGTAGATAAAAAGCAGAATAACATTTTCCCTTTTCATACAAATTCAAACACAAGCCACAGTCACCAAAACTGCCTTCCTCTGGTGCTGCAATATAATTCCCAAAAAGCTCAGTGAAAAAATTAAAGGGCTGTCACACACTGAAGAGCCAAGACTTCCTGCTGACCTCACATCACCAACTACGCATCAGGGCCAGTGAGCATATTTTGATTTTTGAGACAGTGCTGTGGTCACCAGTCACAAAATGGCTGCTGTGGCATATCACATAATACAAAATGAGTGCCACATCCCAAGCAGCAGAAAAACAGACAAGGACAGAATATTATACCCTCTAACATGTCTCTGATGAAAATAGGGACATCCTATTCAATAGTAGTAGTAGTAGCAGTAGTAGTAGTAGTAGTTATACCTTGTCAAACAGACTGGGTTCCCCCAACCACTCTAGGCAGCGTTCAACTTATATAAAAACATTAAAGATTAAAAAACTTCCCTATACAGAGCGCTTTCAGATGTCTTCTAAACGTTGTATAGTTGCTTACCTGCTTGGCTCGGGGGTTGCATAACGCTCCAACATTTCTCTGATGAAAATAAGGACATCCTCACAAAAAGCCGCACATTCCAGGATGAAATCAGAAACCAAGATGGCCTCTGTAAATCCAGGACTGTCCTTGGAAAATAGGGACACTTGGAGGATTTAGAAATTGTGCAGCCATCAGCGATACCATCAATGAGGAAAAGGCACCTACATCAGCCACTTGCTCTCAGATAGCAATCCTTGGCCCACCTCCCCTGTTCAGAATGGATGGGAGGATAGATCGCTAATCCGAGCATGAAATGTGGGCATATGTTCAAAGTAGGAGAGGCCCAGCCAGTACAAACAGGAACTGAGCAGAAAGAGCAAACAGACTCTTGTTTGAGGCAGATTTTTGGGGAGATATTTATTTACTGGGATCTTTCATGAGCACTATAGAATGCGTTGGCAGGCACACTGATTACCGAACATTTAAGGAGCATCGATTTTGGTTAAACACCAGGAAAAAATTATTGATGTTCAACAAGCAGAGCAACAATGGAACTAATTACCTGGAGGGGTAGTGGTATTCAGACAGAGGCCAGATAGACATCCATTAGGAATGGTTAAGCTCTGGATTTCCTCCATCCAACAGAATAGACTAGCTGAACTACAACCCCCTCTATCATTGTGTAAAGTGAATGCATCTCTGAAAGGAAGCACAAATAACGATCCAAAACCTTTGATGTAAAACAAGTGTGGAATAGGGGGGAGGGGCTGGTGCTTGGTTCAGTATATGTCCATGGATTGTGAAGTGGGTAAATTCTTGCTTTCAATCATCACCACATTGTACAAATTTCTTATTAATGCCTCTTTGGCATTAATTCTTATTAAACCTGCCTCCTCGGTAATGACATGGTCTGGTCTTAGCATAACTCCTCCTCCTGCCCGTGATCACTGAGATCGGGTGTCCCAATACATCCCCCCCTGTGGAACCTGCCCCACCCAATCTATTGGCTGAGGCCCACTCCCAGGCAGCCATGACCCCTCCCCTTAAAAGGCAAAATACAAACTATATAATAATTTAACAGAATAATAATAATAAAACAAAACAGAACAAAACAAAACAAAACAAAGCAAGGAACAATACTGCTGACTCACCATGGGACTGAAACTGCCTTGGTCGCGCTGGTTGATGATCTCCGGCGGGCTAGGGACAAAGGTGAGAGCTGTTTCCTAGTTCTGCTGGATCTCTCAGCGGCCTTTGACACCATCGACCATAACATCCTTCTGGACCGTCTAGAGGGGCTGGGAGCTGGGGGCACTGTCATACAGTGGTTCCGCTCCTTCCTCCTGGGCCGTGTCCAGAAAGTGGTGGTGGGGGGTGAGTGTTCAGACCCCTGGGCTCTCACTTGTGGGGTGCCTCAGGGTTCTGTCCTCTCCCCCATGCTTTTTAATATCTATATGAAGCCGCTGGGAGAGATCATCAGGGGGTTTGGACTGGGTGTTCATCAGTATGCAGATGACACCCAGCTCTACCTCTCCTTTAAATCAGAACCAGTGAAGGCGGTGAAGGTCCTGTGTGAGTGCCTGGAGGCGGTTGGAGGTTGGATGGCGGCTAACAGATTGAGGTTGAATCCTGACAAGACAGAAGTACTGTTTTGGGGGGACAGGAGGCAGGCAGGTGTGGAGGATTCCCTGGTCCTGAATGGGGTAACTGTGCCCCTGAAGGACCAGGTGCGCAGCCTGGGAGTCATTTTGGACTCACAGCTGTCCATGGAGGCGCAGGTTAACTCTGTGTCCAGGGCAGCTGTCTACCAGCTCCACCTGGTACGCAGGCTAAGACCCTACCTCCCCGCGGACTGTCTCGCCAGAGTGGTGCATGCTCTAGTTATCTCACGCTTGGACTACGGCAACGCGCTCTACGTGGGGCTACCTTTGAAGGTGACCCGGAAACTGCAATTAATCCAGAATGCGGCAGCTAGACTGGTGACTGGGAGTGGCCGCCGGGACCACATAACACCGGTTCTGAGAGATCTGCACTGGCTCCCAGTACGTTTCCGAGCACGATTCAAAGTGTTGGTGCTGACCTTTAAAGCCCTAAACGGCCTCGGTCCTGTATACCTGAAGGAGCGTCTCCACCCCCATCGTTCAGCCCGGACACTGAGATCCAGTGCCGAGGGCCTTCTGGCGGTTCCGTCATTGCGAGAAGTGAGGCTACAGGGAACCAGACAGAGGGCCTTCTCGGTAGTGGCGCCCGCCCTGTGGAACGCCCTCCCATCAGATGTCAAAGAGATAAAGAATTACCTGACATTCAGAAAACATCTTAAGGCAGCCCTGTTCAGGGAAGTTTTTAATATGTAATGCTGTACTGTTTTTAACACTGATTGGGAGCCGCCCAGAGTGGCTGGGGAAACTCAGCCAGATGGGCGGGGTATAAATAATAAATTATTATTATTATTATTATTATTATTATTATTATTATTATTATTATTATTATTATTATAAAAGTCATCGTGGGAATGTAATTAGGACGTACAGATTGAGCAATGCAATGGTCTTTGTCAGTTCAAAACTAGTTGGTCCACGGCTGGTACCTTACAAAATGGCAGCTCTCCCTTATGCATCCTTCAATGTGTTGGAGAGGCTGCCGCATCATTAGCACTGATTCTTTGGGGTTTGGCAAATTGCCCTCCTTAAACAGATATCTCATAAACTAAAAGTTTCCATAGATCAGGGCTGTGTTTTTGTTTTCTGCTATGTGGCATGGTTTTATTTCTTATATGAACATTGTGGCACATGGTCCCTTGGTGTCATTAGTATTTGCAATTGTCTGGTTCATTTAAGACTTTTATATAACCTTTATTCTCAATAATTTTGAAGCTCACAGGTAGAGAATATTTTTATTTCTATGTATCACTGTTATTTGTAAAGGGATTCCTTGTATGAGGTCAATATTTTATTATGCTTTTGGAGATGTGCTCTACATTTGTACTTTTGTCCTTTCGGGCTGTGATGCTTTATGGTTCACATTTGTTATCCATTGTTTTCTTTCTTTTTGTTACATTTGCACTTCTTAACAAAATCAATAAAATATTAAATGGGGGGGTATGTATCATCACCATGCTGAAATTCAGTAGCGTATTGAATCTCCTGTTTTCCCAGGAGTTTCTCCTCATTAATTCCCTGTCCTTGCCTTACAACAAAAAGTGATAGTTCTTAAAAGGATGGCAGTCAACTTGTCTGTCATGATTTTGCTCACAATATTTGCCATGAGGAAAAAGTTAGAATGAGTCACTCGTTCGTGCGGCAGGTGGAAAACGTGAAAACGACTGGTTTGGGGGAGGGGAATCAGAATGAAAGCAATTGGGGGAAGAAGCAGGTACTGAAAACAAGCAATTTCACAGCACTGGAAAACAGTTGAATTGTTGCATTTTTGGCACTAAAAAGAAAATGTATCTGAAGTGTTCATCGCTAACTGCTTTGCAGGCACCTTACTAAACAAGATCTAAAATGGGCTCTTGCATAGAATGAACACAAAATAGGGCAAGTACTAGTTTCTTCTCTAGCACGTTGAATCATCAGTTCCATTGCTACCCCCAATGGTGGCCTCGTTTCCTGTCACATCTGTTTCCTGAGTCTCAGAAGGAAGCAAGCATTTAATGTGTGAAGCAGTGTGGACTGTGGATGTGTGGTGTTTTACTGATGAATGTTTGGCCTCATTGAGGGGCAGTATTTCCATATGAGTAAGGCATGTTCTTTGTACTTTTCTCCATTAACCGTATTCCCAATTTGAACTATAAAATGGTAATTTCCTTGAGTTAAAATGAGAGTACCCCTAAATGTTTTGTTCTTTTTTAAGAAAGAAAAGCACTGGGTATACCAACTATGGCCATTCTTGGAAAGGGATAGTTTGGCACTAATGCATTGGTAATCTCAAGACTTGATTACTGCAATGTGCTCTGTGTGGGGCTACCCTTGGGCCTAGTCCACAGGCTCCAGCTGGTGCAAAACACTGCAACTAGACTGTTGATGGGGCGGGGGAATTATCACCAGCACATAAGTCTGGTGCTCAAATGTTTACACTGGCTGTCCATACACTGCTGGGCCAGGTTTTGAGGTTCTTGAATTAATTTATTGCAATATTTTACAAGGCCCTTAACAACTTGGGTATGTTTAGGAATGCAACCTTACAATACACTGTATTCATGTAAATTCAGAAGTAAGTCCAACCAAGACAGTTCCAGGTAAATATGTATAGGATTGCAGATTTAGCCTTACCTGGAAGTAAGTCTCTTTGAAGTCTGTGGGGTTTATTTCTGAGTATAGACTTGTACAATGAGCCTTGCTTTCAGTCATCCAAAGAAACCCTCATTAGTGGTCTAATCCTGTGCTTGTTTATTCAAAAGTAAGCTCTACAAACTTCAATGAGTCTTTGTTGTTGTTGTTTAGTCGTTTAGTCGTTTCCGACTCTTTGTGACCCCATGGACCAGAGCACGCCAGGCACTCCTGTCTTCCACTGCATCCCACAGTTTGGTCAGACTCATGTTTGTAGCTTCAAAGACACTATCCAACCATCTCATCCTCTGTCGTCCCCTTCTCCTTGTGCCCTCCATCTTTCCCAACATCAGGGTCTTTTCCAGGGAGTCTTCTCTTCTCATGAGGTGGCCAAAGTATTGGAGCCTCAGCTTCACGATCTGTCCTTCCAGTGAGCACTCAGGGCTGATTTCCTTAAGAATGGAGAGGTTTGATCTTCTTGCACTCCATGGGACTCTCAAGAGTCTCCTCCAGCACCATAATTCAAAAGCATCAATTCTTCGACGATCAGCCTTCTTTATGGTCCAGCTCTCACTTCCATACATCACTACTGGGAAAACCATAGCTTTTACTATACGGACCTTTGTTGGCAAGGTGATGTCTCTACTTTTTAAGATGCTGTCTAGGTTTGTCATTGCTTTCCTCCCAAGAAGCAGGTGTCTCTTAATTTTGTGGCTGCTGTCACCATCTGCAGTGATCATGGAGCCCAAGAAAGTAAAATCTCTCACTGCCTCCATTTCTTCCCCTTCTATTTGCCAGAAGGTGATGGGCCCAGTGGCTATGATCTTCTTTTTTTATGTTTAACTTCAGACCATATTTTGTGCTCTCCTCTTTCACCCTCAATAAAAGGTTCTTTAATTCTTCCTCACTTTCTGCCATCAAGGTTGTGTCATCTGCATATCTGAGGTTGTTGATATTTCTTCCAGCAATCTTAATTCCAGCTAGGGATTCATCCAACCCAGCCTTTCGCATGATGAATTCTGCATATAAGTTAAATAAAGAGGGAGATAAAATACAGCCTTGTCGTACTCCTTTCCCAATTTTGAACCAATCAGTTGTTCCATATCCAGTTCTAACTGTAGCTTCTTGTCCCACATAGAGATTTCTCAGGAGACAGATGAGGTGATCAGGTACTCCCATTTCTTTAAGAACTTGCTATAGTTTGCTGTGGTCGACACAGCCAAAGGCTTTTGCATATGAAGTCAATGAAGCAGAAGTAGATGTCTTTCTGGAACTCTCTAGCTTTCTCCATAATCCAGCGCATGTTTGCAATTTGGTCTCTGGTTCCTCTGCCTCTTCTAAATCCAGCTTGCACTTCTGGGAGTTCTCGATCCACATACTGCTTGAGCCTTCCTTGTAGAATTTACACACAAGTAAATGGGCAAGGGATTGCCTTTAGAGCTGCATTTTGCTTCTCTAAAACACAAAATTACTATTCATCATCCGTTTTCTGCCAAAGAGTCAAGAACGTCCTATGAGCAGGTGGGCCATGCAAACAGCAGCTCCATCCACAGTACACAGCCTGAAGGTTCCCCAAAGAAAACATGAACCAAACATGTCAGGATTCCTTTCTGACATATTGAGTCATGCTCTGCTCATGAACTGTTGTGGTTTTGACCCCCCCACTCCCCCATCAGTCCAGTAACATGCCCATATCCTGCTCCCCAGGTAGAATGTTTTGGAGGTGGGCAGATCAAATATTTCTAAGGTAAATCAGAGTATCTGCTTGAATTGCTGACAACTTTAAATAGGGTTGAAGAAGAAGAAGAAGAAGAAGAAGAAGAAGAAGAAGAAGAAGAAGAAGAAGAAGAAGGCTTGAGAAGACAGCTTCAGAAAGGAATCTGAAATGCTACCATTGAGAGTGTTGTCTTGTAAAATTTACAGCGCTGTTGATTCTATAAACTGAAGCAAACGTTTCTGCATACTGAGCAGGTCCCAGGTGCATTTACATTGAAAATGAGCAGGAAGCCAACAAATGGAAAAGCTGTTATGAACAGCAGCTTTACCAAAAATAAAAACAAAAACAACTGCTTAGAATTGAATCCTCTGCCTAAGATTGGAGATGCTGAACTCAGCATTTCAGGAAGATGGAGTTGTTTTTCTTTTGAAACATTAAAAACCACCGTAATTTGGTTCTTGCTTTTACTGCAGTAAGACATTGCCAAGGTGGGCCAGAAATTAGTCTTATTAACGGACTCTGAAATTTACCTGATATTACATCCATGGACACTGATCCATTAAATGGGACCCTGCCCTGCTGACCACACTCCGCCCTCATCTTGCCCCGATCTGCCTGCCTTCTTACCTGACACTGACTCCGAACGTTTTTCGTCTCCCTGCCTTCTGCCCTACCAATTCCAGGGGTACCAGCCACCGTTGAATGGCATGAAAATAAAGAAGTCTTAGGTGGAATCTACACAAATATAAAAACCATTTTGAAAATGCTTTTTTAAAAGGGTTTTTAAAAAATACATTGAATTTTCCATAAGGTTCACCACCACCATCTAGTGTCATGTTGCATATTGCACTTAAAACATACTTAAAACATTTTATTTGCAGCTGTATAGCTGAATCCTTACTGAAACAGGAGCACAGGTGCAAAACAGAACCTCTACAAAGGCCACATGGAAGCTAAGGAGAAGTAAGCTATCATTTGCTGCCTGCCTATTTGTGACTTGCTGCATAAGCATCATGCACATACTCTTATCTTTTTGTTTCCTGTGTTTAAAAAACAACAACCCCTTTTTCTACTTCCTGGTTTGCAAAGTTCTTTATTGGGCATGAAGGTAAAGGTTTAACACACACTGTAAATAGATGAATGTCCTCACTCCATGCAAAACACTACATTCCTCTCAGTCATGTATGTTGGATTCCTACGCATGATGAAGAAATGCATGTGAGTTCAGACATACAGTGCAAGTCTGCCCACTCTGCTAGGGGAAAATATACATAAAAATGATTATATATTACTGAAAATAACATTAAATGTATAATATGAGGGAAAGTTATTTGCAAAAAAAAGGATGTATTAGGCAGAAATGCATACAAATTTTTATTTTCAAAGAAATGTAAACTAAAATTTTAACAAATTTTTATGATGACATTAAAAACAATGAATTGATACCGATACTGGACTGGATATTGGAATCATGAGAAACTGAGTGAAACTATCAGCGACAAATTATCAGCTCCAACCATCCTTGTCCTCTAAATTCAGCCTCAATATAGGATCAAAAAGAACAAAATTTGCCTCCTTCAGATTATAAGAGGATAAATTTTGCACTGAAGCATCATGCTTACATTGTTGACTTCCTTGTGTTTCCTTGATCCTGGAGGAGTTGCATAATCTGGTCCCCATAGCAAGGCCAGATGTTTTATAATGCAGTTTACAGCTGGTCTCCACTCTACATGAATTCTGAGGAACAAATGTGACAATCGCAGCTTTCTTGGACTGACTCCAAAAGCTTTCAATATTCACTGACCTCCTTTTTACAATGTAGAAAAGACTAGGGATCTATGAATATTGCAATTTTTAAATAGAGAAAGAACTGTAGGTAATGCTTCTTATTAGCTGAATACTAAACCTGTAATTGCTAGATGCATTTATTAGGGAGTAAATCCCTTTGAGCACAGTGGGACTTACTTTGGAGTAAACATGATTATAATAGCTTGATTTGCCACTGTTTAGGAAATAAATTTCCAGAAACAAATAAAAGTTTGTGCGCCCTGGTGACCAATGACTAGTGTGGGCTGTGTAGGATTGTAGAGGGCCCTCAGGAGTGGCCATGTTGATAGCTCTCCTCATCTCACCATCCAATAGCTAGGTCAGGGCCTGGGCAGCATCACCAGTTCTATCCAATGGGAAACCCCCCAGATCATTCAGGAACCGATCTAGTTCCATTAGTCTCCATAGTCAGACTATCAGCTCTGAAGTCACCAATGACATCAAAGGAGACTGTACAGACTTCATACTTCCTTATAAGGTGTGTTAGGCCCTTGATGAGCAAAGGAGTCTTATTGAGTGTTTGTATGTGGGGTGAAGACAGAATCCATGGTGAAGCACATGCTACATCCAAACCCTTCCATTTAGCAGCAGTCAGGGAGACAGGTGGATGGCAGCTTTCCCTATTTGTCCCCCCCTTCCATTTCCCTCTCCCCCTTCCCCGCTTTTCCCACAGACCATAACAGGAGGGAATTAACTATCCAGGGCTGAGACAGTTTTTAGGAACATGTTGGGAGAATGAGAGGACCAAGGTAAATAACTGAACTTCTCTGACGCACCACCAGAATCCACTGTTTTTGGCCTCCAATTCTGGCAGAACATCACAGTTGAGACACATCTGTGAAGCTTCCTGCAGATGTGCCCAGGAGACTCCAGTGGCCCATGTCCTGTCCAGTTACTGGGCTTCCCTCACTGCCAATGGAGTGGCACTCACACTGATTTTTATTTTATTATTCCAGCCAGCCAAATGGCAGCTGCAGAATTACATCCTTGGCGCAATTTTCCATAGACTGTTTTGCTGATGTGAACGAAAGGTGTTTGAGAAATTCATATGCAAAGTGATGCGTGTCTGTTTTGACAGAACGGTGAGTGAGGTACAGACATATCTGCATAAAAAGCTTATTTAAATATTCTAAAAATGAGCGCCTGAATTAAACAAACACTGTGCTTTCCTAATAAATGCTTTGCCAAGTGTATCATCATCAACTTCATCTTGACCAGTAATGACTCATAACTCTTATTAGACATATTTTAAACTGCCGGTAATAACTTGGCCATAAATATAAACATGATATATTACCCTTTCCCAACATTATCAATTAGCTACAAATCTTTGGCCCAATAATTTTAAACGTAGTATCTGAAGTCAATTATCTCCAGGGCTTCCTGTTGATTGTCTTGTTACTGGATCAATATTAATAAAAGACTTTCATATAAAATATTAAAATATTTTGGTCCTTTCTTTCTGCCTGATAACTGGCCTCCAAGTCAACACACAGTAAGTGGAAATTAATACATAATAAACAGAATACAGTGATGAAAGGGAAACAGTGATATTTCAGAAAGTTTTTCTCTCTATTGTGTGTAATTTTGTCTAACGCATACATTTCCCCCCAAAGATTTTCCTCATATATAATGCATTTCTGCATGCTATTTTTACTAATGTGGACATTTTAACACACACGGAATCCTAACACAAGCATTTTATTCATTTTGTTTGGTTGGAGAAATGAGTTGCAAAATTCAGAGTACTGCCAATTTTAAGGGAGAGTTGTGTTTTGGCTTACATACACATATTAATATGTATGAATATTTATGAACACTTTCCCCTGATAAATACATTTATAGATTATACATTAGAGGATGGCATTGCAAAATTTAGAACAGTGAGAGTTTCAAAGGTAATTCTGTTTTGGTGTTCATGTTGTTTCAAGAAGTGTGAATTAGGTGTATTCTCATTAAAATGCAACCGGAATTAAATTTCTCCTTAGCTGTGGGACATTCAGGAAATGTGAAGGCCAGTAGATAACTAAGCTCCAATCCACATACAATTCCAGGAGATGCAGAACAAGTCAGTTCATATTGGAATTCATAAACACTAGATTCCTCAAGCATCTTTATATAAAAAGTCCACTCTCCAGATTTTTAATGTTATGCTGGTGCTGCTGTAGCTATTCCAACTGAGTAGAGTTCAGTGATGCTGGAAAACGCACTCTGGAGATCACCTAACAAAGTTAGCTGTGTGTTCAGGCCACAGTTACTCTGTTTGCTAAAGGATCAGTGTACATCACCAATTTGAGCCTATAAAAATCCAATTTAATACTAAAGAGTGTACCATGCTAGGAAAAACACCATTTCATTTCCTCCTGCATAAACCAACATGGACTAAGGATTACTATTTCAATCTCATTTAGAGTTAGATAACAACTCAACCCATACACACAGCTCAGAATGATCTGCAATTTGGATCGTAAATTTACAAATGTCAGTTCTGTGAATTAGACTTGAAGGGAAATGTTGAGATGAGAAGTGCAGAAGCTGCATGTAAAACACACAAGACAATTTGTACAGGAAAGAGGATGATTGCTTCTCTGATACTGTTAAAAACACACAGAGAGAAAAAGACACAAGCTAGCAATGGTAAGGTGAAATGGATTAAAATGCTCCAGTGATTTTTGTTAACCTATTAATTCCTAGACTTAAAAATTCAGGATGATTCATTGCAACATCATTATCAAGGAAATCATCATCATAATCTAATTCAATTTTTATCCCACCCAAAGGAAACAAGGGAAGGAGACACCAAAACGTTAAAGCAAAATATCAGTCTTCTTCCTGCTGTTCCACTTATACTTTTGAAACTATTATGCAGCACCAAGTGGAGAAATTGTTTTGCTAAATTCTGTAATAGATAGCAAAATGGTTAATTAACTATTTTCTGATTTCTACTCCCTATGTCACTGCAATAATGTTACTCTTGTATGCCTGCTACAAAAGGGATCTCAAATTCCAGTGGTGCCCTGTGTGGTGCCAGAATTTGGTGCCCCTACTTCTCTTGCACCATTCTAAATCATAGTTGTGGCATCCCCTGTGGTGCCCGCAAGGCCCTGCACCTACTGTGACCGAACAATTTGGGTTCCCATGAAGAGGGAACAATTCAATTCACACTTCCTGAAACAACGCTCAGAGCAAAACACAAATTTCCTTCAAAAATTGCACTTCTCTGAATTTTGTGAGGCACTTATCTAAACAAAAAATATGTAGGTAGAAAAGTGTATATATCAGGGGAAATGTGTATAAGAATGCATTTAAGAGCGGACATTGCAAATGAAAAGCACCTTATATATGGGGAAATGGCAAAAATTTAGAAAGTGCAATAAAATGCTGGTGAATCTTTGTGAATAATGAAATTGCTGTTGAAATGGGGTGAACCAAATTCAAGATAGGAGAAATGAGTAACTCAAAGAAACTGATATGGATTGATTTACCCTAGCATTGGGTCCTTCCTGATCTTTCTACAACATACAAAATGGATACTGTATAGAATACATTAAGACAGTGAGAGTTGGCTGGTGACCTGTTGATAGCACCTATGAAGCCTCTACCCCTTCCTCCACAGAGTGAAAGTTCACCCCAAAGACATGTCCACCACAACATGTAGGACATGGCCTTGTCTCTACAAGCCAACATCCCTTACCCCATCACAGGTTTAAGGAATGACACTTAAGCAGGGAGCAGATTCGGGGTTATTATTTTAGTTTTGCCCATCAGGAACACTTTTAATGATTTATCCTATCAGCAACTAAAAACGATTCGTCACTTAACCTGCAAATATGGTCATTAATTGATCTCCATTTGCATACTCAGGTATTGATCATGACTGCATTACCTTGCTGTTTTAACTAGTTATTTTGTGTGTGTTTTTATATCCTTTGTTGTTCTTCCTTTGTTGTTCCTGCTTGTAGTACACCCCAGACTCCGAAGACGCTACTATCAATAATACAACTGAGCTGCCATCAATTCCTCTTTCTGCATCAGTTTGGTTGGAAACACATTCCATTATTCTTAATAAACAAGAAGATAATGGACTGCGAGCAGTGCTAATTTTAGACCCACCCACCTCTGCCATCAGCTAACTCAAAGTGCATTAGAGTTAAAATAACAACATCAAGTGCATTGTGTGTCAATGCCAGTAAGGGGTGTTGTAGTCGTATGATACTGTAAGAAACATTCTGGTTAGAGGAGGTGTAAAGTAATGGAAACCTTTAAAATTACCGCAAAACAAGAGCTCTTTATGGCTTCTAATTGAGCCCCTCTAATGAAACACATGAAAAAGAGTGTGTTTGTTTTTGTTTTGACTACAGAGAATATCTCATACTAGAATGCCTGAGCATCTTCATTCTTCCAGCTGAATTCAAGCACTGGCCAAGTTCCAGATTTAACAGCCCGTCAAAATAATACGGCAACAGATATAAACCATTCAATGGGCTTGTGCAGCTTGCTCTCCCTGCCAGCATTTAGACTTTGATTTACAAACATAATACCCTTCACTCAAAAGAGGTAGGCATAAAAGAGCCTCTGTATACACTTAATCTGCTTAGCCTTATCGAACGCATGACGGTACCAGAAGAAGAAGAAGAAGAAGAAAGCACATCTCTTTTAAATATCCCCTGAAGAAAGAGCACTGGTGCCATTTCCTGAAAAAGGATGCTTCCCTTTTGCTCTTCAGATACTTCTCCTTTGTGTTGCCGTGCCTCTGCCAAGAATGTGTGGCTAGAGATTTTACTGTGACAATGACAATCAAGGAAGGGCACAAATAGTATCCAGGGCACAAGGTATACACTGCAAAATGTCCATTGTGGGGAAAAAATCCTTTGAGGGGAGCGGGGAGATATTTTTGGAGTTCTTAGATGGTCATTTGTCAATCAACGGCAAAGCAGGAACCCAAAAGCTCTAAGCATGCTCTCATCAGCCAAACTTGTTGTACAAAAGTCCATGGGATAAACACAATTGTAATGATTTCGGTCTTTTGTCATCTGAGAGGTTTCCAGCTGATTATTTTTAGTATGGTGGCAAGAGGAAGAAAGTTGCTAATTGCATTTTGCCTGCATTGGCCAAAACCAATTCATCAGTGTATCTCGATATCAGACAAATGAAATGAACTGTGCCCATGAGACCACCATTGTTTCCATCTTCTCTTCCATGTGTGCATTAGAAATGAAAGGTTGGGGTTCTAGTGGGATAACCTTACTGAAGTCTGTTTCAAATGTGATAGAAAACAAGATACAGAAGCAGATGTTGGAAGTTGGATCCTCCTAACTGAGGGTCCATGTTGTGCACAGCCCCGGGACTCCCCCCAACCGGCCATGCCACTGGCTCTTAGCCAGCTGGTGGGGTGGGGTGACCTGGGCTTTAGTACTTAAATGGCAGCGCGATGTGGGGAACCCCTCTTGCTTTGGACTGCCGAACACCCACCCACCCTCCCTGTTGTTAGGATTGTGCCTGGCCTTGCTTTGGACTTCGGTTGGTTGCCTGTTTTGGAAGGGTGGCTGGGTAAGAATTTTTCCCAATGCGGCAGATTGGCAGTGGCCACTTGGTTTTTGCCTACCTCTTAGCAATTGTGACAACTTTGTAAGGTTTGGCGGTTAGGCATTGGTTTAGGGGAATGTGGGGAGGGGAGGCCATCACCTGCCCTCCATTTGATAGGGTATTCCGTTAAAGGAATCCGGGGGTCTGGATCTCATCTGAAGCCTGGGGAGGGGTTAGGGCCATGCCAGGACCCCCGGGAACCCCAGGGGTGAGCACCAGTCAATAGCCATTGTTGGAGCTCCCTCTGCTGGTAGTTTACCCTTTGCAGGCTTTCTGCTGGGTGGGCAGGAGCCAGTTATAGTCATTAGATACCTCCTAAGCCAATACCAGCCACACTTGTGTATTCAATAAAGTTGTGGCCTAAATTTGCCCATTAACCTTTAAATTAAATTCTGTTTCGGGGCTTAATGTGCAAACAGCTTTGTATGTATTTACAATACTAGTAATTATTGCCCAGTCCCTCTATGTCATGGGAATTCCTCTATGTTTTTTTCCTATTAACTCTCATTAGCATGTCCCACATGCCATACTAGGCCAACAAAAGGGAAACTTGGGTGCAGCATTTTGGAGGAGGACAGAGCAACTCAGCATTAGGGTGTCTCTGATCCAACGTGAGATACCTTAAGAATGTGATCTGACAAATGTGAAACCCTAACCTGAATCACCCCAATTTGCCTCATAATTTGGGAAGCACATGCTACCCACAACCCCCTCCTCCTAATTTTCAGCCTGCTCTTCAGTTGAAAAGACTCCAAGAGTGGCTTACAGATCATTAATAGCAAGATAGTCCTTCCCTTTGGCTGACAATCTAAGAGACACAACACAAAATAAAAAAGGGGATAGGGTGGGGTGTTAGCAGATCTTAAAGTTGCTGCATTCTTAAACTGACCAGTTGGGAAGGAAACAGTTTCAGGAGAGAAGGATCTAGAAGGATCTGGTTTCTAAGCAGAATGGCTGGAGTGGTTCTTCTCTGCTGAATGTGATGGAATTGTTACTGTGTCAGTTGGGGGAGACGAAGAGATAAAGAGTCAAAGGCAGCTGATTTGCCAGAAGAGCTCTTGGAGTGACTTTATTTCCTTTCTTCTGGAAATGTTTTCTTCTATTGATACTGCCTTAGCAGTTAGCAATATGTACCTAACTTTGGTGCCTTCTCTCTCATTTTCTCACACAACTCATGTACATAGCTTTCTCAGAGAAGGACTCCTATGGACCCTTGTAACTAACCATCTCACCACCTGTGAGATCCTACAAAATCCTTCAACTCCTTGTTCTCTGATATTCCACCTACTGAAATACATGCATTAATACTCTCTCCCAGTTTATGCAATGTGCAGTCACAACACACAGTACCTACCAATTACAACAAACCTCCAATTAATATTATGATCAACTCTGTTGCTTCTGTTCAGCCATCAGAAATATTTTCATGCATGCCATGGGATGCCTGCACAGGGAATATAGTTGTAGTGAGTCACAAAGTCGGACAATGTATTATTATTCCATAAAACAAACTTGGGACCTTATGAATTATATGCCTTTATATAATTGCATCTTGAGATTCTAATGACAACATAAAGCACTCAAACTCTGCCCTTATGGTTTATGAAGCTAGCAGAACACCTTCGTAGAAATTGAACCTCATAATTCACAATTGTCTATTATACAAATGAATAATGGCAAAAAGTGCTTAAACAAGAGAACCAGAAAATAAGTAAGCAGTTGCTCATTCTTTTGTTGCCTGGGGAATATAAGAAATACGCTAACATAATCCCAGTTCATCTCATTAGTTTCCTGCCTCCAAAATTGTCACTGCTCAATGATAGCTGAGCCAAATTCTCTATGACAGGAGATACAAATACAAAACCTGGGATGTCTGCACCTAAAACCTATTTTACATAGTGATTTTTACCTGGTTATGTGGTGAAGACACTATCGACTGGTTGTTGTTGGTTTTTTAACATAGAAGCTTTACATGTCATCTGGAATTAAATTTTAAATGATTGATTTGATTTATTGTATTTCTTTGACACTTTTCATTCAAACGAATCTCAAAGTGGCTTATAAACAATAAATGACAATAACATAATAAAACACTAGAACATGACAGATACAACATAACTCCTATGAAAGATTAACAAATCAACAACAAAGCAATTACAATCAATAAAACACTACTAACAAAACAACAACTAAAAATAAGCTAAACATCACAATGTCAGCAAAAGTCATATTATATGATTACCAAATCAATATGACATTTATAATTATAAAACAATAGTAACAATATTAACAAAATAGTAGCTAAAAAACGTAAGTTATGCACACACTATCCACACCCCTATGACTCAAAAACTTTCACTATTCAGTCCACATTGTCCTTAGAGGTGGGGCTAGCCAACATGACGCGGAAATGCCCCCCCACATGTTTATAATGTGTGTGTGGCAGGGGTGTTGCATGAAACCGTATGATAACCATTCAGAAATACTGCATATTCATTATGACTGACCAAATACTTAATGTATGTGTCAACAGGCTACTCATATTCAAGTCACCGGATGAAATGCTTGACTAAGAAAGACTTTGAAACTGTTTTGTGCCATTTTGGGGGGTTGCTGGGCTGCACTGATAACTAAGAAGTAAGGACAGTTGGGTAACCTTTGAGTCCTATTCCATCCCTAACTGAAACATTGTCTGTTGAAAGTCTTCTGCGCTTTCAACTGGGCACTAAACCACCCCAGCCATTTGTTACACTGTGGTTTGAAAGCTGCTTAATGAGGATTTGGTGTTCCTTCTTCATCCACCTTTAATCGGCTTTCTCCCGTTCTACAGCTATCTATTGCTTAATCTCTAGACAGGAACTACCAGCTGGCAAATGGCAGATGATGTCTGAGTCTGAGCAGTTTTAGTGAGGACTTTGGTGGATGTTTATAGGGCTTAAGCTAATTGGAAATAAGATTTACAATGTTTCTTTTAAGCAATACTATTCTAGATTTGGAGGAGGGAATCACAGAAGACCTTGCAGAAACTGTAATCTAATTTGTCCACAAGTGCAACTCTTCAGCGTATACACAAAATTGTCACTGTTAATCCAGGTAAAAGAGCACAGTTGATCCTTTGACTTTGGCTCAACACAGTAATGTACTGCAAGAGCCTCTCTCATAACCAATCGAAATTACAGCAATATATCAAGGTCATTCTTGAGCTTCTCCGGATATTGAAATTCATACACAGATTATTATTTTGCTATAATGATATTGTCCTTGACTTTTCTAGGAGGAAAAAAAATATATTTCCATTTGTGCATTTCCTAAGGAAATCTAAAGGCCTCCATCATAAATCTTATTCGTGCTATCAGTAGCCTCTCAGTAAGGATTTTTTTTTTCTTTTTACAGGCAAAGCTGCAGGTTTATTGAGAATCTAATTATTTGCTCCCAGTAATGTAAATCACTGAAGTCAATAGCTCTGTATTTTTGTACAGGGGTTTCAGGACTGCAAGCTCTGTAGAAAACTCTTGGGGCAAGCAACACAATTTGAGTGGTGCAGGGTTGCCACCAGAATAGCATCCTCATGTTGAGTTGTCCCTGATGATATGCTAAGATCACTCATCCCATGTTGTTACTGCAATGTGCATTACTCCCTCCCTCACCCTTGTTAATGATATCGTCTACAGGGACAGATGTCTAACATGAAGGCATTGCAAGACAGGGCACGGATCCTACACATTATAGTGGAAAGGAGGAGAAATTAACACTGGGATGTCATTTTTTGATGGCAGCCCATGTTGCACATTGCCTATCATTAATGGCAACTTTCCGATTGCAATCCTGGCTCCAGAAAGAGATCACACAGAGATGAATGGGGTCTTGATTTCTTGCTACTGCCTTGCCCTGCTCTGTCTTCTTGCCAAACCTCAATAATACTGTGAGGTTCCAGCCTAGAAGAAGTTTGGTGAGTCTCTAGCTGATGAATAACTCAGTTTACTGTTCTCTCCCCACAGTTAGCTACCCATTCTGTACACCAGCTTTAAATAAACTAAGGTGCTGGGAGGGCAAATCCATCTTGAAATTTATTTATAAGGGAGAGGCTACAGAAGAAGACTAGCCTTTGTGGAGAAATTGAAATGCAAAAAAGAATGGTAGATTGTATGAGGGGAGGCTATTCCATACCTGAGGAGCAGAGACAGGGAACTTGTGCCTCTCTGAACGCTGGTGGACTACAGCTCCCATCAGCCCCAGCCAGACTGGCCAGTGGCCAGGGATGAGAGGAGTTGGAGTCCAGCAAGACCTGGAGGCTAACAGATTTCCTAGACCCAGTATAAGGAGATGGGAACAGAAAACTAAAGCAAATGAAATGACGGTGAGCAGATCAGGATGAATGGAGTGCAGAAAGTAGTAAAGTTTGACTTTCCCCAGAATGGGATGTCCCAGTTTCATCACTCTAGGACATCCCATGGGAGAAATGGCAACAACTTTGGGGGCTATCATTTCCCCCAAGAATGTCCTGCAATGGCACAACACCCGGGGCATTCCGAGAATAGAAAATGGCAGCTGCCAGGAGTGGTCCCCAAAATTCATTTTCCTTGTCACTGCAAGTGGGGGGTGAAAAACAATAGTTAAAGAAAATGAAAGAACCATGACAAATGTGAGGAACAAAACAAATGCAGTCATAACAAATGAATAATGAAATGAATGCAATTTTCACAAATAGATAATAAAAACCAACAATTAAAGTGAAGGAAATGGGAGGCACGTCTTGAAAGTTAACGGGGAAAGTAAGAGGAAAGCAGTGTAGTAGAGAACTGGGGAAATGATAAAAGTTAAAGGTAAAGGTACCCCTGCCCATACGGGCCAGTCTTGCCAGACTCTAGGGTTGTGCACTCATCTCACTCTATAGGCCGGGAGCCAGCGCTGTCCGCAGACATTTCTGGGTCACGTGGCCAGCGTGACAAGCTGCATCTGGCGAGCCAGCGCAGCACACGGAACGCCGTTTACCTTCCCGCTGGTAAGCGGTCCCTATTTATCTACTTGCACCTGGGGGTGCTTTCGAACTGCTAGGTTGGCAGGCACTGGGACCGAACGACGGGAGCGCACCCCACCGCGGGGATTCAAACCGTCGACCATGCGATCGGCAAGTCCTAGACGCTGAGGTTTTACCCACAGCGCCAGATGAGGAAATGATAGCTGAATTCAAAAGAGAATTTACAAAATTACCAAAGAGTGTAGAAAGTAGTAAGCCTATTGCTAAAGCAGGCCCTCCTTCTCCTAAGATTCTGCAGATCTTTCTGTGTATTAGTAAGTCTAAAGTTTTTATAGCACAGAGACATTATGTTATTTTATCACTCTAGTTCTTTTATCTCACCTTGAAAGATTCCCCTACCCCCCCCCATTAGATAGTAGAAAACATTAAGTCTTTTAATATGATCTGACACGTCTTTTTCTTGAAAAAAGTCAGCTGGCCAGCCTAAATCCATAGTAGCTCAATCGAATAGTGTGTCATTACCATCTGTTTCTTTCCCTTGCTTTTGCAATTTCAAATGGGTATTGATTCATGTCTAGGAAGAAAAAGTGACATGAACAGATGAAAAGTAACAGGATGTAATTTTATTAATATTAAAGGTACGAGTTGACACCATCCTCAAATAATCAGACGTTGACTGGCTTCTAGGCAGGATTGAATGGATGCAGGCCATCAGCAAAAGGAAGAACATTTTCCCTGCACTTTCAGTCACGATTCATCCCCACTTCTCTGTCCCAAAACAATAACAAGAGCACATTAAGGTCAAAGGAAGAAGAGGACACCTCAGTTTGTTTTGAGCACAATCTAAACTGAGGGGAAAGGTGAAAATTGGAATATTTCTTTTATTGTGCTCAGCAGTGACATCGGAGGCAAAAAGAGAAAAAATCTTAAGAGCTCTGTTGGATCAGACCAGTACAGTGGTACCTCGGGTCACAAACACTTCGGGTTACGAACACTTCGGGTTTAGTACCTTGGGTTGAGAACTTTGCCCCAGGATGAGAACGGAAATCGTGCGGCAGTGGGGCAGCAGCGGGAGGCCCCATTAGCGAAAGTGTGCCTCAGGTTAAGAACAGTTTTGGGTTAAGAACGGACCTCCGGAATGAATTCATTTCGTAACCCGAGGTACCACTGTAGTGGTCCATCTAGTATAGTATTCTGTTTCCAACCGTGGACAGCCACGTCTCCTATAAGTTCAGAAGCTGAACATGGGAGTGATGGCGTCACCCTGCTTGACCTCAACATTTGATATTCAGAGATCTACTGCCCCCAAATTCACAGCTGCTGTCTAGCCATCAATTGCACCCTCTCTTCATTTTCAGCAGTCTGCAGTGATTTCACAGTCACCTGTTGAGTGAAGTAAGAGGAACTGATCGTTCCAGTGTATGTGCAGAGTGTCAGTTGAACCAAGCTCCTCAATAACAGGCACGCTGTGAGATCACACTCTGATTCATTTAGTTTGGAGAACACTCAGGGTGGGGCCATCTCAGTAGTGGCCCCTTAATGGCACTTCCTCCCAAGGGATGTGTGGTTGGCATCTTCAGTTGCAGTACTTTAAAAATATTGTTTCAAATTGCTTCTGATGTGCTTTATTGGCCATCCTTATGGCTGTGGATTTGGAAAATGGGTTAAATTATATTTTAACCCATAGCGCTATTTCTCTCTCTCTCCCCCCCCAACTTTTAATTTTAAAGTTTTATCATAAAATTGCATGGCTTTTATCTTATGCTTCTGTTTGGTTTGCCCCCTTGGCTTGACAGTGGTGTATAAATATTGAAATAGGCAAAATAAATAAGCAAACATAGACTTCAGTCAATCCTGTGGTTTTGAAGCGCCTGGTCATTAAACATTTTACATCGGGAGCCCCCATGGAGCCTTTTTAATTACAAAGCTGGGTAAGCATGGTTTGGTGTTAATGGCTACATTGCAGCTGCAAATAGGAATGTCTAACCTTGATACTTTATATTAATTACCTCTTTGAGAAGCTGAGGTGGTCCAGTGGGGCATCTTGTGAAATCTTCATTGTTAAATGATGTGGTGTTCTTTCTTCTTCCAATCAATTTAAGTCTCAGCAAATTGCTAAACTGCCTATCTTCTTCATTCCTTGGGGCTTGGGAGTGGTGGGCAGAGAACAATGCTAATTTGCAACCCGGCTTAATTTGTTTGGAATTTATTGTTGGTTAGCACAAGTAGCAATTGGCAGTATATTTCCCCGATCAAATGAAGTGAGCAATCTCAATGCTGCATTCTGGACAGAATAATAATAATAATAATAATAATAATAATAATAATAATAATAATAATAATAATTTGCATACTGCCCTATACCCATAGGTCTCAGGATGGCTCACAACACAAAGTTACAATATAAAAGTACAAAATAAAAATACTAATGTATACAAACTTATACAAAATACACTCCCCAACAAAAGCCTCTAAGCATTTCCCTAGCCCACAATTACAAATAATAATAAAAAAATCCAAATTAACACATAACATTTAAATTCTACTGAGCTGCCAGGTCACATGACTGAGCTGAAAGAGGGTTGTAAAAGGCGTATGTGTTTTAGCATTGCCTGCCATGTTGGGGGTCTTCCCTTGGACCTGGAGGACTCTACATTTTCTTGTTGTACTGGCCAATAATAGTTCCAACTGCACTCACTGGCTTAAAAAACTAAATGGTGGGAGGAGGATGGATCTTCTCTCACAAAGCCATTGCTTTGAAGCATGCCTGAACATTTTGCTTCCTAACTTTCACTCTACAAGACACATCAACAGAACAGAGCTCAGAGTCTCTGTCTGCTGGTGGACATGGGCCCAGTACATTATACCTCCTGTGCCCTCCTTTCAGCAACCCTGGAAGGATAAAAAAGTAAGCCCCGCAGGGGTTGATGGTGTTACTTTCAAGTAATTACAGAGAGGGTTGCTGTTGTTGTTAAACAGGATAATGTTCTGGAAAGGAAGAGGAAGTAATTCCTTTCTTACTTAAGAGTGCCAGGCATATTTATAGCAGAAAATAAGGGAAGGAAGAAACTCTGATGGGACAGGGCCACATAAAATTAGCTCATTAGGTAGGTACATTGCCTACCTCTCACTTGGGAACACAGGTCATGTATCGATTTATTGTTAAACGTAAGTGTGCCATCATTACATTCTACATTATTTTCCCTTAGGGAAGGGCTGCAATGTACAATGGTAGAATACACCATGCAAAAGGTCTCAGGTTTAGTCATTAGCACCTGCATGCAAGGCTGGGAAGGGCTAAAAGGTTTCCATCTGAAATTCCAGAGCAAATGCTGATCTGGATAAACCAATGCTCTGATTTGGTATAAGAAAATTTCCCGTGTTTTGTTCCCCCATGTCAGGCTTCGGAGAACGGCTTCCTCTCTCTCCCTCCCAGCTGAGCAGCAGCAGAACAAAACAGTTAGAGTCCCTTACCAGTTAAAGTGTTCAATGATCACAGCAAAAGAACAATGCAACCATTCTCAGAGCGAAGGTGCTCCCAATTAAGTTTTCCTCCTCCTCCCGAGTCATTGTCACTTCCCCTTCTTATAACCTGATCTCGCAAACACTGAGCCTTCTGCATAGCAACCTTATCAGGTCTCCTTGGCTTGGGAGAGATAGGCTGGACACTCTCAAGCGAAGGGGAGTCCATTATCTCTCTCTCTCTTCCAGTTCTGCTTCTTCTAGCTTTTCCCCACTCAGCTCTGCTCAGCTGTTGTTTTCTGAACTGTGTCCCTCTGCAAACCAGTTCTCTAAATCTATGCTGCTCCACTGTTCCTGAGCAGCTTCAGGCTCCTGGTCAGGAGCAGGGGGGTGAAGAGGTTCCCACCATCCTTCTTCAGAGCTGTAATTCTCAGTCTGGTCTCTGACACCCCACCCTCAGTGTGGAGAATGGGATAATTTGAGGGATGGAGGAGGAATTATTCCAGTCCATCTCTGAAAGTGCACCAACACCCAATTTACATATTGGAACAATGCTATCGATCAGTTTGCACATACCCACCCTGAATTTTGCAATGCATTTTTGGTTAAAAATGTGAACAATGCTTATTTGGGCGGGGGGGTGTACAAAATGTGCAGAATTTAACAGTGGTGTGTGTGTGTGTGTGTGTGTGTGTGTGTGTGTGTTATCTCTGCAAAACAAACTTAACACTTCTTGCACAAAAAAAGAGGTTGATCCATCTTTTCTAGATAAAAATGAATAAGAAAGGGATGCTGACATTCATATTTTTTTAATTGTAACAGCATTAGAAGAAACTAACACATGAATTGCAATCACTTCACAACAAACTAACTGCATGACTATCTTATCACTTCACATCAAAATAAATAATAACTTGCTGTAGATTTTAAATTTGTTCAGTCTATTACTGTTGTTATTATTTCTCAGTTGCATTTACATACCTTGTTACATTCCATTTAGCACAAGAAAAGAACTTGTGGGGTTTTAGCAATTACCATGTTTTCATACTTCATTTACAACTCAAAGCCAACTTGCAATGAGTCCGCCTCACATAGATGGGTGCCTTGTACGTTGTTGGTTGTGGGTTTTTTTAAAATTAAATACTCAGTCTTCAATAATAGAGAATAACTTCATCCTCTTCTAGTATGATATTTCATTTCTGCTGGGAAAACATCTTGCCAATGCATTTAGTTCTCGTTACAGAAAGATGCACATGAAATTATCTACACTGTAAATTCTACAGCTTGAATATTTAAAAAATCTTAATGGTGTATATCTGCATATACCTTAAACCAATTACCTGGGTCATTATAATCATGTAGTACTATATATACCTTCATGTCAGTGATGCTGAATGTTTGAGTTAAGTCCAAAATGGAATTTGACTGGATACTGTTTCCAAAAATAATTTCACCACAATAGGGAGTGATAGGAGGCCAGGATTTAATCATCCTAATGGCAAAAAGGATGCAGGGTTCACTACTTCCTGTGCTGGTTTTAATTCAGTGTCACCCCACCAAAATGAGAGTAGAATAGAATTTGCAAGATAAGAGCCACTTTCTTCAGAAACCTGCATCCTTTCTGATTTATGCTTTAAGAGAATGGAAGAGCAAACACAAGTCTTGCTTTCTGTTCTTCCCACTCCTCCCATCCAGACTCACCTTGATGAACAGAGGTGCGTCTTGCAGAAGGTTCAAAATCACCCATAGAGAGGCCCACTTCTCTCTGCTCTATAAAAGTCTTGGCAAAACTGAAGCCAGATGTTTCAGGCAGACTGCACTTCATAAGGGCAAAAAAGGAGGCATTTTGGGGGGGGGGGTCCCCTTTTTGTACCATTACCTAAATACTGTTGATCTGGCAAATGAGACTTTGTGGCAAATTGAATATGGCCTGCCTGATGGAGTTTCATGGCTGTCACTGGGCCACCACAGGGGGACAAGTTAGCCACCCTTGAACTTTAGTCCTCGTTAATAGAATTTTTAAAAGGAGACACGGGATCCTCCTGGTCCTTCTGTTTTGATGATGGAAGGAGAGTAAAACACACGTGTCCCCTCCCTGAAAGCAGTCCTAAGAACTGGCCAGCGAAATGGGCTCAAACACTTGCTGCGTCTCTATAGGAAGAGTATATGGATGGGCTATCTCATTCAGAATGGGAGGGGTGCCCAAAAAGGGAATTGGGGCTGTTCAGGTACAAGTTCAGTGACTCCTTAGTGGAGCTGTTCTTCCCCATTCCTCACAAGCTGCAGAAATACAGGCTGTTTTGGCAGTGCTGGCAAAGGAATCCCAGCATTACTCCAGCAATTTACACCAATTCTGACTGCATGGACAGCAGGGTGTTTACCAGCATGGAAAGCTAGAGGAATGGTTACAGTTTACAGTGGAACTTTTGCTCTAAGTCTAGAAATTAGGGACAAACTGGTGACAATAGCACGGTGTGTAAGGTAGGGTACAGATGAAGATATACCAACTTTTGCTGTGAAGTAAAGGCAGGAGGATTTGGAAATTGCCACTTACCCAGCTACGGAGGTGGGAGGTGGTTGTGGCCCATTGAGGTTTCCCCCCAGGGGCAAAAAGCCTCCACTTGATGGTCAGCTTTTGGGTCCTCCTCAGCCACAGAGGATGGCAGGATAGTCTGCAAAGAGCATAATTTGAATTTCTCAATCATGGGAATCCCAAGCAGCAGACCTGAGTCCAGAAGTCTTCATTTGTAAATAAAGCCTGGCTGCCATCTGAACTCCCAGTGCAGTCGGCTAAAGAGCATCCCACCTCCATCACACCAACCTCAAGGAAGTGTGTTCTCAGGGTAGACCCCAGTAGAGCGGTCTAAATGGATGTCTCTGTCCGGAAGAAAATTGTGGGTCAGACAGGCCATAGAGCTTCCAGCAGCAGCCAGCGGTGAGCCACCTTAGATGATCTGCATTTTGGTGTGGTCCATATACCAGGCATGACCCTGTCCAAACTTCAAACTTCCTGTGGAAGTGCCTGATCAAAGCCTACCTACATCAGTAAAGTTGTGGCCAATTTTCAATCCCAGAGGGTTGTCCTGTCAAGTTTGTTCCACCCACCATTGCTTTTGCCTTCACCCACATTGGGTAGGGGTGTTTGCAAGTGGGTCTTCAACTAACTTTAATCCAATATACACACCCACCCAAATGCTTTATCTTCTCCAGAGACATAACTTCCCCCCTATCCTTATTCATCTTAATTTAAGCCAGGCTTTTGAAATGTTCACAAAGATTGCATCGGGCAATGACAGCGTCTCGAAAGAACAACTCTTGCTAATTAGCACCCTCAGCTCTTGTTATACAAGTCAGTGTGACAAGGTTTAATTAAGTCTAATTATTTCTGAAAAAAATATTGATGTATATTAATTCCACGATGAAGCTAACTGTTTCCTAACAGGGAATTAGAGAGTGTAGTATTAATTTAACTCGGTGCAGTCACTCATGACACTTGATTTCCCCTGCCCATTTTATTAGCAGAAGCTTTAAACACCAGTTTGTAGATGGGGATGAAGAAATGATCCAAAAGAAGTTTTTGCAAAGTTGAGAGTGACAGGAGATCAGTGCCAGAAACCCGGATCATTGATCTTCCTTGACAGACTGGGGCATGGGTACGCTAAACAAAGCTGTTTTAGGCATGTATGGTCTGGATTATACCACTTTAGACTATACCACATGGGGAAATCATATGATTGCATAGTCCTCATACAGACATCTTTAACATAACAGACACAAAACAAAAGGAATTGGAAGTACCATTTTTTAAAGTTACATAAAACAGAGAAAGATAATTGGTCTCATAATGACTAGCTGGAATGACGACTGAAGGCCATGATTCTGGGATACAGGTTGATCCAAGCTGAGCTGATGGAATTGGCTTTGCTGTCTGCTCACTCACAGGAACACAGAAAGCTGCATTATATAGCAAATCTAGTTCAATACTGCCTGCACTGACTGACAATGAATTTCCAGTTTTATAGTCCAGGGTCTCTCACAGACATCAGGGCTTGAACCTGAGATACTTTGCATGCAAAGTATGTGTTCTGCCAGTAATCTACATTTATTCATAGCAACTGTGATATTTTGAAGTTCTCTCCATAAAAAATCTTGAGAAAGATGGTTATGGGTAGTGTTCAGAGGATCCTGTAAAATCCTCCTACTGGAAAGTAGGAAATGATTTCAGATCCAAGGACAGAAATTTGCTTTCTATTGCTGTAACACAATGACCGCCAACATGATGCCCTCCAGATATTTTGGATTGCACCTCCCATAATCCCCTGCTATTGACCATGCTTTTGAAGATGATGGGGGCCAAAGTCAAAAACTGAACTAGATGGGCCTTTGACCTGATTCAGGCTCTTCTTATGTTTCCTATGTCCCTTGTAGGGCTACCCATCTTAGATACCAGAAAATGCTCCAACTGACCACAGGTTTGCATATTTCTCTTTTGCTGGGAGCAAAGCTGTCAGTTCATTGGCTCTGAACTCCCAAGCACTTTGTCTTTTAATTAAACTAGAATGCTACTGAGGAATATTTTCTGAGCAGACAGTATATCTTCCCAGCTACAACAGTTGCCTTAAAGCTTTTTCATTTGCTGTTTTTAACATGATATGACACCGAGAGGGTAGAAGGATGCATTTTGACGTGGGGAAGAGAATATGTCTGCTTTGCTTCTGGGTTGTTGCTATCAGCTGTGCATGTGGATTCCCAGACTTCTGGTGTGAAATAAAGTGTGCCACCACTGCCAGTCAAAGAGCTCTTTCAATGAGCCATGCATGCAGCTTAGGCAAGAGTTGCTATGCTATGGGCACCTTCAGCAGACAGCTGGGCTTTGGAAATGTGACAATGACACAGCAGTAGTATTTGATTCATTAGTCTTCCAGCTTGTTAGTGTTATAAAGATAATGAGAAGCAGAGGAAGATAATTATGGTACATAAAAGGATAATCTAAATTCATCTCAAGTGCATAACCTTTCATTTGCAGATATTGCACAGTTACCCTTGGGGCCTCAAGATCCAGTGTTCTTGCCTCACAAAAGAGGCAGATTTAAGTCCTGTCCAGAATAGCAGTTTTTAATAATAATAATAGTATTGTATATCAATTTGTTATGCAGACATTTTCACTCTATTGCTTTAGAGACATCCCATTTGCCTAGCTCTAGATACTCTACATTTTTGCAAGTAGGAAACAAAATTATGTCTCTAAACTGCTTGGACACTAAGGCCACACTCACACCATACATTTAAAGCACTATAGTAACAGTCCAGGCTTCCACCAAATACTTTTGGGAGCTGTGGTTTGTTAGGGGCGCTAAGAATTGTTAGATGTTCCATATTCCTGTCGCAGAGCTACAATTCCCAGCGTAGTTTAACAATCAACTGCTGTTCACAGGGAACTCTAGAAATTGTAGGTTTGTGAGGGATATCATAGTCTCTGCACCCTTAACAAACTTAAAGAAATCTTTCTTTAAAATAGATTATTTAATTAACAGTTAAGTGCTTATTCAGTGAAGCATGATTGCACCGTTACTGTCCATAAAATGTCACAGAACAAAGTATATGCCATTAGTTTTCAATTGGAAATATAGATCAGAAGGTTTTAATTAGGAAAAAAACACATTACTGAAAAGTTGGTACCCAGAATTGTGTTTGTGTTTTTGCCTCAATCAATTATTTAATTAGCAATATAGCACTCTTTCCTTCCACTGCTATTGTGCAAATATTCATTTTTTATTTCTAAAAAGTATCTATCATCTATCTATCATGATACAATGGCAGCCATTAGAAAGTTTGCTTTTTATTTATTTTAATACATTGGTATACTGCCTTTCTTCCATTATGGAACTCAAGGTGGGCTAGAAAGGGGTTCCTAGGTGGTCTCCCATCCAGGTGGAAACCAGACCCAGATGTGTATAGCTTTAGCAACAAAGCTGCATCAGCATTTCCCAGACAGTACCTACCAAGTTGCTATAGGCTCTTCTGTCTAATACATCACTGCACAAAAGTAGGGCTAAGAATGATTCACACCTGTGGAAGTTATACTTCTCTTCCATTCCTCCCCTCCCAAATGTTGGATTTGGTATGGTCTGAGAAAAGATGGAAGAATCACCAGGAAAACACTAGAGGACCATGGCCTGATGAAGACATTGTATGGATGCCTCATAAAAAGTGAATGAGCAAAGTGTAGCAGTTGTGTACTAAGCACCTAGTGTGAAGAAGTGAAGGCTCAGTGAAGGAGTGAAGTGGAGGATGTTTTGAACTTGAATTGAATTTTATTATTTTGGTCACAGACCAGTTCCAGCCCACATACAATATCAAGGAAGTAATAAAACACGACAGGGGTACATTTGAATTTGCAATTAGGTATAACAGGGACAATACAGATATAGCAACAGTTAAAAAAATATCTAAATTAAAACTTAGTCGATGTTTTGAATGGAAAGAGAAGCTGTGCTAAGATGAAGGGGACCTGGGAAAAGACAAGTTGAGCTGAATTTTCTTTGGCTGTTTATGTATGTCTTTGATTCCATTTATGAATCACTTCCCCAAAATATCTCAAAGCGATTTCAAAGCAAAAACATCAACAATAATGATACTTCTAAACAAGCCTGTAGATACAGTTAAAAACAATGCCATATGTATAAGCAATTACACATCCAATACGGATACAGACTGAGATGAAGATCTCCATTTAAAAGGCTTGGTGGAAAGGAGAGGTCTTCCATAGGCACCCAAAAGACAATAAAAATGGCGCCGGTCTGATGTGTGATGGGAGGCAGCTCCAAAGGGTAGGTGCCGCCACACTAATAAGGTTGCCATATTTCAAAAAGTAAAAACCAGGACACCCCAAAAGTTGTTGAGCGTTTTTTTCAGGAAACCACCCTTCACATTAATGGTCTGATTCCTATATTATATGGAATGGAGCTCCTCCTGATAAGATAGATGGTATCTGCAGGAGGTGGTTGGACAGTGTTCTCGAAGCTACCAGCATGAGTTTGACCAAACTGTGGGAGGCAGTGAAAGATAGGAGTGCCTGGTGTGCTCTGGTCCATGGGGTCACGAAGAGTCGGACACGACTAAACGACTAAGCAACAAAAACAACAATTGCAGGAGACCCTCTCCTGTTAAGTGATTTGGTGAGATGATCTTTTAGGTATCCAGGTCCCAAGTTATATAAAAGGTCTTGTGCACCAGAACCAACACCTTGGACTTTCCTCAGGAGTTAAATGGTAGCCACTGCAATTCTTACAGTAGTGGCATAACATGGTGGCAAAATAGACTGCCCCAGTGAGCACTTGAGCAACCGCATCCTGGACTGGGTCAACCTCAAAGGCAGCCCCACATAAACTGCATTGCAACAATCCAACCTGGAAGTTACTGGCTCTCTAGAGAGGAAGATCAGTTCAGAGGACAGTCTGTGTTCCTGCCATTCCACCGCAAGCTTCTCAACGTGTGTGCAAGAAACCAGGACAGCGGAATCCAGAGCAACTGAGCAGAAATCAGTCTGAAGGCATTTCAGCACTGTGACCCACGGCGTGTTATTTCACTTGACCTGCTGCAGTATGTAGCAATTTTCCCAGCAGTGCCATCTCTCAGTGCTCTGCCTGCTTCTTTAATCTGTCTTTTCCCTCCTCTCCCCTCTCCATCGCTCTCAGGGGGAGTTATTGCCTGAGTCAGTTGACAGCAGAGATTCTGCCGTCATTTGCAGCGAAGAACTTGGAAATGATGTATGTTGCTTCCACTCATGATATTTCTGCAGTTAACGGAAGAAACTATTAGCATTTAAATGGAGATGTTGTTAAATTCTGTCACACAGAAAATAATGAGAACTATTAGAGGGGAAATATGCAAAATTTGTATTTTATCAAGAGTTGCTCCAGAGGAAGCCAGCTCCATCTTTCATACTGAAAACCAAGTTAAATGAAATTGATTTTCATACTTTTTTTTCTGCATTGCAGAAATGAAATAGTGTTGCTTTTTGAGAACTTTATTACACATTTCAAAATTTGCAGTTTGTTTCTTTTTAAAGCAAGATTACTTTTTCTGTGGCGTCACTTCTCTGCTATTCCAGCAGAACACCACCAGCTGTTCCAATGAATTAAGTTTGGGACATTGCTGGACAATAACAGCTAATCTGACAGTTGTGTGGTATTAAGTCCCGTGTTCCCAGTTATGGCTTGGTGATTGATCCGGCTTAAATAACTTGTGAACCATCTAGCCAGATGGGGCCCAAAAGTTTTCACTGGGGCCTTCCAAATGCTTTAAAAAAGTCCCCTGTAGTCTCAGTCAGGAAGTAAAACCAGAGGCCATTCATGTTTTGGACTCATCTACTCACCATGGGTGCAGCCAAGATTTATTTTAGTGGGGGCACTGCTAAAACAATGTTTACTCGGCTATGAGTGATCACCAAACAAGAAGAAGAAGACGAAGAAGAAGAAGAAGCGACAGCCAAGATTTATTTTATGGGGTGGTGGGGTAGACTTTATGTTGGGGGGCAGAACTGAGTTATCTGTGATGCGATTGGTCAGCTAGTTAAGCATTTTTATTTACTTACTTGGCTAAGCCCATGCTACTCAAAGGTGCAGTTAGTGGTCAATCTAAGCAGGGACTGTTTAGGGGGCAAGGCAAGGCTGATGTGTGACTAGTTCCCTTACAGTAGGAAATTTGAAACTCAAAGTAGCACACACACTCATTTTAATGTATGTAATTATAAATTAATGATAAATTATATAAATATCAGAAACTTTGGGTAGCTTTTAGTGACTCTAGTCCACATGTTTTAGGAACTAACCTGTCAATGAATACTTTGGAAAAGATGTCATCGCTAGACTTAATTTAGTCTTGTCCTTGAAATCTGATTTCTCATTTATCCAACTCATTCTGAGGTGCATCCCTATGGTTTTGGCACGTGCAAAATTTGCTATATTTAGGTTGCAGAGCACATGACCGCACAGTTTTGGAAGTCCCAAACTGCATCTATAAGTAATTGATAACTGGATTGAAGACCTTCTAAATTTTGCTCATTAGGAAAGTCATTATGTACCACAGAGGAATTCAACTGAAATTTGGAAACAATCACGAGAAAAACCCTATCTCTAATCATCAGTCTGGTTTTCTTCTGAGCCATGCACAAAAGGGTGGTTTATGCTTGTTCTTCATTCTTCTACTTGACTGCAGTGTATTTATTATCTCCTCATTTTGTTTAAAAAAGAACTTTAAGAATTGTTTTCAGTTGGTGGTTTTGACTGGATAAAGGGGTTTGGGAAAGTCTGTCCTAGCTGAAGAAATATCAAAACTGTTTCGCCTCCTCTTCTTCTACTTGCCAAGCTAAATCACAGATTTAAAAACTGAGAAGACCAGAGTATATGAGCATTCTAAAAGACCTTTCTAATAGAAAATACTTATTTAGGTAAAGGTAAAGGGACCCCTGACCATTAGGTCCAGTTGTGACTGACTCTGGGGTTGCGGTGTTCATCTCCCTTTATTGGCCAAGGGAGCCAGCATACAGCTTCCAGGTCATGTGGCCAGCATGACTATGCCGCTTCTGGCAAACCAGAGCAGCGCACGGAAACTCTGTTTACCTTCCCGCCAGAGCAGTACCTATTAATCTACTTGAACTTTGACATGCTAGGTTGGCAGGAGCAGGGATCGAGCAATGGGAGCTCACCCCATCACGGGGATTTGAACTGTCTGTTCTGGACAACCTTTGAGATCAGGATTATAGGCAGTATTTGACAGAATAAGTTCATGAGCAGAGCAACTTCCACTTCTGCAATGGGATTTTCCTTCCTCTCCTGCAACCCTGCACTGTCCCCAAATCTGGCAGCATGGATCCACATGGATCCTCAGGATTTTTGCATTGGGTCACCCCAAATTCACCATCAGATCACATAGCATGTCCATGGCTACAACCTGCACCAAAAACACATACACATCCATTGTTTTGTGGGGCCACAATGGCGCAAAAACGTGGTTACAAAGCATAGATCCACATGGATTTTCAGGATTTTTGCGTTGGGCTACCCCAGACTCACCGTCCAATGACATATCATGTCTGTGACCACAGCATGAACCACAAAAATCATACATCCACTGTTTCATTCAGAATATTTCCCCCCCCTTTTTTTCCTCCTCTAAAAACTAGGTGCATCTTATGGTCAGGTGCGTCCTATGGAGCAAAAGATATGGTGTATGTTTTGGCTTTTTTCCTGATTTTTTATTATTATTACTAAAAGATACATAAAACAATAGTAGCAGTAACAGCATTCATCCAGATTCCTAAAGCATTAAACACGGGACTGACTATTACAGAGGTTTCACACTGCCCCTGTAAAGACGGCAAGCCCCTGTAAAGATACATAAAACAATAGTAGCAGTAACAGCATCCATCCAGATTCCTAAAGCATTAAACATGGGACTGACTATTACAGAGGTTTCACACTGCCCCTGTAAAGACGGCAAGCAAATTTTTATTAGTCGCATTTGATTTTTCTGCGGTGGAAGAGGAAATGAAAACTGCTGTAGTCTAGATAAAATTGTGCTCCTTTGCTGTCTCCTGAGAAGGCCGTTTTAATGCATTTTCCATGTTTCCCTCTTGAAGTTGACATTCAATATTCAGCATTTTTCCTTCTTCCCTGTAGAGCCAGACCTCACTTCCTCCACCGCTTGCAGCAGTACACACAACTGAAAGCTATACACACATTTGACACTGATTTTGTGTGCAACATCAAATCCATGTTCAATTAGTCAAAATCATAATGGAGGATTTCTTTCTTGTCAAAACAGAAAAAATGAAAGAAAGCTGAGCTGGCATTGTGTGAAGAGGAATGGAACGGAATATGCCCCACAGAAAGGCTTAGATGAAGGGCTTTTGACACTGAATAGCCAAGAATAAAATCTCTGGACTAAAGGTGAAGATCAAAGATTTCTTCCTTCAATATGTTACGTGCCAAATAAAAGGTAAAGACAGGTCTGAAATATGAGTCAGAGTCCAAGAGAAAAAAGCCAGGATCTGGCAGGCCTCTGGGATGTTTCAAGGTTTCAAAAACTAGTCAATTACAGATTTTTGTGGTATTTTGCAAAAAAAGAGAGAAAAGTACTATATGTATAGAGACTATTTTAGTAGCACATCCCAGTGTGAGTTCTGCAGTCTCCACAGAAAGAGAAATAACACACACACACACACACACACACACACACACACACACAGAAATGCAAAACCCAACCTACAAAGGTAGACTTAGCACAAAATCAGATACACCAATATGTAATTGCCACTAAAATGTATGCAAAAATAAAATTCAACTTTAATCTTCCAAAAAAAAGTATGGATATACATTAAAGATACGAATTAAAAGTCTAAAATACAATGATTATGACCTCAACAATATAGAATGATGCCTTAACATCAAGTTAATGTGAGTGACAATGATAAATTAATGCTAAAGTCTAAGACCACATTCAAACTATGCATTTATAGTGACATGATACTACTTCAGACAGTTGTGGCTTCCCCCAAATAATTCTGGGGGCTGTGCTTTGTCAGGGGTGTTGAAAGTTCTTAGTACAGTTGTACCTTGGTTGACGAACACCTTAGCAGTCAAACGTTTTGGCTCCCAAACGCCGCAAACCCAGAAGTGAGTGTTCCGGTTTGCGAACATTCTTTCAGAAGCCAAATGTCCGATGGGGCTTCTGTTCCTTCCGATTGGCTGCAGGAAGCTCCTGCAGCCAATTGGAAGCTTGGTCTTGGAAGTTGAACATTTTGGAAGTCGAACGGACTTCCGTAACAGATTCTGTTCGGCTTCCAAGGTACAACTGTATCTCTCATCTGTCAGTTACCATCCACTTTGTTGTACGTTAGCTTTACGAAGTGGGGCAACTGCTGTGGGGCAGAGTTGATCCTATTATTGATAACTTCGACAAGAGTGACACCACACCTTGGAGAGAGTACTCTGGCTGTCGCTTGGAGATCACATAGATGATGGCTGGAGCTTACTATGGTCCTAAGCACCCAGGAATTTGTTATATATAGTCTCTCTCTCTCTCTCTCTCTCTCTCTCTCTCTCTCTCTCTCTCTCTCTCTCTCTCACACACACACACACACACAGTGTCATTTATTTACAGATGTCTCATTACAGTATAATTTTATTCATACTAAATCCCTTTAAGGGCCTGGCTTGATGAAACAAGCCTCACAACTACACCATGAACCTAGGTAAGGACTTGCTCCTTGCGCTCACCTTGTTTGCACCTGTTAAACAGTTGCCTGACTCCAGCTATAAATACGAAGCTTCTCTTCAACAGCTCGTTCAAGCAGCTGAAATCTTATTTGCTACATGATTGAGCAGATAGTCATTATGATCACAGCGCAGCCATTATTGAATGCATGTACAATAATATTGAAGAAGGGGGCAATCCTTCATTCTACCCAAAGAACCATGAAAAAGGGAACCACTTAGGATTGTTATCAATAAAGCAAGTGCCCAGCACTCTGGCATCATTCACTGCCTGATCCTGGATATATGTATTAGAACACCTGCTGCAGTAATGTTGTCACAGTTCAACATATTGTGATAGTGTGCTGCCACAGCAGGTGATAGACTTGATTTCAATTCAGAGATGAGGAACCTGCAGCCCTTCAGATGTTCTTGGACAACAACTTCCACCTTGTTGTTTAGTCGTTTAGTCGTGTCTGACTCTTCGTGACCCCATGGACCAGAGCACACCAGGCACTCCTGTCCTCCACTGCCTCCCACAGCTTGGTCAGACCCATGTCTGTAGCTTCGAGAACACCGTCCAACCATATCGTCCTCTGTCGTCCCCTTCTCCTTGTGCCCTCAATCTTTCCCAACATCAGGGTCTTTTCCAGGGAGTCTTCTCTTCTCAAGAGGTGGCCAAAGTATTGGAGCCTCAGCTTCAGGATCTGTTCTTCCAGTGAGCACTCAGGGCTGATTTCCTTAAGAATGGAGAGGTTTGATCTTCTTGCAGTCCATGGGACTCTCAAAGAAGAAGGCTGATAAAGAAGGCTGATCACCGAAGAACTTCCACCTATAAAGCCCTAAATGGCTTAAGTCCAAGCTACCTGAACGACTGTATTCCCTCATACGAATCAGCAGCCTAGGTTTTGAAATCTTCAGGGGAGGCCATTTTCTTGGTCCTGCCACCCTCACAGGCAAGCTTGGTGGGGACGCAGGAGAGGACCTTCTCAGTGGCTGCTCCCAGACTTTGGAATGCCCTCCTTAGAGAAGCCAGACTGGCTTCCTCCTTGCTGTCTTTCTGCCGGCAACTGAAGATGTCCTTGTTCCGACGGGCTTTTGAAAATTGACCACTTTTAATTAAAGGGCTGGTGCTGGGTTGTTTATATTGCAGTTACTGGTGTCTTTTAAACATATGTGGTATATGTGCATAGTTTTAATTTTATAGAGTGGTACCTCTGGTTACAGACACTTCAGGTTACAGACTCCGCTAACCCAGAAAAAGTACCTCAGGTTAAGAACTTTGCTTCAGGATGAGAACAGAAATCACGCGGCAGCAGCAGGAAGCCCCATTAGCTAAAGTGGTACCTCAGGTTAAGAACAGTTTCAGCTTAAGAACGGACCTCCAGAACGAATTAAGTTCTTAACCTGAGGTACCACTGTACTATCAATGTTTATTGTATTTTAATTATTTTTTCTATGTTTTTAGCAGTTCTTGTTTTTATCTGTAAGTCATCCTGAGTCCCATCAAGGGAAAAAGTGGAGTATAAATAAATATTTAATAATAATAATAATAATAATAATAATAATAATAATAATAATCCCTAACCATTGGTTAAGCTGCCTGGGTCTAACAACACCTGGAGAGACACTGTTGCCCAGTTTGCATTTTAAGTAATTATTTGCTGCCCCTGTAGATTTTGGAATTAGCCTGTTGTTCAAGTATCCTTACTCATTCCTTTTAGGATGAAAAATATGTGGTTAAACTGAGAGCAAAGATCAGTCCATCTTAGGAACGCTCACCATGCCATGTGTGCATGCACTCTGCATCTTTGACAATAATGCTTTTGAAGACTATTTAGAAATTATGATGAGGGCAATATGCAGCCACCTTGTGGGCAGGCTCAAGGTGAGCTGATCATATAACACCCATCCTGGCACAGCTGCACTTGCTCAATATTATTCTCCAAAGGCTTCCTCAGCACAGCTACCTTCACTCCTTTAAAGGAAGAACCTAGGAACTGAACCTCTGATTTTGTGGAGGCAAAGCATGGGCTTGACCACAGAGTTCTGGGTTCTTCCTGTTATGTTGTGATTCACTGTTGTTAGCAAAGGCAGTTAAATAACACAGACTGAGTCCAGAGGGAAAGCTCAAATAACTCTTTACTGGGCAAACCCAAACAGAAACAACGTATAACTAGAAATGAAAGGAACAGAGAGGTTTTGCCTTTCTTACTTCAGGCCTTGTACATAGGTGGGAGACATGCAATGACACATACAGAGGAAAAACTCTCCCAGAACATCACAGCCAATCAGGGCCTATGCTACCTCATCAAACATCATGCTACTCTGCCTGTTGCTAAGCAACCCCTCCACCACCATCCCCATATTAGAATTCCTGCTCCATGATTGCAGTCATTGGATTGTTGTCTATCACATGACGGAGTATGTTTTGACTCCACAGAGTGCAATGTGATGGAGACAGGATGTTTGTGTTACTGTGTTCCATTAAGTGGGACTATTGTCCTTTGTTTTTTCTCATTGCTGTCTGATGCTAGAGAGAGAGGGAGCCATGTTGCAGTGCTCCGTGTGTGTTTGTATGTAAATAAAGTAGATTAGCCAAAATGCTGAGTTGCTGAGGTCTGTCACGCAAGCTACGAAGACTCTGCGGATCCCTAAGTATGCCAATGTCTGTTGGCATCGGTCGCTGTGATGTTCAGGCTGAAGAAAGCTTTTGAAGCTCCTGAAGGATGGACCAGGAGGGAGGGAACATGCCAGTTGGGCATATGTCTCTACCAGGGTCCTACTTGAGTGTAGGACAAGCTCCTGACACCCCGTCCTCTTGGTTAGCTGACTTACTGATAAGAGAATTAACCTGGAATGCTCTCTTCTGTCACACTTTGAACAGCTGCAGCCTCATGCTTGCAGCAAGCTAAGCACTATTCCCATGTAAGGCAACATGAAGTTTCAGTCAAGAAACTCTTAGATAGGAATGCTAACGACATCTGATATAAACCTGGACATTGGGCTTGTGATGGATCTAGAAAATTTCCTTCGTTAACACAGAATGTGTTGCCTTATACTACATACTTAACATTTTTAGTGCATCATATATTCTGCTCAGAAGCTTAGTCTCAATGGAGAGCACTTAGGAGGCAATCTAAATAGTTTTTTTAGTGGCACCATATCTCTTGATTAGATGAAAATACTTAGTGACATCTCAGCTTTTTTAATATCCATACACTTCCACTTGAAGTTCAACTTTACTGCCTGAATATCAATATAGATTCATCTTCCAGCATGTATATTATGGATATAATATTATACCATTAACATTTAGCATCAACTGCCTGGCAATTGAAGGCATTGATTTTGCCAGCTGTACAACCTTCTATTCTGAAAGCTACTAGCATGCAGTAAGTTAGGGTGGAAATGTCTCATAGCTGCGTTTTCCATATGGATTTGTTACATATGGCGTGCCAGAAATTCCTGAGCAAAATTCTGATGTAGAGATTTATAGTCAATAAAATCTCAACAAACTGCTTGCGCTATCCTATCATGAGGAAGCAAGTCACTTTAAGGAAAAAAAAGTTTGACAGCCATTCCTATCCTTTCAAATATCAGCTTTATGAAAACAATATTTCAAGAAGAGCCCTTTTGGATCAGATCAAAGGTCCATGTAGTTCAGCATCCTGTTTTCACAGTGGTCAGAAGGCCATGAGAAGCCTGCAGCAGGACATAAGCGTAACGGCACTCTTGTGTTTCTCTGCAATTGGTATTCCACCTCTGATACAAAAGGCAGACAGTGCACAGTCATCCTGACTAGCAGCCGCTGACAAATTTACTTCTGTCTAAATTTGTTAAATCTCCTAGGTTGGTGGCCATCAGTACACCAAATTCCATGGTTTAACCATGTGCTGTGTGGAGAAGTGGATTCTTTTTTCTGTCCTAACTCTTCTAATATTCAGTTTCTTTGGATAACCCTGGGTTATAGTTTTATGAGAGAGGGCCACTTTCTCTGCATTGTGCATAATCTTATGCAGTTCTGTCATTTGTCCACCCTTACTTACCTTTGTTGTTGTTTAGTCGTTTAGTCGTGTCCGACTCTTCGTGACCCCATGGACCAGAGAACTCCAGGCACCTCTGTCCTCCACTGCCTCCTGCAGTTTGGTCAAACTCATGCTGGTAGCTTCGAAAACACTATCCAACCATCTCGTCCTCTGTCACCCCCTTCTCCTTGTGCCCTCCATCTTTCCCAACATCAGGGTCTTCTCCAGGGAGTCTTCTCTTCTCATAAGGTGGCCAAAGTACTGGAGCCTCAGCTTCACAATCTGTCCTTCCAGTGAGCACTCAGGGTTGATTTCCTTCAGTATGGAGAGGTTTGATCTTCTTGTAGTCCATGGGACTCTCAAGAGTCTCCTCCAGCACCATAATTCAAAAGCATCAATTCTTCTGCGATCAGCCTTCTTTATGGTCCAGCTCTCACTTCCATACATCACTACTGGGAAAACCATAGCTTTAACTATACGAACCTTTGTTGGCAAGGTGATGTCTCTACTTCTCAAGATGCTGTCTAGGCCTGTTATTGCCCTTCTCCCAAGAAGCAGGCGTCTTTTAATTTCATGGCTGCTGTCACTATCTGCAATGATCATTGAGCCCAAGAAAGTAAAATCTCTCACTACCTCCATTTCTTCCCCTTCTATTTGCCAGGAGGTGATGGGACCAGTGGCCATGATCTTCGTTTTTTTGATGTTGAGCTTCAGACCACATTTTGCGCTCTCCTCTTTCACCCTCATTAAAAGGTTATTTAATTCCTCCTCACTTTCTGCCATCAAGGTTGTGTCATCTGCATATCTGAGGTTGTTGATATTTCTTCCGGCAATCTTAATTCTGGCTAGGGATTCATCCAGCCCAGCCTTTCTACTTACCTTTAGACCAAACTAAATTAGCCCCAGCAGATGTAATCTTTCCTCATAGTGGAGTTGTTCCATCACCTTGACAATTTTAGTTACCCTTTCCAGGTTTACAGTATCCTTTTTCGAAAGGTACAGTGGTCAGAACTTTACACAGTAGTTCAAGTTCGGCAGAAATGACCACAAAGAACCATCTTGAATGGCCCTGTGAAGGGAACAGGAAGTTCTAAGGGAATGAAATGGTGTAGCAAGTACAAAAATCTGAGGAGGCTGAGTCTTGCCTTTTAAACTATCTAGGTGGACCTGAATGAAGCCATGTCCATACCCCTTTCTCACTCCCATTGGCCCATTCAAAAGGGCTTTCATGACATACCAGATGACCTCCAGGGGAGGCTCCCATGTTCCCCATTGGTCATGTCATGGCACAGTGGACCTGAGACCAGGCCATGGCCATGCCGGGCTGTAAACCGTGCTTCTTTGGAATCCCAGGAAAGTGGCCTTTTCTCAATACAGGGCAAAAACTAATTGTCAACTTGAATAATTATGGTAGAGTTAATTTAATTGGCAACATCTTGAGCATCTTGCACATCAAGATGCCAAGTTTTTATTCCTGACAAATCCAGTAATGGTATTCAAAAGCCTTTTGTTTCTTTGGGAAACAGCTGCAACAGAAAACACGGAGCAGAATAACAGGGATGTGGTTGTGTGCCCCCCCCGCCCGGTCAATGATCTATTGGTTTCATTGGCACAAATTAATGGTTTAGCACAGGGGTCAGCAAACGTTTTCAGCAGGGGGCTGGTCCACTGTCCCTCAGACCTTGTGAGGGGCCGGACTATATTTCTTTGGGGGAAATATGAATGAATTCCTATGCCCCACAAATAACCCAGAGATGCATTTTAAATAAAAGCACACATTCTACTCATGTAAAAACATGTTGATTCCTGGACCATCCATGGGCTGGATTTAGAAGGCAATTGGGCCAGATCCAGCCCCCGGGCCTTAGTTTATCACCATGGGTGCCTGGGGGAGATATTAAAATTATGGCTTGCTCGCAATCACCTCAGTGGTATAAAACGCACGTTTCAGGAATCTACAGGAATGTGAACCTGAGAGAAAGATTAACTTATTGAGTGACCCACAAAATACTGAATCAAAATTGTTATAAAAGCAGGCTCTCTCGTGCTATTGCCCTGTACCTGTTCAAAGAACTGGGGATATGATAATCTCTTGGACTTGGCTCTGATTGCAATCAAGCCTTATTATACCTCTGTGTCCAATAATTTTCATGAATGTTTCACAACTCAAATGCAACACTTAACATGAATGTGTGCAAATGAATAGATTAAACCAGTTCAAAAGCCTGTCAGCTCAAAGAGCAATGTACGTTGCAACTTAAATTTTTACAGTTTATCAGAAACAACATCTAAATTGCAAAAGTACAAACTGCTCTCAGTTGCAGCTTTATGTCAGCTTAAAAAAAAATGTGGGATTTGAGATTGAAGGCATGAATGAGCAAAATGTACAAGGTGCCATCCAACATCAATCATAAAAATCGATACACAGATGGACTTCAATGAAATCTAAATTGTACTTACTGAAATAAGCAACATTCAAATGTTAGAAAATAATTGTACCCACAATTGCTAAAACTAAAGGGCAAAGTCATTTGTGAGCTGTTGGTGATAATATTAAGAATCACACTGGGGAATGACCGCTCCACACATCAAATGGGGGGGCACCTTTTGCAGCTCCTGGTAGTTCAGGCTTGCTTCATCCTCCCCAGGCTGGATACCTGGAGGTCTCTGCCTACCTCAGCCAATCGCCCAATCCCGCCTGGGGAGGCGTTGCCAGGGGATTGGCCAGGTAAGGGGAGGGAGCACCCTGCCCACACAACAGAAGCTGAATCCTACCTGTGAAGCACCAGTTGGCTCCAGAGCTTCTCCCTCCTCCCCCCCAGTTAAGTCTTCTTTTGCAGGTTAACCTTTTTCCACAGGTACACAGGCGCTGCTATGTCAGGGTCGCTGTTGAAGGGCCAGGAAGGAATTTTCCTGTATTGTCAGGTTTTGCCTTTCCCGTAGCAAAATGTCACAACTTTGGCAGTTTCAGGCCTTGGGCGGAATCCTTTAGTCTATCTTCCTAAATGGGGGGTGGGCGTGAAGCGGTGACTCCCCCTTGCAGTGGTGATCCCAAGGTTCCCCATTAAAGGGGTCTTGAGGGAAGGCATTGGCCATACGCCGAGAGGTTGTATTGCTCTGCCCTCCAACGACAGAGAAACGGGAGGCGGGCTCCCTGCTTGAACATATGTTCTCCAGAGCCAGCCCAATCCCCACACATTCTGGATAATCCTGATGTCTCCCAGATCCCTGGCTAGGAACTGGGAAGGATAAATGCCCAATGCCCGAGCTAAGGTCTCCCTACATCTGAAATTTAATAAAGTTGTGGCCAATTTTAATCCCATAGCACGTTGTCTTGAGTCATTATTTTGCTCGTGGGTTGCCTGGGGTTGGGGGGACTCTGCCTATCCACGCAAAAAACAGAGGCATGTGGATGAAATACCCACTCCCTAAAATTCTGCACATCATAGGCTTTATATAATAGGAATGTAGAGGCAATATAATATTTGAGGCACCAGCCTCAAGAACAGCTTCAGGAGTTGGCATTTGTCAAGGCTACATCCATCGACTTTGTCTAAGGACCCCCTAAAACTTCAAACCAACACTTAACGACCAGTCCTGATTAATATAATGAAAGCATCCTAATCAAGGAACACCAAATCATTATCCCCACATTCTTTCACAAACACAGCATATGAATTAACACAAGAATTAGGGAAACAGCAAAGCATTTGTTTTCCCCTTTCTTACCTCCACCCAACTTTTTATTTCTTTGATCTGCCTCAAAAACACTTGGTAAAAAAGATGGTCCAATTGCTCATTTATTGTATTTCTCCATTAATTTAAAATACAATTATTTAAATCATTTTTTCACCTTTCATTTCCCCCTTTAAAAAAAAAAACCACCCCAGTCTGGCCCAAGATTAGTCATTCATGTATCATTTGCATAAATGCAAGAGCATGTGCATAATTCTCCTGTTCACACTGGTGGGATTTAACTTTGGCTAGATCACGCCATTATAACTTGTGATTTTTATAGTCAATCAGCTGTGACTAATATTATATATGCTACCAAACATTTTTTCCAGTTGTAATGCTTGACCATTTATCATTTTCTAATTTAAAGTTCTAAAAAAATGAGAAACATTAAAGGAATGAATTTGTGTTTCAGGTTGTTTACCAAGAGATAGATGCTGGTTCCTAGTCCCACCTATTAAGTTTTGACAGATAAAGTGACTTCTGAAAATAGCAGCAATTATTATTGTTATTATTACTACTACTGTTGTTGTTGTTATTGTTGTTTTTGGTTTCTATTGATTTATTGGTTTGTTTGTTGCTTGTTTAGGATATTTTGTATTTTGTTTTTTAATGTTTGATGGTTTGTTGTGTTTTTATATATGTTGTAAGCTGCCCAGAGTGGCTGGGGAAACCCATCCAGATGGACGGGATATAAATTTTATTTTTATTATTATACTAATAATGCAGTCCAAAAAATTCTTGATTTATTACTATATTCTGTTAATTGTTATTAGCCTCCTTGGGGGGACGGACGACTATTTATTTATATATTATATATTTTGAAAGTCAAATAAATACTTCTGTTAACATAACCTGGCAGGGCTACATTTTGTCTATATTGTCTTGAGGATCAGGTAATAATGTGGCATGTTAATCTCTCTAAAACACTCCTTCCCTCTTCAGAACCATGTATTTGTATATTATAGCCTTGTTAAAGTGATCGCTTCAAATAAATGAAAACATTGTGCATACCTGTTTAATTTAGGATCTGTGCATAGGGGAACGTAAATTTAGAACAAATGTTTCTAGGACAAGTGACATATTTATCTGTCAAATCATGCGCTGGGTTTCTTAACCATAAGCACCTGTCTTCAAAGAAAAAGTGTCTCTTTTCCAGTCCCATTGCCCTGGCATAATTTAAAAAGGAAGTAGTGATCGCTGTAGTATACTGCTGGATGAAAGAACTCAAGGGCTTTCCGAAAGATATATTTTCCACTAGATAGGAACCCAACCACAGACAACTGTGAAGAGGTGATCCGATGACATTATTCAATGGAATTGAGTCAGAGCACCTATTCAGGCATGAAAAAGAGACGTGTGTTCGAACGTACCTGTTCTGTCGTAGGACTATCAAAGAAAATATGAGGCTGTTGACAATGCATGCTGCTTTAAAGCCTTCGGTAATGAAAGCCGGAGCTCCTTTATACTGTTTTTATAAGCAGCGTCTGTAGAACAGAGCATGAGAGGGAGTCATAAAGTACAGCTGGTTGCACAGGCAGTTTGAATGGGCACAGAATCATATACTCGCAAGGCTGGGATGGGACTGAACCAATCTGTACTGGAGGGATTGCTTTCAACAGGATATAGTTTAGGGTTGCCATATGGAAAGTGTCCAGGTGGAAAGTGCTGAAATATCCGGGAAAATGCGAACATATGGCAACCCATGTCAGTTCAATATTAGATTTTGTGTCTGGATTTTCACTTTTTGAAATATGGCAACCCATATATATCTACACACACACACACACACACACACACACACACAGAATGTTTTTTCTGGGGGGACGCAGGGGTACGCATACCCCTAAACATTTTGTGAATCTAAGTTTGGCCTCATTGAGGGGCAGTATTTCAATATGAGTAGGAAAAAAGCACTGCATATATATATATATATATATATATATATATATATATACAGAGAGAGAGAGAGAGAGAGAGAGAGAGAGAGAGAGAGAGAGAGAGAGGAATGCACATCCCTCCAAAATTACATAGACTGTCCATTATGTAGGCAGGACATGTGCTTATATTTTTAACCGTGTTCCACGAATAAGTAGATGTGAGTGGCAGATGGGCTTGCATGGAGTCTCTGATCAGGTATATTTCAAAGAAGACTGTGTTGTTGGATGATATGCACATGTGTTTCTCCAAAGGTGGTGTATGCTATCTCCAGTTTCTAGAAATAGTTGTCTTTTTTATTATTTAAAAACCCCCGCTGCTTGGCTAATCACTTTTTAATCACTTTTTAGCTGATCAGAAGGTTTTTAATTCCTCAATCAAATTCATAATTGGGTAGACATAGCAGCCCTAATTTTAAATACCAGATTGAATCTCCTCTGTAAATTCACAAAGGAAAACAAACAAATGCATATTGCCCCAGATAAGTGGAAAGCCCACAAAGTGCTAATAAATTAACTGGCTGCTTTTGATGACATCTCCAGGATTTCTGAAATGCTGACTTCAAAAGATATATAATATCCATGAATGTCATATGGGAGCTCTTTTTAGATTTATGTACTATAAAGCGTCTGTCAGCTTATAACTCACGGGAAGAATGCTAATTCTGGCAGAGGAGACTATTTGCTGGGTTGTGTGGCTGTAAAATGCTGTTAAATTCAAGTATAAAGTAGGAATGTGGGTGAAACCCTTTTTGTTGTTGCTTTGGTATTTTCATTTTTAAACCATTTCTTTTTGTTAGATTTTCAGGGAAATTATTATTTTTTTCCTCTCTGTCCATAGACATCACATTTGTTTTGCTAGTTACATTCATTGCTGGTTTGTTCCTGCACCCATTTCCAACACGATTTATGACTGTGACAGCAGCCGACCCAATTTCAGAAAACGCTTTTAGTGATTGCCAATTTATTTACCCACAATGCCCTGCACATTTTGTCATTATGGGTCCATGGGACAAAATGGCGGCCATCAGAAAAGAAAAGAAAATCGGGTACCCACAAGCAGAATGAAGAATTAATACTGCTGGTTATGATTAACATTATGAAGTTATGACTCACCTTTAACCTAAATCTCAACAATTTATAAGTATACAATGAAAAACAATAAAAACAGGTTCAGAAACAATACACTGAAAATAACTGTGCAGGTATAAAAATAGCACAAGTCAGCATGCAAGGGAGACACCTAATACATAAAGAAATTTCAAGCTAGAAAAGCTTGTTGAAACAAAAATCATATTCAGTAACTTCTAGACACTACAATAATGCTGCTCTATCATGTCTCATACCAGTAGTCATGTATGGAAGTGAGAACTGGACCATAAAGAAGGCTGATCACCAAAGAATTGATGCTTTTGAATTATGGTGCTGGAGGAGACTCTTGAGTCCCATGGACTGCAAGAAGATCAAACCTCTCCATTCTTAAGGAAATCAGCCTTGAGTGCTCACTGAAAGGACAGATCCTGAAGCTGAGGCTCCTATACTTTGGCCACATCATGAGAAGAGAAGACTCCCTGGAAAAGACCCTGATGTTGGGAGAGATTGAGGGCACAAGGAGAAGGGGGCAACAGAGGACGAGATGGTTGGACAGTGTTCTCGAAGCTACTAACATGAGTTTGACCAAACTGTGGGAGGCAGTGGAAGACAGGAGTGCCTGGCATGCTCTGGTCCATGGGGTCATGAAGAGTCAGACACGACTAAACAACTAAATAACAACAAATCATGTCTCAACAGGGGTGGCATTCCACAAAATAGCAGCACTCACATTGAAAGCCCTGTTCTGAGTTACTATGTTTTGATATTTTAGAGATTTTTAGGAGAGTATCTCCTCCAGAATGCAGTGAACTACTGGGTATATGAGGAGTAAGATGGTCTCTCATGTCACCAGGTCCCAATCTATGTAAGCTCTTATTTGTTAGCATCAGAACTTTCAACATCATCTGGTCGCAAATTGGCAGCCAATGCATATCTGGATGCAGACAAGTGTTATGTATTCTGGCAAAAGTTTATCCCCACAAGCAGCCTGTTTGGAGGAGAAGGGTCAAAAAGAATCCATTCGTTGCCAAGTCCCAAATTCAATGGGACTCATTCCCAGGTAATTGGGGTAAGGATTGCAGCCTTAGTACAATCCAAACCTCTGATCATCCTTAGAACAGAATCCAATCTGCTGGAATAGTGCATGGAAACTCCTTTTAAAATACTATGCAAGTGCATATTTAATCCTGATGTACACATTTCTTAACACATTTCATTCTAAAAGAAGCAATCTTTCTGCATACTGGATTTTAATTTTTATTTTAAATCTGTATCACAAAATTTAGAGAAGTGTAAAATCAGAAGCATGTTTATGTTCCAATCTGTATATTAGTTCAGGAACCATGAATTAGTTTGGTTTGCTAAAATGTCAGGGCCAGACAAAATTCTCCTCTGTCCCTATATGAAAACAAGTCTTACTGAATGCCACCAAATTTAAGCATGCATAGGGCTGGACTGTTAATGAGGAAAAAATGTTATAGATTCATGTTTGATGCTGTTTAACTGTGACTATTATGCTATGCAGCACTCATTTAACTGCAGTCAGTGTTCATAACATAATATTTCTTAGTCACCAAGGGTATTGTTTACAAAGGGTTACTTGTAAAAGGAATGTTGTAATTTGTTACTCGTTGAATAGATTCATTAGAGTCCAATGCATTTTTCTTTTGGGTTTTCCCCCCCACCACTGAATAGTCATGCTGCTGTTCTCATCCGTAACATTATTGATTTCCAATATGGGTGTTTTCTGTTAACTTCTTGGCCAACTCAACTTCTGTTTCTGCCATTACCTGCTGATTGCTTTATCTATAATTAAAGTCAATTTTTAAAAAAATCTCCTTAATGTACTGAACTGTTGTGTATCATTAACTAGTAGTGCTAGTCGTAAAACCGCATCAGTAATTTGAAGATCTTGGGATATGAGATCTGAAGTCAGCCCTCAAAATATTTGCTTTAAGACTACATAAGCATAGCAGAAGGTATCTGAAATACATAAAGCGTGAAATATGAACACAATTTCGTTTTGAAGCATGATAACTCCATCCGACCCAGCACTCCATTTACGCTACCCCATTAAATCAATATCATGTGTTGTTGTTTTCAAGCACTGGTGACAAAATGAAGGATGAGATGCTGACTCAGTATGTGTGGTCCTCAGCTGGAACAAACGCAGCAATTGTAAAAAGATTCTTCTTGAATGCCTTTCACCAATGGCCCAATGAAAACTTGCAGCAACCCGAGGCAATCACCTCAGCAGTTATGCAGGCCCCTCGGGGACTGTGGTTGGGCAGAACCATGCCAAGGTGTCATTTCTTGAAACTAGTGCCTTTGCACAAGAACTTTAAATTCATTTGCTGTTATTTTAAGCTCATTTGCTCTTTCACACACGCTTTAGACTCGCTGACTCTTCTGTAGTAGAAGGGCAGCATGGATGGGGCAGTGTTGTTGACCTGGTTTCTCAATGCCTCACATTGCTGCCAATTACGAAGAGGGAAAGGAGGAGAGCTCTTTGGTGTGCAAGCAGCATTGGGGGTGTTGGATTGGCTCTGCTATGATGCCAACACAGCACTGAGCTCCACACTGCCTTGCCCCCAGTAGCTGGCAGAGACAGACAGCATTGGGAAGGTAGGTAAGCAATGTCACTACTGTCTAACAGGCTTAATATAGAGAGTATAAAGTTCAGTTGAACATTATGAAAAAATGTATTAAAAAACACACACAAAGTGTTTAAAGGGGAGAGACACAGACATATAGTGTATAAAAGAAAGTTCTTATAAAGCAAAAACTGTGTTGATAAATGTTATCATTGAATTTATTGTTCAAAAATGAAATAAATAAAAGCTATTGTTTTAAGAATCAGTTTGTTTTTGACCTGCTGTTCTATAGTACGTGAATTTGGTACTTGGAAAAAAAACAACGATCTGAAACTAATGGTGCTGTCTTTTGTTTCCAAGCCTTCACAATATTTTATTTTATTTATTTTTTTGCAGCCGAACATTACAAGAAACCTTTTCATGGTAATTGATAAAGGAATCAAACATCAAGAGGAATGGTGAACTCTATCACCTTGGAAGCCTTCAAACTGGGCATGCTCTGGAATTCCTGCATCAACCGGGAAGTTGGACATGTAGACCTACAAAATTCCTCCTAATCTTATGATTCTATGAAATTGCAGTAGACATACATGCAGGAGCAGAGCCAGACTTTAAGATCAGCTCTGACTGTCTTCCCCTCTCTGCACAGTCCACAGGCACTTGTATGTGGACTACTTAAATTGTAAACTGCACTCCGTAAACAAACTAAAAGCAAAAGGTTTTCTTTGCCCAGAATTTCTAATCTTCTTAACAGTATAATCCTATAAATCAGAAGTAATGCCCATTGAGTTCAATGGGGCTTAGTCCCAGCACTGCATGTTGTCTAAAGTATATCCCACCACTTTCCTTCAGAGGAACCGAATATGGGCTTCATGAAATGTAAAACATCAGTGGTTATACTAAGTGACAGGCAAGCGTAGTGAACAGAATGTTGCTCATAGATTGGGAAGACTTGGATATTAAACCTTGGCCAACCTTGGGTATGTGAAGCCTGGAAAAGGTTGGATAGAACTAGATTCTGTAATGTGTATGTCTGAAAAATTACCACCTCCTTTCTCAGCATGAATATAGGCTATGTTCAACAACTAGTATGCTCAAAGTAAAGTATGAATGTGTGTGTCAATTAATTTCAATAGACCTACCCTGAATATGACTTGGTTGGATATCAACTTCTGTGCCCTGCTAGTGTAAGCACTTATTTAACAATATAGCCTTAACCCTGCCTCCTTTCATAGAATACCAGGATTTAAAGTAGTTACAGTAATGTTGTACTATGGCAAATGATGTCTATAACAATAGTCAATATACCTATGCACAACTGAGAAAATAGATGTATAGAAAGCGATTCCTTTTCTTTTTTGTTAAGTGTGTGCATTATACAAAGAGCAGGTATCCTATTGAAAATCTCCTCTATAATTATTCACACCGCCTTTTATATAAAAGAAGGCAATGAGTAAAGGTGTTACTGCCTTAAAGAAAATGGCAGGATTGTGGGAAACATCTTATGAAAATGCTAATGCCACCTAATACAGTGGTACCTCGGGTTACATATGCTTCAGGTTACATACGTTTCAGGTTACAGACTCCGCTAACCCAGAAATATTACCTTGGGTTAAGAACTTTGCTCCAAGATGAGAACAGAAATCATGCTCCGGTGGCACAACAGCAGGAGGAGGCCCCATTAGCTAAAGTGGTGCTTCAGGTTAAGAACAGTTTCAGATTAAGAACAGACCTCCATCACGAATTAAGTTCTTAACCCGAGGTACCACTGTAAATGCCAAACATGATTTTTCTATGAATTTAGAATAGCAGGCTTTTGTGAGTTCTTCTTGCATAACTTGTTGTGGTGTTTCGGTAGGTTTGTGTTGCTAACAAGATACTCTTTTAAAATGTTGGTTCGGCTTTGCCAAAAGTTGAAAATATAATGAGTGCCCTTAGTTGGTTTGGTTCACTTGTTTTCAGTCGTTAGCAAACAAGATGAGCTCAAGACAGAGTTGCCAACTTATCTTCTTCTTCTTTGGCGATCACTTGTAGCCGACTAAGATTGTCTTCCCTAAACATGGTCTTAACAGTGTGTCCATAAGTGATTGTGCAGGCCAATTCTGGATCCACACATCCTTCCACAGTGGGGACATTGGTTTCCGGGTGGGAGTTGATCACGGTGTGGATTTGCCAAGCGTGCCTTCCTCTTAGCATGTTTCTCCTTTGTGCCCTGAATTCGAGTGTCTTCAAAGCCCATGACACCTTTGGTAAAGGCTGTTCTCCAATTGGAGCACTCACAGGCAAGTTTTTCCCAATTGTTGGTGTTTATACTACATTTTTAAAGATTTGCCTTGAGACAGTCCTTAAACCTCTTTTCTTGACCACCAGCATTACGCTTTCCATTTTTAAGTTAGGAATAGATTAGTTGCTTTGGAAGACGCTAATCAGGCATCCGCACAACATGACCAGCCCAATGAAGTTGATGTTGAAGAAGGCCACCATTGACCAGAAATAATGTCATCTCCTCTACTCAACAATGCTCCCCCAGCTGGGATGGGAATGGTTGAAGTTCTAAATTTGTGCTCCTGGGCCACTTTCCTCTGTTACATCTAACTGCATTCATAGTGACAGACAAGAAAGGAAGAGTCTTTGCTTACCTTGCCTTCCCTGAAGAAATATTTATGTCTAAAGCCACATGACAATATACGTGAATTGACCAACACTATCTGATAGGAAGGAACTCTGAATTATCTATGGCAAAGGCTTTTCCCAGCCTGACTACTTAATATCCTTTCAAGAGAAGATGCTGACAATGAAACCATGTTTGTTGGCACAACATGGTCTCTACCACTGAGCTCTGACCTCTCTCGATAACACTCTCCTGCCAAGCACTTAAAAGTGGCTAAGCAAACTCCTCTCCTTTCAAAGGTGTCTATCTTCCACCAGGTCCGTGTCAATGTATTACACATTTCTTTTAGGCTACCCACTTCATTGTGATCCTGTTGTGCGCATTTAGGTTTACAACAAGAGGAGGCAAACCTTCCCAGACAAAACAACAGACAGCTTGTGAGGCAAAGCCCTTGAGCTTTGAGGTGCTTGTTTGCCTGAAGGGTGAACATAGTTCACTGCAGCTCAGCAAAAGTTCCATTGTGTTAATAAATGTACAGCATGTAGCTGACAAAATGAAAAATGGAAACTCGGTTATAATACCCTAAAGGATCTCCGGGACATGTTCAACTGGTGGGACTTCAATTTGTATCTTTAATAGGACATTAAACTGGTTGAACATCAAACCCGTTTCACAGACGTATGGAATGCAAAGGCAGTCTTGAGGGGAGAACTGAATTTGAAATGTAGTTACAACAAAAGTGCAATTTTTCACTTTATTTGTTTGTGCTTTTCTTTTTTATGAATTTGGGAATACCGATGTTCCTAAAGAAACCCCACATATACTGTCACAGAACATTAAATGCATCTCCGTAGTGCAGAAATCATAATAAAAGCTGCTTCAGTTATTCTGCATCTAATTAATTACCTTGTCCAGGTCTACAGTTGCCCTGTATTTTAACGCATGTAGCATATCCGATTATATACCCTTTTTGATTCCATGTACAGTGGTACCTCGGGTTACAGATGTTTCAGGTTACAGACACTTCAGGTTACAGACTCCACTAACCCAGAAATAGTACCTCGGGTTAAGAACTTTGCTTCAGGGTGAGAACAGAAATCGTGCGGCAGCAGCGCAGTGGCAGCGGGAGGCACCATTAGCTAAAGTGGTATCTCAGGTTAAGAAGAGTTTCAGGTTAAGAACAGATCTCCTGAACGAATTAAGTTCTTAACCCAAGGTACCACTGTAAAGGAATCAGGAAGAAAGCTAAAAAGATGCCAATTTCAGTTTCTCATTTTTCTAAACTTAATTTCAGCTTTCCACATTTCCACATCAGCTTATAGGTTTGTTTGTTTGTTTGTTTGTTTGTTTGTTTGTTTGATTGTTTTTTTAAAAAAACCTCTTCATTAAAATTCATTGCATATTAGTGTATATTACCCATAATGCACACATTTTTTATTTTCCAGTACAGTGGTACCTCAGGTTACATACACTTCAGGTTACAGATGTTTCAGGTTACAGACTCCACTAACCCAGAAATAGTACCTCGGGTTAAGAACTTTGCTTCAGGATGAGAACAGAAATCGTGCTCTGGTGGCGCGGCAGCAGCGGGAGGCTTCAGGTTAAGAACAGTTTCAGGTTAAGAACCAACCTCTGGAACGAATTAAGTACTTAACCTGAGGTACCACTGTATTGCCTTATATACACGTTTTTGCAGAGCATATTTTCCTCAATATTTATATTTTCCATAATATAATGTGTTTTTGTATGTTACTTTCACTAAAGTGTGCATTTTATATACATGTCACTTTAGTTGTATGCATTTTTGTGCATGTTGCTTGGCTGGCGAACTGCACTACAAAATTCAGATAAATGAGAACCTTGAAGAGTGACTATGTCTCAGTTCGCATAGTGTTTCGGACAGTGGTAGATTTGCTTTCAAATGTGGACATAATTGAATTCTCCCCCATCTCTAACCAAGCGACCGGCTTCTGAGCAGGCTAGGATTCTGGTGAAGCGTGAAAAGGAAGCCATTGTGATCTATGCACACTCACCAAAGATCTGTAAGCAACCTCTTCCTGCTTCCCTTTGATGGGGTTGCTGAGATGATGGAAACAGCGAGCTGAGAAGCTCAAGTGACTTGAATTTTGAGGCCAGGCAAGGCTGAAGAGCTATTCCTGGCAGCGTGATGGATAGGCAGAGGGATAATCTTGGCTAACTCTTCTTCCCAGGCTCATTCATGCTTTCTTAAGTTTCCTTGCTTTCCAGTCCATCAGTGTCATAGCTTTCAGAGTCTGACAGGCTGAGATCATTTGGGACGCTCTCGGGGTTAACGCACCAGGTACTTACAGCTGGAAGCACAGCTGGAGCCACAGTTGCCACTGATTTGCATTAACATCTGACAGCGGGAAGTATTGATGCATGTGATGTTCCTTAGGTATGTTTAATCCCTGCCAATTCTCACTCCTGTTTCTACACAAATGAATAATACTCCTGTTCTCTCAAATAACCTCCGACCATACTTCCTGCTGACCACACAAGAACCTGGAAAAGGTTGTATTATTAGCATTCAAGGGCTGAACTGTGATACGGGACAAAGAGCAGTGTGCAAAATAATTTACTTGCAGAATCCAAAAGGGGAAGAATGTGCAAATTCTGGCTTTGGTCATACATGAACATTGGTCAACCGCCCCCGGGTAGGTGGTTATTAAGAACAAACATGGAGAAACACTTTTCCTCCAGATGTGGTTCTAAGCCATTGGCCATGCTGACTGGGACTGATGAAATTTGGAGCCGGACAACATCTGGAAAACCACAAATTCCCCATCCTTGATATAGAGCAGCCTTTCTCAACCTGTGGGTCCCCAGATGTTGTTGAACTACAACTCCCAACACCCCTATCTAGGAAGGCCAGAGCTCAGGGATGATGGGAGTTGTAGTCTAACAACATCTGGGGACCCACGGGTTGAGAACTGCTGATGTAGAGACTAATGGCAATGTGAACTGGGCCTTATTCTGGACCCTCTCAGCAACTATTCCAGGAATTCTAGTAGCTGGAAGAATTCTGTGTTGCTCCAGTTGCAGAAATTGCTGCCAGATATTGATGGTTGTATCTATCCATTGCCATATTAATATTTAGAAACCAAGTTAGGAAACCTGATCACCAAATATAATCTCAACAATACAAAGAGAAATTGGTGGTTCATCAGACTTTATATCAGAGATCAGGAGCCTCTGGCCTTCCAGGGCTCTCTATGTGACTATCTCCATCTGATGCACATTCCCATCCACAGGTCACACATCATCTACTCATAATGCAGACCTCACCAGGCCTGGTCTACACCCTCTTCAATTGTTTTGCTTTTCTGTGTCTAGAATTAGCCCACAGCACAAAGGTAAGAGCCAAATCCATTGTTCTGCCCACCAATAGCATGAGAACCCCAGAAAGTTGCCCACAAGGGAGTGCAGTCCTCAGGCTGAAAGAAGTTTCTTAGATAAATCAGAAAAGACCTCACTTTAAGATTATACTCAGATCACAAATTTGAGACCAACGATGACAGCAAAATCAATGCTGTTACAAAGAAGCTGTGTGCTGTTCTTTGTTCAAGCTGGCAGCCTAAAGTAAATCAGTGTATAACATGCAGAATTCCCAAAGGTAATAATGGATGTTGCCTTTGAAAACACCACAAATGAAAATACCCTCTTCTGGCGCAACAACAGGCTGAAGAGGAATTGCCCAGGACCTCATTTCCATATGTTGGAAAATGAGGTGGAAAGGTGAACTGTACCATTTCTGGCTCCAAACTTCCTGGGATGGATGGACCAAACTTCCTGGGATGGATGGAGATATCAGAAGATGTAAGCAATAGATGTAGGAGAATTTATTGAAATTTGAAACCATTATAGATTTTTTTTCTAATTGCATTTCCAAGTGAGCACACAAACCTATCACCATCTAAATTATCATTTGCTTAAGGCTATATTCCTTACTCTGGATGAGGTCGGCTTGCATAGGATATAACTTTCTAGGTTTTGTAGAACAGAGGATCTCTGCTTCAGTACTAACATAAATCCTTGCCTGGGGGCTGGGTAAATTTTCAGCTGGCAGCAGTTATTTTTCCAAGCTAAGGTTTGCTTTTAAAAGCTGCCCACACCCCTCCTCCAGCTGCAGAGGAATGTCTAGCAGGAGTGTGAGCTATGATGAGACAAAGACTCTTAGTAGCACATATGATACGTTATTGACACAGGTGTGAAAAAAGACACCCCTGAACCTACAAGAAGCAGCCAGTCATGTATGAGAAAAGTGAGGAAAAGAAGAAGATAGAATAAGACATGGTCTCTGTTCCTCTTTCACAATGCCAGCTTTCACAACGAGAGCATAGAAATGGATTAGGAAAGTTCTCAAATTCGACATTTTGTTCCTGTTCTTTCCCATTGCCACATTAATCTTTGAATTAGAAACAACTTTGTGGCAAAATTGCACATTTAAATGCCTATTTTTAAAACTCAGGGCCATATGCAGAAGGCAGTGCAATGATTCATGCTATCATAATGGGACACCCCCCTCTCCTTCCCCCATGTGGCTTTTCACATATCTGCCCCAGTGGGTCAGAAGAACCACAGGACATTGTTCAGAAGGAAGAGAGGAGGGATAGTTCTACCGGTCTAACACAAATGCTTTCCCTGATGGAACAATCTCCTTTGCACTACTTTGAATACAAGCCATATTTCGCCCCCCGCTCAAAATACACATTTCTGAATGTGTTCTGATATGCTTTTTGACTCAGCTGTGTTGCCACTTTGTAAGGAGTGTGAAATTTGCTACATTCTGATCCACAAATTAATATGGGGAATAAGGATCCAGTCAGTCTGCACTCACAAACTTCAAATTCTTCAAGCATCCTCATTTCCCTGCTAGCTTCAGGAATGAGGTGACTGGATTCCCAAATTGCGGGACTTATCTGAGCAGAGAAAGCTACCAAGATGGAGAGAATGGAATCAAAATAGATCTTTTGCATGTAAAATATAGGGGGGAAACTACGGATGGAAATGGTTCACTAATATTTCTATGACCTTTACCAATATTCTTTTAACTTCATTGACATGATTTTTTGCAAAAAGTTCCTTCAGGGTTATGTGAGAATTTAATCGTCCAATGCATAAGATGGTTCTCGTAGTTGTCTCTTCGCTGAATATTCATCCCCTCTGATAATAGCTTGAAGAAATGGATTCTCCAGCTTCTACATTCCCAGAAGCTTCTGAAAAATACTTTCACGGAACACTTAACATCTCTGAACAGTGAACTTCAGATTTATACATGAATGTACACTCATGAGTTCCATCACATGTTAAAAGAAAAGCTGCTTGTGGAATGTACCACCTCAGATTGCTGTGGGTGATGATGCTGAGGAATCATATAACGAAATACTTATGTGCACAGAAAACCAGATGATTAGGAGAAGGGTGCATGAGCAGTTTTATGGTCCAGCTACTTTACAGGGTGGATAGTTTCATGGGGGGACCATTTAACCTAGGATTGCACAGCACATCTGGCCAAATCCTGCATAGCAAGCTAAACTGGGCTGATTTGGATCAGTCCAGGATTTGGCCAGATTGCATTGAGGTAGCTAAGATCAGTCAACCTAGCCCAAGAGCAATCTAGGGCCGCCATGGAACATGATGGCAAAACAGTACCCAGCAAGACCGAACTGTCTACTCATCAGGGGATGAGCAGAAGGTTCAGCCCTGCTTTCTGCAGGGTGCTGCTTTTCCAGGGCATTTGGAGCAGTTTTGCTTTCTAATATCTCCATATGCCTTTTCCACCCCTATTACCTACCTGGCAGTCGTGGGTGGTGTTCATTAGGACTGGTTTGGGGAAGGCAGATAGGTCAGCAGTAGATGGAGGCAGGCCCAAATAAAGGCAGAATCAAAACCAATGATGCTTAGAGCCAACTGTTTCTAGTTTTGAACCCACCCCTTTCCATGCTCTACTTGTACCTGCTGAAATTTCTCTCTTATATTCCCTATTTAAAGGCTAAGATCCTTCATTACTTTGTGTGTGGTCACCCAATGTAGTATTTAAAATGCAATTACATCTTAATTGTTATGAGCCAAAGCTAAACATTCACATTTTCAAGAAATATATCCACATTTTAAAATTTTAACTTCCTACCCTCAAAAAACCAGGATGCAATTCCAGCAGCTATAGGCTCCTTTTCTCTGAGCAGAAGCAGCAGTCATAAAGGATGACTCTTTAAACAATCCCCTTGTACACTTAACTGCCCATTAGACATAATAATGGGTGAGTTAATTCACCCTAATTGAACACCAACTGGCCATTAATGTGTTGTTGACAGCAAACAAGAAAGTATTAATTTAATGTATTGCCTGGTGTCAAATATCTGAAATTGCTAACATGAAAAGCAAGACTCTGCCTCTTAGTATTAATATTTATAGAATAACCCAAAGGGTGAAAGGAATGCATTAAGGTAACAGACTCCCCCCGCCCATCTTAGCTCTAGCCTCTGCACTACCACACAGCAGATTCAGCTAGACAGATATTCAGGCTAACACAAAGGATTGAAACTTATGGGCTTGGTGAGTAGAGAAATAATTGCAATACTAAGAGAGATGTAATTGGGAGATGCCATAATGGATGTGTTTGCATAATAATAATTTTAATATTTGTACCACACACATCTTACTGAGTTGCCCCAGCCACTCTGGGCAGTTTCCAATATATATAAAAACATAATAAAACATTAAAAACTTCCCTATACAGAGCTGCCTTCAGATGGTTCAGGGGTCAGATAACTCCATACCCTCCAAAAGTACTCCAGTGAAAATAGGGACATCCTAATGAAAAGTGGGACATTCCGGAATCAAATCAGAAACTGGGACAGCTTCTGTATATCTGGGACTGTCCCTGGAATATAGGAGCACTTGGAGGGTCTGCATTATAATATAGTGGTACCTCGGGATAAGTACTTAATTAGTTCCGGAGGCCCGTTCTTAACCTGAAACTGTTCTTAACCTGAAGCACCACTTTAGCTAATGGGGCCTCCCGCTGCCGCTGCGCTGCTGGAGCACAATTTCCTGTTCTCATCCTGAAGCAAAGTTCTTAACCCAAGGTACTATTTCTGGGTTAGCGGAGTCTGTAACCTGAAGCGTCTGTAACCCAAGTTACCACTGTAGTCATATAAGGAGTATGTGTGTGTGTGTGTGTTGTGGACTGATTTATTCACTCCAGGAATGTAATGATGAGTGTCTGGTCTTTTTCCAAGACAATTCCCCTGCTTTCAAAGAGTATACGCTTCAGCCCATTTGGGGTTCTCAAGGGACACAAATAACAGGAACAAAGGAAGCTTTGTGAGGTCAGTGTTCACCTCACACTTGCAACCACAACGTTCTTCTCTCTCTCTATTCAGAGATGACAAAAAAAATTCTCACTCTGAAGCAGGCAAGAATCCTGTTTGACATGTGTTCCTACTTCCAAGGCTTCCTTACATGGTCTCTAGTCATTGCCCACTGATGTGAATCATCTCCGCATTGGCAGAGCATGCCATTTTCAATCTGCTTTGAGAGGCCTGTTAAACTGTGTGTGGGAGGGTTATTGATTTTTTTTTTTCTGTATTATGGTATTTTTTGTAGTTTTATATTGTAAACCGCCCTGTGATCTTCAGATGAAGGGCGGTATAGAAATTTTAATTCATAATCATAATATTAATAAATAAAGCTCATCCCAAAGAAGAGTCAAATATCAAAGTCCTTAAAATACTTCTCTGGTTGAATTTTAGTTAGGTGTTCACTTACACTTTCTTTCTTTTTTCTTTTTAAATCATTTTTATTGATTTTCCAATAAAAAACATCCAATTAATATATCCAATCATAATACTCCAATTAAAATAAAAAACTAAAATAAAAAAACCTTCATCTCATCTTCCTTTTTCTTTTTCTTTTTCTTTTTTTCCTATTTTTCTTTTTTCTTTTTTTTTATCTTTCCTATAGTTGCTTATGTTCTGTGTCATGTACTTCGATATTTTTTATAGTTTTTTTAGTTTTTCCCCCCCATTACTATCAAGGAATTTTCCTTTGTAATTTTGGTTGTCTATATTTATATGTACCTGTTTAAAGCAAAATAAAAGTTTAAAAATAAAAAATAAATAAAATACAAATTATAGTCCAAATTATAATTATTAATTTTTGGGGGCTCCCCATGGTCTGGATCTCTGAAGCATATCTCCACATCTCAGTCCTGCCTCTGCTCATTGTTTCCACATTTTCCACATCTCGATTTTGACGCTTTATAATTCCCATCCCTGAGTCCACGATTCTCAATCATGTCAACACTTTCAGTGTTCTTATTGTGGCTGGAGTGCTCTTGCTGCTGCCCCCCCCAAAAAAAACTAGTTTAACAAGTAGTTTCAGTGCAAACCACTTTGTGCTGATGGGACAAGCGCATTGAAAGACACACTCTCACTCCCAATCAGCTGATTGGCACTGGGAGTGCACTTTTAAAGGAGGTTGCTAAAACTGCATATCAGCTGATGGGCAATTGTAATGTTCTGCTTCCAACTATAATAGGCACTGATCTCCTGATGTGATTATAAGTTCAGGAAGGGTCCTGATTCTAGATTCTAGATTCCAGTTCCAAAGAAAGCACTGAGAGCACACACAATGGTTCTAGAATCAGCTGAAGGTTCTGCTTAGCTCTGGATCACAAACAGGCTATCATAGGATTCATAGGATTCCACTGTCTTCCATGCTGGCCTGTGGGCTTCGTATTTGTGATTCCTTTTTAATTAGAATGTTTACTATTTATTTTTCAAACAATCAAAGGCTTTCAACAAAGACCTGAACAAAGTGAAGTACTTTCATTGTAAACACATTTGACATATGCTTATATAGCCAAGACTACAAAGCTAGATAGAGAGAGAGATGCTGGACTGCTGGGAGGGGAGCAAAGTGCTAACAAAGACATTTCAGTATTGAACAGTCCCCATTCATGAGGTTTTTAGGACTCTTGGGTTTCTACTGCACTGCACTTGAATAGGTAGTTGTGTGGACTTCCAAAAGGTGTAATTCCTTTATTCATTGGGTCTCCATTAAGTTCAATCATACATCCTAACAAGCCTAATAAAATTCGACTAGTGAAGGCAGGAAGAGTGGAGATATGAAGAGATGCAAAAGTAATCTGTCTTCAAATATCAATTAAGTTTAATGTTTTGAATAAATGGACAATCTCAAAAAGATTAGCTTGACTTAAAGTGCCCATTTAAATGTTTCAGTTCTGTGATCCGAAGGCTTGACGAATGAAATTATAACCATTGGTCTGAGTTTGCAGATGTAATGTTTGCATTGATTCTTCCCCCTCCCCATGCTTGCCTACTGAATGTTGTAATGGAAAGAGCTATTAAACTTTATTAATTCACAGCTTCCCTCCTCCTTATATTTCACCAATTGTCTTTTCTGAATGAAGAATTGCGACTGAAAATGATACGGCGTCAGCATCTATTTTCCCAGCTATGGATCTTGGCAACTGGATCACGCGTTTATTATTATCCATCTATGTTTGTCTCCCAGTCTGTCTTTTCAAGAAGAAATTACAGTATATTTTTGAACGACTTGTAGCAATCTTTAACCACTGAACCCTTTAATTCCTTACGTTGCTGGCATGTGAAGCTAGGGGGAAGGCTTTGAATGGGGAAGCAGAATTAAAATGGTAAATGGCCGAGCCTTTCCATATTTGATATGCTGCCAGTTTTGTAGTGGAAAGAGAGAGTGTGTCTAACAGACCCATGTTTATGGATACTGAAGATATCCAATTTATACTTGCAGATATAGAATTCACCAAAGGAGCCTGGTGGGCTGAAAAACCAGTTTACAGAATTGACTGCACAGTAACATCTGCTATAATGATGTTCATTCAGTCTGGTTGACCAGATGGCTCTTAACATCTCAGATTTTCCTCATCCGTTTCTCAGCGTTCACCCCTCCTCCCACCTTCTCCTCATCTCCCTTCTATCGATTGCCCTTCCGCTCAGTCCTGACTTCTTGAAATGTTGATTCTGTGCATATGGAATATGTTGCCAGGCGCACTTATCTTTTTCACATCAGTGAGCTCGGAAGAGGTTGCTTAGCCTGCCTTCTCATCTCGGTGTAAGATTTCTTTATACAAGGATTTTATCCGAGCCTGCTACTGAGCCCATCAATATATTCCCTGTGTGTGCTTCATATATATTGAAGTCAAACTGTGAGTACACAAGTAATGCAGATCCGATCCTTCTACCCCAAAATGCATTGACACAGTGAGTTTGCATATGATATTTTCACAGAATACTGTAATCCTAGAGTTGGGAGAGGCCATTGAGGCCATTTGCTCCAGCCCCCCCTGCTCAGCGCAGCCTCTACAACACAGAATACTCTACAGCATCCCTGACAAATAGGCACTGAGCCTCTGTCAAAATATGTCCAGCCAAGGAGAATCCCCAGTGCCCACGAGAGTTTGTTTCGCTGTCAAAAAACTCTTACAATTATTAAGTATCTCCTAATTATCTCCGCCAATATTTGCTTCACTGCAATTTCCACACATTTGTTTCAGTCTGTTCTCTGAAGCAACAATGAACAAGTCATATAATCATAGAATTGTAGACTTGGAAGAAACCCCAAGGGTAATTTAGTCCACCCCCCCCCCTGCAATGCAGGAATCGCAGCTAAAGAATCCCTCTGTTTTAAAACCTCCTTCTGAAGAAGAGTCTGTTTCATCATCTGCACGACAGTCCTTCAGATACTGAAGACTACTATAATCTCTCCCCTTAATCTTCTCTTTCCCAGGCTAAACATACCTCGTTCTAACAACCACTCCTTGCTGTGCTTGGTTTCTCAAGATCCCTCCCCATCCCGGTCACCCATTTCTGATCACACTCCATTTTCAACTGTGATCAATAGTTTCCTGGAAGTATTCACTTCACCCACACCCCATTGAAAACTGAGCAGAACTGTGTCTGAGATGCAAAATCAGTTTATAACATTTTGAAGATCCACAGAACTATGAACAGCATGAAGTGAGGGTGTCCCCGCCACCAATTTTTGATAGAAACAGAACCCAGGGTCAGTCAAGGAAGCTGGCGATCAGTGTTATTTGGCATAACTTCCATAAGGTAGGTTCCGAAGCTATTAAAGCTCTACTCTATACTCCTTACTGTTCTCTCATTTCCCCCCCCTGTTTCTTTATTGTACTTCATTATCATCATCATCTGATAATTGCACATAAAGGATATAGCATGGATCTGTTATTGTACATATAATAAACTGATGGGGAAGGAAATACACAGATTTCTACCCTACACCTGCGGACTCATAAAACACCACAAAAAAGCGATCTCAATTCTTTGTGCACAAATGCACCCTTCTACACTGATAAAACACCATACAGAAAGAAAACAGTGTGCCAAATCCTATCAACTTTGATTTTTATATGCAGTGTTCTATTACTTCATACAAGTGTGCATTCTTATCAGAAAACAAGAATACTGGTTTCTGTCATGAGTATGATCACATCAAGATGGCCCTTTTGCATCTTTTATCAATGTGCATGTATGCTATGTATTGGGATGAAAAGAAACCAATGAATTGAAGAAATAAATAGCATGTGGCAAACTGCGCATGCTCAGCGACAAATCCTTCCTTCCCTAACCCAGACTGTTTGCTCTGTACAGAAACACACACACACGTTTCCAATGCTTCAATTCCACTTCAGACACAGGTCATGATAATTTGGAGCTCTAAAATCTAGGGGGGAATTTAGATGAGCAGAATTTTGGACACATTTCTATTCACTGGGGAATGCGGAGAAGGGTTTCTCCAACTGATCTGAGAGAAGAGGGATCTACATACAGGAGAAAATGAGCCCAAAGGGATATCATTGAACTTACCTGTGCATGTATTCTGAGGGCAGCTGTTTCTCTGGAGTAACTAAATGAATAGGCCACCTATAGTTCCACTGAACAGAAGGTGGCTTCTGAAAGATAGCTAGGTAAGCTTCAGAGTGCTATCACTAGCTTGGTTATTTAAAAAGTCTGGTATTACTAGCAAGCCAGGGAGCAGTATGCAGCCAGCCAATTAGCAAAATATCACAATAAGCGCAAATGTCATGAAAGTATTTGAATCATTTCAGCAAATAATCTTAAACCTCCTAATACCACATAGCAATCTTGCTGATATATAACATAGCATGGAAGGGGGAGTGCTCCCTTTTTCAGCTGTTGTTACAGATGCGGAGAGAGATTTTCGGGAAACGTAAAGCGCAGTCGGGAAGATTTTTGCTATTAGGTAGATAAAAGAAATTTCAAACCAATTGAATGAGTTTGCCATTTCAGAAACTACCTATGTGGCAGGCCTGCCACAGGACTCCTCAGAAGCAGGATGTCAGTAGCAGGCAAGCTTTGATCTGCCTCTGTGTACTTGTGAGCTTAAAAGAGGGTAACTTCCTGGCAATGTCAGCATTGTTCAGGAGATTACTGCTATCTGCCCCCTTCTGCTTGATGGAATTTGGACAAGGCGGGATATCGCCTAGGCTAAGCTTGGCAGCACTTTGATCTGTACGTGATTTCAGGATTGAGGTACTGGAGATCACACAGCACTGAAGGTCACATCAACCACGCTGGCAACCCTTTTCACTAATCCTCTGCATGTGGATGCTGCTGGTGCGTTCTTTGGTAGTGAATGAATGAATTTCTTTGGTAGTGAATGAATGAATGAATGAATGTAGTGAAATGGTACTCTGCAGATAATGAAAAGCATCATTTATTATTTGCAGCATCTGTCTTGGGAGAAAATGGAGGTGTGCACCTTGGGGGAGGGTGAAGTCAAACTGTTGGAAGGTTACAGCACCTGCTGTGGCTGTAGAAATTGATATGGGAGAGAGAGGTTTGGTTGCAGCTGGGGCAGATGAAAATAATAATAATAATAATAATAATAATAATAATAATAATAATAATTAAAAAAAAATTATTTAAACTCCGACCATCTGGCTGAGTTTCCCCAGCCACTCTGGGCGGCTCCTAATCAGGTGTTAAAAACAGTACAGCATTAAATATTAAAAACTTCCCTGAACAGGGCTGCCTTCAGATGTCTTTTAAAGATAGGATAGCTGCTTATTTCCTTCACATCTGAAGGGAGGGTGTTCCACAGGGTGGGTGCCACTACCGAGAAGGCCCTCTGCCTGGTTCCCTGTAACCTCACTTCTCGCAATGAAGGAACCACCAGAAGGCCTTTGGCACTGGATCTCATTGTCCAGGCTGAACGATGGGGGTAGAGACGCTCCTTCAGGTATACAGGACCGAGGCCGTTTAGGGCTTTAAAGGTCTGCATCAACACTTTGAAACGTATGGAACCATAACACGGTGGTAGAGCATGTGTTTTCAACGAAGAAGGTCCTAGAGTCAACCCCAGGGATTGAATTTCATGGCCCTCTGGATGTTTCTGGACTATTACTCCTTAACCATTGCCCAATGTTGGCTCAAGCTGACAGAAGCTGGAGTCCAACAACATCTGGAGGACCACAGGTTCTCCAGCCCTGAATTAAATGGATCAGGTAGCAAGAAACCGTGATGAAAGCCAGAGCGCATGGAGACACTGTTTATTTTCCCACCACAGCAATACCTATTTATCTACTTGCACTGGTGTGCTTTCAAACTGCTAGGTTGCCAGGAAGTCGGGCAAAGCAATGGGAGCTCATCCCGTTGTGAGGATTTAAACCACCAACCTTCGGATTGGCAAGCCCAAGAGGCTCAGTGGTTTAGACCACAGCGCCACCTGCGTCTCTGCCTCAGAATTATTCATAGCTTGAATGTAGCCTACTGTACATAGGCAAGCTGGATCTCTTGCTCTGCCCACATTTCTACCACTGTCCCTGCCCACCACTGATATGCAGTCCCCAAGAGGTTGCCCATGAAGAAATGTGACCCTCTGGATGAAGAAAATTCCCCACTCATATCCTGGCTGCTCAAGCCATTTCATGTACACAATGTAAGCCCCATGAGTTAGGACAATACTTATCCCCATATTTAATAATGGAGATAGCATCTACTCAAAGGTACCTAGTGGAGCCATGGTGAAGATGAGACCTGGACCATGTGCACCTTACCTCAGTGCTCATTTACTTAACCACTATTCTATACACCACAATTTCTTCTTCCCCCTCATCACTTCTCTGACAGAAGGTTGGTCTGCCACTTAGTTCTCACTTCACTTAAGGGCTGGACATCTCTACACAAGGATGAATCTGATTCCTGCTGTCTAGCCCTGATTTACTATGTGTTTTTCCTGCGTTGGCTGATGTTCTGATGAGATTCTAGCTACGTCTCCCGTAGAAACCTGTCTCCTGAGCACAGCAGCAGGTCTACTCATTCAAGGATGCCTGGAGGGTTAATCTGCCTATGCGTTGTTTAATGCGCTCCCCACCAAAGTTTCCAGAGATCATAGCATATTTGGGTCTCAGCATGGAGCCACGAGGCCTGCTGACTGTCAGTTCCTCTAATGGTGCACATCTACTGTTTCAAACTCCATCTGTGCCCTTCCCATAATAAACCCATAATTCATACGTTCCCTGTTTTGTAAGCAAGTGTGTGATGTCTGTCTTATAAATCTGCTCCAGCCACCACAGACCACGGACGGGGGAGAAAGTCAATTCGGTTCACATTGAAAGATGCAAGTATCATACCCTCCAACATTTCTCCAGTGAAAATAGGGACATCCTAAGGAAAAAGTGAGACATTCTGGGATCAAATCAGAAACTGGGACGGCTTCTGTAAATCTGAGACTTTCCCTGGAAAATAGGGACACTTGGAGGGTCTGAATTATAATAGTCATATAAGCAGTGCGTGTGTGTGTTGTGGACTGACTTATTCACTCCAGGAATGTAATGAAGAGTGTCTGGTCTTTTCCCTAGACAGTTCCTTTCCTCTCAAATAGTATATCCTTCGGGCCATTTGGGGTTTTCAAGGGAGGTAAATAATAGGAACACGGGAAGCTTGGAGAGGTTAGTGCTCTTATTTATAAGAGAAACTTGCCATTCCATCTCTCCTTCTATGTGGCCTTGCCTCCTGTGCAGACATAAGGCTCCACTCAGCTGTTCACTGCATGGCTGCGAAAGGACACTGCTGTCGCCACTGCTGCAGGGGGAAATGTATTTAACTGCAAATTATAGGCCTGTTAATGAAACAGGATGATTTCAGCTGAAATAAACTGGTAAAAGGCAATTCGCGGAAAAATGTCCCTCTGGGAGCATCTTTAGAGCTGAGTGCCAGACCGCAAAGAACACGCGGCTTGCATTAGGGCCATGCAAGAGATCTGGTAGCACTTTGATTAGAGCAGGAAGACACTGGGCACACAGCTGATCCCACACTCATTTCGTAGGACGGAACACTGTTGGGTTCAACAGGCCTTATTTTCACGTAAGTGTCTGAGGACTGCAGCCTTAGCATCACTGCAACCTTGGACAGACCTAGTGGCAGCTCCTGCTGCCAGTTTGTTTTGGCAGTACCAGCTGCACAACTGGCAGAAATTAAACAGGCGAGGATTTTCACATCATTGCATCTCCATGCTGGGAAAAGCTTTACCTGCTGAATTTCTAGGCAAAATCACAAAGCTCCCTTACACCAGATCAGACCATCGGTCCATCTAGCCCAGGTGTTGGCAACCTTTGGCCCTCCAGATGTTTCTGGACTACAACTCCCATCAGCACCAGCAAGCACAGCCAATGGCCAGGGGTGGTGGGAGCTGTCATTGAGGAACACCTGGAGAGCCAAAGGTTTCTACCTCAAAATGGTCTAAATTGACTGACAGCAGCTCTCCAGAGTTTCGGACAGGGATCTCTCCCTGCCCTAACTGGGGCTGCCTTTGCTTGTAAGTGTATGTGCTGCCACTAAGCCGTAGTCATACAGAGGGTTTTTTGTTTAGCAGGAACTCAGAGGAACTGAGCTCCCTTACCTTTTTAAAAATTAATTATTATTTTTTTGGGAGGGGTTGAAATGAATATACATCTAATGCCTTAGCAAAAAAAAATCCACCTATATCTGTAATCAATAAAGTTGTGGCCATTTCTATTCCAGATCATTGTCTGCTACTACTACTACTAATGTATTATTGATACCTCACCCATCGGGCAGGATTTCCCCAGTCATTCTGGGCATCTCCAATAATAATAATAATAATAATAATAATAATAATAATAATAATAATAATAATAATGTGATAAAACATTAAAAACTTCCCTAAACGGGCTGCCTTTAGATATCTTCTAAATGTCAGGTATGTGTTTATCTCTTTGGCATCTGATGGGAGGGCATTCCACTACTGAGAAGGCCTCTGCCTGGTTCCCTGCAACCTCACTTCTCACAGTGAAGGAATCGCTAGAAGGCCCTCAGAGCTGGGGGTGGAGACACTCCTTCAGGTATACTGGGCTGAAGCTTGAGTTTATTAATAAATCTTACATTTCGCCACTTCTGGGGGTGGGGTAACGGTGGCACTGCAACTGGGCCCACAGTAAACAAACAAACGGTATTGGCGGCGAGCTTGGGCTCGAGTGGCGGTGAGGCATTGGTAGGGGTATTGTTATGTAGATGAGTGGGGGGGAAGCGCCATCACCTCCCCCCAAATCGAAGGGTAGTCCGGTAAAGGATTCCAGGGGGCGTGGCCTTGTCCTAAGCCTATGGAGGTGTGGGCCTATGGCACGGCCCCCTAGCGGTGACCCCAGGGGAGCTCCTAGTTGATGTGCATCAGCGGGACTCCCCCTACTGGTGGTTAACCCTTGCCGGTCTTCAAGCAAGCAGGCTGAAGCCGGTTAGTTGATAGGAGCAATGCCTAAGCCAATACCGCTCAATTCCTGTAATCAATAAAGTTGTGGCCTAATTTGACCCATTAACCTAAATTCTGGTGTGTTGTGTCTTTATTTCCGAGGGGGGAGGCGGAAACTCGCCACACAAGGCCCTCTGCCTGGTTCCCTACAACCTCACTTCTCGCAGTGAAGGAATCGCCAGAAGGAGGACTTGGACCTCAGTGTAATAAACGATGGGAGTGGAGACACTCCTTCAGATATACTGGGCTGAGGCTTGAGTTTATTAATCAAATCTTACATTTCGCCACTTCTGGGGGGTGGGGTAATGGTGGCACTGCAACTGGGCCCACAGTAAACAAACAAACAAACTTTGTAGTGAGTTCCCCCACCTTTTTTCCAGAAAAAAAACTGATCATACAAACTGTTAAAAGTACAGCCCCTGCCCTCTAAAAAAAAGGGGGGTGCAGCCCTAGCTATATCTACAGGAGAGATGGGGAATGCTTTTCAGCCCAGAGGTCAGTTTCTTCATAGGGTTCCTTTCAGCGGCTTCTTGTTGGTGTTGGATGGGGCTAGAGGCAAAAGTAGGCAGAGCAATGGATGTGATTCTTGTCTTCCTACAGTATATTGCATTCCACTTATGCAAAAGTTTGAGATTTCTATATACACACTTTCACACACAACCCCAACCCTCCTCTCTCCATCTGGACAAGCAAGAGGTGTTATGACAAAGGCACTTCAGGAAGCTTTGAAGCAGTACCAGTGATAGTGTGGCCTGGTGAGAAGGCTTGACCTAGGGACACTCCTGGGGACTGGATAAAGGGACTAGAAGGGCTGCATTTGGCCTGTGGTTCACCACTTCTGATACAGAACTTCCAGCTTAAAAACAAAACTAGCTCTGCTTCTTTAGCAGCAGCTTGACACAGAGGCATTTTCTTGCCTATTCTTTCCTCTATCATTTGTCACCATGCCAGGAAAAGCCTCCTTTGCCCATTTGCTCCAGACCAGGCTTCTTAGGCACAGAACTGGGGGCAACTGGGGGGGATAAATGGCAACTCTGGTTAATGCTCACTCTCCTCTCACTTGCTTTGTTTCGGGACTGGTGTGTGTAACTGCATGGTTTGGAGATGTTTGACTGCTTTTGCAAGATCCATTAATATCTGAACCATCTTGTTCCCTGTGGGCGTTCCATTAGCTGAAGCCCGTAAAAAAAAAGCATCGTTTCTCCCATGACAGTGTTCAGAGGAGCTCTCCTGGGCAGAACTCGATGAGCCAGGGATCATCAGGATTTAGCTTCAGAAACTCTTTTCAGTATCAGGGATCAGGATCCAAAGAAACAATTCATTGAAAATAGTTATCCCAAATAGAAGGGAAAAAATAGCTGCTCTGGGCTTTCCCAAGAAGTAGCAAGAGATGAGGCATGGGTGATTTGTGCTTCCTGTTTCTGAGTCTCATCAATGGCAAGGAGAAGACCACATCCTCTGAGGTGCTGACAGGACTTTCTAGGTGGCAATTACCTTTTGTGGGCTGCACTCCCTGGTGAGCTACACTGTCATTAAGGACCTTCTGGAGGAAACATTCCTGTACACCCAGGCATTTGATGGCTTAAAGTTATAGTTCCCAGCAACCTTGAAATTATTAGCTGTGAGGAAATCAAAGAAATAAGAGAATTATAGAGTTGGAAGGGACCCTAAGGGTGATAGTCCAACCCCAAGCAATGCAGTTTTCCCATGTGGGGATTGAACCTTCAACCTTGGTGTTATCAGAACCATGCTCTAACCAACTGAGCTCTCTGAGAGAGAGGATATTGTGACAGTTTTTAAATGTTTAGAATTTTTATTTTACAGTGGTACCTCTGGTTGTGAACAGGATCTGTTCCGGAGCCCCATTCACAATCTGAAAGGAACGCAACCCAGGTCTGCGCGCACGCGGGTCACAATTCGTCGCTTCTGCGCATGCGCGTGAGATCATTTTGCGCGTTTGCACATGCGCAAGTGGCGAAACCTGGAAGTAACCCTTTTTGGTACTTCCAGGTTGCTGCAGGATGCAACCTGAAAAGCTGAACGTAGCAAGAGGTATGACTGTACAGTGGTACCTCGCAAGACGAAATTAATTCGTTCTGCGAGTTTTTTTGTCTTGCGAATTTTTCGTCTTGCGAAGCACGGATTCCCATAGTATTAACGGTTTTAAGAAAAAGGAAGCAAACTCGCAAGACGTTTTCGTCTTGTGAAGCAAGCCCATAGGGAAATTCGTCTTGCAAAGCAACTGAAAAAACGAAAAACTCTTTCGTCTTGCGAGTTTTTCGTCTTACGAGGCATTCGTCTTGTGAGGTACCACTGTATTTTAATTGGGCTCCTTGGGAGGAAGACTAGGATAAAAGCTATTAAATGATGATTATAATGAATAAAGCAGGGCAAAGGAAGGGTTCAGCTCCCCTCACCTATGTGCAACTTCTGTTGCTATAATTTCGCCCACACTGCTAGGCTGGAGATTTCAACACTGCTGGTGCACCCTTCAAGGACTATCAATAGACACCTGGTCTAATTGTGTGTGGCCAATCGCATTCACTGAAAAGTGAGTCTGTCAAATTAAGCAGTGAGGGGCTTGTGGAGCCCAATTCGTTTTGATGCAGTTTGGCAGCTGTTTATTCCATACGTGCAAAGGGAGGTGAGGACACCACCCCAAACCCATGGCATGCTGCTGAGGGATTTGTTGGGGTAATAGACAATGGGCAATCCTGTTCTTGTGACTGTTTTTAATTCTGAATTTTAGAATATTGTAATTTGCCCAGGGACCTGTTGGTGAAGGGTGTGTAAAGAAGTAAAAGAAGGACAACAACCTGTTTCACATTTGTTTATTGTATATCTCTGTGAAGGCAAGACAGATTTTTGTGGTCTCAAGCCAGATCTCAGTTCTACTCATTGTTATAATTGTTGTTTTTGTATTTATGTAAGTTTCAATAAAGTTTTATACACACACACACACACACACACACACACACACACACACCACTTTATAATATGTGTGTGTGTGTGTGTGTGTGTGTGTGTGTGTGTGTAATCCAGCCCACACTGGATTATAAGGTTGGTACATGAATAAGATACATGAATTCTCAGAGAGTGGTGCGTCCATAACTCAAGCTCTTAAATGTATTCCATGTCTTTGCTGAAACAAGCACTGGAGATTAGGGTCCTGTTTCCCCTCACAAAGCATTGGCATCACAAAGTACCAAGAGAAACCTCTGCATATTTTAAAACTAAAGACTATAATCCAAAGCTTCCTTTATCCTCACTGGCATTTTGAGCCATAGAAACTCACATGTTTCATAAAGCCCAGAGATCTTTCCTGAAGGTATGACTATTTTGAATTTTGAAGGGGGGGGAATCAATATTTAGGAGGGGCTATCAGTTCATGCAACTGAATTCGTGTCCCGGCAATCATGAATGATCACTGCCACCTATAGGCAAGGACCAGAGTGACATGGAATCCAGCATGAAAGCGAGGATAAGCAGAAACAAGAATTTACATTACAGATTTTTCTTGTTTGAGCAACAGATCACACACACAAAGCTGTTCCTAGCAGAGCAGCCTGGAATAGTCAGATGTGTCTAACCAATCATAGCATTTCCTCTCTACCTTGACTCTGGTTCATGTAGGATGAACACAGTATATTTTATTCAGCTGCACTCAGATTACTAAATGTCATGCTGGATAAACCTAAAATGTATTGCTGTCCACTCTTCATGTCAAGCAGTTTAATTTTGGATGGCTGCTCTCTGGCTTGATTCATAGTAGAAATTTGCTGGTGGGGTGTCCCTCCCTATCTTTTATGAAAACTTGCTGTGTATGCTAGCCTCAAGTTGGATGATTCATTCATACACACAGGTGTAAACCACCAGAACTGATGAACCCTTAACATTTCCAGATGCATTTTCCAAATGTAGGGTTGCCCCTGCAGATGACCCCTATAAAATTATAATATATGAATGTGCTGTGTGCCTAGTTGTCTTCTATTCCAAGCTATAATGTCTGGAATCAGATGCTGAGCACTTCTGAAAAACACATTCACATCAGTAAAGTATGCACAAATTACATTTGCATGCAGCTGCAAACACAACAATCAGTTGCAGATGTGAGCCTATATCTAGAAAGGTAACATGTGCAAGAATGGTTCCTTCTAACATTGTCCAACATTGTACCATCCTCCCTGACCATTGGCCATTCTGGCTGAGGCTACCATGGCTAAGGCTCATGGGTACTGGATCCCAGCATCAGCCCGAAGGCCACAGGTTCCATATCACTGAGCTACATAGTTGCAGCTTGTAGGTATGCTCTAGATTAGAGTCACAATATCTACTTGGGTTTTTTTACTGTAACCCCAAGATCCACTAACCAGAGGCAGGTGCAAAAGATATACCGTATTTTCGGTCTATAAGACGCCCCCATGTATAAGACGCCCCCTATTTTGGGGGACTCCGATTTAAGAAAATGGGGGGAGATGGCTCCCTTGTAGCAGAAGCCCCCAAATTTAGGGGAAAAACCTAGTCTTATACACGGAAAAATACGGTAAACTTAGAATCATAGAATTCTGAGCCTAGAAATGTGCTTTGGTACCAAAATTAAACTGAGCTCACAGTCCTTGCACACAAAACTCCACTCCAGATTACCCCACACTTTCAGTGATATAATGGGGGGGGGGGTGCAGCATCTTGCTAGGATATAATGAGGCTATGTGGCCTAAGACAATGAGACAGTCTCCTACAGCAAATATTCTGAACTGTAAACACACATTCTGCTGTTCTGTGCCATTCTATAGATTCCTTTTCTCAATTTCTTCCTACTGACCAGAAAAATAGTGGATATTCAAGCAGTGGAAACTATGGTCCTACAGCTGATGCGATGGTGAATCTTTTTTAAGTATTGACATCTGCAACTATTCTCAGTAATCATTAAATCTGCAGTCGCTTCAGCGCTTCACCATTGATTCTTTGTCTTTGTATCAGAGCCACACTTTCTCCAAGTGCAGTTTATCCAGAATTGGAGCACTGAAGGAAATGGAGGTATATACCAACACCAGACTTTTGAGATCTTACAGTATTCACCGCCGCTTCTCATGCTCCATTCAAAATCATGGTTGTGGCGGCCCCTACAGTGCCCCTCTCCTCAATAATGTTTCTGTCTGAGTAGACATGCATAGAATTGTACTGTTCTCCCAGGTACGTGGGTACAGGACAGCAGCCCAATTCATGGAGTCACAATTATATGCTTCCTTAATGGAGCCACAATTACTGTTCAGAAACCTGTGGATTTATGTGGGATGGTATTCTACAACTACAAATGTGTGGTTTTTGCTTCTGGGATGTGGGGGAACTGGATAGTCACCACATCCCTGTGGATAAAAAACCTAGCAAACAAAACAACAAACTTGGATGCATTGCAGATTTTCATAGATGGGGTGAAAGCACATGTTTTGGTATCTATAATCTAATCAGTTTGCTTTGTTTAATGAATATATTTTCTCAATTTGGAGAGCTTAAACTTCACAGATTATTTTATATCCTCCCATCTATCGCCAGAACTATAGTTAAAAGCCTTGTACTTCATAAGTGGATGAAATTGATTTGAAAAGGCAATTTCCTAAAGCTCTGCAGAGCTGATGTAAATCAATTATTAGAACTGAATGAAGCTCACACAGCACTCTGCTATCTCAGAGTGTGAGGAAATTCTTCATTTAGAATCAGCAGAGCTCACTTTTGAACTATGGCCTCAACTTTTAGACAGTTGTAGAAGGCTGGCCACTCATTTGGGAAAGGGTGAGAAAATATGTTTTAGAAACCCGTTTGAAATAAATAATGGGAAGGCTTTATTTGTACGCCTCCTTCAGGCAACTCCTGCAAGCAAGCTGGTGCTAAACATATTTGCTCTATCATTTGCACCACATCATCAAAGCTGACGGTTGTGTCTCTTGTCATCTGGGCAGCACAGGACCTCCACACACACTGCCCAGGCTTGTCCTCTGGGGAGGTCACTTCTGTGCTGCTAATGCAGTGGTTTGACTTCACCCCTGGAGGCACACTCCATTGTCTCTTGGGACAGACAGGTGCCAAGAATATGCTTGTTATTCTTATGTGGATATATAACAGATTCTGAATCTTCATGAAATGGTCACTGAGCACCTGTGACATCTTATTATAAGCAATAGTCTGCTTTGTTTATCACACCACATAACAGTATGATCCATTGGAGACAGTGGGTGAACAAATAACCATGCAGAAAATCCCAGGAATAAGAGTCACCTCTGATTTATTTTAACTCCAGTAAGTATCAGCATTCTTCATATAGCTCCTGTAATAAGCCAAATGCTTCACCCACTCCTCAAAACTGCCTGCCTGTATTTTTCTTTTTTTGTATATAAGCAGATGTTAAACAAATTTTAAGATGCTGAAATTACAAGATTACAGATTGATCTCAAGCAACAGATTATATTTGGTTTTTTTATAAAAAAAATGCACCTCTTTTTGCCTTTGGGCTTTCATCTGCACATCTGTACTTTTCTAAGCAGTTCAGAGAGCTAAAAGCTCCAGCCACAATCATCTATCACAATTATCACACATATGGTTGAGCATTTTCAGTGTCACTTTAAAAACAAAAAACACACCCTGTATTAGCATACCATTTGTAGCATAGTTCCATAGCTATGGATGGGGAAGAAATCCAATTCAGTTCACATTTATAGGCAAACTTCATTCACACTTCTGGAAGTAATGTTACACAAACTGGAACACAATTATCCTTCAATGCTCGCATTTCTTCAAATGTTGCCATGCAGTTCTCCAGTCAGGTAATATACACAAAATATGCAGTATGCATAGAAATGCCTATATAAGAAAAGAAACTTATCAAAAATATATTGCAATAGGGTGTCTGGGACTGGGAAGAGGAGGAGGGGGAGTGGTGGAGGAGGAAGAGAAAGACAGTATAGATTTACAACGGAGGTTTGAGGGAGAGATCACAGCTCAGAGGCAGATGAGGGGGAAAGTTGGGAAATCATGAGCCAGAACAACATGGGGCTGACACATTGTCATTAGAAAGCATTCCAGACCCTCCATCTCCCAGAATCTGGTAAGCCTTAAAAGTAGGAAAGCAAAGAGCTTGAAGACAGAGGGCACTTAGCAGCACCCACAGAGGAGATGGTGGCGATGACCAGTGAGGAAGCTGGAGAAAAGAGGGATGGAGATTCACTCAGGACAATGCCATTATCCAAGGGACTGGGTTCTACAGCCTCTCTCTGTAAAGTTTGAAATAAAAAAGGACTGTAATAAACTTTTCCTTGTCTTTATGCTTTTCAGGGCAACCAGCTGGGAGCTGCTGACAGCACCCTGACATAGGGGGAATAGCATTGCAAAAAACAACAACACCATAATTAGGCAGAACAGTGTACCCCAAAAATGTGCATATTGGGAGAAATTTTCACTAAGCTGCTGGTGAACTTCCATGAGAACTTTTTCTTTTTAATTGCAAACTGATGTGATGAAACGAAAAGACTGGAAAAATGAGAAACTGAGAGAAGCCAAAATTATCAGACCTCAGCATGACCCGCACTCTCTCTGTATGTACACTTTTTCTAGATATATAATTATTAGGCATTTTTATAACACTCTTCAGCTAAAAAACAGGATTCCCAAAGGGCTTACAAGCACCTTCCTCAATACCAACTAAAAGAAATGGATGGCCTGACAAGGCAATGTTGTGCAACCTCAGGCCCCATGTGTTGCTGGACTACAACTTCCATCAGCCCCAGCCAGTTTAGCCAATGGTTAGGAAAGTTGGCATCACAGGATCAGAGAAGATCACTGATCCAAGGAGCTTCCCTTCTCCATCTCCTATTCAGTAGCTGCCTGTTTGCAAATGGCAGGAAAACATTGGGATTGATGTCCTCATGGCCCATGCAGTGGCTCCCCATCTGTGGAATGCTCTCCCCAGGGAAGATCGCCTGGCGCCTTCATTATACACCTTTAGGCACCAGGCAAAAATGTTCCTTTTTAACCAGACCTTTGATTGACCTGATCAACATCCCACACCCTTTTAAAATGTGGCTCTTTTGGGGGCAGGGTGTTATTGGGTTATTGTTCTTATTTTGATTTTATATATTGTAATCTTTTCTGCAGACCTCCCTGAGACCTCCGGGTATAGGGCAATAAATAAATTCAATAGATAGATATAGTTGATAGATAGATAGATGATAGATAGATGATAGATCGATAGATAGATCGATAGATAGATGATAGATAGATGATAGATAGATGATAGATAGATGATAGATAGATAGATAGATAGATAGATAGATAGATAGATAGATGATAGATAGATGATAGATAGATGATAGATAGATAGATAGATGATAGATAGATAGATAGATAGATAGATAGATAGATAGATAGATAGATAGATAGATAGATAGATAGATGATAGATAGATAGATGATAGATAGATGATAGATAGATAGATAGATAGATAGATAGATAGATAGATAGATAGATAGATGATAGATAGATAGATAGATGATAGATAGATAGATAGATAGATAGATGATAGATAGATAGATAGATAGATAGATAGATAGATAGATAGATAGATAGATATAGATGCAGGTTTTGGTGTCCTCGGGTGTCTTCCCGTGTAAAAGTTGGGGTGTCTAGGCGACGTTTCGACGAGGTCTCACTCGTCATCTTCAGGCTGGTGCTTTCGGCTTCTTGTTACTGGAACAGAGCAGGATCTCAGTGTTTGAGTTCCTATAAATACTGTTGAGGGGGTGTGGTGTATAGCCTCCAATGTTCTGGGCAGAGAGGAAGTTCCCAGGCTAGTGTGCCTTTTCTTCTTTTGTTCCTTAATTACTTGAGGGATATCTTGAGTGATTTCTTGAGTGATATCCTGAGTACCACTTAGGTGGGTCATTAGGTGTGGATTAGTTGCTAAAGTCTTTGTGTCTTGACCTCTTGAACTTTGTGAAGAGTTTTTCTGAGAAGATGGCTGTACTGCACTTAGTTGTGCTCTGGCTTGGCTTCGTGTATAGGGGCGAGCTGTGGTTTTGTGGCCTGTGTCAGCCAGATCTGTGTAGGGATTGCAGGGGGGTGCAGCATCCGGAGGTGCCACCATGGTTTGGCTACTGGATGGTGTCTGTAATTTATCTGTGGAGAGGGTCTGGGTTTGGGTCTGGTGTGGTTGATTGGTGATGGCGTTCTGTGTGCCTCTGGATCTGGTGTCAGTTTTTGTGGGGAGGGCTAATTTCCAGATGTCTGGCAAGCGGGATGTGTCGTCACGCTTGTTCATGTTGTGAGGGTGTTTCTCTATCTCGATGGCTTCCATGATTATTCTCTTGTGGTGATGTTCCATGTTAAAGAGCAATTTGGAATCTGCAAAATTAATTTCGTGTCCTGTTTCTTTCATGTGTTGGAAAAGAGAGGAAGTTTTTTCTTCTTTTTTGACGGCATTCTTGTGTTCTGCGATACGTGCATTTATTCGTCTGTTTGTTTGTCCAATGTACGTGGCTGGGCAGACTTTGCAGGGTATTTCATAGACCCCTTGGTTTTCCAACTGGATTTTATCCTTGGGGTTTCTGAGGATATTGGCTATTTTTTGGTTGGTGCAAAAGGCTGTTTTGATATTGTGTTTATGGAGGATTTTGCTAATTTTATCTGTAGTGCCCTTGATATAAGGAAGGAGGGCCATGCCATTGTTTTCTTCTGTGTCTTGGTTTTTGGGGGGTGTTTCTTTTTGGATTAGCTTCGTAACCCTGTTTTGCTGGTATCCATTGGCAATTAACACATTTGAGAGATTCTGTAACTCAGTTGTCAAGTGGTCTTTGTCAGCCAGGCGTTTGGTTCTGGAGATGAGAGTCTTGGCTACGGAGTTTATTTGTGCAGGGTGGTGGTGTGATTGTGCATGTAAGTAGCGGTTGGTGTGTGTTTTTTTCCGGTAGATAGTGTGTCCTAGGGAGCCATCAGGTTTTTTGTAGATTAGGACGTCAAGGAAGGGAAGTTGGTTGTTGGCTTCTATTTCCATAGTGAATTGTATTTTGGGGTGTAGGCTGTTGAGATGTGTGAGGAAGCTATCTAGTTTTTCCTTCCCGTGTGGCCAAATTACAAAGGTGTCGTCAACATATCTGAGCCAAAGTTTGGGTTTGTGTTCTGACTTGTCTAAAGCATTGGTTTCAAAGTGTTCCATGTACAGGTTTGCGATGACCGGTGAGAGGGGTGATCCCATAGGTGCTCCTTCTATCTGTTTGTATCTTTGTCCATTGTGGATGAAGTACGTGTTGGTTAGGCAGTGGTTGGTCAGGTCCAAGATGTATTCGGGGGGATTGTATTTGTTTTGAATGGCTGTCAAGGCTTCATTAATGGGCACTTGTGTGAAGAGAGATACAACATCGAAGCTCACAAGTAGGTCATTAGGATGTAGGTTTTGCTTCTTTATTGTTTCTATGAACTGGAAGGAGTTTGGAACGTGTGAAGAGATGGATTCTGCATAGGGCTGAAGTTGCTTGGCGAGAAATTTAGCGAGATTTTGTAGAGGTGAGCCTATGGAGCTGACTATTGGTCTGAGTGGTGTTCCTTCTTTGTGTATCTTGGGGAGGCCGTAGAGTTTGGGGCACTCAAGATATCACTCAAGAAATCACTCAAGATATCCCTCAAGTAATTAAGGAACAAAAGAAGAAAAGGCACACTAGCCTGGGAACTTCCTCTCTGCCCAGAACATTGGAGGCTATACACCACACCCCCTCAACAGTATTTATAGGAACTCAAACACTGAGATCCTGCTCTGTTCCAGTAACAAGAAGCCGAAAGCACCAGCCTGAAGATGACGAGTGAGACCTCGTCGAAACGTCGCCTAGACACCCCAACTTTTACACGGGAAGACACCCGAGGACACCAAAACCTGCATTCCTGTACCCGTGAAAATCTACGAAAGCATAGATATAGATAGATATAGATAGATAGATGATAGATAGATAGATGATAGATAGATAGATAGATGATAGATAGATAGATAATAAAATGTTTTCCGCACTGGACGTCACCAAGGAGGTGCATAGGAGATATGGGATGCCAGACATGGATTCCCCTACTGTCTCCTAAACAAAAGTGATTAATGTTATTACTGTCCAGAACTTTGTTGGTGTGATAATATTATGCTATACGCAACAGTTGATCTGCAAAACCCATTTAGCACCACTAAACTGTCAAATAATGTTTGCAATAATAGGGTGATAACCACGGTCATGTTAATTAAATTTTATTATCTGGGCCAAACATGATGGTCACTGTTTATACCAACCCCGCGCTTAATAACGATGATCAGGTTTGCAAAGAACATCTTGCCAATGCAACTGTTTACAAGAATAGCTAAGAACCAGAAGGAAAATGCTCCCTTGGGTCTTTTAAATTCCAACTGTTCTTTAACAGTAAGATATAGAGGATGAAATCTAAATTAATTGTGACATTGTCTGTCTCTGCCATGAGAATAATGGCCACCTCCTTCACAATGAATCCACAAGATCAATGCAAGACAAGTATTTCACTTAAGTTAACGCAGATCATGCAGCCTCAACCAAAGTCCAAGGACTGAAATGGGAAACCAGTTCATTGCTCCTGCAAATGCGATCACATGTGCAGAAATAAACATGATTTATATGCAATCAAAAAGTTTCCAGATATTTAAAAATAGTACTGTTGGAATGAAAAAGAAGACAAATGCATAGGATGCAAAGGGAACTATAATGAATTGTTCTGTGCCAAAATTCTATTTTTAATTTAACATCCAAAACTTTCCTTTTATGTATCTTCAAAGTTTTGGTCGGTTCCCCTCCTTTGGACTGAAACTCCACTTCCATCATTGTGCTCAGAGGGTGCAATCCACCAAGTATTACTCCTGCAAAATTCACTTTTCATCCCAATGGGGTTTGCACATGCACAGTACTTCATAGACTGTTCAATGGATTAATCATAATACAGAAAGCTGAATTACAAAAAGTCCAAAAAGGGGCAAAAATAAAGAACAAAGCAGGATGTCCACAGAGCATTTGAGGATCCTCATATGCATTCTAATCCTAAGCATGTTTTCTTAGAAGTACCACTGAGATCAATAGGAATGATTTTTGGGGATTGCAGTCAAGTGAGTGCAAAATGGGAAGCGCTGGCAAGCAAACTTTGATTTATTTTGGGAAATGAAACAAGAAAGGGGGGAAGTGTGGTCGTCAAGCAGAAATACGAAACAGAAATGCAGAAAACAGCTGTATGTGACTGAGTTTACCTGATACGGCAGAGTCACTCTGCAGGCTGCTTGCTTTTACTTACTGAAAAGGAGAGGGGAAGGGCTGAGGAAGCAGTGCAAACACACTGGCGGATCAAATCTGGCACTCCTGCTGGTGCATTTGCACCACACTGACCTTCCTGCGGCCTTGTCCCTGGGGAACAACAGCAATTTCCCAATGAGAAGCTTGCTCAGTAGTGCCACCTCACCCATCAGAGTGCTTCTGTTAAGAGTGCTGCTGGAGCAAACAAACAATATGCCTTTGCATGTTTTTAAAACAAAAGCATGCAGCGTTTCTAAGAGCCAAACACCCCATCACTTTTAATATAGGCAATTGGATTGCATGCATCAACATTGTTCAGCTTAACATTCGAGAAAAGTGGTGATCATTTTATAACGTATAGTCACAATTAGAAAGTCACTGACTATCCCTTTAGGAGAGCATCCAAGACCATTACAAAAGCTCTGAACTGAAAAGCATTCACAATGTTTCCCAGGGAATATCCACTGGTATAACAGGCCACATTCATTTGAATTTGTGTGAGTCAGTGGGAAAATTCTGCTCCATCGCTGAATTGATTGCTTTTGAATATGGAAAAAATAGGATATCATGACATAGTATGATATCTGGTCCTGCTGTCAGGCTTCCCATAGGCATCTGGTTGGCCACTGGGAGAGCAGCATGTTGGAATAGATGGGCCTTTGCCTGATTCAGCAAAGCTCTTCTTAAATTCTTTGTTCTTCACGGACATATCCAGAAATCAGTTTGTCTCTGCATGCCTAACCAATGTTTAAGGTTTAATGTTTTTATAAACACACACACACATTTCTTCTGTGCATTTTTTAAAAACAATTACAAATACAAGAACCATTAAAGCATATCCAGCAGTACATATAATGGTGTTTGTTTTATCCATTGACTCTAGACATAAACTTACACTTCAACATAACCTCTCCGCTTTGAATATTGAGTGGTTGGTGTAACAAGGTCTTGATTTGGGGAATTAACATAGTTAAAGAAAGGGGTCCACATTTCTTGGAAGGTGTATTTATTTGTTATGCCTTTAATTGCTCTCCTATGTCTGGTAAGATGCTCAGACATTGCTGTATACCAGATACTACTTTCCCATAAGTTCAGGAATATTTCAGTCTGGTTCTTCCATTACTGAGATATCGTTAATTGTGCTGTGGTCATTAGGAAGCCTAAGTACACATTTTCTGTGGTGCAAGATGAAGTCCACAATTGTAGTACAGTGGTACCTCGGGTTATGAACTTAATTCATTCAAGTGGTCCGCTCTTAAATCGAAACCATTCGCTTCCGCTAATGGGGCCCCCCGCTGCCACGTGTCACCGCCGTGCAATTTCCGTTCTCATCCTGGGGCAAAGTTTGCAACCCAGAGCAACTACTTCTGGGTTAGCAGAGTTTGTAACCCGAAGTATTTGTAACCCAAAGTGTTTGTAACCCAAGGTACCACTGTAACAAAAAAAATGGGGTAAGGTTGGAGGCAGAGAAAGGTAGCTACAAAATAAACTGCACAGTGTTTTCTGGGTTCCTCATCTACTTGTGCAACTTATTGAAGCTGGGTTAAATATTCACACATACACTGTTATGAGGCTATTCAGTCCACACACAAATGGACAATATATTCAGTTACTTTTCCAATATGATTTGAGGGGAGACAAATACATGTTATTCAGGTATTTTTCTTTCTCCTTCCTTTTTCATCAGTGAAAAAGCCTTGACACTTGGTTGTTCTCAGCATCCTGGCTGATCTCTTAGGGCACGATATCTCTAAGACAGAGAGGGGTGCCGACTTGGGCCCTAGATTATGGGTGCCCAGCATGTGTGTTGTGACATTATGACATCACATTGTGATGTGACATCATGCCATCACACGCCCTGTGGCTTTGGAATGTGACTTCCGGTGGTCCTGGAAGTCAGTTCTTGAGACCTCCCGGAGACCTCAGACAGCATCTCCAATGTATTGTGAGGCATCGGACATGACTTTTGGTGTTTTGCGAGGCACCAGAATTTGCATCACCCTGCGGTGTGGATGCTGAGCACCCACAATATTTTTTTTGTGGGGGCCCCAGAGCCCCCTATAGTTGGTGCCCCTGCATGAGAATGTCATGACACCCACTCACCTATCTCCAGAACTTATGAAAATTGCTGAGATGAATGCTTCAGCCCAGTACCACAACTTAGCATGGGTGCAATATCAGAAAGCATTTCTGAGTGCTGCTGTTCAGAATTCATAGGAATCTACTGACATTCAGCTAAGAGTCAGCCATTATGTTCTCTATCGTTAAAAAAAAGAATTACAATATAATCCACTAATGTACCGGACATTTTTAGCTTTGTAATATAGAGTATATTCTATTCTTCAGCAATTTACTCATTAGGGCCATTTAAAGAAAATTACATGAAAGTTGCTTTTTCCTTTTGTAAATCTGAACAATCTGTACAATTGTAAATTGGGCATCAGTGGCTAAAAGCTGTGTTCCATCTCTTCTGAATAAGTGCTTAGTTTTCCAAGACTTCATCCAGCCATAAGTTAGAATTGTTAGATCTGGGCAGAGGAAGTAAGTCTGTGCACCATAAGAAGTAATGTCTCTATCATATTTAGGGGGCTTTTTTATTTTCATTTCTTAAATTTCTGTCCCACTTTTCAGCACCTGGGTGGGGAGTGTGTGAGGGCAGTGTTGATCTCCAGACACCTACAATGATGTGTTCATCAGGACAGAGATGAGGCAAGGTGAGAAGGTCAAGGAGTGCCAGGCTGAGGCTCAGACTCCCATCTCCTGCTTCCTGCAGTGAGCCACTGGAAACTGCTGCTGTCAGTGTATTTCTGTGACATCCCTTGTGTGTTTCTGTGGCATCCTTGGTTGTTCTGGCCCTTCCCCTTGGCTGCTTGGCCAAGGCATCTTCCCTTCCCTGGGTGAGTCTTAAGTCCTTTTTCCTCAAAGCCTGTGTCATCCCTCTGCAAACATTCTGCCCAGGGAGCTACAGTATCTGACTGTTCTGTTACATATCTTCGCCCTTTGTTGTATTTATAAAACAGTGTCACAGACAGCTTTCCAGGTCATGTGGCCAGCATGACTAAACTGCTTCTGGTGCAACAGAACACCGTGACGGAAACCAGAGCGCATGGAAACGCCGTTTACCTTCCCGCCACAGCGGTACCTATTTATCCACTTGCACTGGCATGCTTTTGAACTGCTAGGTTGGCAAGAGCTGGGACAGAGCAACGGGAGCTCACGCCATCACGGGGATTCGAACTGCCAACCTTCTGATCAGCAAGCCCAAGTGGTTCAGTGGTTTAGACCACAGCACCACCCTTGCCCCTTCAAAGTGCATAGAGGGATTTGAAACTTTGCCTGCTGGGATGCTTGGAGATTAGCGATAAAAGGACCATTGCTGGCTGTGGCCACTGATATAGTCAGGATGATGTGTGTGGAGGAGATGCATGAGGTGGGTGGAGAGGAAAGATCACTTTGAGATCAGTGGCTCCTTTTGTATGTGGATGGCAGATGAGTGCAATCACTGTCACAGTCTCTGATTGGTGCATGCTGGGGTGGTGCTGTTTTTGAGTTTCCACCTCTCCCCTCCCAGGCTGAGAAAACAATTAAAACCGTGGCCGTTCCACCAGTGTAGGGTGATGGATCTCTGGTTCCAACATACTATAGGATTCCTATGCCCATTTGCTTATTATGCATTCTTGTATCTGTTCTATAATGCCATGTGTATTTCATGTAAGTCTTTCCTCTTAGTTTGGTTTTTTATCAACTTTCAGGTTGGGTAATATTGGATGATATTGGAACCTGTTGTGGAGAAGGAAAATCTGATGTCTTACTGTACTTATTATTATTATTATTATTATTATTATTATTATTATTATTATTATTATTATTAAACAGTATCGTTATTAGTCGAATAAATGTCTGCTGTTGACACTGACCTCCAGAATTATTTTTTCACCAACATCTCCCTCCTGCCTTAATGCATTTTCCCCTTTCCCTATAGAAGTTCTGTTTTCTACTCCACTGACTTCTTGCTTCTTTCTGCTTCAAAAAGTTTTATCCCTTTAATCTCTTGTGCAATCTTTCCCTCATCCTTAACTTCTGAGTTTCTCATTACTTCTTGTGCCAACCCAGAGGGAAGACGTATAGTTGAAGGAAGTGCTTAGCCAGATTCATATTTACTTATGGGATCTTTGGCTTCCTCGTGTTTGTCACTTTTTAGTAGGTTGGGGTAAAAAGCACCAACTCCAATTAGGTAAGAGATTATTTAGGAGAACAAGACTGATTCTAGAGGGTAGTATTAGGTCCCAGGACCAGCAAAGGTCACACTGTAGAACATCATTCTCACTTTGCACGATAAACTCTGAAAGATTTAAGGTTTACGTGCTTCATCTTTTCTTTTAGCTAAAAAGAACCAGCACTTTGGGAGCGAAGACGGAATAATTGAGTTTGCTTAGAATGGGGCTGTGCTTTTAGCCCTAGCTGCTGCCATCATCATGTGTTGCCCACCGTCATTTGAAAGAGAACCTTACTACATGAGCTTCTGCTCAGATGTAGGACCTAAGAGTCATGAGGACCTCTGCACAACCAGGTGCCCAATCACACAGAGACCCTACCTTCAGGCATGAGCTCCCATGTTGGGGTTTCTTTCCAAACAATCATGGGCAACATACAGTTGAGGAAGGAGATATGACATTAAGAACCTCTTCAAATAAATGCAAATATGTCCTATGTGCAAGAAAAGTCTGAATAAGGTTATGGTTTCGTCCTTAGTCAAGGAGCATGACCTGAAGCACTGGTGAACCTGTGGCCCTCTATATGTTTTCGGACTACAACACCCATATCCCTTACCATTGACCAAGCTGTCTATCTGGAGGGCTGACCTCCCTGTGGTTCCCTCTTCTCCCTATAGCTAGAACACATCCCTCATGTTACCAATTCAGGACCCACCGCTGACTGAAGTTCTCACACTCTTCCCTTCCATCTTTTCAGCTGAGAGCAAAGCCAATGTGATTTCAAGTGATTAGTTGTGCATTTGTTTCGTATGCCATTAAGGTACCTTTGCATTCACACCACAGCATCTGTTATGAAGAGAACCAGTACACTTCCGTACATTATGTAACTACATTGTCTCCTGGCAGTATGTGCTGGTAATAAAGATTTTCTGATCATTGCTTGATATATGCCTGTTTCTTACAATTACGTATGGATAAGTTCACAGTCAGTAAATGAGCCAATGCAGATGTCACAGTGGATTAACTTTACCTGTGACACGACTCTCCTTGTAAATCCTTTGTGTGATCAAGGCAATGACTTTGTGCCATAACATCACTTACCCTGTCATTGTTATATTGCTCCTGCTTTTACTGTAATGGCTGTGAGCTTATGTAGCAGGAAAACGAATCTTTCAGTCCCAGCACTGCGAATGTAATAATCAACAGCGGAAAAACCCCCATTATTCCAGTAGAAAAGCACTGTGGTTTTGGATCATGCCTCTTTTATTTTAAGTCTTCCTAAAGCATAGGGTAGGTCTCCAATACCTTTATCTCATTGCTCTGAAATAGTAAAAATGTATTTTGTTATTTATAAACTGTTATTCATTCATAAACATATTTTTGTTATTTATAACAAAAACCCTCTCCGCAGGCCACAAGCCCCTCTTTGAATCCTCTCTGAGTATTTTGCTTGTCTGTAATGTATCCATGCACTCTGCCAATGTGACTTGCTTGCTAGATGGAGGATTGAGAGGGGTGTGTGTAAAAACTAATCTACTGTTCAAAGGAAAAAATTAGATTCGTTTCCCCATCCACTTTTTCTTCTGGCCCTGCCCACCAGCATGCGACCCCCTAGAAGGTTGCTCCTGGGGTAAAAAAACAATCTTCTTTCCCCCCCCCCCCAAGAATATTTATTAAAGTTTTCAATAATAATACAATAAAAATCAAAAAGAAAAAAAGAAAAAAGAATAACAAAAATACAAAAATAAAAATAATTAAAAACACATCAAGTTTCCATTACTTATTTTTCATTAACTTATTTCCCAGACCTCCTCATACCTCCCTTTTTTGTATTCCAGTTCAAATTGTTAGCTCAGCAAATCCTTATCAATAAATTTTAACATATTTCTAAACCTCTCCCCCCCCCATATTCTCTTAAAGCATTACAGCTGGAAACCACTTAATTTCTTTTTTTTAAAAAAATATTTTTTATTAATTTTCCAACACAAATTAGAAACAAAACAACACACACACATAAACAAACAAGAACATATAAACATGTATAATTTCAAAAACTCTTTTTCCTAAACCTTACTTCTCGGACTTCCCCTTACCTCCCCTTTTCTGCATCCCTGTTTTAAATTTCTTCAGCAACTCTTCACACCAATTAATTAATTACTTATTTTCTTTTTACGCTTCTTCTCATACATAATCAATTACAGCTGTAATTCTATATTTTCTTTTCCTTTGACATTTTAGCACTCATCAATTTTACAACAATTTTTGAGATAAACTTTAAATTTCTTCCAGTCTTCTTTCACCGTCTCTTTTTCTTGGTCACAGATTCTGCCGGTCATCTCCGCCAGTCCCATATAATCAATCACCTTTGTCTGCCATTCTTCCAGTGTGGGTAGTTCTTGTGTCTTCCAATACTTTGCTAAAAGGATCCTTGCTGCTGTGGTGGCATACATAAAAAACGTCCTATCCTTCTTTAACATCAATTGGCCGACCATGCCCAAGAGAAATGCCTCTGGTTTCTTATGAAAAATACATTTAAGTACTTTCTTAATTTCATTATAGATCATTTCCCAGAAGGCCTTAATCTTCGGGCAGGTCCACCAAAGGTGATAAAAGGTTCCTTCAGTCTCATTACATTTCCAGCATTTATTATTGGGCAAATGATAGATTTTTGCGAGCTTGGTTGGGGTCATGTACCACCTGTAAATCATTTTCATAATATTTTCTCTTAAGGCATTACATGCCGTAAATTTTATACTGGTGGTCCATAACTGTTCCCAATCCGCAAACATAATGTCATGACCAATATCTTGTGCCCACTTAATCATAGCTGATTTGACGGTCTCATCTAGTGTGTTCCATTTCAGCAGCAAGTTGTACATTCTTGATAAATTCTTAGTATTGGGTTCTAACAGCTCTGTTTCTAGTTTGGATCTCTCCATCTGGAAGCCAATTTTCCTGTCTTGTTTAAACACCTCCATTATTTGATGGTAATGAAGCCAATCTCGTACCTTAGACTTTATTTTCTCAAAACTCTGTAATTTAATTTTTCCACTCTCTTGCTCTAGGATTTCACAATATTTTGGCCATTTGGATTCCATATTAGGTATTTTCACCTCCTTAGCTTCCATTGGTGACAACCACCTGGGGGTTTTATTTTCCAACAAATCCTTATATCGAATCCAAACATTATATAATGCTTTCCTGACAATATGGTTTTTAAATCCTTTGTGGGTTTTTACCTTGTCATACCAGATATATGCATGCCAACCAAATCTATTATCAAATCCTTCCAAGTCCAAAATGTCTGTATTCTCAAGAAGTAGCCAGTCTTTCAACCAGCAGAAAGCTGCCGATTCGTAGTACAGTCTTAAGTCCGGCAGGGCAAACCCCCCTCTGACTTTTGCATCAGTTAATATCTTAAATTTTATTCTGGGCTTTTTGCCCTGCCAGACAAATTTGGATATATGTTTCTGCCACTTCTTGAAACAGTCCACTTTGTCCACAATCTGTAATGTCTGAAACAAAAATAGCATTCTAGGCAATACATTCATGTTAATTACAACAATTCGGCCTAACAAGGAAAGTCTCAAATTTGACCATATTTCTAGGTCTTTCTTTACCTCTGTCCAACATTTGTCATAATTGTCTTTAAATAGGTTCACATTCTTAGATGTCATATTAATCCCCAAGTATTTCACCTTCTTTGCCACCATTAATCCAGTTTCACTTTGAAACCTCTCTTTTTCATCATTTGTTAAATTCTTCTCCAAGACTTTAGTTTTTGCTTACTCAGCTTGAATCCTGCTACCTGACCAAAAACTTGGATTAGTTCTAAAACTCTTTTCGTACTAGTGTCTGGCTGTTGTAAAGTCAATACTAGGTCATCTGCAAAGGCCCTCAGTTTATATTGTTTGGGTCCGACCTGGATTCCTTTAACCAGCTGGTCCCCCCTAATCATATTTAACAATACCTCCAAGACAGATATAAAAAGTAGTGGGGATATTGGGCACCCCTGTTGTGTCCCTTTTTCTATGGAAAGTTCTTCAGTAACCACATTATTTACAATTAACTTTGCTTTTTGTTCAGAATATATTTCACCTATACCATTTTCAAACCTTTGGCCTACCCCCATCCCATGGAGATTCTTCTTCATAAAACTCCAAGAAATATTATCAAAGGCTTTCTCCGCATCCACAAATATTAATACAGCCTTCGTATTAATATTAACTTCTAGCAATTCCATAATATCAATTATGTTTCTAACATTATCTGACATATGTCTCCCTGGGAGAAAGCCGACCTGGTCCTTGTGAATCTCCTCCACCAACACCTTCTTTAGTCTTTTTGCCAAAATGTCAGCAAATATTTTGTAATCCACATTAAGTAATGATATAGGGCGGTAGTTCTTAATCTGGTTCTTTTCAGTCTCAGTTTTTGGTATAAGTGTGATAAATGCTTCTTTCCACGATTCGGCGCCTTTTCCCCCTCTAAAATTTCATTACAGACCTCCTTCAGCGGTTGTACTAGCCATTCCTTCAAGGCTTTGTAGTATCTGGAGGTCAGTCCATCTGGTCCTGGAGATTTCCCTAATTGCATATTTTGAATGGCACCCTCTATTTCTTGCTCTGTTATTTTCTCATTCAAGATCATTCTACTTTGTTGTGAATTTTTTTGTAATCCATATTTCTTAAGAAAATCGTCTATTTCTCCTTCGTTCTCCGGCCCTCGTGCATATAATCTTCTGAAATAACTCTGAAAACAATTACTGATCTCATTTGGTTTATAAATGTTCCTTCCTTCCACCTCCAGGCTTGTAACTGTATTCAGTTTTTGTCTCTTCTTCAATTGCCATGCCAGAAGTTTCCCACATTTGTCTGCTGATTCAAATGTTCGAAACCACTTAATTTCTATCCGACATCATTCTAACATTCATTAATTTTGCAATATTTCTGTAGCTAGTCTTTAAATTTCTTCCAATCTTCTTCTGCCGACTCTTCTCCCTGGTCGCGGCTTTCTTCCAATTGAAGTGCAGAGTGTTTGAGGACCAGGACATTCGCAGGGAAACCAAAATGCTTGTTTACAAAGCTATTGTACTACCAACCTTGCTGTATGCTTGTGAAACATGGACAACTTATAAACACCATCTCCAAATCCTTGAAAGATTCCATCAACGGTGTCTCCAAAAAAATTTACACATCACTTGGGAAAACAGGCGAACTAATACCAGTATACTGGAAGAAGCAAAGATCAGCAGTGTTGAAGCAATCTGTGGATGCCTGATTATCGTCTTCCAAAGCAACTCCCCTATTCTGAACTTAAAAATGGAAAGCGTAATGCTGGTGGTCAGCAAAAGAGGTTTAAAGACTCTCTCAAGGCAAACCTAAAAAAATGTAGTATAAACACCAACAATTGGGAAACACTTGCCTCCAATTAGAGAACAGCCTTTACCAAAGGTGTCATGGGCTTTGAAGACACTTGAACTCAGACACAAGGGAGAAACATGCTAAGAGGAAGGCACACCTGGCAAATCCACACTGTGACCAACTCCTGCCCAGAAACCAATGTCCCCACTGTGGAAGGACGTGTAGATCCAGAATTGGCCTCCACAGTCACTTACGGACTCATTGTTAAAACTGTGTTTATGGAAGACAATCTTACTCAGCTACAAGTGATCACCAAAGAAGAAGAAAGACACCAGCAGCTCACTGTGAACGCACTAAGCCTGTTGTTACTTCCTACCTGGGATTTAAAAAACAGGCAGGATTGTCAAGCATGCAGCAGGCTGTAGCTCTTGACTAGTGAGAAGTATTCAGCTTGGTGCCTCACAAGGTGTCCAGGCCTGCACTAGGTCTCAAACTTGAGTCAAACCTTGAAATAAAAAGAACACCGACTTCCTCTTAAATTTCTGTTGTGCATTTTACAAAGTTTGGCTTGTTCAGACCCAGCCTTCTGCTGAGCCATTTCCTACAGTAATTCTGCAGCAATGTTCTGATTAATATTGCCAGTGGCATTATAATGAATGTTTAGGAAGAAGTGCTGTCTGCTGAGTGAAATTGTCTTTGGGTGAAAACTCATCCCGTCTGTAAACAATTAACCTTACATCTTACAAAATAAATGCTTGGATTTCATTATCGTTACTAGTTATTTCCAGATTCTACTCTCATGGAAATGCATTAAATTGTGGTTTGTGCTGCTTCAGAGAGCCTATAATACTTGAAATGAAGCTTCTGAAATCACCAAACTTAATGAAACACTGTAAATTATGTATATGTAAAACAGAATTATGCACTGCCGCATTGGAAGTTTGATGGCATAAGCTAAACAGCTGGTTGGGTCTCACAGAATATTGTCTTTATGACTTTACAGGTCTTCGGGAGTCCTTGGTTTAAATCTTTGGGGTGCACTGCTTAAAATCTTTGGACACAACAGCTGCATTTGGACAGCTGTGCTAGAGGAGTCAGGAATGTGCAGAGGCTAGGCTTGCTCACATTATAAGCAAGCCTAACCTCTGCACACTTCCCCTTCCTCCAGTAAGACCATGAGGAAGAGTTTGGAAGCTACTGCTTCCAACTTTTATTAACCACCTTTTGTTGTGCCATTTCAGCCTGACAAACTGTGATTAATCTTAACTTTGGCTTCTCTGATACACAATAATTTCAAATCATATTTTATGAAATTGGTTTCTTTCATCAGTCAAAATCAACCACAGTTTAAGGTTTGGATGTTATACTAAACTGTGACTTACTAAAATCAAAAGCACATGCTTCCAATCTCCTCATGGACACCATCAGAGGGGAAGGGTAGCCATGAATAGACCAGGCTAATTCCTGTCACAATCAAGCATAATGTAATGTAACATCTGAATGCAGCTCATGAAAGTTCGGTTCCAGGCCACTGACTATGATGCATTCACCTGGTGTGACCTCAGCAGTCCCTAGGAGCCATCTCAAATAGGGTTTGGCAGCTGACATTTAATTAGGAATTATTGGAATGCAAAACAAAATTACAAGAGTAATTTAGCTGAAGCTATATCCAGAGTTGTCCTGTTGTTTTTGCTTACATTAACTTCCAAAGATAGGTGATAATGGAGGATTACGGCCTTAGTGCTTTGACTAGATCACAGTGACTATAACAGATGGAGGTTCTGTTATGCCACGCAGCCAAAAAAAAAGGAACAGTGCCAATTTAAACCAGCAGAATCCAGTCCTCGGTATGTGCCAATCAATCCAGACAAGAGAACACTTGGTTTGATTCATGCTCACATTCTCCAAACACCAGTTGTCAGTGACCAAGTACCATTTCTTTTAACAAGAAAGCATGGTCCCATCAATCTAACACTGTCAAACTGGACAGCAACCAGGTTGCTATTTTTTTCTTTATCGTTCAATAAATAATCCCTAGCCTGGAAAGAAATTCACAGGGAATATCAGGAAAAGCGCTAGCTTGTTACTGTCTAAGCAGAAAGAAAAGTGAAAGGAAATGTTCATTTTATATCATGACAACATGAAAAAGAAGGGAAGAAGGGCAAGATTTTGTGAGCAACATCCCAAAGCAGTGACTGGTGAACTGACCCACTGGGATTCAGGATTAGTCAATTAATGCCTTGCCCACACTACATATTTAAAGCACTTTGTACTATTAACAGCTATGGCGTCTCCCAAAGGATCTTGGGAGCTGTAGTTCGCAGCACCCTCAACTAACTGCAGTAACCAGGATGCATTCTTTGTGGAAAACCATCACTGCTGAAGTTAAATACAGTAAGAGTACTTTAAATGTATGCTGTGGGTGTGACCTAATTTACAAGTCCAGAGATATATAAACTCAGATGAAAACTTTCCAATCTTCTGTGCTTTTGAACTGTATGGGTGTCACTAAATTATACCTTGGGAATATGGTGCAGTTAGTGTGTTTCTCCCCATCCCCCCACACCCAGTGTCTCAGATGTCATGTTTCATAGCACATCCTTCTCTGTGGGTTATACCAAGTGGTGGCTGTTGTTCATCAAGAGTGGTGGAGGAGAATGCAGGGAGCCCAAGCAGTCGGTGGAGCCTGGGCCAGGGACAGACAGAGCCAAATCATTTCATCTCCATCCTCCTCCCTGCAGAATTCTGAAAGGGCAACAATAAGGAGGAGTAAGATGGCAGGCAGTGTCACCCACTGGACTGACTGTAAGCAAAGTCAAATGTGGGCAGACTGAGGTTGGTGGGGCAATGCCCCACCAGCCCAAATGAACTAGAAACCACTGGGTAAATATGTATTAGCACATCCAATTCTTCCTACACGATTGGCCATAGCTTAGTTTTGGATCCAATTATCAAACTGATGTGCATGTGTCTTTCTGTGTGTGTTCTGCACCACAAAGTTGCCACAGTGTGAGCTTTCCAGTGCAAAAGCAATGTATTAAAAAATCCAAAATTCATTCCTTCTATAGTAGAAATATGTAAAATCTATGAATCTCCCTCCAGCTGCAATCTTCTTGTCTCAAAAGCTTTTCAATTCGTGTGGGGGGGATTAATGACTTTTTTGCCAAATACAAAGTAAAGTGAGGAAAAGAGTGTGATAATTACTTAAAGATCTCAAATGCATGTTCTTACACTGAAGCAAAGCATTTTGCTGTCAAAGTTACACCTGCCAAAGTACATCAATAACTTATGGGGAGCAAAGTTCAACAGACCCTATCTTATTCTAAAATCTGAGAGGGGAACTCGCATCATTGAAGACACATGAGATTAACTCTCAATGCTCCACAAATCCAAGTGCTTCTAATTTTCCAAAATTCAGGACAGTATTTTGAAATACAACTTTTGTTTCTAGTTGTCAGTGGAATCTTGTTTTCAGTTGACCAGCCAAGTCCATGAAATAAAATAATTTGTGCTTCACATGTTGGTTGTGTTTTTCAGTAAAGCCCTGCTAAGGGTTTCCAGAACCGTTTTCTCTTTGAAATTTAGTGTCCAACTAATGCAAGTACCTCCGACTGTGCAAGAGAATGCCCCTCTCCCCCCCACTGCACTTGCCACATGCCCTCCCCAAATCTGTTGGGAGTGGTGGTTGGGGGAACCCTTAGAACAGATTTAGGGGGTGCATGGGGGCAGGAGAGAGAGAAGTTCCATTTCACAAATGGAAATCCTTACACTGGGGGGATGCAATAGCTGAGGACAATGCTCTAGGAGAGCTATTCATCAGTCTTCTATGCCCCATCCAGACTGTGCCCATGTGTAAAATGAACATGTGGAGAAGAAAGCTTCAGGATTACGCCACTGGCCCCATGTCCTGTTGACCCTCCAATCATCATACATGGGGCCCCTTACTTGTGCTCCTGCAAAATCAGGGTTTTAACTGTATTTATATCTGTACAACTATGCGTGTAGATGCCCCTTTTCAGACCAGAAACACTTCTCACGTAAGACTATTCTTTCTCTTCTACTTACAAACAAGGTCTGGTGAAAAGAACTATAGTGTCTGTGCCATCTGGTGCATGGTGGAAGCAATGCTAAGGTGGTTGCCTGTTTTATCCTAGATGTACATTATATGAATAAACACAATTATTGGTCTCTATATGCGGTTGGTGGTGTTCTGGGAAGCTGGAGAACACCCCTAGAAAAACTTTGCAACAGGAATTTACCGGAGTTTGCCAATTACGGGCTTACAACCTGGTTTTAAGCTGTAAAACATTTCTCTTCTGGTAGCTGCATAATGTTACGTTATTTTACTGCATGTGCTGTAGAAGGAAATGAGGAGCAAATTCGTTCATAAGAAAAGCTTCAGGAGGAAAGTCCAATGAAAAATTCATAGCCATTGCCTTAAAGGACAAATTTGGGAGAATAAAAGGCCAAAGGAGCAAAACCTACACAAATCCAGAGTGGAGTCCCTAAGGTGGTTGGATGGTCCCTTGTACGCCTCCTTCCGGCAACTGCTGCAGCCTGTATTGCTCTGCTCTCTTTGGACCAGGTCTGTGAGGCTAAGATCTGTGAGTCTTGCCATCTGGGCAGCTCACGATCTCCATACACATTGCCCAGACCTCCGCCCCAGAGAGGTAACTTCGGTGCTGCTAACACAGGAAAAGCAATATGGTTTACCAGTCTCTGCTGCCACAGCTGACTGTGATTCTCCAGAAATTGACTTCACCCCTGAAGGTGCACTCCATTGTTCCTTGAGAAAGATGGTTGCCCCAAAAATTATTTTGGGACACTATTTGTTAGTTCATTCCAAAGGTGTGAAGTTGAGTTTTAGAAGCGCTCTCTTCATTGTTTCAGCTTCTGAAAAGGTGTTTCGCATCACTGAATCCCCATTAAAGGTCAACTGACAATGCTGAGAAGTTGGCGAGCGAAAAATCATTAAATGTAACGGTATTGATCGGCATGTAATTGTCCCATTAAAATTCATGGAGTTTCCCATTATTGCTCTTCACCAATAAAAATAATTTACTGGGTGAATGTGTTTTTGATGTTTTATTGTACTTCTGGGGCTTTTACAACCATTTCCTTTTTTAAAAAATAGAAGTGAAGTTTTACCCCAGAAACATGATGAGCCAGATGGTCCTGCTTATCTGGCATTTCTAACCAATAATAAAAAAATCACTGAAAAGTTGTACAAATCAAAAATAAATAAATGTTCCCTTGCAATATGAGGTCTGAGGCTTTCACCTCCATATAAGTAATCATAGAAGATCATGAGACTGGCCTAGATTTGGTGGTCTTTCATTTACTATCACACTGTGAGTTTTCATCTTTCACCAAGAATCAATCTAATATTTTCCCATCCAGAATCAGCCTATTTTTTCTAAAAAAAATAAACCTGAGCATTTGCCTACAAGGCTGTTGCTTCTGCTTCTTGTAGCTATTGAATCCAGATGTCCTAAAATTGGGCCATGCTGATCTATAGTTAGTACTAAAGGACTACAGGGCAGTAAAGCATGAATTTTGCTTGTATACAATTCAAGGTATCACCCCAGGTGGAAAATATTTCAGCTCAAACCCCCAGAGAACCACAGCCAGTCATATTACAGAGTATTGACCTCAATGTTCTCTCTTACTGTGCCTCCTTCATCCCTCCTCACCTTACCACCAACCACATGTTTAATTAGGGTTCAAATCCCTGGTCGAAACATGCAGTCACATACCTCCCCCCCACACACACTACTTTTGATAGCCCAATCCCGCTTCAGGTGAATCCAACCTAGAGCAATTCAAGGCAAATCCCTGATTGACCCAAATTAACCTGATATTTGTCCGAAGCCAGTGCACAGCTCTAGCATATATGCATTTGATGGGCATGTTTAGAGTTTGATATTTTAGAATATATATATTTTTATGAGCTCTTTTGCCATTGCAATAGGGAATTACTGTACTGGCCCAAATATAAGCCACATCCGAATATAAGCCACACCTTTAAAACTGGAGGGGGGAGGAAAAAAGAAAAAAATACCCGAATATAAGCCACGCCATTCCTTGCTGCTCCTTGCTGCGTACTGGGGTGGAGGGGAGCTGCACTACATTGCCGGTGGCCTTTCCCCTTCCTCACTCTCTCCCCTCCCGGCCTTGAGGGAGAGAACAGGGGACTACGCACAGGGCAGCCACAGCTTTGCTGTGTGCCTGGTGCTGTTTGCCCCATGCTCCTGGCTGTGTACCATAAGGTCACCAATATAAACCACACTTTAACTTTTCACTGTCGGAATTTGGGGACAGGGTGAGGCTTATATTCAGGCCAGTACAGTATATGCCTGCTAGTTCCATACACATAGAACTCTTCTTGTATCCAATCAGCATTTCACGGTCATGGGACTATAAAAGAATATGGGCCACCGTGCTGGTAGAGCTGGGAAGAAGGAAACACCATAGATTATATAGGCCTTGAAAGGATAGAAGAAGGAAACCGCCTGACTGGCTTGCCAACACAGCACCCTTGGGCACCAGTGTGCCCACCTGTACCTCCTAGGTTTCAGAAGGTTTCAGTAAATATCCCCTCCAAAATCTACATTGCATTACAGACTACTTGCTCTTCCTGCTCAATCCCTGTTTGTCTCTGCCTCTCATGTATTGAACACCCTTCCCCATTAAGCATGTCCACATTTCATTTGATGTTATGATCGGGACTTCTCTTCTATTCTGAACAGAAGAGAAATGCAGCCTCTCTCTATGTGTGCAGCAGTGGCTGAAGTAGGTACCTTTTACCCATTGATGGGAGGAATGCCCACACTGTTTTGTGCTGCTCTCTCTCTCTCTTTGCACTGTTAGCTGTGGCAGCCATTTTGTGTTCTATCACACTCCCATGGTAGCCATTTTATGACTGGCACCCATGACACTTCCTCAAAATTCCAAATGCAACCATTGGCCCAAACACGGTGATGATCACTTTGTTAGGAACTATTCCAACCTTGGCCAATGGCCAAAATATCCAATGCCTAGCAAAGTAGAATTGGAATTCTGGATACCCCTTGTCTGAAAATAAATTGGTGGTGGTTTCCTCACATAATTTCTATGCTTTTTTTTCCCTTAAAAGGAATCACAACTGAATGGAAATTGTGAGAACTGTCCCAATGCTTTGTCACAGAAAACAGTACTTTTTAAAAATGGCTATAGGATTAATAATACCTTAATTATTATTATGCCCACATGCAGGATTTTATATATGCCTGCTGTTCCTGTAACTCAATATCGTGAACATGTTTGGGGGTATTATCAGGGAGTAGAGCTATAAAAGCCATGTGTTGCCCTGATTTTATTGCAGTTGTGAGCCAATGTCATGGGCAGCTCTCAATTTTTTCTAAATTGCCCAGTTTCGCCTCCAGGAACCTCTTAATATTGAGCTGGGTCTTCAAAGGGCAGCTGGTGTAATCATTGACCTTAGTTGGTGGGCAAGAAAGGCTCAGTGGTAATTTAATGAGCAGTCCTGGCTGAATGTTTAATTGTTCTCTAATTACTTGAAATGTAGTTCATTATAGCTCCTCATTATGCTCTTCCTTTCTTCCCTCGGTTTCCACTGGGGACGGGGAAGCTATATAAAAGTTCAGCTTGTGAAGGAACATATAGTTTTATCGGCTGAGGTGAGGACATAAAAATGCAGATAAATTTTCTAGCTTTGTAAACAATGATGGCTGGTCCATTAGGACAAATAAGGCATTGCCCCACCAACCTCAGCCAGTCCCTACCTGCCTGCAGCCTTACATACAACCTGACTGAGGGTGGGGGGCACTACCTATCAACTTCTTCCTTTTTAGCCTCAGTTTTCTCCTTGTAGAACTCAACAGGAAAGTGGATGGAGACCAAACTAGGATTAGCAATCTGCACCCTTCATTTGCTGTGGCTCCACCTACTGTTGACCTCCCTGCCTTCCACACCACCAATTGCAATAGGGACCAGCCACCATTTCATCACAGCCAAATGGAACCCACTTGATCATGGGCAGCGATCCTAAATAGAGAGTTCTGTGGGGTGATGAAACTGACATAGGAGTTTCAAGTTATCAGGATCAAGGAATTGAGTCCCAACCCAACTTCTGCTTTTATAAGGACACAGAGCAGGACATTTTCAGTGGTGGCACTCTAACTTCAGAATGTAATTTCAAAACTGGCCCACCATAGTCCATCCTCGCAATTGTTTAAGAGATATGTGGAAGCATGTTTACTGACTTAAGTATGAATAGGATATTTATTTATTTAGAAGATGGGTGGCCGCCATGTTGCATTCCTGACTCACTCCGACTCCACCATCATGAAGCATGCTGGCTACTCCTACTGCTGTCCGCAGGTTAAGGGTACATTTTCAATGGGGGTTTGCACGTATCGTTATATTTTATGCATTGTGACTTGCAGTTCTTTTTACTGATAAGGGTTGATAATTATTTATTGTAATTGTCAAGAGTGAATTTCTGTTTAATTATTATTTGCTGATATTTTGAAAGTTGATTTTATTGTGTACTATTATAGTCTAGATTGTTGAATATTACTTTATGTGATATAAGCCGTTCCATTTTAAAGTTATGTTTTATTATGACTTTTTGTATTGGATCAGATTATTTGATGGTGCATGTTCTTTGCTGCACATTTTGTTGCTGTGAACCACCTTGGATATAGTAATACAGAAAAGTGGTATACAAATAAAAGGGAAAGGAAAGGAAACCTGCTGAGATAGTCTGACATAGCCTTTGAGAGGAAGGATGACATTGGCTATCATCAGCACAATCCCTGGTTTCAAAGGGGTCTTTTTTTCTCCTTGAGTGAATAATAGTCTGCCCTTCTCCACCCAAACAGCAAGAGACTTCCCTGCTTTCAAAGGTGCATTTGTATATGTGTGTACATGTGTGTGTGTATGTGTGCGCCAGCATGTCCGTCCACTGCTGCAAAAGGCCCACAGAAGCAAAACGGATGCCCAACCCTGATATAGAGCATCAAATGTGCTATGTGCATGCACTTCCCTTGTTTCCTAAGGTTTTGTCATTTGATTGATTGCATTTTTATCTCCATTTCCTAGCAGGATCCCATCACATCCACTACCTTGTATCGTGAGTTGGGCTGAGAATAGGTTGGATTCATTTACATGCTTCAGTATTACAGAAAGGCTCAAAGGGCCTTACATAGCAAAATTACAATTTAGAAACCAACAAGATAATACTAACAGCAGCATCAAAGGAGCCATAGAAAAGAATCTCTGAAAAGATAACTAGTCATAATTTAGGGGCACATACAAACAAGTGGGCTTTGATGTAGGCCTTCAAAGCTTGAGTGGCTGGAGGCAGATGAGGTCTGGGAAGGATATTACAGTTATCAGGATAGTGATATTCCTAAACTACAGTGGTGCCTCGCAAGACGAAATTAATTCGTTCCGCAAGTCTCTTCGTCTTGTGAGTTTTTCGTCTTGCGATGCACGGTTTTCCATAGGAATGCATTGAAAATCAATTAATGCGTTCCTATGGAAAAAGCCTTCCCCCGACCTCTTCTGGCGGGCGGCATTTTAAAATCGCCCGGGACAGCGGAGGACTTCTCCGCTGTCCGGGGCGATTTAAAAGCCCCTGGGAAGGCAGGCAGGGGGGACAAAGGCTTTCCCGCCCGGCCGCCCGGCTTCGGGACATCGTTCCGATGCCGGGCGGCTGGGGGAGGCTTTCCTGCCCCACCGCCCGGCATCGGGACGATGCCCCGAAGCCGGGCGGGGGGGGGGAGGCTTTCCCGCCCGGCCGCCCGGCTTCGGGACATCGTTCCGATGCCGGGCGGCTGGGGGAGGCTTTCCTGCCCCACCGCCCGGCATCGGGACGATGCCCCGATGCCGGGCGGCTGGGGGAGGCGTTCCTGCCCCACCGCCCGGCATCGGGACGATGCCCCGAAGCCGGGCGGCTGGGGGAGGCGTTCCTGCCCCACCGCCCGGCATCGGGACGATGCCCCGAAGCCGGGCGGCTGGGGGAGGCGTTCCTGCCCCACCGCCCGGCATCGGGACGATGCCCCGAAGCCGGGCGGCTGGGGGAGGCTTTCCTGCCCCACCGCCCGGCATCGGGACGATGCCCCGAAGCCGGGCGGCTGGGGGAGGCGTTCCTGCCCCACCGCCCGGCATCGGGACGATGCCCCGAAGCCGGGCGGGGGGGGAGGCGTTCCTGCCCCACCGCCCGGCATCGGGACGATGCCCCGAAGCCGGGCGGCTGGGGGAGGCGTTCCTGCCCCACCGCCCGGCATCGGGACGATGCCCCGATGCCGGGCGGCTGGGGGAGGCGTTCCTGCCCCACCGCCCGGCATCGGGACGATGCCCCTAAGCCGGGCGGGGGGGAGGCTTTCCCGCCCGGCCGCCCGGCTTCGGGACATCGTTCCGATGCCGGGCGGCTGGGGGAGGCTTTCCTGCCCCACCGCCCGGCATCGGGACGATGCCCCGAAGCCGGGCGGGGGGGGGAGGCTTTCCCGCCCGGCCGCCCGGCTTCGGGACATCGTTCCGATGCCGGGCGGCTGGGGGAGGCTTTCCTGCCCCACCGCCCGGCATCGGGACGATGCCCCGAAGCTGGGCGGCTGGGGGAGGCTTTCCTGCCCCACCGCCCGGCATCGGGACGATGCCCCGAAGCCGGGCGGCTGGGGGAGGCGTTCCTGCCCCACCGCCCGGCATCGGGATGATGCCCCGAAGCCGGGCGGGGGGGAGGCTTCAAAAGCCGTCCGGGGGCTTTTAAATCGCCCCGGACAGTCCCGGGGCGATTTAAAAGCCCCCGGTTAGGCAGGCAGGGGGGGCAAAAGTCTTTGCCCCCCCTGCCTGCCTTCAAAAGCCGTCCGGGATAGCGGGAAGCGCTTCCCTGCTATCCCGGACCGCTTTTAAAATGCTGGCGGTGGGGAGCAAAGCCTTTCGCCCCCGCCGGCCTTCCTGGACCTCTTCTGAAGTCCGGAGGGGGGGGAAGGCTTTGCTCCCCACCGCCAGCATTTAAAAAAAGGTCCCCGAGATTTCCCTATGGGCTTTCGTCTTGCGATGCAAGCCCATAGGGAAAATCGTCTAGCGAAGCGTCGCAAAAACCGAAAAACCCTTTCGTCTTGCGGGTTTTTCGTCTTGCGAGGCATTCGTCTAGCGGGGCACCACTGTATTGACAATTACTAGACATTTGTCGCTCCATCAGAATTTGGGAAAGATATGCATTGGCAGATGATAAGAGATCTGGCACAGACTCACTGGGACATTACTTGCTGCTGTGTGGAATGTGATTATGTCCATCTGCTTTCCTGGGGTCAGTTTTATGTCAGTTGAGCTAGTTATCAAAATGACTTTTCTGTCACAACTGTTTAGAAGGGCACACTGAAGGCTATTGTGTATGATATTATGCATGCAAAGCACAACAGTGATGTAGATCTTTACTATCTATCTATCCATCTATCTAATGTATATTTGTTCTGACAAGTAAGTATCATGAACGAGGCTGAACTGAAAGTATAAAGGCAAATCTTGGTAATTGCTAGGCAGTAAACATTTTTTGAATCCACTTCTTTCTTTTCAACCTTCAAAATCTTGGCGGTGGCAGCAGACTATTTGCTACTGCTGGATCCCATTTTAACACACACACATACACAGTTCCTTACCTACAACATACTAGGGCGATGTCCGAAAGCACTGTCTTCAATCTGATTTGGCTTTATTACAATGCCATGTATTTATAGTAATGATTATAACACACACATTCACACACACACACACACGAGGATGCTCAAAGTAGCTAACAAAAATACAACAAAAACAATCCAGTCATTAAAGAAAAACAACAACATGTTTATGTTAAGATGTCTGAAGCTCATGCAGAGTGAAGGCTCTGGTCTTTGCTGGATAAAGGAAAAAAGTGGGGAGACAGTGCCTGGGATGGCGCAACAGCACTTTCTCCCCTGGTGCCGTTGGGCCCTCCCTCACTTAAATAGAATTCCAATTACCCGAATTCCCAGATTATCTTGTGGGGGACTTGTGTGAGGGAAAACTTAATAATTTGGAGTCTCAGGCAGGATTTGATCAAATAAACAAGAGATTTTATTAAACATGGGAAGTTTATGACACAAAGTGGGTAAAACATAGGATACTTCAGATTATAATGTTATTGGGGGACTTCAACATCCATGCTGATGCCACTCCCTCCTCATAGGCTCTGGACCTGGTGTCTTCCATGGTGACACTAGGGCTCTCCCAGTTTGTTTTGGGCCCCACACATCAAGCAGGCCACACGCTGGATTTGATCTTTGGCGTTGATATAGATGTGATCATGTTTCCTTCGATGAAGGTGCCATGGTCTGATCACTATGCTCTGAAAGCCAGGATTGACGTTCCACCCCCACCCTGCTTAGGTGGCGAGCTGATTTGGGCTTGCCCGCAGAGGCTGATGGACGCTGATAGATTCCGTCAAGCCTTGCGGGACCTTTCTCCCCCTGGCGACTCATTGACTGAGCTTGTTGAGGGCTGGAATACCCAGCTCCTGGCAGCCATCAATGAGATCGCACCTAAGTGCCCTCTGCGACCCCGCAGAAACTGGGCTCCCTGGTTTACTGAGGAGCTCCGGAAAATGAAGTGGGACCTCAGACGGCTAGAGCGAGTATGGCGGGGTGCCCGTGACGGAGCTTCAAGAACATCTTATAGGGTTTTTATAAAAACCTATGAGACGGCAGTGAAGGCCGCTAAGAATTCCTACTTCTTGGCCTCCATTGCATCCGCTAGCTCTCGCCCCGTGCAATTATTTATTATAATTCGGTCTTTAACGTCCCTCGAAGGACAGCCAAATTTAAATAACAATTTGACACACAGCTGGGAGGCATTTGCGAGCATTTTTGCGGAGAAGGTCCTGTTGCTCCGCCATGACCTCCCTGCCAATTTGGATACAATAAAGGAACTGGAGGCCCCTCGGCTGTCCTCGGGTCCAGTATTGGACCACTTTGACCGGATATCCCTAGCCAATGTGGACAGACTCCTCCGAGCTGGAAAGCCCACCACCTGTCCTCTCGACCCGTGCCTGTCCTGGCTGATTAGAGCGTGTCAAGACGAGGTGCGGGTCCCCCTGGGGGATATCATCAATTTGTCCCTTGGCACCGGGCATTCCCAGGGGAACTGAAGGAGGCAGTGGTGCGCCCGCTTTAAAAGAAAACATCATTAGATCCCTTAGATCTATCCAATTACCGCCCGGTTTTGAATCTTCCATTCCTGGGTAGGGTGATTGAGAGAGCGGTTGCTGAACAGCTTGGTAGGTTTCTGGATGAAACATCAGCTCTGGATCCATTCCAGTCCGGCTTCCGCGTTGGTCTTGGGACTGAGACGGCTCTGGTCGCCCTAACAGATGATCTCCGCAGGCAGCTGGATCGAGGCGGGTCGGGGCTGCTGATTCTTCTAGACCTGTCAGCAGCCTTCAACATGGTCGATCACGAACTCCTGGGCCACCGCCTTGCCAACGTGGGGATCCAGGGCACACTCCTTCAATGGCTGCGCTCGTTTCTCTCTGGTCGGGGACAGAGGGTGGCGCTTGGGGGGGAATTGTCATCCCACCACTCCTTGGTGTGTGGAGTGCCCCAGGGTGCGATACTCTCCCCGATGCTTTTTAACATCTTTATGTGCCCCCTCGCCCAGCTTGTCCGGAGTTTTGGGTTGGGTTGCCATCAGTATGCTGATGACACCCAACTATATCTGTTGATGGATGGCCATCCTGACTCAGCCCCAGACACACTGATCAGATCCGTGGAAGCTGTGGCTGGATGGTTACGTGGGAGCCGGTTGAAGTTAAATCCTTCGAAGACAGAGGTCCTCTGGCTGGGACGGGATGATATGGGATTGAGGGGGCAACTCCCATCTCTTGCGGGGGTGCAATTAGTGCCAGCACCGTCCGTTAAGAGTTTGGGTGTAATCTTCGATACCTCCCTCTCCATGGAGGCGCAGATTGCAGCTATAACAAAGGCGGCATTTTTTCATCTCCGCCAAGCTAAGCAGTTGGCTCCTTACCTCTCTCGCCCTGACCTAGCCACTGTGATCCACGCGACGGTCACCTACAGACTGGATTATTGCAACTCGCTCTACGTGGGGCTGCCCTTGAGACTGACCCAGAAACTCCAGCGGGTGCAGAATGCCGCAGCGAGACTCCTTACGGGGTCTTCGCTGCGAGATCACATTCATCCGGTGCTATACCAGCTGCACTGGCTCCCGGTGGAGTACAGGATCAGGTTTAAGGTGCTGGTTTAAACCTTTAAAGCCCTATATGGCCTAGGACCCTCGTACCTACGGGACCACCCTCTGTTGGTATGTCCCACAGAGAACCTTATAGCCTTCAAACAAAAGCACCTTGGAGGTCCCAGGCCACAAAGAGGTTAGGCTGGCCTCAACCAGAGCCAGGGCCTTTTCGGCTGCGGCTCCAACCTGGTGGAACGCTCTGTCACAAGAGACAAGGGCCCTGCAGGACTTGACATCTTTCCGTAGGGCCTGCAAGACAGAGCTGTTCCACCAGGCCTTTGGTCAGGGCGCAGCCTGACTCCCTCCTTTGGAAATCTTTACAAAACTTTAGTTTATGGTTGCCATCAATTTTGATTTTAATTAATTTTTATAATGTTTTTATAATGTTGCACTGTTTTAGTGTTGTTAGCAGCCCTGAGCCTGGCTTCGGCTGGGGAGGGCGGGATATAAATAAAATTTATTATTATTATTATTATTATTATTATTATTATTATTATTATTATTACACTTCAGTTCTTTCTCAGTTGTTGCCGCTTAATACTTTGGTTCTTAAACAAGGTGGTACTTCCTGTTAGTTATACACCCCTTTGACAACCCTGCTACTGAGGTACTCCAAGTAACAGACCCAAGGGATCACCACACCCATCTTAACTGGTTTGGGAGTCTTCTCTTTCTAGAAGAATCTCTCCCCTCCTGACTGGAATGAGTCCTAAGTAGACTGTATTCTCACAGCTTCTACTTCTCCTGGCTCTGCCTCAGCCTCCTAGTTAATTCCTGGCCAATAACTCTTACAGGACACCACACACTATCCTTCACACTAAGCTCAGAGACTTCTTTCTTTAGCTTTTGATATATTCCTTAGAGTGGATGTTTCTACCCAGAACCAACTCTCTCTCCTCTCACTGCCTATCTCCCAACCTGACTCCTAACCTATCTCCCAACCTCTAACCCAACCTCCAAACTGTCTCTCCAAATCCTCTCCTTTTCAACTCCCTCTCCTGGAACCCCAGCCAATCAGAGGCTGCTATTTGTTGACTGTTTGCTGGCAGGGAAAAAGAAAACGAAAACACTTGGGGACCCAACCTGCCCAGCGAAACAAACTTTTCCATCACAGTGCCCAATAGCGGAAGAGAGTTGTTGGTGGGGCAAACACGATGTACCTATTCACAGATCTCTCCTAAAAATCACCAAACGTACCCTCTCAATTTCACAGCCTGCAAACTGAGTGGTGGAGTTGGGGTGGAGAGGAAACTATTTTGACCCAGTCCTAGTTCTGAACGCACAAATGCTAGCATGTCTGAAGATGGTAATAAATGCAGCAATAAAGGGAAAGATTTCCATCACCACTAATCTAGACAATGACCCTTCTTCAAGGAAGGACTGTGTTCCATGTCAATTTCCAGACGAGTGAATGCCCCAGTTTACAGAGCTACAGCAAAGTTGCAGCAGATCATCTGTATGCTGACAGTCACCTCATCCCTAGCTCAAGCTAAAATAATGGTTCACAGAGTGTCTCCCCTTATGAGACTGGCATGCCCCAGTCATTAATCGTGTCCGTCACTCATTTGGAGACCATATAGCATCAGTTTCCATCGCAATGAAAGAATAGATCATACAAAATATGCATTGGGAATACTCAGTGGAAGTACACAAGACAAATGCCTAGAAAAACCCACAATAAAAAACCCTCATAAAGATACATCACTCTGCAGCGCAAGTACCACTAACCAAGTTAGTACAGTGGGAAATGGCCCTGTTGAGAATATTCTATCATCTCACTAGCATTAGCCACACTGCTGTGTCCCTTTGTTACTGCACTGAAACATGGGCCTGTTTAACCTTTCAGCTTTTGCGAATATCACAACTGTCTCTGTGTGGAATGGCAGCGAAGCTTCAAATCCAGGCCAGAAATTGGCGGACCATTCATCACCTGAGCTGTTATTTTAATATCAGTGAAAAGATGATCCCCACCTCCACCTTCTCCAAAACAAAGCAGGGTGGGAAATGGATAGTATCCCCCCCACACACACCCCTTGTGAAATCTCATTGTCCACCTTTTTGCTTCCCAGAAATACAGTTTTTCAGTTCACAGAGGAGCTGGTTTGCTCCTCAGCTTCTGTCAAAACACTCCCCATGGCAATTCTGCATGCAGGTAATCCTTACCTAATCAGGGATCATGCTGTGAATTGATTAATATCAGAATAGCCCATCAGATTTGGTTATGTGAAGAGGTTACTGAGGGCAAGTGATGGTAATGCACAGGAAATGATGGGCCTCTTTCTAGGGACAGTTGAAAGAGGGGGGTTTTCTTTCTTTTTTGCACTGTCACAGAACATTTACTAAAAACTGTGAGCAGCTTCTGTGAACCTTAACTCCTCTCTTTTGAAGTCTGTTTTTTGTGTCTGTATGTGTTAATATGACTTGCCTCTTGAATATATATATCTTGATTATATATGTAGTGTTTTCTTTCAGCTGTCAAACTGATGTATTTATTTTGTTGCTCTAAAAAACCTGTCAGCATTATAGCTCCTGGTGCTGCTTGAACACAAACAGCGCTGGACCAGTTTTGATATCCTGTGGTGCAATCTCAGCAGGAAGCCATGCCATCAGAAACTATATTTCTAACTCAATTCATTCACTGACAGCAGCCAGAGAAATCATTGTGTAATTAACATAATGGACAGCTTGTGTTGTCTGTGAAGCATAGGCAAACATAGATTTTTTTACTTGAGCAGGCTGTAGTGAAGGCTTCTCTGCCACCACCAATAGTTTGGCATGTATTTTTTCCTGTCCTATTTGACAATAGGTTGCTGAGTTAGTGAGCCACTTGCATGTAAATCTTTCAAAATTCCCCTTGACAGGATAAGGAACAAATCTGGGTTCAAATGAGGTCACTTTTTGCCTACAACCTTGAACATAAAGGTTAACCATCTTAAACAGAGGAATTCCACTTTAGCAACAAACTGGCTGTGTCCTCGGGTCCTTTGAGGAGATCCAGTCAGGGTATATGTCTTCATGGGACTTTCTTGTAGGGTAGGAGATATCAGGTACATTCAGTCATTGTAACCTCTCTGTCCCACCAAGCCACTTGCTTCCTAAGGACCCAAACACACTTGGCAACAGAAATGCATGAATTAATCTAGACTCTCTTTGAATCAGGAAACCTTTAAAAACAAAACAAAAACAAACCCTAAGAGTTGCATTCCTTCAAGGGGCTACAGGGGCCACATTCCAGTGGTGGACTGGGCCACTGGGGAAAGTGGGAAAAACAATGGATGTGACTCTTACCTTTTCACAGTAGGCTACATTTCAACCACACAAATGTCAGTGGTTTCTATACATACGCCATCTCTCCATTCCCCATCTAAGCAAACGAGAGGCACTATTAGAGTTCAATGATGCATTCCAGTCAGGTGAAAGCAATCCACATGAGCACACATGCATTCATGCATCCACATTTTCACATCTGGGTTGGCCCTGAACTGACCCCAAAGAAGAGGACCACAGTAGGTTCAGTAGAAGGTCTCGACTCCTGTTTTCCGGAGAGGTCTGATCCGTGATAAAAATAGGCTCTTGCATCTCCTCTGAAGCCTTAAAAATAGGAAATGGGATGTTTATTCAGTCAAGAGTGTTTAGAAGCCACCATCAGAATTTCCCCCACAACATGGGAAAGTGGGGATGGAACAGGTGCAGACAGGGTTGGTACACACTTTATTCCACATGTATTCATTTAAACACCTGAAGATTAGGGGTCCTAGTTATATTTGCAAAGCAAATGAAAATGTAAAGTTGCAGCTAGTCCTACAGCCTACATGATGCTAATATTATAAGCCGTCTATGAGGAGGGAAGCAAGTATTAATTATATTGCTTGGTGAGGTGTTTTTCAAAAAGGATGCACAATATATTTAAAGGATCACACTTCACTCAATAATACACACACCCAATTATCTAAGGACAATTTCCAAGCTCCAGCCTTACCATTAATCCTGCAAATGCCTCCAACTTCTGTGCAACCTGAAGAGACCGCCCAGCTGAGGGTTTTTAATCATTCACTTTAATGTGTGTGTGTCAGATCAAACAAAGCCCACGTAACATGAAATTTAACATCAAAAAGCCTTTTAATTCTGGACAGGGTTGTTGTTGTTTTTTTAAAAAGGTGAGATTTATTGTGTCACAGCTATCACCTAATAAAGCAAAAAAGGGTCCCAAGTCATTTTCGTGGACTTGGTTGGGTACTTGCAAACTAGGAAAATGAATTTACTGTTTGGTACATAATTGCTTCAAAAAATTGACAGATGTTAGTGGAGCTTTACATCTACTTTTACTTACTCTGTCGGCAGGAAATTTTGATGAGAAAAGGCTGCCAAGACTTTGGGAGAGCAATTAAACGACAAGCAAATTTTAAAACCAAGTTAAAGATTTGTGTCTGGATTTAGAGTTGGCTGCAGCAGCTGTGCTGCTTGGCTTCTCATTCATTTAGGCATTTATTTTTTATTATTTTTAAACCAAACACTTTTCTTCTGCACACCCAAGTAGAATCTACACACATGTTCTGAAAATGCTTTTTCTTAAAGCATATTAAAAAATACATTGAATTTTCCATAAGGCTCGCCGTCGCCTCTAGTGTCACACTGTATATTGCAATTAAAACACACTTAAAACGTTTTATTTGCAGCTGTATAGATGAGTCCCCAGCAAGAAAAACAGATTGTGATGTCTGTTGTGTCTCCATTGACTGGGTAGATGAAAATTCATTTCCGCACCTGGGATCACCCACTTCATGAAACTCAGCATTATTGGAGCTGGAATGGTGCCATAATAATTATCAAATGGAGATTTCTCAGGACAACCCCCTGAAAACAACATAGGTAAGAAACTTCCTTTCTTGACCTTAATTTAAAATGTTTTGCTTCTTCCAAAAATCACCTTACGGTTTATACCTGATAAAAAATATTGTCACCCCTATTTCTCAAGTGTTCAGATATGGCCATGTTTCTTATTCTAACAACAGTGCAAAGTTAGCACCATGTGTGCAGGAATGTTGGATCCTATAAGGGTTACTGCTTGCATGTCTGTTACCACCTGCAGTTCCTCATTGTAGTTGGATTAAGCTAGGATGATATGCATTGGGGGGGGGGGATATGCTAACTTTCTTGATTGATTACTTTCGCTTGCACAACAGAACTTCCCTTCTCTCTATACCCCTGGGCTCCACCTGCACACACACCCCAAATCTGAACCAGGGATTGAAATGCACAAAGGGCCCCCTAAAGTTTGATGTCACCATGACAGCAAATTTCAAGTGAGAAGGATATAGGCTGGTTTCTGCAGAGCTGAGAAATCCACTGATCACTGGCAACAAATGACTCTGAATGGCATTCAGTTTGTTTTTCATTTCACATTTGCACAATATATACCCAAAACGTGGGAAGATTAGCCTTCCCTTGGTAGCGCAAAACAAGAAGAGCATAAACAAGGTCAATGAAAATCAATATTGGGATTTATGTCTCCCACTTCAGCCTAACTATCAGTGAGGGACATCTACAGTATGAAAGAAGAATTAAGCTTGGCAATATCAAATCAGAGTCTCTCTTGCTTTTCTTTGGAAAAAAGAAGAAGAAAAAGAACACCTCTCTGCAATTCACACAGAGAGAATATCCATACAAATGTGAAATGAACTGTTTGCTTTTTAGTATCACTGGCCAAGGGCATGAAATGAGAGGAATTTCAAACAAGATACCATCACTTGATAAAGCTGGTGTTCAACAAGCACACTTCACATAAGGACATAAGCACTTGTATCAATTTTGTCACTTTGGAAAGCAGCAGAGTCAGAGCATACCTACTAACATTTATCAGACGGATTACCGAAAGAATAACTTTACTTCTATTATCAGTTTGATATGTAAAATATGCACAACACTTTCATGGTCATGCATCTTTTATCGCAAGCATTCTGAACGCAGTGGGTTCACTACTTGATGGATTCACTACTTGATGAATATATATATTGATGTACTCACACAAACACACACACACAGAGAGAGAGAGAGAGAGAGAGAGAGAGACACTAGGGGCTCCCTGCTCAGTCTGCTTGTCAACACCCACCTCATATTAACCCCCTAGCCTCTTCTTCCCACCCCATGCAACTACAGTGGTACCTCGGCTTACATATGCTTCAGGTTACATACGCTTCAGGTTACAGACACACTAACCCAGAAGTAGTGCTTCAGGTTAAGAACTTTGCTTCAGGATGAGAACAGTAATCGTGCTTCTGGCGGTGCGGCAGCAGCAGGAGGCCCCATTAGCTAAAGTGGTGCTTCAGGTTAAGAACAGTTTCATGTTAAGAACGGACCTCCGGAACGAATTAAGTACTTAACCTGAGGTACCACTGTACTAAGTTCCCTTTTCATTTTCCTGACTCCATTTCTGAAGCCACTTCTCTCTTCTGTTCTACAGCCCTGTGTTCCACCCCCATTTTGTTTTGGTGGCACAGATTGTGGTGAGGTGGTTCGTAGTAGCAGCTGATAGGCATGGGTTTTGTAGGTGGATGGAGCTGAAGGAAGAGAAAAACAGCTGCTTATGAGACACTCACAAACAGAATGCAAGTTCAACAGCACTCATTTGTTCTCTCCAGCAAATGGTATTCAGATATCTACGTCCTCTGATACAGGAGGTGGCACACAGTGGTCATGCCTAGCCTTGATGAGTAGCTTGATCCCCCATGAATTCATGAATTGCCTGTTGAGAAAAACAAGTGGACTTGCAAGAGAACACTCAGCATTCCAACCGCCCACCTTCCTGGATTCTCTATTACATCCCCTGCTTTCTGTCTTCCCCCTCTCAAAAAGTATTCAATGCCTATTTGGCATGCTTAGTCCCTGTTTCCCTCCCCACTCCCCAAAAAACCCTATTTTTGTATTCCTGCCAATCTTGAGGTTCTCTCAAGCCTGCTGATACCTGCCTCTTATGTGTGGGATGGTTGTGGTTTGGCAACATAAGGTTCCAAACTCAGAGAATGAGGTCACTATTCATATACAGTGGTACCTCAGGTTACAAACACCTTGGGTTACAGACTCTGCTAACCCAGAAGTAGTACCTCGGGTTAAGAACTTTACCTCAGAATGAGAACAGAAATCATGTGCTGGTGGCACGGCAGCAGCGGGAGGCCCCATTAGCTAAAGTGGTACCTCAGGTTAAGAATGGTTTCAGGTTAAGAACGGACCTCCGGAACAAATTAAGTTCGTAACCAGAGGTACCACTGTATAGGATTCCTTTGCTGCAGGAATGCATTCCCTGCCTTATCAAAAGGAATTCTTTAGGAGCTCCTTGAGACAATTCCTTTCCATCCTCCCATTGGAAGTAGCAGCTGCTAGAAGCTCATGCTAAATAAAGAGGGGAAGCAAATATATTGAACGGATTTAAAGGAAGTGTGATAATTCAAAACACGCAGGATAATTTGGTGAGCTGGGTTCCATGAGCATAACATCATTTCATGATGTGAGCCTCTTTCAAATTTTAATATTTCCTTCGTCCAAAATCTGCAGCATTGGCTACTGATTCCTAATAAAGATTATATTCTTTTATTGTTATTATTATTCCAAAGGGCTTATTAAAAGCCAAATATAAGCGAAGCTATAAAAGGGGAGGAAATAGAGAGTTGGAATATGCTTATTGCTCAGGGAAGCAGCAATTTAAGAATGGTGTCATATTACACAGAACCCCAAGGGTTGATGAGCAGGGATTTCTCCATGTTTATTTTTAGCTAGTAAGAACTAGTAAATAAAATAATCAGGGCCTGGATTTGATTCTTAACACAGTGCTTAAATATATTCCAAGAGCCAGGTCTTTATTTCTTATGGTGATGTCACAGACTAGCTTAATTTTCTGTTTTTAAGCTGCCCTCTGAGAGCTTAGCATTTATAAGACATTTTTCAGCATATAAACTGAACAAATTTGATCTGGCAGTTGTTAGGACTGAATAAAAGAAAAAGACCTTACAGTGACAGTTTTACTAAATCACTTTAGCAGCAGAACCCTAAAGCTGAAGTTGAAAAATATACTATCTCTTCAAAGGATCCTAGGTGGGAATGTCATCTTCTATGACACTTGGCACATTTTTGTGCTATTTTGCTGAAACTTTCACGAACTTTTAGGATGGTGCCTTTAGAAGCCTCCTAAGCTTTCCATTTCCTTTGCTTTCATTGTAAGGTTTTGTGGTTTTATGTGCTGTTTTTCTATGAAGTATACATTTTGCTTATGACTTTGCCTGTCACATACTGAACATATTGCAGAGATTTAGGAAATCAGGATTAGCATGCCATGAGATGCTCAAGGAATGGAAGGATCAGTTGAGTTCTATTCTTTTCATGCATATCATTTCCCTTCGTTGTTCCTTTCCATCCCATTACCACATGGGAAGAGTAGCAGACCCTCCAAGTGCCCCTCTTTCCCAGGGATAGTCCCGGATTTACAGAAGCCATCCCAGTTTCTGATTTGATCCCGTAATATCCTTCTTTTCCTTAGGGCATTCCCATTTTCACTGGAGAAATGTTTGAGGGTATGAAGTTATGTGATTAATATATTCCGTTCCCGGGTGGGGTGGGGCCTCTGTTTCCTTTTTTATTTTCTGAGCAGGGGCCCATGTGAACATATTGTCCTTTCTAAAACAGTCGTCTTCAACCAGTTTCCATGGCAGATAAACAGGGATTCCTCAAGGTATGACTGGGTGTGAAAATGGTTCTTTGAAGGTAGAAATTATGATCACAGACCAAGAATAGAAAGAAGGGGGCAGATTTTTGTGCACTGGTAGAACAAACCCCAGCCTTGCTCGCAGAAGCTTTGATGTTCAATCCCTGGCACATCCAATTAAAAAGTATCAGATAGCCGGGGCTGTAAGAAGAGTTGCTGTCAGAGTAGACAATGCTAGAGTATATGGACCAATAGTTTCACCTTCTGTGGGGCAGCTTCCTAGGTTCTTAAATTTTGTGTAGAGGAGAGAATGTTGGGAGCTACGGCTTGGACCGGTCATGATTTTGGGAGTAAGCAAAGCTGGGCTGGCTGAAATTCCCTCTCATATGAAAGCAGGGGAAGACGTTGGTCTTTTAGATTTCAGTAGCGCCCTGTGTGAGGCCAAAATTTGATACGCCTCCCCCTGCTTCTCACCTTCCATTCTGCTCAATTCATTAAATCATAGTTGTGATGCCCTGTGGCACCACTAGGCCCAGTGCAGCAAAACCAGTCACACCATCCTAAATCCGTCTGTGGTGAAAGGCAAAGGATTTCTGTCCTCTCTATTGCGTCTTCTCATCCCTATTTGAGAGGACATCCTGAAGTCCTCTGAAAGCTTCTGATATAGATAAGAGTATAGAATTTTAAATTACAGAAACAAGGGCACAGCATGAAATCAGTTTGATTTATTTAAGAGCATTTTTCAAAGTCAAACAGTACAGAACACTTTATCACAGATTTAAAAATGCTTAAGGAAGTACCATCTCTCTCACGGACACACTCCCTTTCTCTCTTTGCTGAGATCTATTTTCTAACATCACAAAATATGGTCAAGGTTTCAATATTTTTCTCTCTGGAAATGTTGGCACTCTCCCCATGACCCCTTCATCCCACCCCTCTTATCCCTGGTTTTAATAATACACACACTTGATGATAAAAAGAGCAAGCACTTGTGAATGCAGATTTATATGCAATTGCCCTCATCATTCTCTCTCAAATCACGATGGAGCATGTTGAAGAGAGCGCTGTAGTCTATTCTGATAAGTCCCATGCTATTGTCAAAATTGAGCACATTGTTCTTTTTTATGGCATCAGGGATGGTTGATACTGCATTTCCATTTCTTACCATACAAGGTGGCATTCCAGCTGGCTTCAATTAGCTGGTTTTCGATTGCATTTGGACATCCCCACACATTACCCATTGCCAGTGGTGCAAACATGGTTTTTAAAAAGGCTTTTACTTTTAGTGCTTTGGAGCATTAGACCCTTTAGATCCTAATATGCCTTGCTATGCTCTTCTGATGGATCTAACAATTTGATTAGAATTCTACAGTCTGCCTAAAAGGCTGAAAGCTTTGCCCTTTCCTGTCTGGTGGAGGGTGGAAATGAATGGCCACTTGTTGCATGTGCAACTCTTTAAGGGTCAAAACTGGGAAACACATTTAGGGAGTAATGCAATGCACAAAATAGAGACACGGGTGGCGCTGTGGGTTAAACCACAGAGCCTAGGACTTGCCGATCAGAAGGTCGGCGGTTCAAATCCCCACCACGGGGTGAGCTCCCGTCGGTGCCTGCTACTGCCAACCTAGCAGTTCCAAACCACATCAAAGTGCAAGTAGATAAATAGATTCCGCTCTGGCAGGAAGGTAAACGGCATTTCCGTGGGCTGCTCTGGTTCGCTAGAAGCAGTTTAGTCATGCTGGCCACATGACCCAGAAGCTGTACGCTGGCTCCCTTGGCCAATAAAGCAAGAAGAGCTCCGCAACCCCAGAGTCGGTCACGACTGGACCTAATGCTCAGGGGTCCTTTACCTTTACAATGCACAAAAAGCTGGCATAAAGCAGTGTAAATTAAGCCATCATAAAGTTACACTAGATCTAAATTCTGCTCAGCAACAGGGCTGCTGCTGCTGCTGCTGTGCCTAAGCCCAGTGGCAGAGGAAGGGGGTGCAGGGGGTATGGAGCGCCCCAGGTGTCATCACTGAGGGGGGTGACAAAATGACAAAAATATGAGGTGTGTTGTTTTAAAAAAAAGAAATGGGCTCACGAAACCTTTTAGTTCAGTCAACAAACGTAATGAAACGTGGCTGGCACTGGATGCCACACCATGGGGGCCAGCACTTACCATGGGGCCTGCAGCATGTCTGAGCCACGCATCTCTCCTGGGAGTGACGTGGTAGCTTGAGCGCCTGAAGGCTCTGCGGTGCCTGAAACGGCCGCGTGGAGCTTGTGTCTGTCCTCCGCCTCTCCCTCCGCCACCCTACAGCTGAGGGGGAGATGATGGAGAGGCTCCATGCAGCACGCTCTACCTCCATGGGCACCAGGCACCTGAGCAGCTAGCTACACCGCTGCCTAAGCCTGGCAGAGGGGGTAAACAAACCCTTAAAATAATGTTCTCTGCTGGGTTGCCAGGTCACATGACCAAGCTGAAGGGGCTTAAGATCCTCTCTGGTCCTGCCTGTACCACCCCCTCAGAATGCTTCACTAGGGGGACTTTCACTGGCCTCAGCTCAGCCAGCTGAGCCCTAACTGAACCAGAGATCCCCTGCATCCTAAGCTGCTCATCCCGCCAGCTCTTGCCATAAGATTTTCCCAAAATTATATGGTAATATTTACATAACTTTATTTATGTATATAAAAATATAAATAAATGACAGTTGCAGGGAGTCAGGTCTGGAATGGGACAGTGGTATAGGTGAATTAACTCTTCCTACTGTTCATTTTCCCACAGAAAGCCTCCTTCCTTAAGCTTCTATTTATCTGCAATTTGAGCACAGCAAGAAGTAATATTTTATTTATTTGATTACGTATTTCTTCACAGCGGTTCTTTTCTTTTGCAAAAAAATGGTGTGGCAGTTCACATAGATAAAATTACTGTGGGTGGCAGCACAAAATGGCTGCCAGGGGCAGCAAAAAAAAAAGAGAGAGAGAGAGAGAGAGAGAGAGAGAGAGAGAGAGAGAGAGAGAGAGAGAGAGAGAGAGAGAGTGTTGCTGGTACTTCATACTGCAAAAAGCCCTGTTTATTTATAAAAATTTATCACCCGCCCTTCACCTAGGGCAGGATACAACAAGATAATCTACAATTATATGTACCATTAGAAATGTAAAACCAGAACAGTGGTACTTCAGAAGTCAAACGGAATCCGTTCCGGAAGTCCATTCGACTTACAAAATGTTCGGAAACTAAGGTGGAAGTTCCTGCAGGCAATTGGAAGCCATGGAAGCTGTGTCGGACGTTTGAGTTCCAAAGAACGTTTGCAAAATGGATCACTCACTCCCAGGTTTGTGGCATTCGGGAGCCAAAACGTTTGACTCGCAAGGCGTTCAGGATCCAAGGTATGACTGTAAAACCATTCAAAGTGGAACAGAGCAGTAGAATAAAAGAAGCTGGGATCAATAAAGGATACAGGTTGTCATGTCCCAAAGATGTCCGACCAGGCTGACAGTGTTCACACAGCAACAGTTCCCCTGTTATGGAGAGTGCTACTGAGCTACAGACCCAGGTGAAACAAGCATTCAAAGAGGGAACGGCTTCTCCTCACCTGAGTAGATGTTCTCAATTATTCTATTCCAGATTGCTCTAACTATGGTTTACGTAACATGTGTAGATCGCTTTGAACATTCTAAATGCTATGTAATATTAATATTAATTTTTATTACCTTGCAGCAAGATAAACCACATTCCAGGAGACCCACCTGGAAAGCACATGGGCTGAAAGCTCTCTGTTGGAGAGGATAAATAACTGGTGAGCTATTTTTACAGGCAAAATTAAATTCCTCTTTCAGCTTTCTTCAGCATGTATTGTCTACCATGACTTCAGTTTGACCTCAATAGCCAATTTACTTCTGATAAGCATTACGCTGTTGGTAAAACCGTGTCCTCACCTCCCTGTCTTCTTTTAACTCTGCGGCACCAAATATCACAACATTTACTGGTTATTATTGGAGCTGTCATTTTTCTTTTTCAATCTAATCACATGAAAGGCGGAACTTTGAGCAAAGTGAGAACTCTTCCATAGATGTTTTCCCTCTCATCTGTGATCATGAGCCAAGGATAACATTTGACTCAGATGATACTCAAAACTTGCCTGTATCATATTAGATAGAGATGAGACAACCTCCTACTGGTCCAAGTCAGCCTGGTCTCAATTAACTCAAGGAATTCTGCCAGATCCATGCCCTCCCTTTTCACTAGTCATATTCCACGGATGAAGCAATAATCTCTTCTCCACCATGAGTGATGAGTGCTGGATTCCATGGTGTCATGTGAACTACCATGGAACAAGATGATTTACCTGAATAGGAAAATGTTGTCTCTCCCAGTGGCCAACTTTATTAACATAAGGACATTTATTTTCTGCCAAAAGGTCCGTTGACAGTTACTGCAGGGTTTCCCCCCCCCCCCCCGGATTCCCAGCAGATGTCAATATTTTCTCCTCTTCAAAGTATGTGTAGAAGTCCTGCATATTGTATGGATCAGAGATGGGGGTGAGTGTCAGGCCCAGGGGCCTTCCTATGTGGTCCTCAAGACTCTCCCCAGGCCACACTCCTCAGGATGACCCATCCGGTCTACCCAGGCCACACTTCACATCATCTCTGCTTTCCAGCCTCTTTCAGGTTTTTTGGGCTGGCTGTGAAGTGTCCTACAACTCAGATAATGTCTCTTCCATGCCTGCAGGGAGGATAGGAAGGGATCTATAACGTGCAAAACCAGCCAAATATACAGAGGTAAAAGTTGTATTCATTATTCTGCCTACTTTTGCCTCTGGCACCACCCGCCACCAACATGTGGTCTAACGGACCAAAGGTGATCTTCATTTAGTAGGCAAAATTTTTGGTTGTGGTCATTTGCACGATTATCCTGCGCTTTCTAAAGACTTTAAACAAAAACACCCAACAGAATCATTCTGAAGTACCTTTTTCTATTTAAGAGTGCTGAAGACAAAATCAATCACATTTTTTTTTATTAAAAAAAACCTTTAATTCCATGAAATTTGTAGTCCAGTACATTTTATGTGGCTGAAGCATAGCAAGTATAAATCCGGAATTAGGTACGTATTTTCATTTAATAGCTGATGAGAGGGGAGAAAAGTCATCTTTGGTTCCAAACATTAAATCTGTTGACCAGGCTTAATCCATTCCACAACCAGGTGCACCGTCAAGGTACAGCCAGTTTAATTATGAATAGATCAATCATCTGCACCTGGATTCTATTTCCCATTACATGCCATGGTAGGTTTAAACACTACATCAGTCTTCTAGGTTCTAAAATATATATATGATAGAAATTTGACGTGAGTAAGATAGATGGGGCCTAGTTTATTCATGGTGTCGTTTCCCATCAGTTACATAGTGTTTTCTTACTTTACTTTGCATATGTTACACAATAAATATGTGTTAAAAGACTTAGCACCATTCTGATCTGGACATAGTGTTTGGTTCTGTGTGAATTTTGATACTGTTATGGAAAAATCTAGGTGTGAGGCTGCTCAGTCACCCAGTTCGTCGGGCAGAGCCCACGGGTCCCTGTGGAATAAAGGAAGGAGTCCAGCCAACCAGAGCAAATAGCTGTAGACCAAAGTTTATTGCACAATAGGTTCAAAGAGCAAATTTGAACCCCGAGGATGGGGTGTCAAAGACTTTTAAAACTTTCCCACCATATCCCAGAATACAGTTCGTACAGCATCATTGCTAGATCACTGACATGTCACAAAAGGGGAGGGTTGACAGGGGTTACACTAGTTCAACCTTGGCAAACATGTCCAGACAAGTCCTTGGTACAAGATTAGCATAAGCAGACATGGCAGGGCAAGACTCAGGTATAAGATTAGCATAGACAAATATGTCTTAAGTACCCACTACCCAAAAGTACAATAGATGTTCCTTTGCATGTCTGGAGCCTGAGGCGAGTCAGGTGATGGGATTTGGCTTCCTTTGGCTAACAATGAGCCCAGCAATTGTCATCTCTGAGAACTTCCTGGAGTCCTCTTTCAAGGGGAAAATAGCTTTGGAATGGAGGAAACTGGGAAAGGAGTTGATTTTATATTATTTTTAAAGCTAGATAACTTCCCTGAGCTGTCAAGTTGAAAGGATGCAGTCATGCATAATATTTGTAATATTTAACTTTAAAGATGTTGCCCCCCCCCCCGTAATTTCTGTAACAGATACAGATTCTGAGTATCCAGAGGTCAAGTCTCAGAGTTCAGGTGTGCAAGCGATCGTTGCCCACACACCCATACTCAAAACATCTCGGTTGTGATGGGGAAAAGGTTATATTTCTTAAATGCAACAATAAAGAGGATCTGCAACCAAATTAAGCAAATCAGCCAATCAAAATACAGTCAGTAGTTCCCTATCAAGAGTGGGATCAAATCCCCAACATTTCCTGGCCATCTTTACAACAACTGCAGCTTCTGACGCCCTGTTGCCATGTTGAACCTGTTGAGTTTCTGTCTTCAATGCAGCTGTTAAGGCACAAAACCACAGAAGTCCTACCAGGGAAGGGTGGGGAGACTATTATTTACAACATAACCCACCTAAGATAACATAAACCAGGGATGGGCAAACTTTTTCCTGTCTCTGTAAAAAATGTTTATAGTATCTGGCATATGCAGTGCAGCTGCTCTGTCCTGCTCACTGTGTGTATTAATATAGATATATATTGGCGCTTTTGATTCTCTTAGCAGGCAGTTAGATGCATTGTCCAAATCAAACTATCAAACTGCTTACAGCTGTCGGCCTTCTCATTTGCCTTCTGAAGTATAAAAGGCCCACAGACAGTTTTTTGCCCCATAGACAGAACATTCATCCATGCGTACTCAGGTAGCTGATGAGTCTGATAGTTACCCGAGTATGACAGTTACACACTACACAAATAATGGCAGAGACAGCAAATCCAGGGAGGCTATTCCCAGTGTCAAGTCTTTTATTCTTGATAGTTATTTGCAGAATCCCAAATGCACGGACTCGAAAGCAAATTGTGAAACATGAATAGTGTTACAATCTGGTGTGCCAACCCTGAAACCAAAAGCAACACATGATTCTACGCAGTTTCTCTAATATGCGTTAAATAGGTGGGGGCCAGGATATTAGAGGAGACATCATTATACATGCATAATTACTTTTTAAAAATGGAAATCTGTCAACCATCTCTTTGGCAGTGCACATCCAGTTGATAGATCCAGAATCTTATTTCCAGATGTGGGTGGCCTCCTTGGTTCAAGATGAATGGGTACAATCCAGAGTTGCAACTAAGGCAATGATTCTAAGCAGCCTTACTTCAGAATGATGAATACCGTAATCAATGTGACTTACACCTGAGGAAATGTGCTTGGAATTGAAGTGTTGTGCTCTTAACTCTGTGTCTGCATTCCACTGATGCCAATGGAATCGAGGCTTCCTTCTGTGGGTTGCAAAGCTGCACACTTATTCCAACGATGCCCACATTTGTTCCTGCAAAGAGGAAGTTGTATTGCTAACTGTCGATGAATTCTTATGAAATGCTTCATGGAATGGGTTCCAGAACCACACAGGGGGGGAAAGGGATAAAGGAAAAGCAGCACAAATGCAAAGTCATGACAAACCATGAATATATAGATAGCAAACAGCTGAGCCCTCCAAAATAGACTTCAACCCTAACCCCACTAACCTGGGCATAAGCCCCACTGAATTCACTAGGACTTGCTTCTGAAAAGACATAGATGCATAAGCTATCAAAATACTGCTGCATTTAGATTTAGGGGAAAAACAGTCAGTCTTAAAAGTTCAGGGTGAACTTCATTTCTATTTTATAGTCTGAAAATTTGCTTGAAGTTTTTGGTTAACAGTCTGTAAGATTTTAAATACCCATCTGTGGGGAAAACCCACATTTTTCTGCTGGTCCACAGAACCTCTGGACTGAGAAGCTAGGCATATTAGGCACTAGAAGATAGTTACATACCACAAGATATTCCTGTGGTTTAGGCTTATTCCTATTGCCACGTCTGTATTTCAATACAGAGCTTTGTTGCCGGGCTTACGTAAAACAAAAGGAAACAAATCAGCACTTACCAAACTTCCCCAGTTAAATTCTCATCTGCCCAAACTCATTATAGGTTGCCAATAACCTGGTAATTACATATTGGATTGGGTGTTTTGTGGTTGAACTATTGATAAACATCTCCCTAGGTCTAACAACACAATCTTCTCTGAGCTGGCCACACAGTGTCATCTAATAATAATAATAATAATAATAATAATAATAATAATAATAATAATAATAATAATAATATCTTTATTGTCATTGCCCCCTCTCGGGGACAACGAAATTACTTGACTGCTCCATAAAAACACTAATTAAAACAATACAGTATAATACAGCAAGGAAGATTAGATGACTTTCAAAGTCCAGGCTTCCCATTCAGGGCCGAGATCGCTCTGGAGAAGAAGCTGTTCTTCAGATGGCTCATTCTTGTCTTCATCGTCCTGTATCTCCGTCCCGACGGCAGAAGCTCGAAGAGACAGTGACCATGATGCGATGGATCTTTTACTATGTCCAGTGCCTTCCTATGGCACCTTGTGGCATAAATCTGCTCTAAGGTGGAGAGTGGGCAGCCAACAACGCTCTCTGCTGCCTTAACAACTCTGCACAACCCCATCCTGTCCTGGGTAGTACAGCTTCCGTACCACACACATAAGCCATAAGTGAGCACGCTCTCAATGGCACCGTGATAGAAGGCAAGCAGCAGTTTCTGCGGAAGATGGTTTTTCCTTAGAATGGTCCCAGGGAAGCAAGCCTTGCATAAAGAGCCTGACTGACACCAATATATATTTAATAATCACTTTTGAGGCAGCCTCCAAGAAGTTCCCGTCATTTCACTGTGCCTTTGGGGTCTGCACTTCACCCTGGCCTTCAGCCCTTCGCTGGATGCTATTATAGTCCCGAAAAGCTGACAGTACAGCTATTTGTCCATCAGCAAAACAGCTACTCTGAGGTAATTAGTTTTTGATATGGGCATTTGTGAGGCTTCTTATGTGCTAAAGGTACTTCATCACCAACTCATTATTTCCACCTGGGTGAGAATTGCTCACTTCTGTTACTCAGCACCAGTTCTTTATTTCCTATTATTATCTAAGCGAGTATAGTAATTTGGCATCACCCCCCTTCTCTTTTCTTATTCTGAAGATGCTTCCTACGGCAGATTCCCCTCCCATGTTATCAGAATTTCAGTCATATAAAATAGTTTGTGTTAACTCAGCTAGAGCTAATCATCTCAGAATGGATGACAGATTCCCAAGAGCATCATTATATACTGACAGAGGTCCTCCTCCAAGGACTCAAATCAAATCTTGAAACAGTCTACATCATCTGAGAAGGTAACTACTTCAATATTCTGTTTTCAGTTTTGAGATGGTGATAGGTTTGACAGTATTTCTGGACATATGCACTTGGGGAACCCAAACTGGTGTTATGCACACTTTTAGATTTCTGGCAGTATCATCAAAAGGCAGGTTGTCACTGGAAGATCTTAGGGATCACTGTGGGACATATTAGAAAGCGTAGGTTAGACATGCTAGTACAAATGCTTCTCTTATTTGGTCATTGATTCAGTTCACATGTAAAGGGGAACCTACCTAATTCACACTTTCTCCAAAATAAGAGGCAAACCAAAATATAGCCATTCATCAAAAAGGGCACTTCTCCAAATTTTGCAATGCAGTTATCCAGTCAATTAGCGTGTACAAAAAGGATATACAAGGGTAAGATGTGCACATAAATGTGTACCGAAAATAACATGCAAACATTATCTTAGGGGAGGGTGCACACAAAAATGTCCATTAGGAGCAAGGTGCACTAAAGTGCTGATGAATTTGTGTCATAGAGCCTTGACATCTGTGACAGAAGAGAGGCTTAGAAGGATGGAGTGAAAGGAGAGCATTTCTAAAATTGAGCAGAAATTCACTCTTCTGTGCGTCTGATTTAACATAGTACCTATCATCTGGAGTGCAATTGGCAAGTCCTCTTTTTCCAGGATGTGTCCTCTTTTTCAGGGATAAAATGTCTGTCCAGGTGGATATTATTATTATTATTATTATTATTATTATTATTATTATTTCATTTTAAATTTGTCAAAATGTCTCTGGCTATACTTTCTAGATGAGCCATAGGCATAACTAGTGGTTGAAGACTTGCTTTCCTCTTCTCTTCTCCTGCCCCCTCAGCAATATATCATAGCTTCTATAGCCTACATATAGTAGGAGTATTTAAAATGAGAGTTGTCATAGTGCCCTCTTTTTTGCTCTTCAAAGTATGGCAATCTTAAAAGGCTATCAAGGCAGTTCCGAAACTGATACCTGATACTTGGCAATGACCGCTCCCCGCTTAAAACGGGGGGTGCCCTTTGCGTGGACGCGTACAGCCCCTAGATCTGGAGCGGCTCCAACAGCATAGGCTTGGCTTTGCCTTCCCTCAGGTGGGATACCTGGAGGTCTCCACCTACCTCAGTCAGTTGTCCAATCCCACCTGGGGGAAGAGTTGCCAAGGAGACCAGGCCAGGTAGGGGAGGGATTACCTGCCCACACAATAGAGGGAGGATCTTACCTGGGAATTCTCACTTGGCTTTGACCGTACGCCGAAAAGTCGTCATTGCTCTCCCCTGCGGCGGCGGCGTTATGGGGGCGGCTATCTCTGCTTGAACATATGTTCTCCAGAGCCAGCCCATCCCCCCCCCCACACTGGATAACCCTGATGCTCCCTAGGTTCCCGGTTGGGGACTGGGGAGGGAGAACGCCCAGTGCCTGAGCCAAGGTCTACCCACATTTTAAATTTAATAAAGTTGTGGCCAATTTAATCCCATAGCACATTGTCTTGAGTCGTTATTCCACATGACGGGGGGACCGCGCGGGATCTGGGGACTCTACCTGTCCACGCAATGACTGCTCCCCACTTAAAACGGGGGGCGCCCTTTGCGTGGACGCGTGCAGCCCCTAGATCTGGAGCGGCCCCATCTGCATAGGCTTGGCTTTGCCTTCCCTCAGGTGGGATACCTGGAGGTCTCCGCCTACCTCAGTCAGTTGTCCAATCCCACCTGGGGGAAGAGTTGCCAAGGAGACCAGGCCAGGTAGGGGAGGGATTACCTGCCCACACAATAGAGGGAGGATCTTACCTGGGAATTCTCACTTGGCTCCAGAGCTTCTCCCACCCTACCCACCCTCAGTTAATGTCTTGTTTTGCAGGTTAACTTTTCCTCACAGGTTTTGCAGGTTAACTTTTCTTCACAGGTATGCGGGTGCTGCTACGTTAAGGTCGCTGTTAAAGGGCCGGAAAGGAATTTCCCTGCATTGGCAGGTTTCGCCTTTCCCGTAGCAAAACGTCACAACTTTGGCGGTATCAGGCCTTGGGCGGAATCCTTCAGTCCATCTTCCTCGTTGCGGCGGCGATACCAGGGTTCCCCGTTAAAGGGGTTTTCTGAAGGGAGGCTTTGACCGTACGCCAAAAGATCGTCATTGCTCTCCCCTGCGGCGGCGTTACGGGGGCGGCTATCTCTGCTTGAACTTATGTTCTCCAGAGCCGGCCCATCCCCCCCCCACACACACACTGGATAACCCTGATGCTCCCTAGGTCCCCGGCTGGGGACTGGGAAGGCAGAACACCCAATGCCTGAGCCAAGGTCTACCCACATTTGAAATTGAATAAAGTTGTGGCCAATTTAATCCCATAGCACGTTGTCTTGAGTCGTTATTCCACATGACGGGGGGACCGCGCGGGATCTGGGGACTCCGCCAGTCCACGCAATATAAGAAGCTGCTTTTCACTGAATCTGACCATTGGGTCATCTAACTCCATGTTGCCTACCAAGGCATTCCACAGCCTGGTGCCCTCCTAGTCTTCAAATCCCATTCTTCCTCACCATTGGTCATACTGGTGGTGGCTGATGGGAATTGCAGTTCAAAACACCTGAAGGGCAACAGGTAGGGGAAGGCGAGTCTTGCAGACTGGCAGTGCTTTTTCCTGTCCTACCTGAAGAACCTGTGACCTTTTGCATGTGAAGCAAGTGCCCTGGAGTGTTGTTTGAAGGGCTTTCTGGTCCAATTCCAATTAAAGATGCATAAGAAGAGAGAGCAAATGTCTTGAAGCTGTCCATCAACAGTTAGCCGCTGAACGGCAGACTGAACACGTCACCAAGTTACAGCCTCTCTCTCTCTCTTATTGGTTTTACATATACAGTGGTACCTCGGGTTACATACACCTCAGGTTACATATGCTTCAGGTTACAGACTCTGCTAACCCAGAAATATTACCTCGGGTTAAGAACTTTGCTTCAGGATGAGAACAGAAATCGTGCTGCAGTGGCAGCAGGAGGCCCCATTAGCTAAAGTGGTGCTTCAGGTTAAGAACAGTTTCAGGTTAAGAACGGACCTCTGGGACGAATTAAGTACTTAACCCGAGGTACCACTGTACAAAGTTATAAACAAATAATCAAAAAGTACACCCGTATAAAGAAATTCCTCCAAATCACATGACTTCCGCGCCATCCCCTCCATGGAGTCCCATTATCAACATTTATTACTGCATATTCCTCCATACTCTAATTTTTATAACAAACAATATTATGCATGGTAGTTGTTAAACTTCAAGGGAAATTAAAATCCTGCTAATGTTCCATCTGCTTATAGGGGTCTCTTAAGTATCTTATAAATTTTTCCCATTCTTTTGTAAAGTTTTTATCCTCTTGGTTCCTGAGTTTTCCAGTCAATTTTGGCATTTTGGCATAGTGCATCAGCTTGGTTTGCCATTCTTCTCTGGTAGGGACTTTGTCTTCTTTCCATCTCTGGGCTAGTAGCATCTGGGCGGCTGTTGTTCCATACATAAAAAGTCTTTTCTGGTCCTTTGGAATGTTGGTACCTGTAGTTCCTAGTAAAAAGGCTTCTGGTTTTTTAACAAAGGTTATTTTAAACATTTTTTTCCCCATTTCATTATATATCATCTCCCAGAACGCTTTTACCATCTTACAGGTCCACCACATCTGATAAAAGGTCCTTTTTTTTCCTTTGCACTTCCAGCAGGTATTTGTACTTGTCCTATACATTTTTCCCATCTTAGTAGGAGTCAAATACCACTGGTACATCATTTTCATATACCATAGTTCTGTTTCAAAGTAACTTTGCAAGGTACAGCCTTTCTCACTATGGTGAGTTGTATTGTATTTCTGTTAAAATTATAGTAATTATTTCTAAATGTCCATCTGTGCCCATATATTAGCTTGTGCAAATTTGGGGAAAACATTTGCCCTTTCTTTTATGTTGCATAAGTGACCTCCTTCTGCCATAGCCCTTCTTCTATGTCCCTAACGTCTAATACACTTTAGCGAGAATTTCAGGTCAAGAGATGAGAGCAAGATAAGAAGTGATGTAGCACACCATAGGCTCTGGCTCCAGGGGGTTGGGTTCCCTCAATCTTTTTGGGGGGGCTGCCCCCCTATGGTTGAGGCCAAATGTAGAGCCCCCTCAGTGATCTTCAGAAGTTGGCACCTCTGTTCCCCACCAAGGACATGAATCATGTTGAAATATAAAGGCTTCTTTCTCTTGTTCATGGTGGTCAATACACAATTGTTGCATGCTGGTTATACGTCAAATGGTAAACTTATCATGCCTCATTGGTGCAGGGGAAAGGGTTTCTAGATGTTGGCTTCACTTATATCACCTTATCCTAGCCCCAGCTATAGCTAAGCAAGCTGGCAACTAGAGAAACTCGCTTCTACCCTACAACTGTACACAGGAGACACAGTGGAGCTTAAACTGTGCTGACTGCCTCGGTTGCATGGAAAACTAGGTAAGCCCCAGACCCCTGAGGAGCAGACAGCCACTGAAAGCAAGAATGTAAGCAAACAAGATGATGGTTCCATATTTTTCTCAAAGGCATTTTTGCGAGGCTCAAAAAAGCCTTTCCACGCTGAAATTCCAGCATGTCGGAGATCAGCGTCACAGTGAAGCAAGTTGCTAATATAATCATCCTCAGCTGTTGTGAACTTGGCAAGATCTAGGGACTTAACACACGGTGTGTTGTTGATTAGCCAGCTCGACTATAAGCAACCGTGGCCTCAAGTGAAATAAATGCACAAACAGGCAGGATTACACACTGACAGAAAAAAAAAATATTATCAGACAGAGTATGGCGGGGGGGGGGGGGAATACAGTTATTGCCGAGTGGCAAGCATAAAAATACATATAGCTGGGTCTTTCCACTGCTGTAACTGACATCATCCTTTAAAAGCAGCAAAGCTATACTGAGCGGTGCCAATTAGAGGTTTCCAGATGCTAAATTCTGATTTAAGTTATGTCAGAGTGTCTTCAATAACTCTGTTCGGAATGAGTGGCTTTAGACATATATGTTTGCAAATGAGGAGAGAATCATGACTCACAGTGTTCATGCATATATCTTGAGGGAAGCCTTTTGCTCGACTTTTGATTTCAGTTTCATTTCCCCCTTGAACGTCTTTCATGTCAGCTTGAGGGGGTGTTGGAGCACCTAGGTGAGACACTGATAAGAGTCTGTGCAGTTAGCTGAAAATGTCTCCTAATTTAATAGCCTTCCCTCGTAGAATTACACCTCAGCCTGATTTGATTCTTCCCAAGAAAGGGAGCTTCATCAGCCCGACAAAATTGTGCTCTCTGTGTTGATGCATAAGCTGCGATGACAGTGTTTTAATCAGGGCAAGGGAAAGGAGGGGAGCTGTTCAGAAAACACCCTTGGATGTTCATTTCTGAATTCTCAAGTAGAGAATCATCCAGCACACACAAAAAGGGGCAATGTCCTTGTGGGCAGTACTATCAGCACATCAGCCTGGAAAATGAAATCAATAATATTTGTTTTAGGGTAATATTTGAGTCAAAGGACAGTTTAGCTAGAGCCAGTCTCAATATTCTTTGGAAATGTAGGGTCAAAAAATGGGTGTTTATGTTCATTTATATTCTGTGATGTGCTTTTTACATATCATGGTGTTCTGTGTTCTGCATTCTTGACAGACTTCTATTCAGGCACTGACCAGATCCAGGCTAGCTTAGTTTCACCAAAGTTGGTACAACATGCATCTTCGTAATATGCCCCCACCCACAAATATTTCTCCCCCCACCTCCACCGCTGTCACCACCCTGAAGAACTTTGGTAGTTTCTGAGTTATCCTGAGGTGAGTTTCTGAGTTAACCTGAGGTGAGCCTGGAAAAGCTTTCTAACTTTCACTTATTTAAATTCAAATAACATTTTACTGATGTGCATGGAATTATCCTTCAGAAAACCAGTCTGCTGCTGGGTTCAATTTAAAGTGTTCATTTTGAAAAGTTGGCCAACTCTACTGTAGGATGTAATCCTATGCACACTTACCTGAAAGTTAACCCCGTTGAATATAATCAACATTCTCATCTATTTATAAAGCACTGTGAGCCCACAAGTGCATTTAGGTGGGGCTGCCCCTGGAGATGGGTCAGAAACTTCAGCTGGTAAAGAATTCAGCAGCCTGGATGCTCAAAAGGGCAAGATGGTCTGAGCATATAACGCCAATCCTGTTCCAACTGCAATGACTGCCAATTTGTTTCTGGGCTCCATTCAAAGTGCTGGGTTTGACCTATGAAGTCTTAAGTAGCTCAGGACTGCAATACCTAAGGACCACCTCTCCCCATATGAACTGACCCAGACCCTGCAATCATCACCTGAGGCTCTTCTTTGTGTGCCTCCTCCATGAGTGATCCAGAGGGCAGCAATACAAGAACGGGCCTTTTCTACAGTGGCTCCCCACTTGTGGAATGCTCTCCCCAGGGAGGCTCACCTGGTGCCTTCATTGCATATCTTTAGTCACCAGGCAAAAACATTCCTGTTCTCCCAGACCTTTGGCTAATCTATGGCCTTTTAAATGGGGAACGGGGATTGCTTTTGTTTGTTATCGTGGTATATATTTTTGTGTTTTTTATATTGTAAACTGTGGGTGAATGGGGTATAGAAATTATTATTACTACTCGTACTACTACTTGGCTGTAATTATTATTATTATTATTATTATTATTATTATTATTATTATTATTAATTTACTGCAAGATATGGAAAACCAAATATTGAAGGATGGCTGTGTTTCCATTCACATCTTCTTTCAAAAAGTACAAATTAATTGGCTTGTCTTTAAATGTGAACCAAACTGGATTTCTCTCCTATCCCTGCTCTTCTGATCTCCAACTAACATTTACCTGCGGTGTAATCCTAGACATATCTGCTCAAGAATAAGCCCTATTGAGTTCAGTGGAACTTATTTCCAGGTCAGTGGTTGCAGCCTTTATCAGCCAGTTCCTTCAAATTCAGATGGATCTAGTAGGAGGAAAAATGCACCTCAATTCCATTATCTTCTCTTATGTTATATAAAAAGGGGGGAGGAATGCATGATTTGAAGAAGATTGAACTGCGGGTTGCGAAGCCACATGCCCATGTACAAAAGATTGTCCATGTTGCTTGCACTGCCGACCTCAATATGATGAGCTGTTCTTTGTTAGTATAAAAAGCATACCAGTTTCTATGTAATATATTATAGGGTTGCATTTGGCTGTTCACCAAATGACCTTCTAAGCTAGCAGAGGGACTAGGTAAGGCATTTCTAACAGAGATAGGAAAATATCATTACTCTTGTATAGACTGTATGCAGTCAATGCACTCTCTGGAGTGTCTATGCATGAGCCTCACTGGTGACTGACAATCCCAGCCTAGTCCTGGATATATGGGTACAGTATTGCAGCTTTATAAAATAATACTAAAAAAGTATTCAGTTCATGCGTGCTGTATTGAACCATGGGTAGGCAAACTAAGGGCCGGGGGCCGGATCTGGCCCAACCGCCTTCTAAATCCAGCCTGCAGACGTCCCAGGAAACAGCATGTTTTTACATGAGAAGAATGTGTCCTTTTATTTAAAATGCATCTCTGGGTTATTTGTGGGGCATAGGAATTCGTTCTTCTTTTTTTTCAAAATATAGTCTGCCCCCCCACAAGGTCTGAGGAGCAGTGGACCAGCCCCCTACTGAAAAAGTTTGCTGACCCCTGTATTGAACCAATCTTACTATAGCCCATGCTTAACCATCGCCTTCTTGTTGGATGCAATTTGTTAAAAGATTCCCCGCCAACACATATCAATGAAGGTTGATCCATAGGGGTAAATGGGGGGTGTTTCCCCACCAACTTCAGTCTGCCCTCTGCCAGGCCCCACTTGCCTGCCTTCCTAGTGGCAGTCCGAGGATGGCACGGCCTGTCAGCTGCCCCTGCCTTAGTCTCAGTGTTGCTCTTGTACAATTCTGCAGGGAAGAGGATGAAAACCAAACCAGATCTACTAGGCTCTGCCTGTCATTGGCTCTGGTTCCGTCTGCTGTTGGCCTTCCACCCTACCAGTCCCAATGGGTGCCAGCCTCCGTTGCGACCTATTGTATGCCAAATTCTATTTCTGCACTATTATCCAGGCTCGATGTATCCGGATATCAAGTGTGTGTGCTGGGAAAATGTGATGCCTCTGCGGTGGAAGCTCTCTCTTGACAGAAGACATGCAGACTGTGTGTAGCAAATGAGAAACAAATGTGGATGTGGAATACAATTCATTAGTTGTGTGGAAAGACTCTCATCCTTCTGGGATTAGTTTGATCCAAGACAAGCGTTATTTCAAATGAGGACCTTTCTCTTGTTAACGTAGAAGTTGAGAGAGTATGGCGGCAAAAGAGATAATTGCTTTTCTCGTTTTGTCTAAAAGTAATGTTGTTTACATATATTTTCTTTTTTTGAGCTGTTAATATACAATAAGTGAGATTGTTCAAAACTTGGAACAAAAGAAAATTTAAAATTAATCTAGCCACGCATTTCAGCCTTGCAAAGTCAATCAAAAAGACAATCGGAACATATTGCATTTTGCAAAAGAGAGAGAGAGAGAAAGAGAGAGAGACTGAAGAATTTCCTTGCTTATTTATCTTGCATACAAAGATTGGAATTGAACAAGAACATGAATCGCACTGATAGCTACATGTAAAACAACTTGTAGAAACGTAGGCAGGGGAAAGATGCAAGAGGGAAATACAGGGGAAAACAATTAAGTTTGTACAAATCAGTAAACAGCAGCGATAGAAATAAAAATCTGAGAGAAATCAGAAGAGACAAGAGAAGCAAACAAACAAAGGGAGGGGAAAACAGCAGTTGCAAAATACACAGGGGCTCAGAAGTACTTTTCAAAACTCTGAAAGTAAAGAAAGGGTTTTGTATTCTTTCCATGGGAAATCCATTTTAGAAATGGAGTGGAAATTCAATTTGAGGCTATGTATTCCCCTCCAAGTGGCTGGTCAATACCAAGGTCTGCTTTTCTATGCCTTGCCTTGCCTACAAACCACACCTAGGTCACATCTACACCATGCAATTAAAGCACTATGATACCACTCTATACAGTCATGGCTTCCCCAAAATAATATTGGCATCTGTTTGTTAAGGTTGCGAAGAGCTGTTAGCAACCTACAGCTACAGTTCCCAGCGTGTCTTAACAACCTATCCCTCTCCATAGGAAACTCTGGGAATTGCAGTTTTGTGAAATGAATAAGGTTCTCCTAACAATTCACAGCACCCTTAACAAAATAAAAGTCCCAAAATTATTTGGGGGAAGCCATGTCTGTTTAAAGTGATGTGATACTGCTTTAAACAAATGGTGTGGATGTGGCCTTTTTCATTTGGAATGCTCATGGAATAGCCAGGAAATCAGAAACTTTCAAGAATTCAGGATAGACCAGGCGTGTCCAACCAGTCGATCACGATCTACTGGTCATTCGCGGGGCGTCCCTGGTCGATTGCGTGATCCAGATCAATCCTCCCCTCCCAAGAAAAGCAACCACTTTGGTCAATCCACTGGGTAGATCACTGCCAGTTTTTTATATAGTGGGAGTAGATCGCAGTCTCTTGGGAATTGGACATGCCTGGGATAGACCATGATTTAAATACACCCATGAAGGTTGGGATCTTTCCAGTAGATTTATAGATTAGGTTGGAGAAATTTAATTGGAGCCCACAGGAGGGCTTGATGATGGTTTTTCTAGGACAGGCATTGCAACAGTACAAAACATACCTTCCATCCTCTGAGCCTTTATGTAGCACAAACCAATAAATCTCCCAGGGCTTCTAAAGTAGAGACTTTCTCTAGTTTTGCATCATTCACCAAACAGACAACGTTGATTGATTTACAGTGGTACCTCGGGTTAAGAGCTTAATTCATTCTGGAGGTCTGTTCTTAACCTGAAACTGTTCTTAACCTGAGGTCCCACTTTAGCTAATGGGGCATCCCACTGCTGCTGCGCCACTGCCACAAGATATCTGTTCTCATCCTGAAACAAAGTTCTTAACCCGAGGTACTATTTCTGGGTTAGCAGCTGAAGCGTCTGTAACCTGAAGCATCTGTAACCCGAGGTACCACTGTATTCTAAAGTCACAAGCAAAAGGACCACTTTTGATTGTGTGGATCAGCCCGTATACCCCCTAGCTGGTTTGCATAACCTTTTCTCGCCAGTTGTTGCTCCTTGCCCTTCACCAGGTTTCCAGATCAGTCCCACAGATTGGAAAGTGTCTTTGAGAGGTAATATTCTCTTTTATCTGATTATCTGATAATTGACTATTTTTTTGCCCCAGTGGACTGGATGGTGTTTTGACAAGGACAATGGGATACTGTACCCATTTATTTCCACTGAAATGTCATCTATCCATAAAAGGATACTAAAAATGGTTTGATGTTTGACATGTGGAGTGCCAAGCTGACACTGAGTAATTTTTCACTTTGCTTCTTGTCTGTTCACTGATTGTAACACTGCTGACCGAATGGACATTGCCCTTGACAATTAACTGAGCTGTAAGCAAAATGAAGAGATTTTTTTTTTTTTAATGGAGCCCAAGATGCAATTTTATTGCAAAATACTTTTATAGATACTGGTGGAATTACATGGTGTGTGGCCTTTAATGCTCCTGAGGACTCAGGAGTCTGGAGGCCACATTTTGAACAAAATGCATTCGGAGGTGGAGGTCTTTTCGTACAATTTTGACAACGGGCCACTTAGATGATACCAATCTTGTTGGCAAACTCTAGCACATCATAGTCTGGAGCAAGGTGGACATAGGCTTTCTTCTCACCGTCAGGCCTGATGAGCAAGTTGACCTTTCCCACGTCAATGTTGTAGAGCTTTTTGACAGCCTGCTTGATATGGTGTTTGTTGGCTTTCATGTCCACAATGAACACGAGGGTGTTGTTGTCTTCAATCTTCTTTATGAATGATTCAGTGGTCGGGGGACCTTGATGACGACATGGTGGTCCAGCTTGTTTCTCCTTGGGATACTTGGGCTGCCTCCGTAAACGCAAGGCTTTCAGCCTTTGAAAGGTAGGGGACGTCCAGATCTTCTTCTTCTTGTGACTGTGGATGCCTTTCAGGACTGCCTTTTTAGCTTTCAAGGCTTTGGATTTCACCTCGGTCTTGGCAGGGACAGCCTCCTTCTTCACTTTCAGCACCATTTTGGAAAGGAAGATGAAAACGGAGCCGAAGTGAAGAGATTTTCGTACAAGAGGGGTGGTATGTCATAGATTTTAAGATATCGGTCTCTTGGTCCACTTAATCCTTCAAACCATTTTCTCTTGGAACACATTGTATATTTATTTGTTTGAGGTATTTGTAGCCTACTCTTCACTCAAGAGACAATAACATTAAAACCCAAATAACTATAAAAATATTAAATAGCAAATATGATAAAATTAATGAATCTCATCAGAGTAAGAGAAGGGAGGTAGGTTAGTGGCCCTTGGATAAAATTCCAGGATAAAATTCGAAGGATAATTCCAGGATAAAATTCGAAACTGGGACTGCTTCTCTAAATCAGGGACATCCCTGGAAAATAGGGACACTTGGAGGGTCTTTTCTCCATTTTATAGCATGATATATTCTTGCCTCTGCTTACCATGGTTTTATTTTTAAGGGCATCAGCAGTCATAAGAACAAGCTTCAGACAGAATACAGGAAGAAATGGCAAAATATTTCCAGCCACTAGAGAACATTGTCAACATTGCAAGCTTCCCAGAGACCTTATATTAAACAAGAGTTACTTTGTTGACTATACATCACTAGGAAAGAGGCATCCCATAAACTATCCCAGCAAGTTCACAGGTCCCTATTTGCGTGAGTCATGGGCTAGGCCTCTGATTAGGAGAGATTAATCACCCTTTAATATGACACAGATACAATGCAGGCACATTTCTCCCTTGCATGAGCAGGGGGGACCTGTTGCATAATTCTTTAAAGCTTTCTGACATTTCCTTTAAAGTGACACTGGAGTTGTCAACCTCCTCTTTCTACTCATGATAAAATTCACCTTGGGGACAGTGACTGTACCTGCGGATGGGAAAATAGGAAAGAGGCTCTGCATGTCTTGGAGAGCCCACTCAGAGAGAGAGAGAGAGAGAGTCTAAGAGGACAGTTTTTGTGCCATGATAACTTTTTCTCAAATAGGCTTTCACAGGCTCCATGCCGTGCAGATGGATCTTAGTGAACATCATTTTTTCCTATCAAATAAAATAGAGCCTGTAGTGCAGCTGTGATCTGATGTGTCTTTTTGCAAAGGCATTTCCACACGCGACTAAACACAGTCTCCCTCCCCTTCCCCTGCATCTGTAAGGCAAATGTAAAACCTTCACTAGATACAATATACATGGTTTTCCTCCTTTCTGTCTTCTATGAATAATATTCATGGGGTGTCACATTCAGATAACACAGCAAGCCTCAAATTGCTTTAGTGTCATATGCGTGACATTAGATTTATATCCCCCCAGGGCTGTCTTAAGTATATGTGGCACTGGGGTGCAAAGATCTGCTCAGTGCCCCCCCCCCCAGGTTGCCCAGTCCCAGATGTGCAGGAGGGCGAAGCCAACTGGCCACCTCAGAGTGTCACTGGCTCAGTCGGCCCCGAATTCACAGCACAGAGCTGCCCGCAGCAGAAGAGCCCACCATGGTGCTCCGAACGATGGGTGGGCTCTTCCCCAGACTCAACTCTCGGGCCCCAGACTCTTGGCCTGGTGCCCCTGAGAGCCCGGTGCCCGGGTGCCTCGCACCCCTAGTGCCTATGGGTAAGCCAGCCCTGATCCCACCTTTCCTCAAGGTGGTGTGCATGGTTCTTCCCTCCCCATTTTATCCTACCCTGTGAGGGAGATTAGGCTGAGAAACAGTGACTGGCCCAAGATCATCAGTGATCTTCATAATGAAGTAGGGATTTGAACACTGATCTCTTAGGTCCTAGTCTAAAACTAACCACTACACCATTCTGGCTCTCTGTGGTGAAGAAGGGGCCAGGGCTAGCTGGCAAGAGCAGTGATGATGATGATGATTAACAAAAATACATGCATTGTCTCTTTTTCAGGTTGTGTTTTTTACAGATCAATTACATAAGAGCAGTAATGGGTGGGAAAGTTGGGTACCTCACTGCCTGCTGAGAGAGATGAAAGTGCCGGCCAGTGAATATGTTAGATTTTCACTGCCTGCTGCTTTTTCGAACAGGACACCCAAGAATAGTTGTAGTAGCATAAGATAATTATTCCAGATTAGGAGGACTAATTGAGGATTCCTTGTGTGAGTACCCCCAAAATAACATATCTAAGAGAACATATGTGTGAAGCTGCCTTCTATTGAGTGAGTCCATCTAATGCAGCTTTGTCTATCCTGACTGGCCATAACTCTCCAGAGTAAGCTCAGGGCCTTTTCAATACAGTGTGTGTGCTGTGCCGCTGAGCTATGCAGCGACTTCAGCAAAACAGTCTTGTTCACAGCGAAGTGAAATGTGATGTCTGACAGACTATTAAAAGCAAAATCTAGTTTACTGGGGGCCAATGGACAAGGGAAATGGTTCTTTGGAGTTCTGTTCCAGTCTTATTTGATGTAGCATTAAATTGTCCTCTGAGTGAAGCTGAAGAAAGTTGTCCTAAAAATATCTCATTTTCATCTGTTCCCTTTTGCCTATGAATTATAAAAGAGATTTGTCAATACTGAAACAAGTGGAAAGGATTAATTCAGAAGGAGGGAGTGGGTTTTAAAAGAACAGCTTCATCGGGATAAGAGAGCCAGTGTGAAGAAATGGCAAGAGACCAAGAGACCAAGGTTAGCCATTAGGCTCACAGGATGACCTTGGGACAGTCAATCAATTAGGCTCTGCCTAATCTACCTCACGTTCTACCTCACATTGTTTCTGTAAGGATAAAATAGGGAGAAGAACTATGTGTTGGTTTGCAAGCCCCCTCCATAGAGGCTGGCCCCTCTCACTGTCCTCGGAGCTTGCTAACCGGTAACCTCCTCTGGCTGATATCCAGACAGACCAGGGAGATTTTGATAGGCGACATTTTCCCAAGAGTGGGTAAAATGCACAACCCCTCCCTCCTGCTTCCGCAGGGGAAAGAAAAATAAGTCAGAAATCTATTTACATGATGTTTATTTCTGACATTACAACACTAGAGAAAAACACGTCCTTTCAGTTCAGTTCTTCCAGCAAGTCTGACAAACTTCCTGAACATGCGCAGTCAGAAGGCTTCAAGTTACACTCTTCACAAAGACTTATCCAGCCTGTGAACGTCCTGGGAAATTGTTCTTTCCCACGGATAAGCGCATCATGTGATGTCAACAAACTGGCTGTCTGCAGCGGTGATGTTTCCATATCCTGACACTATGGACTAGGACCTTGAGGTCCTTGGAGGAAAGTTTGTTCATGGTGGTTACGGTTTCACCATCCCTATTCCATGTAATGTTGTGCATGGAATGAGTGGCAGACACTAAATAAGTGACAAGTTCTCAAACTGCTGCCATTTGATCCTAACTTCTTTAAATGCTGAGTGGACCAATGTAGACCTTTTAATTGGCAAAGAATGGCCCAATTAATCTCAGAAAAGGCTTAAGAAAGCTGTGCCGACCTGTGATTGTTCGTTACAGAGCATGCAGGTGGGATCGTGACAAGCTCCACTTAATGCATCAACTCTCTGCCATAAAAGAGAAGCAAACGAATTGTTCCTGAACGGGAGCCAGCTGTTTACTATAAATACACCTTGTATTTCCCAACATGCAACTTGAAATTGAGAGACATATAATTCAAAAAGAAGCATCCTTTCACGTTCCTCAGACGAACAGCTCTACAAATCAGTCAGAGTCTTTTGAAGACTCGGTGCCCGAGACCTTTACAGTTACATCTTGGTGGTTTTAAAGCTTCTTATTTGCCAGGCCTGCAGTTGCAGATTATTCAAAGCCCTCTTTCCTAGAGAGAGTTTCCCATAAATTATGGTTGCAGTTGGGGTCAGGTTTGTTCATCAACTTCTCTGCAGTAGTTATTAGAAACAGAAATTGGCTGAGCCTTCTGTTTTACCTCAGTACCATAGCACTGAACTGGGGAAAAAGAAGATTTGATTTCTGACCACAGTTGTAATTTTTCATTCCCAGAGAATATATATATATATATATATATATATATATATATATATATATATATATATAATGACTTTCTAGCAGCATTCCCTTGAGAAGGCATGTTAAGCTCTCCAGATGTATATAGTGGATGAAACATTACAATGTGTTTGGGGAAGACAGAAAGGGAAATATTATTGAGTTAGGAAATATTATGAACCAAAAACAAACACTCAAACCACCCCAGAATAGTTTTGCGCTATTGACCATCTTATACATCATTCCCTGTATGTAACACATGAGGAAATTAAACATCTTCACTTTTTCGTTCTTTCTTTGGTTGTTATTTGTGTAAGGAAATGGAGGCCACTGGTGAATTGGGAGGTGATTTAAACCTGAATTTGTAGTACATGGTTTCTGGAGACTGTTTAGTGAGGAATTTCAGGCCAGGAGACAATAGATGGAGGCATGTCATAAGCTATGAAGGCTGAATGTTTTGAAAAGGGAATGTTCAAGCAGATGAGGCAAATACTCAGGATGCAAGGCAGTATGGAAAGGGGGGAAAGCAGGGGTGAATAGCATTATTATTTGTTCATGTATTTATTAAAATTATATTCTGCCCATCCTCTCAGGGTGGCAGAAAAAAATGAGATGAACCATCTTAAAAACAAGTGCAATATACATGCAGACTGGGAATTATCTCAACCAAAAAGGCTTGTTAAAAGAGGAAGGTCTTCAGCAAGTGGTGAAAATACCACAATGGTGGCGCCTTTCTAGTATTCAAGGGGAGGGCATTTGAAAGGGCAGGTGCCACCACCCATAAGGCCAATTCCTACAATGGGTGGAACAGATCTCCTGATAAGATGGTATCTGCAGGAAGCCTTCAGCTGCAGGGTACAGTGATCAATGGGATAAATGAGGGGTGAGGCAATATTGCAGGGATCCTGGTCTCAAGCTGTATAGGGCTTTTCACCTCAAAACCAGCTTCTTGAACTAAGCCTGGAAGATAATTGGCAGCCAGTGCAGTTCCTTCACAAGTGGGGTAAAGGTATTGATGCTGCATTTTTGCAAATGACAACCTGAAAAAATGTATTAGCTATCCTTACTCAGAAGTCACTGTTGTCTCTGGCTTCATTTATCACTGCTATGTGGCCCCCAGAAGGTTCTCCTGTGTGGATAAGGCTAATGGCAGTGTTTGGTAGGAAGCAATGGGACTCCTCCTTATTTCTTTAGACTTTGTCTCTGCTCTCCTTATACATCTGTTTCTCCCCCTCCATTTTACTTCTCTCCACAGAGGCCACTCTTGAGTTCCTGTGCCAATAATTTAAGAACTTTCACTGCTTTGAATTAAGTTCTATTGCCTGTGCAGCCTTTTTGACTGATGTATGGAAAAGCACATGAACCTGATCTTTGAAGAGTTTGTAAGTAAAACATTTTTTACTTACTAAATGTGTGGTATGTTCCTAAGCTGGGGGAAGAGGGAGCTATTTTGGAACTCACTTGGAAAGACTTATTTTAAATATCTAATAATCTATATTTCCATGCTTTGCTTTGCGGCATATTTTGTGATTTTTAAACCTCTGCTGGGATTCTCTCACCAAAAAAGTACTTGCCCCAAATGTGGACCTTGGCATCCAGGAATTCTCATGTTTATACACATATTTTTTCCTTGAACTAACATTGATTTCCCCAATTTTGCCTTTGATGAATCTTGGGAACAACTGTTGATCCAGTTTTAATGTTATTTGAATGTTGCTGAGGGAAGCAATAGGTCCCTATTTCTTTCTGGCCCCCTCCCAATTGTTCCCTTCATAACAGCATTAGAAAAGTTTGCCGAACTTGATAGACACTCTTTTGTGCACCTATCAAATGATCATCTGGAGATTAGACCTACAGCCCTTAAATGGACCTCCAACTCGGCCCAGCAGTTGAACGAACTTCTCTGGTCTGATCAGCTCCAAATAAAAAGGGCTTCCCTTATGCAGGTGGATGAGCCTCTACCAATATATGACGATTTAGTAGAACTTCTAAAACCAACACTAGCTCAGTCCCCCACAAAGCATGGTAAACAGTTTTCCACAAAAAATGGTTCGATGAGGAGTGCAAAAACTTCAAGAATTATCTGTATAATGAATGGTTGGCATACAGAGCATCAAATGACCCCATGCCAAATAACCGCCCCATCACCCTCAGGAGAAGTTACAAAGCCCTATTAAAGGAAAAGAAGCTTGAGGCAGAAAGAAACAATTGGAACAACCTTTTGATAGCTGCAGAGAATAGAAATCCAGCCTCTTTTTGGCAGTTAATTTCCAGATACCTGGGTAGACCGCTTGCAAGAATAGAACCCCACATCTCAGTTTGCTGGATCAGATCAGCGTCCCATCTAGTCAAGCATCATGCTCTCACAATGGCCAGCTAGATGCCCATGAGAAGTTTGAAAGCAGAGCCTGTGCACAATAGCACTCTTCCCTCCTGCGGTTCTGAGAAAATGGTATTCTGAGTCATACTTCCTTTGACAATGGAGGCAGAATCTAGCCATCATGGCTAGTAGTCACTGATAGCTTGATCCTCCACGAATTTGTCTATTCCTCTTTTAATGCAATTCAAGCTGGTGGCCATGGCTACTTCTTCAGGGAGAAGATTCCATAGTTTACCTATGGATTGTGATTAAGTGCTTTCTTTTGTCCATTGTGAATCTTCATCTGCTAACATGAAGAATTTTGCTCAACATTAAGTGAGATGAAATTTCTCAGAAGAGAGTTTTCGTGGGGGTGGGGAACTGTTGAAATATTTCACCTCCCCCAACCCAGCAGAATATCCCACCTCCATGTTTGCTGCCCATAAATACGGGGGAGAATTTTGAGAGGCCATTTCCCCCCTGCTCTACCCCAGTGTCAAGCATCTCTGCTAACTGAAAGCATTCCCGGGCAGAGCCACCTCTGCTGACTTTTAGTTACCTCCACCTTTTCTAATTCTGCTGCTGTTTTGCTTGGATGACAATCGTTCTATGAAATGTCAACTGCTGCCCATGTCAGCATCGGCTCACTCATGTGATAACCATTACATTAGAGGAGCAAGATTTCAGCCACTTGGAATTATAATGGATGTGACATTGAGAACAAGAACTACTGTGAATAATATCAGCTCACCCATGAGTACAATACTGTTTGAAGAGATATAGTGGTGAGGTGGAGTTAAGTGACCTGATGGACTTAACTTTGCTGTTCTACTTATTGTTGAAGTTGTTGGGAGAGGGGGGTTTGTCATGTGAGAAAGAGCCATTCTCTTCCTCACAATGTCTCCTATAACTAGGGATGAGCAAAGCTGATAATTTCTGGGTTGTTGTTTTTCTCTCTCTCCTTTTTCCCAATCTTAAAGTCAGTTCTCCACATTTCCACACCGAATTGTATCTTGGGTTTTGTTTTGTTTTTTAAAAAAAAGGAAGTTCATGAAAATTCATTATTTTTCTGCACATTTCTCCAAACATGCAAAAATTTTATGCAATTTTGCTAATACATGCAGTTTTGCAAAGCAATTTCCCATAATACAGTACACTTTTTCATTTTATCTTCACTGATATACACAGTTCTATGCATACTTTATTCAAGTATGTGCATTTTCATACACATTTCTTGACTGGAGAACTGCATTACCACATCTGGAGAAATGCAGATTTTGAAGGATGACTGTTACAGTTTGCGTACTGACTCAGAAAGTGTGAATTAGGTAGATTGGCCTTTATATGCAAACTGAATCTAATTTATTCGCCATCCCAAGACATTGTTGTGTTGGTTATCTCCTTGCTTCCTGCCTCACATCACAGGCTAATAGGAGCAAAGAATGGTGATAGATGTTACAAAGGACAATGATATATGGAATAGCAGTAGCACCTTGTTTCATATAGCATCTAATTCTGCTACCAGATTCTGCAATTCTCTCTCCACCCCCCACCCCATCTTGCTTTGAGTCACAGTGAAGAATTCCATGTAGGCATTGTGGAAAAACTTCTTAATGTTTGGTTTTATAAAGCTCAATAATATTTTTTTTTCTCTTAGGAGTTGCCAGCCTAAGAGATACTGACTAAAGTGGCAGCCCAGATAAATAATGTCACTTGTATTTGTGGATACAAGAATACTATGCCAATATTAGGTATAACATTGATGAATCAAATATTTCTTAAGTGTTCCATTCTATTGCTTGACACAAAAACAAGATAGGCATTATTCCATCTCTGTGTTTACTCCATTACCGCCATGAAAACAACCCCACTCGATACGTGATCAAGCTTCTATATTCTATATTCAAACTTCTGTATTCTGACTGCAGTGATCGTTTTTATGTGGCTGTCTAAATAATCCAGGATTATCCTTGTTCTTGCTTTCTCTGAGGTACATTACATTACATAGAATATGTGGGCTTTTAGAATACTGTATACAATTGTTTCAGAGAAATGAAATCCCCTTCCATATCAGGAAGTTGTAATTGCTCCCTGGGAGAGTAACTTGATGGTTATACCTAGCATGCAGAAGTGAAAGAGAGTAATTCTGTCCTTGTCTGTTGTCACTTGTGTGAGAGAGATGGGGGGAGGGGAGGAAGGAGGGTTCTGAAAGTGAAGAAATTATTATGTAAAATATCCTAACATGCAATGCTATTCAACAATGGAATAGGTTGAGTCCAGAACCTACATCTCATTTACACAGATCATTTAAAAGATTGGCTGAAGAGGGCCTTACTACCCAACTTTTTCAATTCAAAAATTAGGACATGCTCCCAGGTGAATTGTGTGACCCATCCCACCATCTCACCCACCCACCCCCCAGCATTCTTTTCAGGGCAACAGCACACAAGGCTGAGACACCCAAAATGACCACCACAATCTTGTGTGAAAAAAATGGATGCCCATTTTTTCCCCGGGACACTTGGCAAGTCTGTATTTGATGTCCCTAGATACTGCATGCTACAAACTTTGAAACTATATGTATTAATGTAATATTGAACACGAGGTATGCACATTTCAGCTTCTACAAACCATTAGGGTCATTGGCTTTAACCTTTGCCAAAACATAGGTCATGACCATTCTCAGGAGCTGGGTTTGAGACCTGACTGGCAAAGAGCTTTTGTGAAAAGAACTATAACTCATTTGTAGAACACATGCAACAGGTTTAGGGTTATCTTTATGAATTTTTAAAAAACAGTACTGTGGAGCAGAAAATTTGAAAGAGGTTGGATTCAATCACATACCAGAAAATTGATGCTGTGCATTTAAAGTTGATTTGAAGCACTTGCGTGGTGAGGGCCCAGGCCCCACAGTTCCCTTAGATAATAAACACACGGACACGAATGTTTGGGTTAATGGGGTAAAATAGGCCACAACTTTGTTGGTTATAGATGTGAGCGGTTTGGCTTAGGTATCGGGTGAAACTGGACTATATCCTGACTTCTGCCCATCTGCAGGCAGTCTCATAAGGGTGAACCACCGGTAGGTGGAACCCTATGATATACATTAAATAGGGGCACCCCCTGGGGTTGTGCCATGGCCCTAGCCCATGCCCAGGCTTTGGACAGGAAGCATGCCCCCCAGATCCCTTTAATGGGATAGCCTTAATGTGGAGGGGCAAGCGGAGGGCACCACGTCCCCTCCTATAAACAAGGCTTACCTAATGCCTAACCACCACTGTTTAAATGGCTAGCGGCAATAACCACCCCCCCCCCGGTTATCCCAATTAGTCAGCCGGGGGGCGTGACATGGCTGGGAGTCCCTATGACATGGGCTGCATCCCTCTACTTACAGTTGGTTCACTGTGAGGTCCCAGATGCCCTCCCACAATGCTGCCCCCTGGGGAAGGGGAGCGGGCTTATGTAACAACATTGTTTTGCCGCAAAACCATTTTTTAATTTTTTGGGGGGTAGTGCTAAGCGAAGTGGTGGAGAAGTGCCCTGGAAAGTGCAGGATAACATTTGCTTGCTGCGATGTCATCTAACCTCCCCACAAGCACATCCAGATTAATGCCCAAGAAGTACTGCAGCCAACATCATCTGATCTTCCTGCAAATAAATCAGAATGATTGTTCAATGAAACAGCTCCCCTGGAAGCGACCACAATGCCCAGCTTTGGGTCTTAAGCCTGGTTTTTAAGGACACGGAAGGGACCCAGCAATGAAAGGAGAAGCCACAAAAGTGTTCGATCTTCCATGAGCTTGGCATCAAGCCGCAAAGGCCACCTCTCAGAGATTGACAGGCTGTCATATCCCCCCTTATGCCCAGAAGCCTATACACTAATCAGCACTTTGTTCCCCAGCTCCCATTGAGACCAGGTTAGCAGGTGGGGGGTGGAGAATCTGACCCTTCTCTCTTCTAAAAGCAGTCATCTCAAAAGCGACAGGGCGCCTTTGTGGAGCTATTAGTGTTCTGCAATGAGCACTTTCCTGCCCAATGTAGCAGAATGGCTAGTGGCTGATGGGTAGCTTTGAAGTTAGTAGAAGCTTGGTGTGGTTGCTTCTCTGGCACCAGCTACACTGCTACAAACAGAAATGAGCAAGAAATTAAAACTGAAATGAGCATAATCTTGCATTATGGTTATTTCCCCCCCCCCCAAGTAAACTTTGCTACTCTAGGCAGGGTCACCGTGACCCTCTTTAAGCCAATTTTCCAGAAAAATTAGCCCGGCTCTTGTTTATCCTTACTCTTCTTCCCCAGGGGCTGATTGCATGTTCTGCTTCAAGTCCCTCCCCACTCTGCTCTCTCTATCTCTATCTCTCTCTGTGTCTCTCTTTAGCCCTGGAGCTCTAGTCATCTAACCAGCACAAGCCCATTCAGGCTGTTAGAGATTAGCTTATATCAAGAGCTTCGTGCTGTGCCACCAGGTTGTCAGAGCGGCTGCTGTTTCAGCTCCCTCCCCGCATAACACATCCTTGAATTTATTTTGCCTCTTGTTATCTCTGCACATCAGCTCCACTCGGAGCCATTCTCAATTTATCCCGTTAAGGGTTTTTCTCGGCTTGTCAAATGGCACAAACATTATGCCTGTTCTTGGGGATGTGTGCTTCTGATGTCTCCGGACACCTGCTGAGCCTGCGAGAAAGGTACCCATTAGAGTGGCATGTGACCGGCTCCCTTTTGTGTGTACACCTCTCCTTTCATTATCTTCGCAGAGAGATGTCTTACAGCTTGATAGTCAAGGAAAGGGAACTGGGGAGAACAGAAGGGATGAAGTACAAAGCAGAAGTGAAGTGTGTGTGTGTGTGTGTGTGTGAATACATTCACAAAGTTGCCTCCTTCTTTCCATTAAAAAAGCATCAGATTTAAAAGGAGAGCATATGCTGTGTTAAGATGGCTGTCCATAACTTTTCCCTACAAATTGTCACAAGACATCACCTGCCATATTTTGTACTGACAGGTGACAAAATATTTTAGAATTTCATGCAACAAACTCAGCAACATAAAGAGGGTAGTTTCGGTTGTTCTTTTCCCAGATCTGCCTTCTGTTCACACAGAAAATATTTAATTGGAGGAAAACGCTTTCATCCAGTCAGACAAAAGCCTTCTGGAAATAAGGCCGAAATATTTTGGTAATTCTGAGGTGGTCAGCAGAGATTTACCAGCAAGTCCTGGTAGCTGTGCAGGTATTTACTGAGGCACCAAGCAGTACATGATGGGAGTTTACCTATGAAATCATCTTACCCCATGTATGACCACTTGACCGCTTTGATCAGCAGAACTGACACTAATACAGGTGCTACATGACTCAATATTTTAGTGTGGTATAACCCATACTTTAGGGACGCAGGTGGCGCTGTGGGTTAAAGCCTCAGCGCCTAGGACTTGCCGATTGAAAGGTCCGTGGTTCGAATCCCTGCAGCGGGGTGCGCTCCCGCTGCTCGGTCCCAGCGCCTGCCAACCTAGCAGTTCGAAAGCACCTCCGGGTGCAAGTAGATAAATAGGGACCGCTTACCAGCGGGAAGGTAAACGGCGTTTCCGTGTGCGGCTCTGGCTCGCCAGAGCAGCGATGTCACGCTGGCCACGTGACCCGGAAGTGTCTCCGGACAGCGCTGGCCCCTGGCCTCTTAAGTGAGATGGGCGCACAACCCCAGAGTCTGTCAAGACTGGCCCGTACGGGCAGGGGTACCTTTACCTTTACCTTTTTAACCCATACTTTGGAACTCCCGGTCTATTGATTTCAGTCTATTGTTATTTTAACTTGCAGGTTACAGTCTTAAATTATTGTTTGTTCATTTTTCTTGCTGATAATTTTATTGTTTTAGCTTTTAAAAAAAAATAGATTTGGGGTGTCTGTTTCCAAAATCGTGGTGTACTATATAAATTTTATTAAATAAGTTACAAAAATAAGATGACTGTCTGGATCAGCCATCGCACTTTGGAGCCAAATCTGAATCAATTTTCACAACTTCTTTTTTTTAAGTTTATATTCTATCTGTGTTGAAATTTCTAGGCAACAAGTAGCTGAGCATTGCAGCATATACCAAGATCCTGGTTTCCCATGCTACCACAAATAACCTTTGGGAAACTTTTCTAGTGCCTCCTTAAGAAGTCTGCATACTGTGGAATGTTCAGATGACTTTTTCATGATGCATACAAATTCAATCCAGGCCAAGAAGTCAGCATCAGTCAGAAATAAGCCCCAGAGGTGATTGAGTGAGGCAGAGACAATGCATTTATCCATCACATGATATTAAATCTACAAATATATATCTATGTCCATGTATTAATAGGGAAGCCTTTTCTAAATTGGTTGTGGTTGATGGGCAGCTGGAGAGAACCAGTATGGCAGAGGTTGCATGATGGGGTTTCTGTTATTATCAGACCCATGCATAACTGAGTTTGATTTAGATCTCTGTATGATTCAAGAGAAGTGTGAAAGGCTTTATGCCATGCCGTCACTTATAATGCCAGAACAATATATTTTAGAAATGGGTTTGAAAATGTTATATGGTCTCTTTCTCTCCTGTTTTAAATCGTTTGTTCATTTGTTTATATGCCTGGTATAAATCATATTGTCCTGCAATTATTCTGCATATCCATGGGGATTAGTTATGATAATCTTTTTCAGCATCATCACATGTGATGAAAGACCAGAAAGTGAGATGAAGAACTTGAAAATTTTGAAAAATAGTTAAATAGTCTGTTAACACACACACACACACACACACACACACACACACATATACCTGATAAAAATTCACAATCATATGCAGGTCTATTCAGAAATAAGCACCACTAGGTTTCATGAGATTACTGGATTTGATGAGATTACTTTTTTGAAAAAAAATACAATTGTTTTGGAACCCAGTTCCAAACTTTAATTTATTGCACAGAAACACACGCACATGACAGAAGCCTGTCAATTTGTTCTCAGACAGCTGTCAGAGGAGAATAGTTTTTCCTCAAGCTGTAAAACTATATATAACTTTTATCACACAAAATATTGCCCTTTCCAGTTGTTCTGAAAAGACATGAAAAGAGGAGATACATTTTTAAAAGACAGGAAAAGGAGGAAACAAACAGGTAGAAACTCTAACAGGATGGAATAACAAGGCAACTTCAGGACATGCCAGGTGCCATTGGGACTGGTGAGGCAGAAGGCAGGGAGTACAACAGTAGGTGGCAGCAGAGCCAATGACAGACAGAGTCAGCAAACTCTATAGTTTTGTACACATCCTCCTTTCTGCTGAGTTCTTCAAGGGCAGCTCTGAGGCTAAGGAGGAAGATGCTTTTTTTTCTTAAAAAAATGTTTAGGGATACTCTCATTTTGACTCAAGAAAATCACCACATTATAGTTCAAATCAGAAAAAATAAATACAGTACATGGACAAAAGTACAATGATTCGCAAAATGTTTAGGGGTATGTGTCCCCCTGCATCCCCCCCCAGGAAAAAAGCACTGGCCATACTTACCTGCCTGATCCACTTGTAAGAAAAGAAGGCAGGTGGGTGCTGTCAGACAGTAGACTAAGACTGGTGGGGCAGTGTCGTATTCACCCTAACAGAGCAGCCTCCATTGTGTCCATAATGCCTATGGCCCACTGGTTGCTCACCGGTCATTTACACTTTCTCCAGAATTTTTGCTCTCCACATTTAAGTTATGTTGTGAATGGTTTGTTTTTTTGTTTCTTCAATGTGCATGTAAAAAATTGCTTTCAGATTTTTTTGTCATGAGCAGCAGCTTGCTCATCAGTGAGGACTTACTCAAGTAAAATGAGGCAGGAAAGAGGAATGGCTGGAGAGTCTGAAAAGGGCGGATCTTTGTAGCTTTCTATTCTATGTGTGGGTGTATTTGTGAATGTGTATATGAGAGACAAGAGGGTGAGGGAAAAGGCAAGTGAGGGAAATCCTCTTCCCGTTAGCTAAGGCCTAAGGGGTTTAGGGCCTGACCCACCATACCTTTCATTCTCTTAGGGCAGATCTACACTCATGGTTTATAACGTTTAAAATGTGTTATTAAAATGTGACACCAGAGGGCGCTGCAGAGCAGCGAGCCATCTACAAAGGGAGGCTGCCATTAAACATTATAGAATGTTATATTTAATGTTTAGAAGATCAATGTAGATCCAGCCTTAGTCAGATATACCATTGGCCAAGGCTATTGTATAACTGGTTGTTTATCTGTAGCTTTATATTCTGATCTTAAATATTGTAGCTGTGATCCACAGCTCTCAGGCATGGTTTTAATTCATGAAGTGGTTCATCAGGAGACCCTTTTCTGTGCTACAGTTTGCAACTTTGGAGCACCAATGTGCTGTATAGTTTTATGTCATTGTTCTCAGCTTTTACACAAGGCAGCAAACTATTTAGAAGCACCAGATTTAACAATCTAGTGAAAAGCTCTGATGCAAGGAATCTTGCCAAGTTGTTTTTAATTATATTGATCCTCAAGCACCTCTCTCCCTTGAGCCTTAATTTGAATTTCACATCAACAGAAAGCATAATTTCTATCCGTTCAAGGAATCACACCAAATTTGGAGACAAAAACATATGGGTAAGAGTTGAGAGTCTCAGCTGAATCTCTCTGAAACATGCTGATCTTTCCCTACTTATTTTGGATTTATGATGTTACCCGTATCCATGAATTAAAATGAACTAGGCTGTTTGGGGCATCAAAATGATGTAACACATTTGAGAAACCTGTCAGTGTCGCCAGCATTTACAAATAGGTTGATGTCTCTGCACATTGCTGAAGGCTCTACAGGCAACATGTAATAAACAATTGTACTTCTCTGCAGCCTAGATGTCCTCAAGAATAACATTTATTCCTATCTACGGTATGAACACATCAATCTTATACCAAGTTAAGTACCAGACAATAATGGGAATTATACTTTGGTGAAGGTACTAAAGGCTGCACTCCTATATGCACACTTACTAGGAGTAAGTCCCATTGAATTCAGCAGAGGATACCATGGGCAGACCATGGTAATATGGCTTCCTGTGTGACACACACACAGGCCCCTTGCACAAAGTCAGCAAAGTGAGGCGCTGGGCTTATGGAAAGAGGAGCAAGGTTCTGGCAGCATCCTAGAGCCCTCCCATCATCTTCCCAAAGCAGGGCAAGCACTAACTAGACTTTGGGATGATGCAGGAGGACTCTAGGACCCTATCAGAACCCTCATGCTCCTTCCCGATTCAAGTGCTTACTAGACTTTAGGAAGAAGGCAGGAAGGTCCCCCCATGGCTTGACACCCTGTGTGGGGGAACAAAAAAACCCCAAACCAATAACAAAAAACCACCAAATAACTAACAATTAAATTCATTCATTCATTCTCTCTCTCTCAGCAATTACTTCATGCAAGGGGTAAATGAGGGGAAAGACCATGGGCTCCATCTTCTCCCAAGCTTCTTCACCATCATTCCTGCAGATGCCAAAAACTATCTAAGGCTGAGGTTGGGCAAATTGAATTTACATGAATCAAAGTTCCAATTTACATGAATCAAAGTCCCACCAAACTCGCTAAGATTTATATGCATGCATGCATGTCTAGGATTCTGGGCCTCATGTATTCACACTTCTGCACTTGCTCATTTCATCACCATGAAATGCTCAGATGGCAATTCTCTTCCACTTATATTGGTTTTTTCCCATTGCACATGCAGTGGCCTTTGGCTCCCAAGCAGAGATTTTTTTGAGGACAAGAGTGGATTTGGCTCACCTGCTTACTTCTTTAGAGGACAGATGGAGAAGACATTTGTGCTTAGCATAAAAAGTCTCATTGCAGAAGGCTGCACTTCCAGCAACTGAGCACCACAGGCTGCTGGCAACTGATGGGCTGAGAATATCCGGAATTCATTGTGGGAAAACAGACCTTTTTTTAAGACAATCTGGAGCCTTCAGCACCCTATGATATAAAAAGCCAAAATGTGCCCTCAAATGCCATTTCTTCTCTCTGTGTGTGTCTCTCTTCCTCTCTCTCTCTCTCTCTCTCTCTCTCTCTCTCTCTCTCTCTCTCTCTTCCTCTCTCTCTACTCCATACCATGCAACCTCTTTCCGGATTCCAAATTTCCATTAATTATAAATATCTGTGTTATATAATGACTAATTCTCTTCTTTCCATGGAGAGGCTGATTTGGTTTCATGACTCCTGACATTTCAGCCATTGCCTAGTGAGCTCATTCACATTGTTACTGCCATAAAACAAGCAAGCAGACAATCTGCCTGACAGCAAAAAGATTGCTTATTCACTGGGCATACTGTAGCTCAGAACACAATAGGTGAAAAAGAGTCCAGATGAATCAGGGGTGTGGGAAACTCAAGAGTCTATACACGGCAAGTATGGGTTAATCCCCTAGTGAAATTTGTCTTTGGCATTCTAATGCTGGGGGATCATAGCTGGAGAGAAACGTCGGTTCTTCAGCATCCGCCCCCCTTATCCAATCTGTTGCTTAGCAGGGTGCATTTCTTAAACAAAAATGAACCAAAATTAATGGTGCAGTTATACAAAGTTGTTCCCTTGGCTATTAACATCCCAGCAGGAGCTTCCAGGGCCAGGATGATGAAACATCTTTGGAGAGCGAAACGGACTTTGGTGAATTTGGAGCCAGGCTCTGCGGCCATGGGATTGTTGAAATCCGCAGTTAGAAAATGCTGGTAATGGCACAAACTGCTGCTCAGGGGAGAGAAAAGGGATTAATGATAGCCAAGTCCTGGTTCTCTTCCCCCCTGAAATGCCAAAGTGCTGCACCAGTTATCAATCAAGGAAGCGAAATACATTAGCAGATTGATTGGGTTTGATACAGTGGGAGCCAGCTAGACTTCGGAATATTCTCTAAAAACAATTTTTACTGTGCAACGCTGGAGAAAGCCAACAAATAATAAACCTGTCAGAGTGCTCACCAAGTGCTCGTAAATACAAAAGCTGCTGTATTCTGCCCAACAGCTGCAAAAGGAGACTGATTCCAATGCCGGGGAAATGGTCAATACTCTTGCTTTTGCATCTGATAGCAATTCTAGTTAACCTTTTCCACTTTCCTTCACTGCTACTTGCACAGATGGTGCTGTGAAAAGGACCATGGTTTGGCAATGCTGAGAACATCCTTTCCCACACCTTCTCCAGACCAATTATGCGAAAAATGCAGCCCTGTGAGGGTACTTTTAACAACTATCAGCACCCTTAAACTCCAATTCCCAGAAATCTTTCTGGATAGCCATTACTCTTTAAAGTGGTTTTATTGTATAATTCAGATGGGGCCTAGGTTGACACTGGGAGGATTCAAGCAGATAAACAATTCTCACGAAAGTTCAGAGCAGGAATGGAGGAGAAATTTGTTTCAGTTTGCATGTTAATATGAACCTTCCTAACCTGCTTTTCCTAAAACAACACAAGTTGGGGCGTTATCCTTCAAAGTTTGCACTTCTCTGAATCTGCTATAGCCTGAGTGGTGTCAAGTGTTATGCTATGAGTTGAGGCTATTTGGATTTAACACTTCACCACACAACGTTAATCTCTGATTTCACTACGATTTTAGTGAATAATTGCATCCTAATCAGAATGCAGAGCAAACTTGTCTGAAGTGCTGGATGGATAGGCAGACAGACAGTCTGACCGACTGGCACAATATTATGGCTGCTAGCTTTTCACCTGTACATATGGGGGCTAGACGTTGAGAGGCTTTGAGAGAGGATGCTGGTACTGCCTTTCTGGCCCTGCTAATTCCTGCACCCTCTGTGCTTTCCTGCTTGCTGTAGCAAGCAAGATTCTTCATTCTGCCTTGCTGAAGTCAGGAGAAAATGGACGGCTAAGGGAGTTGGTGGAGCAGGAGAACAGTACAGAGGTTTTAGCCTCCTTTGACACCCGGGGGCTTTTTGCAGGGATGTTGTCAGGTGAAGACATAATGGCTGCCTGTGGTTCTGGAGAAGATAAACCATATAAACAAAGGGTGAACAAAAGAGAATGACAAGGAAGTATTTCTCAGTGGCTGGGATGTTAAACCTGAACTCACATAACCTGAAATGTTGCTGGATCATGAATGCAAAGCAATTGCTGTAATACTAAACACGAATATATCACCCCATGGGAAATGTTTGCTTTCTGCAGGGAGAGAACAACACACAATCCTTCTTCAAGCCTTGGGAAATGCTACCTATTCATGTGTCTGACTCCTGCAGCCATTCATTCCAAAGTAGTCAGGTTTGCCTCAAGAAAATGGAAGGGCTTCTGTCCTAGTCCCTGTGAGATTCTGTTTTTAATGGTACAGTCAAGTCATCACATAACACCTTCTCCATAGCATCTTTCATGCAACAGTGAAGAAGGTTGTGAACAATTCTAAGATGCACTGTGCAGCCGTCTGACAATCCTGTGCATTAACTTTAACGGGGAAGAAATGAAACCTTGCTCTATGTATTTTTTTAACAATGACATTCCTTTTGACTGGCACAATTGCATATACATTCAGCTTCCATTCAGTGCCTGCTTTCCACTCACACGATCCAATGCTATTAATTACAGATCTCAGGAAAACGTATTGACCGTAGCCAATTTTTTAAATAAAAATAAACTCGGGCAAGGCTGTGATTTGAAAATAGATCCTCTCTGTATAGCTGATATAATTATAATACAGCGTTCTCATAATAAATTAAAACTCAGAATACATTACAATAAAGAAAAGAGCTGTATACTGCTATTCATAAGTAGATTGTAATGTGCTCCTGTTTCATTAATACACATTCAGGAAAAATGTGCTTCCTGAATTATACTTTGCCATTAATCCCAGGGCAATCCATTGTCTTTGGTATCATTTTCCAGCACATATATTAATTTTGCAGTACAAGGTTCCTGTAAAATATATGAAGTCTATAATGAACCATGAGAAAATATAGCCCCCGTCATCAACCATTATTCATATCTGTTTCTATACAACTATTTTCTATTGGGTTTATTTTATATATAGCACGTATTTAAGGGAGGAAATTGGAAACCCTTAAGGTATATTTCACAACTTTATACACAGTGACTTAGCCAGGGAAGGAGAGAGAGAGCCCCAGGAACAAACAAGGAACAATCCTGCAGACAATTTAATGAGACTCAGAGGAGGAAGACAGAAATTCAGGAAACAGGCATCAGAACTCGGAAGAACAGTTCAAAGAATGACACTCACTGAGAATGGGATATGGCTCCTTTCTTAATCCTATGGTGTTCATGTACCAGGGCAAAGCCCCAAAGACTCAACTCTTTGGGGCTTCATGTAGAGGGCTGGGAGCGACCTAAGTTTTGTGGATTTTCAGCAGCCCTCTAAAATGATCTGTAGTTTCCTGCTCTAGCTCAGACAGTTCCCTGGAATGGATGATGTATAGAGGTGTGAAGTATACATTTTAATACGTACTTACATACTTAAGAACCAGTTTGGTGTAGTGGTTAGAGCTTCTAGGGCCCAGGAAACCAGGGTTCTAGTTTTCACTTGACCATGAAGCTCACTGGGTGCCCCTAGGCAGCCAGAATCTCTCAGCCTAAGCTACTTCACAATGTTCTTGCATGGATAAATGTAGAGGCGGACAACTATTTAAGCCACCTTGAGCTCGTTGGAGGAAAAAATGGGCTATAAATGCCATCCATGCATCCATACGTACATATGTACATATTTGGTCACATACAGAAAACTAAGGATGACCTGGGCCTTATACACTGGAGTCATCAGCCATTTTCATTATCATGGCTGCATTGTTATCCAAGCCACCAGAACCATGGAAATGGTTGCTGGTTCCTTCAGGTGTACAGTCCTGCTCAGATTATCCTTTCTTTGCAAAACCACATATCCAAGTGCATCAGGAGTAGTCAATGTGGTGCCCTCCAAAAGTCATTGGGCTGCAGCCTCCATCACCTTGATGTTAGGTCATGTTGGCTGGGCATGACAGGAGTTCAACAACATTTGAAGGGCATTCTATTGGCTACCCATGATGAACATGATTGTGCAGAGGAATGGTTTGTACTAAAGTGTCATAACATGGTGTGGATACTCCCACATTGATGGGCACACAACTGCAAACACAGACACTTATTTTGCCTCAAGAAGCTTTCTGCATAGTCCATGTACAACATCATCAAACTGCCAAAAAGGAGAGCATAATCCTGATTTTACAGCCCTGGTGTTTGCTTTGTGAGAGGTGTAAACAGCCCTCTAGCTGCCGGCTTCCTGGGATAGAAAGCTGAGTTTACAGCAAATCCATCAATTACACCTTTTCCTAAAACAAACACATTCATTTTGGGTGTAGAGAGGGGATATATATACTTGACAACGAAGATGGGAAATCTTCTAGTATCTCATGAGACAATGTAAACTGAGTGACAGGCTATTATCTGCAATCTTTACAGGGGAAACAGAGACAATTACATTTCACTCCAGAGACCACACCTGATCAAACACTTTTTTTGCAGGAACATTAAAGTTACCTTATCTTGACCTGAGAGCAAATTCTAACCCACTAGAGAGTATCTGGATCAATGAACTTGCGAAAAGGTGCCAGGAAAACTACAGCCTCACATATACCACTGTCATCAAATTGCAGAATAATATACCAAATTCTGCTGGGGCTTGAACTAGGAAGCTATTGGATTTGTTCATAGCTACTCTGTGTGGTGAGCCACTGAACAGTGCTGCAGCCTTGGTGTGGGTAGTTTAGTATCCTCATGCCCTAGACTGACCCTGCTCACCCAGGCTGGCTGTTTGATCATATTTTGATTCCTGTTAAGCTTTGCTTGAGCAACAAGGTCTTCCTGAGCTTTAGTGTGCTATTCTTCCTGTTGTCCTTCAATCCTCCTGGCTTGTGTCTTCCTACTTGATTCTGCCTTCTGTTTTGTCCTCTGGTTCTTACTGTTGGTTCCTGATTCCTACAACTCCTGGTTCCAAGCTCCCAGCTTACCTCAGAGCTCTGCCCGCAACTCAACCCTGACTCAGATGAACACAGGCAAAGACACGATGCACATGCTTAAAGCTCTTTGGTCATGTGTGTAATGTGTCTGTGCTGACAAGAGATGGTGGTGACCTGCCCTTCCAAGTGCTGACAAACTACAGACCCCACTCCTCTGATCTCCATCTGTGCCGTCTCCAAAGAGGAAACATGAAAATTGGACTGGGAAATAAGGATGAGAAAGATGAGTGGTTCAAATATTTACTCCAGTCCTCTGAGAATCCCTGATCCCTCAGGTTTCGGATCCTTCCTGTCATCTTATCTAATTCTGCATAGTCCATTAATTTCATCTGCCATTCTTCTTTCATCGGGAGTTCTTCTTGTAAATATTTGAGTAAATATTTGAACTATTTGAAAAGCAATTGTAATAAACAGATGATGCTAGTAGGACTCCAAGAAGTTCTGTAAGGAGGATTATGTGAAGTATTGCAGAGAAGATTATGAAGAGAGTTATTAGTTAAGGATAATTAAAAGTAGTAGAGAAATTAAGAAATGTAGATTAAGTGATAAAGATTGAAAAATCTTCAGATGCGGTTGATGGAAGTCCAAAACATTGTATAAGATAAGAAAGTATGTTTTATGATTTCTGGAAATCATTTGTAAAAATTAATTTTAAAAATATTTTTTTAAAAGAGAGAGAGAGAGAGAGAGAGAGAGAGAGAGAGAGAGAGAGAGAGAGAGATATGAGTGGTGGTGCATGCACTTCTTTGCTTTCCCCTCCTTCAATTCTGTCTGCTGTAGAGGAGTAGAAATATTGTCCTCATTCCTGAACCTCAAAATCAGATGTGAAGGGAGCACCACTCTTGTCTTCAAGATGTCAATTCATATGATGCTGGATTGCCAGAAGACTATTGCATCTTCACCACAGAGATAAATTACCCGCCTACATTGTTTAGCAGTACTATTTCCTGTAGGGGCAGATGGGGCTTGTCAACCTGGGAAGGTAGCACATCTAGGAGAAAGAAAACTCTGATCCAAACCTCCACTGCCTTGCGGGATATCTTCGGGAGAAGAAAAGGCTAAGGAGTAAACCCTACACAAATCTGGAATGGAGTCCCTAAGATGGTCCTTCTGGCAACTCCTGCAGCCAAACTGGTGCCAAACGTATTGCTCTGCTTTCCTGTGGACCCCATCTGTGAGGCTGAGAGGGTGTCCTGTCATCTGGCCAGCACAGGAGCTCCATACACACTGCCCAGGCTTGCACCCTGGGGAGGTCACTTCAGTGCTGCTAACTCAGCAGTTTGACTTCACTCCCAGAGGCACACGCCATTGTCTCAAGACAGACGGATGCCAACAACTACCTCCTGGCCACACACACACCATACAGTTCCCTGTGAAGAGGGATTGATTGTTAAACCACTCTGGGAATTGTAGCACCGGGAGGGGAAAAGGGGTCTCCTAACAACTCTCAATGCCCTTCACAAACTACAGCTTCCAGGATTCTCTGGGGGAAGCCATGACTGTTTAAAGTGGTATCATAGTGTTTTAAATGTATGGCATTAGTGACCTCTTTGTGAATCAGAACCAACACACAGTGAGGCCCACTCTTCACGTCATTGGTAATTGCCGAGGGTGAGGGAGAATCTCAGTACGATGGCCCTGGTTCATCCAAGAGGTACTGCTATGTAGCACTGGTCTGCTTGAAGAAATATGGAATCAAGGCCTAAACTCCCCAAACTCTTGCAACCATAGCAAAGTCAAGAGATGTACATGGGAAACCCAATGCCCTTTCAGCCAAAGTGGCACAACCCACAGAGGAGGCCACTCATTAGACAATTTGAACTGCAGCAGCTGGTGGCAACTGAGCAGCCAAGGAGAATCCCCTCAATGGCGACCTGGCCATGTGTGTACTGCTTTCTTTTTACTTTCCTGGGATGGCGACCGAGTGCAAGGATCCATAATACACACACACACACACACACACACTGGTGTAAGCAGTAAGCATCCATTTCCAGGTTCAGTCTCCATCATCTCCAGGTAGGATTGGGGAAGACTACTGCCTGAGACCCTGGAGAGCCACTGCCAATCATCCAGTGAATCTTCGTAGACAATACTGAGCTGTGGTTTCTGAGTATAAGGAAGCTTGCTACATTTCAGTGCACAGAGCTCAAGAAATGCATATCCATGAACGCAGTATATAGTACAGCACAGTGTTCAATTAGATGTTGAGCAGACAGCACCACCTGTTGAGCTGGGCTTAGAAGTATCGTCTACAAGGCCTAAACTGCTTTGGGTTATTCAGTGCATCCATCAAATTTGGTCACCTCCGACGGAATTATGGCTATGGTAACCAGGAAGAAGTTGGAAATGTTCCTGACTTTTCAATGCAGAAATATTAATTCAATAAATGGTTTGAACAAGAGGTGACTATGCTGGTTTTGTGAACTCAGAAAAAGTGACTACAACTTTTTCTTTTTTGGTCAGGTCAGAATGAGAACATGATTTCCCGGAGCTGTCAATAGGGCACTCCTTAATAAGATAACCTTTTTGCTCAATAACAAAAAGGAAAGGAGAGGAAAATGGAATGTGGTGAGTTCCTTTTTGGAAAAAAGGAGATAAAGTAATTTCTGTCAGTTCCTTTTATGGAAATACTTTGCGACTTCTAATATACAGGCTGTGGGTGGCACCTTGATAGGTTTTCCATAAAATATATAAATAAAACTCAATCTCACAATAAAAGGAACATTTTGTACGTTTTTGAAGTATTCTGCATGTGTAAAACCACACTGAATTCATAATCTCTCCATCTTTCAGGACTGCAGGTGCCAGATAGTATTTCTGTTTTCAAACCTGGGGGCAAGGATGGTGCTTAGAATTTCTATACATTGTGGTGTGAATTGTATATAATTTCTTTTTTAAAAAAACAAAAACAACAACTGGCTTTGTTCTCCCCCGTGTAGACAAATGATTTTTGAAGCTAAAAAATATATTCATCAGGTTGCTTCCCCACTCCCAGTCCCTTTGATATGCTTCATATAACAGTAATCTTTAATCACACAGATAATCCCTTTTGGTTGAGCAGCCAAAAAGCAAGCAAAAGAAAACTAGCAACAAACAAGTGTGTCAGCACACTTTGAAACAATCCAAGTGCAAAATCCTTAATCATTTATAGAAGATTATATTGAATTATAAGAGGAACATTTCACCCAGAAAACCCAAAACCCATGCCATCCCTTCTGCAATGAAAATGGGGCAGTCTTCTGGAAGACCAAGTAAGAATATGTTTTTTATTGGATAAGCTAAGACCCAACTGTTTTGGATCACAACTGCCAGCAGCCCTAAGCAGCACAGTTATGTTGATGCCAACGTTGAACCCCTATTCTTTTTTCACCAGTGCACCCAAGCTAAGTTCCCCTTCAGGTCATGAAATTCTCAGTTTAAGACCTAGAGTTCCAGACACATTCATAGTGAACCTCTTAAGACTAGGGCAGGCTAAATGAACCCCATATCTGTAAATACAGCATAACTTGGCGTGTGCCTTTCTTAATCATATGCTGATGTACAGCCTCCTTTAGCAACCCCCAGCTCTCCACGAGGATACAGCTGGGGGTTGCTGCAGCTTCTCTGACTGCAATCCGGAGTATGATGAGTTATAAAAAGGTGAAGAGAAGAACACATGGCTGGTGCTGGATTTTTGCTTTAATTATCGCCCTGCTGCCATTTTTAAAATAGTAATGATCTCTCTCCCATCTTTCTAGCACTCAAATTGTGTCTAATGGCTGATGTAATGGTGTGTAAATGTATCACTGCACTGCCCTACAGAAAGCCACATGCTGCTCTGTGTTAATGAGAAAAGGTGCTGCTTAGCAAACCACTCCTTTCCATTACAGTTACTATTAGGAAGATACAATCTGTGCCATTTTTCTTGCTCCTTTATCACAAGCCGATTCCAACTGTTACATCCTTTCATTTAATGTGTGCTGCCCCCTCAACCTATCCCATACACTCTAATTAGGCTGACCGGCCATTCTTTTCCTCTCCTCTGTCTGCAGTTTCACAGATGTAAAAGAAAGTGGCAAAGCAGTTAGCAAAAGATACAAAGAGTCTGAATAATGGATCTGTTTTGTGTGTTGCACACAGAGCCAGTGGATCAGCCAATCCACAAATCCTTTAAAGTTTCACCACTTGGATGTAAACTACTTAAAATCCAACAATGCAAAGGGTGTTCCCTCCTCTGTTGCCGAATACAGAATTGGACATATGCCCATGGCATTTATTTAATGATTGGATTAAACTGAATCTCAAGGACGGTTAGATGGCTCCTTCTTATGAGTGATGGAGCAGAGAATGAAATTGGTTCCATAAGATGAGCTGCTCTTATTTATCAGCTTGTTGGTTTTTGGGAGCCCAAATATAAAATGTCCCTTGGGATGAAATTACATCATAAAGAAATGGTAGCATCATAATTTACCAGAGCCTTCTGGGAGTCTTCTTGGGTAGCAGAAATATTGGCATTCTGGAGGGTGGGAACACATTTGCCACACATTCACCACATCTGAGACAACAGACTAGTTTGAGATGCCCAGACCATGTAGCATATTATACAGTTGTATCCTCCTGGCAAATAGCAGGGAAATAAATGGAGGCAGTGAGAGATTTTACTTTCTTGGGCTCCATGATCACTGCAGATGGTGACAGCAGCCGCGAAATTAAAAGACGCCTGCTTCTTGGGAGAAAAGCAATGACCAACCTAGACAGCATCTTAAAAAGCAGAGACATCACCTTGCCAACAAAGGTCTGTATAGTTAAAGCTATGGTTTTCCCAGTAGTGATATATGGAAGTGAGAGCTGGACCATAAACAAGGCTGATTGCCGAAGAATTGATGCTTTTGAATTATGGTGCTGGAGGAGACTCTTGAGAGTCCCATGGACTGCAAGAAGATCAAACCTATCCATTCTTAAGGAAATCAGCCCTGAATGCTCACTGGAAGGACAGATCCTGAAGCTGAGACTCCAATACTTTGGCCACCTCATGAGAAGAGAAGACTCCCTGGAAAAGACCCTGATGTTGGGAAAGATGGAGGGCACAAGGAGAAGGGGACGACAGAGGACGAGATGGTTGGATAGTTTTCTCGAAGCTCCCAGCATGAGTTTGACCAAACTGCAGGAGGCAGTGGAAGACAGGAGTGCCTGGCGTGCTCTGGTCCATGGGGTCACGAAGAGTCGGACACGACTAAATGACTAAACAACAACAATCCTCCAGCAAAAGGGACTAGCAATGGGGCTTAGGGAGATCCACCCCAGCCCCTCCCACCTGAAATGGTCATCCCACTATGTCTAATAGCAGGGTAGACCCTGATGTGGGTTCCAACCATGGGGATGCAAGGCAGCTGCACTATTCTGATAATGCAATAATGGACCCTTAAATATTGATTAGCTACACCAGGGATGGGGAAACGATGGCCCTTCAGATGTTGCTGAACTCCTCCCATCATCTCTGCCCATTGGTCATGCTGGCTGGGATTGATAGCAGCTAGAGTCCGACAACATCTGGAAGGTCACAGGTTCCCCATTCCTGAGCTGCAGGAAAGCAGGAACTCTAAGCAATGGCTTTAGACTTTTTCCTGTTTTAATGTGAAAACTTTCATTAATGAAACATGATGACTTTGCTGCTGTCACTTTGCTGCTGGGCTGTCAGCTTGTCCAACCCTGCTAAGGCCAAAATGTGTCAAATGGGCAGATTACTCTACAAGAGATGGACAGAATCAGCCAAAGGATGGGGAAATTAAAACTCCAACCTTGTCAAAAAAAATTATTCTGTCCACATCATATGCCTGATGTCCAGACTTGTGCATACCACAACTGATTTCCACCTAGCATTTCTACATGGGCGCAATTTCCCTGTCAACATCATAGCTTGAAATGTCTCGGGCAAGCGTCACATCAACTGACATACAGCAAGCTCGCTTTGGGCATTACCCATTTGTCAACATCTAACAAATACGCAAGGCCATCAAATGCCAGACAGAGTTCAGAACAAAAAAGTTTTGGCAAATCTGTCCAAGTGAGAAAAGCCAGTCTTTAGCACCATTTTGTTTGTGTAATCAGTGCTTTTTGTCTGATTAAGATAATCCGCAAAACAAAGCAACACCCCTCTCTAAAGTACTTTTAATAAGGGGAAATCCCAATTGCACAACTTGTTTCTGCAGTCTTAAGAGATTTGCATCTTTCAAAGCAGATCAGAAAATTATATTTATTATTAACCTCAGATATATCTGGTTAGCTATCTGTTGACATCCCACCAACCCATCATTCCCAGATTTGTCACTGCACATGTCAATAATTTGTCCTGGTGTAAGTAATGTTCAGGACTGAGCGCCCTATTTTGTTCCTATGCAGCAAGGGTCAAAATCAGGACTGAAAAGACTGTATGAAAAATAGCTACCAGTCTGGAAAGCTCCCAAAGGGTGGTGCCAAAAGGTATGATCCCTTTTAATTAGTCTCCAGCAAAAGTTAAGCTAGATTCTCCTTCTTCATTTCCTAGTACCAGTTGCACAAAGCTGTTCAGATCAGAGGTAGCCAACATTGGACCAGAAGCTGCGGAACTACAACTCCCATCAGCCCCAGGCAGCAAGGATGATGGGAGTTGAAGTCCAACAATACTCAAGTGAAAAGGACTAGCAAAATTACAGACAGCTTGTGGCTGCCTTCCACCATTCCATTTTCAATTAATTATACTTGCAATTTGTCAGTGCTGTTAAAATACTATGTTTCACATTCATACATTTTTATCTACATAAGTTGGGACAGCTGGGTGGGAGTTTATAGGTATAGTCTGTTGTTATCTCTGTTGTTTCCTTTTAATTTTTCAGAAATCTTTGTTTCCAACAGGAATTTTTTTACCTATCCAGAGAATTTGCCTACTTCTGCCAAAATATTTTGGCAGAGAGAGCAGGCGTCTACACAACGACAAATACAATATGTTACGAGAAGTATTCCGATGTTGAGAGCTATTCATTATGCTGGTGATTGCTTTACCATGGAAAGGAACAAAGAGAGAGCTGTCTAGCCATCTTATTAATTTTATGAAATGAAGCATTACTATGCAAGTACTGCAAACATTTCCCTCTGCTGTAAACTTTTCATCTTGGGGCTTTATGCTACTGCTTTGGTTCTCTAGTCCTGCCACTCTTAGATTCAGGTATATTGGGCCCAGGCCGTTTAGGGATTTAAAGGTCAGCACCAACATTTTGAATTGTGCTCGGAAATGCACTGGGAGCCAGTGTGGATTGTCCCCATGTGCTCAACTTGGATTTACTGTTGGCAAAACAATTTACTTCTACTCATGGACTCACAGAGAAGAAGGTGGGGGGAATCAAAGCCTTAAAAAAAAACACTAGTATGTATTTTTAGCCAATTTAAGCAGGTCCATTACTTTCATACATCAGTGATTCCTTGAAATTATTAATTTTTTCTGCATCTGAGATCACATCAAGGCTCTTCCTTGCCTTCATTTTGCTCATTGCTGATGTGTGGCCTCCCTGGCACCAACCTCATAAATCTTCTGGCGTATCCTCTCTGCCTCTCCCCCACCTCTGCTTCTCTTGATGTACTAGGATGCAATGTAGGGTGTAATGAATTCAGAACCTGAATTCATATACTTAAGTTAAAAACTGGGGAGGGCAGGAGCACCAAGGACACATGAGTAATAGCAGCGAACTCCCATCAGAATAAGAACTGCAAGAAGGAATCGGGGGGAAATTTGTAAAACAACTGGTTAGACCTGGTTTTGAAATGAATGTGCGCTTTGGGCACGCAGATCAAGGCGAGGAATAAGGATCGCCATTAGCATCAGACTCTCTTTATAGATATACAAGAAACAGAACTAAGAGTCCTAGAGATGTTAGACTGCAAAAACTCACCTGTTAGGGGCCATATAAGAGCTGTTCACAGAGGGTCCCTAGCTAGATGCAGAATCTTGTGCACCAACAGGTTCTGTGCATTACAGGTGTCCGAAGAGTTTCAGTCAGGGTCCATGCATATCCAGGCCCCTGGAGGGAATGCTTGAGAGCAGCCTAGGGCCCAGTCCTCCAGTGTCCACCACCTGCACCTTTTCCTTCCGCTGCCTGAAGGCAAAGAAACTTACCTTTGGGCAAGAGAAAGGAAAAGTTAAAGCACCAGCAGTCCCTGGGTCATCATCTCTTCCTGACTGGGGATACACCTGGGACTCCAAGTGCCAACATCCTCATTGAGAGGAGACACACTGATGGAGATGCAAGCAAGGTCTGGACCAGTCTAATTTTGCTGTTCTTTGAGTCCCAATCAATTCTCACCCAAGACACTTCTCTATGCATACATTTAAAGCACATTTGAAGAACATAGCTTCTCCCAAAGAATCTTGGGAAATATAGTTGGTGCTGTAGTCCTGAAGGTTGAACTACAGTTCCCAGGGTTCTTTGGGGGAAGCCATATGATGTGCTTTGAATGAATTGTATGGGTGTTCACTTTCCAAAGCTTTCTCTGCATTCCTCTGCCGTCTCAGCTACAAAACTGAGGTACTACTAGCAGAGCATAGTAAATCCATTGCTGTGTGCTCTCACTTGTTAATTGAAAAACTTCTATTGCTTCAGATGCTTGAATGCATCAGAAAAAATTAAAGTAGTTCCATTAGAATAGAAGTCCTGGCTATATAATGCTGAATAAGGTACATGTTTCAAAAAGAAGTCTGCTGGTGACTGCAACACACATATAATATCTGCCTTAATGGCATTCCTTTATGATAGCTGTTGGGGACATCACATTATGCCGTACTGAAATTTCTTTTCATTTTAATAGATGTCTAGCTTTGTCCCTTAGAGGACAAACATGACAACTTCTGCATATTGTAACTATAATGTACAGAAGTCTGTGAGTTGGTACAAATTATTTTATTTTATAAATAATTACCGTATTTTTCCATGTATAAGACTAGGGTATTTTACCAAAAAAAAAAGTTTAAAATTGGGGCTCGTCTTATACATGGGTAGTGCTGAGGGGTGTTTTCTTAATTTGGAGTCCCCCCAAATAGGGACATCTTATACATGTGGGTGTCTTATACATGGAAAAATATGGTGTGTGTGTGTGTATACTTTTTATATTTCATTTATTAATCACGTCCCTTGAGGCATCCAAAAATGATATACAATATAATTACATCTGCAAAACAGTCACATATATAAAACCTGTTTTTAACTTTAAAGAAAACAATGATTATAAATAAAAAAAACAGTTAAAAACAAACACAGCATGTACATAAAATCAATTTAAACCTATGCCAGATTCAAACTGGGATAAAGTTTTTAGAAGGCTCATTGACAAGATTCATCAAAGTCATTGTTATATTCACAATTTGTAGCATCAGGGTGACTGGATTTCATTTCTCAGTGGATTTAGAGCAGTCTTCCCCAAACTGGTGCCCCCTGGGTGTTTTGGACTACAATTCCCATTAGCTGATTGATGGGAGTTGTAATTCAAAACATCTGAAGGGCACCAGGTTGGGGAAGGCTGATTTAGAGACACTAGGGAAATTAAGATGCCTAAGACAGTATTTCCCAAAGTCTTGACATGAACTGAAGACCTATTAACTTCAAAGAAGCTCCTTCTACTTGAAGTGCTTTGTGGTTCAAGCAGAAAAATATTTTCTTTAAAATAACAACTTATCTCTGCCGGCAGATCATATAGCATTAAAATTCTTCATTCATTTCCTTTACAGTTCAGAAATAAAGCAGGCTGCTGCATCTCATCCCTTCTTCCCCACAAGCCTTTCCAAATATCCTGGAATACAATTTGTGCCGCCCATCCTTCAGGGGAAGAAAAGTGTTGCTTTCCCCTCGATAAGAACACCGTTACTATTTTGAGCAATTCCACACACCAGCCTCCCTGCGCCCTTCAGTCTTGGCCAGCTTATGGACTTCTCTGTAATCCTTACAACGGCTTTTCCTGACAAGGATTAGATAGTCAGGGCCATTAACCCATGGTCAAGGGCACCGTTCCACTTATTAGACTTTTTTTTTATCAGACACCTTTGATCCCAAGTTATGCTTCTTGGCAGACAGCTTGCCAAGAGCCTATCACGTATTTCCCAAAAGCAGCAACAGAAAGCATGTTTCTTCCAGCAGTAAGTATTGTTTGGCAAATTAGAGGGAAATCAGAGAGGGAAAGCTGTGCAGGAAAAGCACTGGGAACTAGCTGAAACAACAAATTTAGATCATTTTGCTGCAGAATCACAGCTATAATCTGCTTCTCCGCGTGTGTTAATCCTTACAGCGAGACTGACCAAGATGCTCCCTGCTATTCATTGCAAAATGCCATGCCTCCTTATAGCTTTCAATGCATTCAAAAGAATGTTTGTGGGCGTCAGATGTACAAGGGGACAAGCATTTTGGCCACGTCCCCAGTGTGAAGGGTGAGGAGGGAGGAGGAAAGAAGCAAACCAGTTCTGAAAGTGATGTGATTCGTATAACGACCACCTAGGATGGAAACAGGATGAAGCCAAAAGGATTGCACAAGCAGAGATTATGGAAGAAGCTGCGTCGCCACCCCACACTCTCTGCTGAGTCTGATGGATGACTGGTAGAGCCAAAGGCAACCAGTCTCTCAACAGAGTCGACAGAATGGCGCTTCTTGAGTTCTATGTTGCCATGGCAAAATATTCACAGATATTGGTTTTTTAAAAAATATCTAGTTGTCAGTTTGCATTTCTTAGGACAGAAAGTATTGATGTGATGTGTAGAGATCTTTCCTATTCTTCTTAATTCAAGAGGGTTCTAGAAGCTTCTCTATGTGAAATAAACTTTGGGTTGTTCCTTCAGAGAAGCTGAGTACAGCTGGTTTAAACTGGTTCTCTTATCTCTTTCCGTCAAGGTCATGCTGACTATAAAAGTAGGGCCAGAAGGAGCCTGGGTTTCACTTTCTTTTTCTATCTCTTTTCCTTCTGGTGTGGTGTTCTGTACATGGTATGCTTAGTGTTAAGGTTTAGACTTATTATACTGTAAGTTATTGTAAGTTTAAGTTAAGTCTGCTGCAACAGGATTTCTTATGGACAGTGCTAATCCTGAGTGTTTTGGATCTTTGACCATTATGCTCATTTGCCTTCAGTAGCAGTAAAGATCTGCTGGATGAAATATGATTGCCTCTGGTCTATTTGGGGGGGAATCCTGCAACATGTTTAAGTTTTTATTAACTATGCATTACTCTGGATCAATATTGAGTAGAATTTACATGACACTACAGTGGTACCTCGGGTTACAGATGCTTCAGGTTACAGACGCTTCAGGTTACAGACTCTTCTGACCCAGAAATAGTACCTCGGGTTAAGAACTTTGCTTCAGGATGAGAACAGAAATCGCGCTGCGGCGGCACGGCGGCAGCAGGAGGCCCCATTAGCTAAAGTGATGCTTCAGGTTAAGAACAGTTTCAGGTTAAGAACGGACCTCGAGAATGAATTAAGTTCTTAACCTGAGGTACCACTGTAGTACCCCGGCAAAACCTGCTGAGTGAAATTTGCAAAACTTAACTAAAGTTAAAAAAGCTAAGCTATGCTCTACCTCCAAAGTTGGAGGCAGCCATGTTTCTGAATACCAGTTGCTGGAAACCATGGGAGAGGTTCTTGTACTCATGCTCTGCTCCCTGGTTTCCCACAGATGCCTGGTGGACCACTGTGAAAACCAGATGGTGGAGTAGATGGGCCATGGGCCTGATCTGGCAGGCTACTCTTCTGTTCTTAAAATGCAAGCATGGGTATTCACAGTTGTGCTACTACTCCCCTGTAACTCATAGCAAAGTACCCAGATCCTCCACCTTAATAATAAGAATAAGAAGAATAAGAATAATTTATTATTTATACTCCACCCATCTGGCTGGGTTTCCCCAGCCACTCTGGGTGGCTTTCAAAAAAATATTAAAATACAGTAATGCATCAAACATTAAAAGCTTCCCTAAACATTAATGTTCCCATCAAACATTAAAAGCTTCCCATCAAACATTAAAAGCTTCCCTAAAAGCTTCCCAGTCTGGTAGTTGTTGTTCTCTTTGACATCTGGTGGAAGGGTGTTCCACAGGGCGGGTGCCACTAACGAAAAGGCCCTCTGCCTGTTTCCCTGTAACCTCACTTCTTGCAGTGAGGGAACAGCCAGAAGTCCCTCAGAGCTGGATCTCAGTGTAAGAGGAATCTCCTTGTAAGAGGAATCCATACTCTTCTTATATGTACTTTGCTGATCCTTTGCCCTAAATTGTCACACATCCCATACTGTGGCCCAGGGGTGCCAAGAATAAAATATTGGGGTGCCCAGGTAAGCCCTGCCCCACATAATCGATCACAAGACACAGTGCACGCACACCATTTGAATGGCAATGCCCATGAACTTTGGTGGTGCCTGGCCCCCTAAAATAATGTATTGGGGAGGCCAAAGGGACCACAGCCCTTAGGAATTGGCTTCTCCATATGTGGTGGCTTGTTGAAGTGCACACCTCACCAGTCTTCTTCCTAGAAATGAAGGGGAAATGCCTGTTGTCTCCGCCTCATAGAAAAGGATCTGCAACAGAGAATTACCAGCGGCAGCCAACATGTATATATGTGTGATCCCCTTTTCTCAACCCTTCGCCTTGGCGAGTGGTTGGGACCATTTAAATATTAATATGACTATCGGAGGCGGACTCACACATTTCTCTAGGAATAAAATGACGTTGCTCAACCCTTTAACTACTGTTAAAGTGTACACATGTTTTTGAAGCCTTTTTCAGCAATCGAGTCATTAACGTGCTTAAGAATCCAGGCTGCACCTAAGTCACGTCCCTCTGTCCAAGTCGATTCCTTTTTCAACATACAAGTAGGACGTTTAGCTCTGTCTGCTCCAAAAAGAATACAAAGAAGAAGAGGGAGGAATTAAAATGCTAATTCTCGTAGGTCAAGATCGAATGCATTGAAAACAGAGAGTTTAAAAGGGAACATCTATTAAATATTAAAGGGCAATATTATGCAAATTATCTGCAAGAGAGTCAAACTAATAACAGAGCCAACAGAGTGGGGATAATGGCTGATAAAATATGCAAGAGGTATTAATTGTCACCTGGTCTATATATCGGGGTGGTAAGGGACAAGAAGCAGGGTGGGTTAATCACAATGGCTAAGTATGCCATTGAAGGCCGTCGCAGTCAAACTGGGTTCTCGAGGATAGTACAGTTAGTGGAAAGAGACAACATAAGAATTCAAATGGCAGGAAAAGCCACAGTAAGACATTTTTTTTCATCAGAAGTCGCTTGAAAGCAGCACCAGCTTTTCTGAAGATAATAAACCTTGGGAGAGAGGTCAGCAGAAGACTGTAAAGGTAGATACAGCCTGACAGATTTAGTATGTCATTTCTACAAATATATATTTTTTGAAAAATAAAAAACCCTGTTCAGTGCCAGCAACTCAAACTATGTATGTTCTGAAGAAGGCTCATTCTCTAAGTTGTTCTGACATGTTGGGAATGGCCTGTTGCTTGAGTTTCCACACAGCTGCCTGCACTTGTTGCACAAACTGGAAATTCGGTTCCAGAATGCAATTCCAGATGGGCAATTCTCAATTTGTCTAAAAACATGATATAAGAGCTGAACTACACATCCCAGGACAATCATGTGATGCAGCCTGGTTGGAATTTAGATTACAAGTAGGAATTGTATGTCTTTCAATGCACTCAAATCTTTTGCCCTGAGGAAACAAGTGCAGCAGGGCAAATGTTTCTAGTTTACTCCGCTCTCTGGTGTGCTAGTTTTCTACATGTAAAGGTAGTTGTTTTTTCTATTAAAAAAAGTGAGGAGGTGTCATGGAAAACATAGCAGACACACTGGTCAGGAAGCGACACAATAACTTTGCTGTGTCTCTCAGACAAGAACAAAATAGTCACAAGAAAGTCGTATCTCCACCCAGGTGCATCTAATGATCAAACTTCATAATGGCATTATCTGCATATGGAGCATTCAAACACAGAACCACCAAAGTGCAGTCTCAAGAGGTACAGTCCCATTCTCAACCATATGAATATTCTGATCAGCTGCAAGAATGGAAAATGGAACCATGTGTAAAGTAGGAGCCATAGAGCTATTCCTTTGAATCCTGGCTAAGTGTTCTAGAATCTTGTCATGTTTTATTTGCCCTCTGGGTAGATAATGAGAAGGACTTTAATCTGTAATCCATTCACAAGTGAATGGCTGCACAGAGATCTGCTGAGCTGCAGAAACCGAAAAAGCTCAATGTAAAATAATGCCTTCTGAGACCTCCTCAGGGAGACCAAAGGGATGATCTCTTCTGGATAATGTCCAGACTTCACCACCATTGTTGAAATTTGAGCTTTTACCAATCCTGCTGTGAGCCACATGCAAGCAAAGATCAAAGTGAAAGGAGAAAATATGTGCCATTATTCTAACAGCAATAATAATAGCTTATGACAGAAGGCTCCTTATCTATACGGTTCTACATAATTTTGATTCCATTTGTCATTGTAACCGTATCCAGACAGTCAAACAGAATAGATTTGTAATGATGATTCAATGGCAGCTTAATGAAGTTGCTGTAACAAGGCAATTAATGATTAATTGCTTATTGCGTGTTCAGACCCAGAGACCTCCCCCCTAAATAAAGACACATTTGACTTAAATTCTAGTTTTTTTTATTGATTATCAAAAAGTGAGTCGTTGCATAGGCTCTGGTTCGACTAGCTCCCTGCACCCTTGCATGTAGCAATGACCCAGGGCTCCAGCATAGGTCAGCCAAGGGTGAACACCTGAGGTAGGTGAAAAGCCTGGAAACATATTCTGTTCACCACCCAGATGCTCCCCTGGACTCAGGCATGGGCACAACACCCTTTTGGGGGTTGACCAAACCAAGTTGAGTCCCTGGATTCCTTTAATGGAATACCCTTCACAGAGGGATGGTGAGAGCTTTCTCCCATCCCTATCACCTGAACCAGTGCCTATCCGCAACCTTACAAGTTGTGACAATTTGCTACACTGCAGGCAAAACCCAAATGGCAACAGCCAATTAGCCAAGTGGGGAAAATTCCTGCCGTGCCCCTGTCCCAACGACAGACAACACATGACAGCATAGCAAGGTCAATGGGAAAAATGCCCTAAAAGTAGGGAGAGGTGGGCAGGTGTTCCGATGCACGAGCCGAAAGAGGAAGCTCTGGGCCACATGCATATATAGGTATATATATATAGGTCCCTCGATCCATTTAGATGCACCCCATTGGCCAGATTAAACCCAGCAAAGAAGGACCTACCAATCAGGTGTTGTGGCTATCCAATAGACCCACCCACAACCAGAAGGTCAGTCTCCAGGTCTCACCACAACACTCTTTTAGGGCGGACACAATCTACCTGTACAAATACTGAGTGAAGTAAAGGAAAAAATAGAAAGAAGCCTATTCCTGGACTTTGGTAATCATTTGAATCTGTCATTCAGCATGTTTATTCTGTATTCATTTATGATGAGATGCTTGACACAAATGTAATGTTACCTGATATAAAGCTTTACGTCTCCATGTAAGATAAATATCAAGTTTATCCACCCTTGCCTTCAGGGGTCAGCAACCTTTTTCAGCCGTGGGCCAGTCCACCGTCCCTCAGACCATGTGGTGGGGCAGACTATATTTTGAAGGAAAAAAAGGAACGAATTCCTAGGCCCAACAAATAACCCAGAGATGCATTTTAAATAAAAGGACACATTCTACTCACGTAAAAACATACTGATTCCCAGACTGTCCGTGGGCTGGATTGAGAAGGCGATTGGTCCACATCTGGCCCACGGGCCTTAGGCTGCCTACCCCTTCCTTAGATTATTACTTTTTAAATGGAGGGCCCTGACCCTCTCAAATCTACTGGGATCCTTTCTATGGCCAAAAAACAAAAAACAAAAAAACCCTACAAAAACCCACAACATTGTGGGGCAGTCCTGTGGACCTGCTCTGGAATCAATTTTAAACCACACTCAGGCAACAGTACATTTTATTTCAGGGGCTGACAATCCTACATAGGGTTTGTGAGGTACTATTAGAGTATTTACAACATTTGGTGTATCTTAATAATATATATTTTTATCACTACAAGGGAGATAGATGTGTTTTAGATCTTCTGCGTCACACACCAAAATACCTTGGACCATCTCTACTGCAGTGCATTATTTCCCGGCCATTTCACTTTTCCAATTACTCCAGTAAAATCCTTTTCACGGCTGACAATGGTTACTGCACAAGCCTGTTGGTAAGAAGGCACTTGCATATGCACTTTCAAAAAGCCGTCCTTACAGCAGGAGGACAACGCTTTTTCAAAGTGAGAAGTCAGAACTCTTTTCTCACCTCAGAATTATGAGCTATCTGAATTGGCAAACAATACAATAAAATTTAGAAGGAATGTTTCGCAGCAGGAAATCCCTTGTCAAAAAACAACAACAACCATCTTACCCTAAGCAGACTAAGGGTTTTGGGTGGTTTTTTTACATTAAAAACAAATGTCTCATACTACTGAAAACGTTTCAGCGACTGGTTCTGAGACCTTATCAAGATGTAATTTCTAACAGATGCCAGTTTGCCTTCCAGACATAAGTTCCCAGTCACTCTTTAGAGTGTCCCAAGAGACTATTTCATAAGTGAGGTAAAATCAGCTCCAACACAATTCATTTTTGCTCTTTCTTTACACTGTAGAAAACTGATACAGACTCACAAAGATGAGGTTTAATACGGAGCACAGTTTTATGATGTGTGGCACATTGTTTCAAGTGTACACATAGCATATTGAAATACATTTTGAACATTAAAAAAAACTGGGGGGCAGAGTGAAGCACTGCGTTAAAAGTATACGGTGGCTCTTATTACAGCAGTAAAATGTTAGTGAAAGAAGAACTCAGGATGCCACCAAGCTGTAGAATTTCATACATAATCCTTTGAGCCTTTGTTGCTTAATGTGCATAAGTCAATATTTTATATCTGAAAGAAAGCATAAAGAGGCGTTAATATCTATAAAGAGGAGTTGCATGGGTTGGATAAACAGTGTAGCTCCTTCCCATGCAAGCACTTCTAGTCCCCAGGGAAGGTCAACATTGGTTTGGGAATTTGCCTAACCCAGAAGTGGCCAGTGTGTTGCCCTGCAGATGTTGGTAGACTACAGCTCCCATCATTCCTGGCAATGCTGGCTGAGGCTGATGGGAACTGTAGTCCAACCACATCAGTATGGCACCATGTCCCTGGCCTAACCCATGTAGCTTTTCTTGATAAAGATTTACAGAGCACTGCAGGCAAAATGAAAGTGGCTTTGATGCCACAAAGCTTAGGTATGATACAAATATGACCCCAAGTCTTACTAGCATTAGAGAAGTCCTACCTAGACACCAACTGCACCAGAACTGATAAATTTATCACCATGTAGCTCAAGTATTAATACAGTGGTACTTTGGTTTACGAACTTAATCTGTTCTGGAAGACTGTTCTTAAACCAAAGCATTCTTAAACCAAGGTCTGCTTTCCCATAGCAGTGGGGGACTCAGTTTACAAATGGAAAAACACTCAACAGGAAGCAAAACATGTTCTGCTTCCAAGGCAAAGTTCACAAACTAAAACACCTACTTACAGGTTTGCGGTGTTCTTAATCCAAGTTGTTCATAAACTAAGCTGTTCTTAAACCAAGGTACCAGTGTAGTTACCATAAAAAACAAAAAACACAGCCTTCCACAACCTGGTACCTTCCAGATGTTTTGGATTACAACTCCGGTCATCCCTGACATCAGCCATGCTGGCTACCACTGATGGGAGTTGTAGCCCAAAATCTGAAAGACAACAGGTTGAGGAAGGCTGGGTTGGTGTAGATCTTTCGTTGCAGCTGGGACAAATGGTGTTGAGTTGTGCTGCTGCAGATGCAACATGATCTTTCTTCTCTCTGCGCTTGTCTTAGCGGTCATCCCTCTGGTTATTGCTATGGATGTATGATCTGTCTGCAGGCACTGCAGTCATCTGCAAGGGATTCACACTGGGCAGGGTTGATGTTGCCAACCTTCGTGTCATGTTTGCCAACCTCTCTGTAACACACAGTTGGTCTGCCCAAGGGCCTGGTGCTTGAATCCAGCTCCCCATAGAGCACATCCTTTGGGATCCTGCCATCTTTCAATATCTAGACATGACCAAGCCAGCATAGATGTCAACGAGGCAGAAGTGTGAACACGCTGGGCATGTGTGCTTGGGAGAGCACGTCTTTGTTTGAGACTCTGAGCTAAGGGTTCGTGCAATATTTTATTTTTTGATATAAAAAGTAGCAGCGGGGAATCGCACGACAAACTGGGATTTCAAATCACGTTCTGTTGTGCTTGAAATGTTAGGTTTCTTTCTTGACTCTGCCTTGGAGCAAGTGTTGTTTATTCTAGCTCCTATTTCCCAAGCATTCTTTCTCAACCTGTAAAATTTGTAAAGAAGACATTATTGCTCTTGTTTTCGACCTTGCAATGTCTGCCCCAAACTTTCCATCTCTCAGGGAAACTAGAGGTGAACAATGCTTTTCTGTTGCCTTATGGGATGCGCAGTTATAATTTTTTAAAAACATCTTTCATTTTGCTGCATTCTTTTCAAAATTACTCATCCTTTCTGTAGAGCTATTGCTAGTGTGTTACTATAGCTTTATCTGCTTTGGACTGTTTTGAAGATTGCCTTTGCTATGCTAATAAAGAAGGGAGAGAGAACAATAAAAGACAAAGTGTTTTCGCTGCACCACGTCGAGCAGCTTGGAAAATGAATTGTAGCACTGCGCATTATTCGATGTGCAGGTAATGATGTATTCACTCTGCCAAACTCTGCACAGATAATAAAAGTTATGGGTGTGTTGCAGGCACGCTAATTATCTGCAGTCATCGACTCCATAGAAATGTATATACATGCATGGAATCCCATCTCAAAAGCAAAGATTAGTTTGTGCTAAACATTGTTTATTTCACAGGCTTTTTCCCTCCAAGAAGATTTTGTGAATGTCATTTCCGTGTTCTAAGGCGCTCCGGAATAGCTTGAAAAACTATTATGGACTTGAAATACAAGCAGTGTATCTGATTAATGAGTCTGATATAGAGGACCGTTGCTGCCAACTGGGTCTGTCAAGGTTGCAAATACACCGGAAAAGAAAAATGGCTGTCCTTAAACTGAATAATGGGAGTTAATATCTATTGTAGTTTAATATTTATATACCAGCAATTCCCAGAGGCTCTCTTTCAGATGTGACCTTACTGTGATAGATGTTATACAAACACATGCAAAAGCTCTGTTTCTGTCCAGAAGAGCCTTAAAACATCTTTTATAACAGGCAGGCAAACAGTCTACTGTCAAGAATAACTCAATAGATTTTCCCAGGTGACCCAAATTTTATGTGTGCAAACTCACACACAGCGAGAGCTTTTTTTCTCACACAGAGATGAACTGTGCTCTGATGCTCTTGAACAGCAAAGTCATGAAGTAACAGGGACTCTCTGACCAGATGCCTTTACCCAATTTTAATTTCTGGATTAATAATAATAATGATGATAGTGATCATCATCATCATCATGAATTTAGAGGCACAGATTACTGTTTCTGTTCAGCAGCATTCATGTTGAAAAGTACAAAGTGAAGCTTGGGACAGGACGGAGGTGATGCATGAAAAATCCCATCTGTTTGGCAATGAGCTCAGGAGGGTGTCCTATTGGTAGTGTTGGGCTGTTGGTGGTGGAAACAAATGCTTAGGATGATAGGAAAGGATGATCTCGAATTGGTGCTGTCTGAATTCCAAATTTAAATAATTGAATAATACATTGTATCGTGCCTTCCTCTTTATCATAATTGGAAACCTTCAGGGCACCCTAAAAAGAAAACTCTGGAAAACTTTGGAAAGGACTATCTTGAATTCTCAGAAGGAGGGAAATTAAATTGTCCTGTTGCCTAAGGGAGTAAGTCACAGTAACAAAAACTATTATAAGGCTAGATAATGTTTTAATTATACTTTGCATTATATAAACAGAATGTCGTTTGAGTCAAATCTTTACATTAGCAGAAACAAAATAATGGAGTGGCACTGGATGTAAACAAAAAAAGCCAAGCCTCCCCCAAAATAGTGGTTTATAGTAATATAGCCTTATCTATTAAGAAAGGCTATAACGGTGATTCCGGCAAATTGAAATCTACTGACTTCGAAAGTACAAATTAAATGTTTCTGCTTCCGAGTTCCTCTGCCAGATTTTTTAATGAATATGTAATAATGTTTTCTTGTTTTTCTGATATACTTGGCTTTAGAGGGACACAAACAAGACAGGGTAAATTATTTCTTGGACAAAAAAAAGGAAGAAAACATGAAGCTAGCTGCCTAAAACCAAAAGGGTGGTGTATCTGCCAGTTGCAGGAAGCCCCTGGAAGCAAGGAATATCTATATGCACTTGTACAGCTGGTCAAAAGCAGTGGATCAGGCCCATTGTGTTGTTAAATGTGCAAGGAACAAAACCAGGCGAGAGAAAATTCCCCATCTCCTGGAATCAAAAACCCAGAAATGAAATTTCAAATCAATTTTATTTTTATTTTTGCTTCATATTTCCAAGCTATAGTGTTCTCTCTCTCTCTCTCTCTCTCTCTCTCTCTCTCTCTCTCTCTCTCTCTGTGTGTGTGTGTGTGTGTGTGTGTGTGTAATTGTTTACATATATGGAGTAAAGCATTAAATTGAGGGGGAGTCTTTTGCCCTCTCAATATTTGTCTCAGTACATGAATGGCAGTGATTTCATCCTACCTAGCTGAAATAATCTCTCTCTCTGCCTTCATTATGACAGTTGGGTACATAATTTAATTTACATGGAATGCCAATAGATTAACTTGGGCTGCATATCTATCAGATAAATATGTGTACCCGTTTTGCATTTCAGCTGTCAGAACAGCTCAGCTTCAATATTTATCTGATATTTGCAACAGATCACATTACTCTTTGCTCTGGCAACCCTAGCTTTCTGTTAATATAAATAGATGCTATTAAGTGCTTAGCATTCTAGTACCACCTAGGCAGCAATTAACTTGCTCCTCACATAAGAACATAAAGGAAAACTGACTATTTGTCCCCACTAAGTATCCTTTCCCCTGTGTTACCGAGGCTATCTAAACACCAGAGTGTTAATGTGCATGTGAGTTGCACAGATATGCACTTTGGGACATGTTCATCTACAGATGAGCACTTTCAGCTGAACTCTCTCTCAATGTTTCACATTCACATGAGTGGGTGGTGCTTGGTGGCATCTGTTCACACTGTGTGTTGTCGTCCTCTTCTCTCAAATAAGGGACGCTGGTGGCGCTGTGGTCTAAACCACTCAGCCTCTTGGGCTCGCTGATCAGAAGATTGGTGATTCAAATCCCTGCAATGGGGTCAGCTCCCGTCGCTCTGTCCCAGCTCCTGCCAACCTAGCAGTTTGAAACCATGCCAGTGCAAGTAGATAAATAGGTACAGCTGTGGCAGGAAGGTAAACTGCATTTCCATGAGCTCTGGTTTCCATCATGGTGTCCCATTGCTCCAGAAGCGGCTTAGTCATGCTGGCTAGAAAGCTGTCTGTGGGCAAACGCTGGCTCCCTCAGCCTGAAAGCGAGATGAGCACCGCACCCCCATAGTTGCCTTTGTCTTTTACCTTTACCCTCTCTCAAATAGCACTTTTACAGTCCCTGGGTTTTGGAAACCCGAGGTCTATTGTAGGTATCCATGCAGGTGCACCTTAAATGCTGTGATCCCATGCACTAAGAAAGAATTCATATCGAACACAGTAGAATTTACTTCTAAGTGTCCATGCAGAAGTTCAGGATGGAAGTTTCCCCCACTTTTGATACCATTCCATGAATAGCATCATCTGCTTAATTTCTGCCTCCCAGAAAAACTGGAGGAAAGGGCTACATCTGACTCAGACCCTGTGATCATCATCTTTGTGTACCTCCTTTGTGAGAGGTAAAAAGGGTGGCTGCACAAGAGTGAGCCTTTTCCCTGCTTGTGGAATGCTCTCCTTCAGAGAGGCTTGCTTGGCACCATCATTACATATCTTTAGGCACCAGGCAAAAAGCATTCCTCTTTTCCAAGACCCTTGGCTAATCAAGCAATCTATGGCTTTTTAAACTGGGAGGAGCTTATTGTCTTTGTTTGATATTATGACATGTATTATTGTGCTTTTATATTGTAAACCGCCCTGTGATCTTTGAATATAGGGCAGAACAGAAATTGTAATATTAATAATCATGGCCTTTTCTTCTTCTGGAACTCACCGGAACTGAGTTCCGGCACCTCTTTTTAGCGTACTGGCAGCTGTATAGCAGCATGGCGCCCAGAGCTTCATGTCGGAGGCTTCAGGGCTGCATGCTGCTCATGGCTTAGTGTCGGAGGCTCAGGGCCATCTGTCAAAAAAAGGTGGGAGTTCCTGCACCTCTTTTTCTAGGAAAAAAAGCACTGATGATAATGATAATACACTGATTTTTGACTCCACCTATTGTGGTTGTTTTCTACACCTGGTCTCCAACTCAATAGGCCCAATGTGGACCAGCCACCATTGTTGCTAAGCTCCTCTTTCTGACAGAGATTTATAAATGAAAGTTGCAGAAAATGTATTAATACGTATTTTGGCTTTGGGGTAGACACTCTCTACTTGTAATCCAATCTCTAGTGTTACATCAATTCATACATCTTGTACCACTTTCCAGAGTATCAGAGATGCATTGGCTGCAGTGGGATATCACAGGAAAACATCATTTATTGTGACAGGAATGAGCCTAGGAAAGCTCAGGTTCAAACACTTCCCCCTTCTCCTCAGCAAATTGCATGCAAGGAGGAGTTCAGAAGCTTTCGTTTCCATTTTCAAGTAATCACAGATTGTTGCATTTGAACATGACAAACCTTTAAAATTAACAATGGCTTGTTTTCAAAAAGCCAACTTCAAAATGCATTTTATGATCAACCAAAGTTCAGGGTTTGGGTGTGATGCTAAATGGCGGTTAACGGAAACCATGATGAAAATTTTTCTGAACACCTTCTCACAGATCCACCAGAGGAGGAGCTGGGAGGGAGGACTGTACACATCCAAGAGGAAACTGTGTTCATTCGCATCACATTAACTATGGTTTATCATCTCATTTGAAGGTAGCCATTTTGAAAAGTTTCCCACAGAAAAGAAATTATATTCAAGATTGAGAACTTCTCCGCTTAATGACACTTAAGTGACTCAGAGGCTCTCCAGGATGCAGGCCCAGATACACGGTAGAAAGAAAAAAGGAAGGAAGGAAGGAAGGAAGGAAGGAAGGAAGGAAGGAAGGAAGGAAGGAAGGAAGGAAGGAAGGTGAAACAAGCACACTTTCCACCCTGGCTAGTGCAAACCACTAAGGCTTGAAATTCAGCACCAGATCCAGCATGACACTTCTCCTCAGAGCCTTGTAAGGGCTGTTTTGCAAGGAAAACATTTAATAAGAGAATGGAGTACACACAAACAAATGCTGTCTCTAAATGATTCTCAGTGACTGGAAAACAGTATTTACAAATTCCTAAATAGACCTTTTTTCTGTTAAGTCACAGAACGTTTTGTTTTCCATGCCCGAGACAAGATAATAAAGTTCCGGGGAAAGAACTATAGTGAGTCTCATGAATTTCTACATATTTACAGGCTATCGAGAAAATGGGTGATATAGGAAATTAGTTCCTCATTTACATATTCCACTAATAATGTGACAAGGTCTTATGGAACAAGCACAACAGCTGCAAATTATGTAATTATGTATCTGTATGCAAATTCGCAGATCTCATAAATGTTGAAACACCATTTCCAATGCTAATTAAGTGCCTTTTATTGCCTCTGCATAATTCCTACATGTGAGTCTGTGCCAGATGTCATTGTAGCTTGTGGAACCTTTATTGTCAGGTTAGCTGAAGTAGCACCCATTAACACTGTCATAAAAACTCAATTTCTAATTAAATTACCTTCAGCATCTCAGTGATTTTCCCATTGTCCTCCTATCCATCAGGTGTGTTAGCAGTCTGAAGGAATAATTTGTAACTTCTGAGGTGCCTCCAGCAAGCATCATGGGACCAAAGGTCAGTTCAACCTGTGGCTGGATTCTGTATTCACATGTGAGGGGGTGAGGAAAGGATGAGGTATAGTTTATGAAGCAGCCTTCAGAAACAAACACGGAGACAAGAAGCAGCATAGAATGGATGGCAGTATAAAATATGTACTCATTCTCTGCACGCTGCTTGATAGCCTTCAACATATGAATATATATAATCCTCATTTAGATGTTTCCTCCATGTTTATAAATAGTATGTTTGGGGCTTGGTGTTTGAACCTAAAGTAGCTCACCTAACCTGGTGAGCTACCTAGGATTTTGTTTGCTTAAAAAAGGTAAAGGTAAAGGACCCCTGATAGTTAAGTCCAGTTGCAGGCGATTCTGGGGTTGCGGCGCTCATCTCGCTTTACTGGCCGAGGGAGCTGGTGTCTGTCTGTAGACAGTTTTTCCAGGTCCTGTGGCCAGCCTGACTAAGCTGCTTCTGGCGAAACCAGAACAGTGCTCGGAAACGCCGCTTACCTTCCCGCCAAAGCAGTACCTATTTATCTACTTGCACTTTGACATGCTTTTGAACTGCCAGGTTGGCAGGAGCTGGGACCGACCAATGGGAGCTCACCCCGTCACAGGGATTCGAACCACCGACCTTCTGATCGGCAAGCCCAAGAGGCTCAGTGGTTTACACTACAGTGCCACTTGCATCCCTTAGGCCACACTAATTCCTTCAGGTACAGTGTAGAATGGGGATGTGCAACATCAGCCCCTGTGACTGGAAGGTAGTATGAAGTCTCTAGATTGGTTGGGCCTGGCATAAGCTGCTGTAGGAGACAGGCGTGTTATCCACTTGTCAGACTAAGGAGAGCTGTCAGTTATGTTAGGTTTGGAAAAACAACCTGGAAATGATACAAGAGCCGGCAAGTAAGTATGCGGCGCAATGGGTCACCACAGGTTTGGTGGTTCGAGCCCCGCCCCCCAGATGATTGTGGACAGAATTCCCACATTGCAGGGGACTGGACTCAGCGGCTGAGAAAGGCTCTTGGGCACCTGGGACGGTGTGCCAAGGGGCAGAGTGAACCACCCATAGGGGCAGGGTGCGGGGCACCCATAGGGATGGGAGGGGGTGTGGCGCCTATAGGGACAGGCACACAGCAGGGCCTCAGCCACCCTGCAGCTGGGGGGGAGGCAGTGGGCGGACAGTACAAAGCCTGTGGGTGCCAAGGCACATGGCTCATGCGTGCTGCAGGTCACACAGTGACGAGTGCCGCCAGCCATTTTGTCACCCCGAACCACACACACACCGTAAGCCCCTGACTGGACTAAATGGTCCTTGGTTTTCCTTCCAGCTCTACAATTCTATGATTCTATGACTCAGATTGTGACTTTTACTGAACTAAAGAATGATGTACCCATGAATACACCTCTCAACATTTGACATTGCTGAATGCTTTCAGCTGAATACAGGAACTGTTGCCATCTTAAAGTAGATTGTTCGAGGAGCCGATATCAGGGTTTTGTCCTCGGTATCTGGTCTGTACTGACTAAAACATGCGACAGTCTCTGAGTGATATGCATGCATGCATGTCTGAGCATGCTCTGTCATAAAGATACAGCTCTTTCCCCTTTCACTTGTAGCAAAACAAGTGACACGGATGCAGCAATGATACTCAAAACCATAGGCTACATGAAACCGAAACAAAAGGTTCTGGTTTAGCACTGGTAATCATAGTTCCTGGAAATGGTTGTGTGAATTATCCCCCCAAACTTTTATAATGAATCCTAAAATTTATCCCCTTGATGATGCAGAGGCATATAAGATCTTTTCCGAAAAAAGAAAAAGAGAAGGATGGTGAGGACAATGGAAAAAAAGAAAAGGGGGAGGAAAGTTGCAGAGAACGTAAATAATGGAAACAAAAGACAAACTTCTACGAAGATAGTCCAACAAAATGTTCACCGTCGTGAACTTGGCATCTTGCAAAACTACAGACAGATCATAGATGCGTGAAATAAATTTTTAATTCTCCAAGGAAAGTCTGCTGACTGATGAATGCTAGAGAAACTAGCACCTGTGAGGAATATAAAATATTGTTTTCAGAAGAACTGGATATGAATTGAACTGACTGAGCTCTTTCATGAAAAATTAATTAGCTGGTCACCCAACCTTATTTTTGAACCATTTTATGTACAAAGAGATATGCATTGACATAAAACTCAGGTAGCAGCAATATCAAAGGTCAATAAATAAAAGTGAAGATAAAATATTTTGTATCACCCATATGAAAAATATGCCCCAATGTGTTTTTAAAATATTCTAAAACCTTAAAGCAAACTGTAATATCACCATATAAGAGTGTATTAGGAATTTCTACGCTAAAACAAATTACTAGAGCAACTCTGATAAATTGAAGGAACTGATTGATTAAAATTATATGACTTGGTTAAATATAGAACTAATCCCCCTTTTCAATGAACAGCCTTTTTGCTGTTAGGAAAGTGATGCGGATGAACAAATGACTAATGGAAGGATGAATAAATATACTGCAAGCAGAATAAATGCTCATTGCCTTATTACTTCCCCACAAACAAATAAGAACAAATGCTCAGGAAACACCAGATATAATCTAGGTCAGAATGAATGCTCAACAAGTAAGCTATCTGGAGTAGCTACAGTAGGCTTCATTTGTAAATTCATTTTTGTACCGTTTGAAGCAAAATTTCAAAATCTGAAAAGATTTGACATTTTAGTGGTCCACCAAAATGTAGCAAATATTTATGTAACGTTTGCCCAGTAGCTATGAATGCAAAATGCTTATAGATACATAAGCTAGAGAATGACCCTTTTAGTAAGGGCAAAGAATATGCTACTCTTGCCATAGGTATATTGGCCCCAACATCTGAGGGACCGCCTCTCCTGGTATGCCCCACAGAGGACCTTAAGGTCCATGAATAACCATAGTTTAGAGCCGCGCCCTAAGGAAGTCAGACTATCCTCCACCAGGGCCAGGGCCTTTTCAGTGATGGCTCTGACCTGGTGGAATGCTCTGTCCTATGAGACTAGGGCCCTTCAGGATTTAACCTCCTTCCGTCGGACCTGTAAGACAGAGCTATTTCTCCTGGCCTTTAATTTGAATTCAGCCTGATCTTTTATTTCCCTTCTTTTCCCTCCCCCTCCCCTTTTATGAAGATCACCCGCTCTGAGACCCCACAGCTAATTCTCCCCTGGCTTCCTCACTGGCCCAAGTAGGACCAATTCAGCCAGCTAGACCCGGGGTATTTTTGAGTTAAGTTAAGTTTTTATACAGTATTTTCTGCTGCTTTTATAATTAAGTGTTTTAAAGCATTTTAAATTTGTTGTTAGCCACCCTGAGCCTGGTTTTTGAACCGGGAAGGATGGGGAATAAATAAAAATTTACCGTATTTTTCGCCCTATAGGATGCACTTTTCCCCCTCCAAAAACGAAGGGGAAATCTGTGTGCATCCTATGGGGCGAATGCAGGCTTTCGCTGAAGCTTGGAGAGCGAGAGGGGTCGGTGCGCACCAACCCCTCTTGCTCTCCAAGCTTCAGGGAGCTATCAGCAAGCCTGGGGAGTCCGCGGAAGTTCCCGCAGGGCTCCCTAGGCTGCGGATAGCAGCCTGCTGCCCGGAGCGCGGGGTGCACTGAAGCCACAGCTGGGGGGGGGATATTTTTTTTTCTTTATTCCCCCCCCCCAAAAAAAGCCTAGGTGCGTCCTATGGGCCGGTGCGTCCTATAGGGTGAAAAATATGGTATTATTATTTTTATTATCTCCATAGTAAGTTCTTCCCGATGCCCGCCCCCCCCCCTTGTAACCTCTTGAAGCCCTTTCAGTCATCACATAGTGAGTACAGTGGTACCTTGTGTTAAGTACTTAATTCGTTCCGGAGGTCCGTTCTTAACCTGAAACTGTTCTTAACCTGAAGTACCACTTTAGCTAATTGGGGCCTCCGCGCCGCCGGAGCCCGATTTCTGTTCTCATGCTGAAGCAAAGTTCTTAACCTGAAGCACTATTTCTGGGTTAGCAGAGTCTGTAACCTGAAGCATATGTAACCTGAAGCATATGTAACCTGAGGTACCACTATATAGCCACTCTAAGTCCATGCCCCCAGTGCTTTTCTTCTAGGGGTACTCAGGGGCACGCATTACCAGCACCTCTTTTTTTTAGAAGAAAAGGCACTGATTTAAAATGTGCCACTTACTGTAATAACTTCATGGTGAGTACTGGCAACTTTTTTTTCTAGAGGAAAAGTAGTGCATGTCCTCAAGGACTACTGGTGGTTGGGGCAGGGGCAGGCTTTGGGCTCTCAAATTTCAGCGGTGCCCTGTGTGGCGCTAAAATTCAGCACTCCTTGCTTTTTGTGTTCTGCCCCACAGCATTATTATGGCACCCCCTGCAGCCGAACCAGTCGTGCTACCCTAAAACCGCTTCTGGCAGGGGAGGAATATTCACAGTGTGATTCTTGACTTCTACACAGTACGGAACATGAGGACTGTGAGTGGTGGAGAGCTTGCTGTATTTTAGCCACATTCTCACAACAAAATTATTACATGCACCGGTTCTTCCTCTTTATCAAGAAAAGCGCTGCGTGGCCTCTGAGAAGAACAGGGAAGCTGCTGGTAACGAAGACGCAAATTTCCAGAAGCCTTCCTGTTAGAATCACTGAGCTCCATCTTGTTGCTTCTCTTTCTAGAAGTAACCAGTCAGAATGCTCAGCTTGCTGGTGATATGGAAAGACTAAAAGATGATGAACAAATTTCAAGGCTAGCATAATTCTACAGCCAGAAACTTCCAGGTATTCTGGTGGTCTACAGATTGTTTCCAGATGTTCTTATTATATAATTTAATGAAAGTTAAACTATTTCTGTCCATATTAACTGAGTTAATTTTAGCAGAACTGAAGTGGGGAGGGGGGAAATAGCCTCTACTACTGATTGTAAACTCAAACCTGATGAGAAATTAAGAAACCCCATTTACCCTTTGCTAATGTTATTGGAACAATTATAAAGATATGCTCTGGTTTATGACTGATTTGCCCAGAAATTAATATTTGGTTTTATGAACAAATTAAGCAGATTTTCCCTTTTCAGCTGAAGCTGTCCTTTATAAAGCTTTATATCCTCAGCCACTTTGCAATGCACTAGACTTGCTCTTAGAAACTTGTAAAATGAACCATTTGAAAATTACAGCATTCCATGACACAAATTTCATTAGTGCCCATGTAAAGTGAGAAATGCTCCTGAACCCAAGTGCCACCAAATCAAGAAAAGACACTTAAATGAGCCGTAACATTAACAGGCAATCACATCGTGTTGATCCAAATTTGGGAGCACAGCCGTTGTTTGAGAAGGGCTATGGGCTCACTGCTGTTGCTGTTGTTGTTTAGTCGTTTAGTCGTGTCCGACTCTTCGTGACCCCATGGACCAGAGCACGCCAGGCATTCCTGTCTTCCACTGCCTCCCGCAGTTTGGTCAAACTCATGTTGGTAGCTTCGAGAACACTGTCCAACCATCTTGTCCTCTGTCATCCCCTTCTCCTTGTGCCCTCCATTTTTCCCAACATCAGGGTCTTTTCCAGGGAGTCTTCTCTTCTCATGAGGTGGCCAAAGTATTGGAGTCTCAGCTTCAGGATCTGTCCTTCCAGTGAGGCCTCATAATGGATAGGTCTGATCTTCTTGCAGTCCATGGGACTCCTTCATGAATCACTGCCTTGCCATGGCGAAGGGTCTTGAATAACTCAGAGAAGCTATGAACTATGCTGAGCAGGGCACCCAAGAGTCATAGTGGAGAGTTTTAAACAAACATGATCCACCTAGAATAGGAACTGGCAACCCACTCCAGTATCCCTGCCAAGAAAACTCCATGGACAAAGGGCTCACTGCAAGGCATCCATTTTTTGCAAGAAGTTATACTGGGGCCTTGCTTACACACCTGTTTTTGGCATGTTGCAGCCCATGCAGGTTGCTTTTTTCAGTGAGATTGATTGTGCTGATGGTGCCGGAATTATCCAGAAAACAACTTAGCATTTTATGGTCTAAGCAAGTTTTCTAAGCCTAATATTAAAAACCCATCATATAGGGGATAGGGTTCAATAGAAATTGCCAGGTGATGCTGATTAGCATGTTAGCTGTTAAGAGGTTATCCACCATTTGCACAATTGCAACAACTTGAAAAATAAAGCAGTAATTACATAATGGGTGACTTGCAACACACTTGTCTCTTTTGCTTTGAAGACTTTTAAAACATCGCCCTCTTTCATTTCCTAGGTCTTCTGGAAGTCCACACTGGACCACTCCATCTACGGTGGTACCTCGGGTTAAGAACATAATTCGTTCCAGAGGTCCATTCTTAACCTGAAACTGTTCTTAACCTGAGGTACCACTTTAGCTAATGGGGCCTCCTGCTGCCATCCCGCGATTTCTGTTCTCATCCTGAAGCAAAGTTCTTAACCCAAGGTACTATTTCTGGGTTAGCCGAGTCTGTAACCTGAAGCGTCTGTAACCTGAAGCATCTGTAACCCGAGGTACCACTGTATTCTTCTTTCACATCAAATTTCCAGACGATCCTGCCCCCTTGAGAGTTACAACATTGGTTCATCTTGGTCAGTCGTGTCTCCCTCAAGGATATCCCACATGGTGGGCCAACTCTCAGCATCCCTGACCTCCAGCCATGATGCAAGAGAGTCCAAAGACATCTAGAGAGCACCATGTTGGCTGCCCCTGTTCTATATTGACTGACAGCAGCTGTCAGTTTCAGACAGGAACCTTCCTCAGCACTACCTGGAGAAATAAGGCTTTGAACTGGGAACCATCAACATGTAAAGCATATTCTCAGACACTGGGCTATAGCTTTCCCCTAAAATCTTTAAACTAGCTTTGTCATGTGATTAAGTACACATAGAAGACAAGAAGGTGATTATACCACCAAGTTAGCTTTGTTCAATATTGCCAACTCTGATTTGCTGCTGATCTGCCAGATCACACAGAGAGATCTTTTCTATCATCAGCTACCTGGTCTTTTAAACTGGAGATGCCAAGAAATGAACATGGAAGATTCCACAGTCAAGGATGTGCTCTGCCAGGGACTTATAGTCTGTTCCTGTTATCTACTGAAGTTCTCACCCTGGACTAGCAGGGGGATACTGTAGATAGTTTTCACTCAGGTCGACATATGCAAATAAGGGATTGAAAGTGACGTTCAGTAATTGGATAGTTACAGAAAATGGTTACTGTTGCGTTCTAGTGGAGCTCTTTATAAGCAGGCTGGCTGAACCCTTCAGTTCAGTTCTGTTCTAGCCTGTGAATAAACAAGAACTGCTTGAAGGATCGCTGTGTTGCCTGATATGTTCACCCACAACTTAACAGTTCCCAATGGAGCACACCTGCCAGACATCAAGGGCATCAAAATCTGAAGCCAGAGAGGATGCATTTCTGGGGATGGGGCCACCAGGTGCAATGCACCGCTTCCCATCAATGTGATTGCAAAACCAACTAGAACTTATCCAAAGCCAGAATCCTTGCTTCCCTTACCATCCTTGAGCTACAGCCCTGTTTAGGCCTGAAATCTGATTGCCCTCACTTAGAAATCAGTCAGATTTGCCATCTGTTCCATGTGATAAACCACAGCTGATTGTTCGATACAGTGCCTTCCTTGTTGGAATACAGGCCAACTCCAGTTTGCATCAAGCATCAAAAATTGCCATAATTAAAAATAATGAAAACAAATACACATTTCTCCCCATCTTAATGAAGTGAGGGGAGAGCAAACCCCTGTATCATAGTTTCAATCAAATTCAGGTCACGTACTGTGGATTCTGTTTCTGAGAGTTTCATAAAAGGAGGGCTATAGAAGCCACAATAAAGATCTCTAATGAGTTTTCCCTGCCACACAAAAATGACTCTGCACCAGTACAAAGAGCACACAAATTAAAACAAATACTCAATAAAGAAGACAACTGACTCCAATCTTATTTAATAGGATGGCTCAGAACTGCTGTGCTGAAATACCAGAACAACTAAATATTTGTCTATTTTAAGCAAAGAAAGGGAAAGCAAATTCCATTTTATGGTGCCAGAGAACGTCTCTGCAGATTTATGCCAATCTGAAGTGGTTTTTAAAAAGTCATTCTCATTTTCATGCTTAAGGCTTTTGTTTTGAAGTTTTATTTAGGCATCACGTCCCATGTTTTAATGCAGAATCTCTTAGCAGTGAACTTATTTTTTATTTTCTATAATTAAAGAGAATGTCAAAGCATTAGACATTTCCTGAGAAGGGTCTTGGTCTCCAGACCTTTTATGTCCTGTGCTTAATGAAAGTCCAAAAGAACAGAGAGGGGGGTTAAGTGTTTTGTTTATTCCTTCCTTTTTGTTTCCCTCAGTATTTTTTTTTTCACACCATGCATGCATAACAATATTTATTTTACTCAGTGAACTAGCCTGTTTCAAAATGAAATTCAGGGACAGATTTGTGCATGTAAGAAAAACTCTCTGTGTGTAGTAAACTAGCACAGTATCAAAGGACAATGAGAAGCCTTTAGCCCTGATGTGCTAGCTGAAGTGTGTGTGTTATGAGGGGAGATGTAGACACAACTGCAACCTGTTGTTGTCCAGTCCAGCCTTATATCACTGCCACATCCTGAATAATGTGTAGATCATCTTTCAGTATGAGGAATGTAACTGGTGAGCTGGTAGCACAGACTTACAAGCTACCAGTTCATAATCACATTAGCCTAAGGCTGGTTAGGCCAAATGAGACAGCCACCTCAGGCAGCAGATACTGGCAGGGAGGTGGGGCAGGAGTGTTGGAGGACAGAGGGATGAGTGTCATGCAAGTTTCCAGTAGTTTTACGGGACCGCCTCTCCTGGTATGCCCCGCAGAGGACCTTAAGGTCCATGAATAACCATAGTTTAGAGGTCCCAGGCCCTAAGGAAATCAGACTATCCTCCCCCAGGGCCAGGGCCTTTTCAGTGATGGCTCTGACCTGGTGGAATGCTCTGTCCCATGAGACTATGGCCTTTCAGGATTTAACCTCCTTTCGCCGGGCCTGTAAGACAGAACTATTCCACCTGGCCTTTAATTTGAATTCCGCCTGATCTTTTATTTCCCTTCTCTTCCCTCCCCCTCCCCTTTTATGAAGATTACCCACTCTGAGACCCCCACAGCTAATTATCCCCTGGCCTCCTCACTGGCCCAAGTAGGACTAACTCAGCCAGCTAGCCCTGGTGACTATCTAATGCTTATTAGATGGATTTTCCCCAAATTGATTTCTGAACTTTGAATTTTATTGTTATTCATGTTTTTATACTGTATTTTATGCTGCTTTTGCAATTAAGTGTTTTAAATTTGTTGTTAGCCGCTCTGAGCCTGGTTTTCTGAACCGGGAAGGGTGGGGTATAAATAAAAAAAATATATTATTCTTATTATTAGTCCCTAAACTGGCCTGCTACAGTTGAAGATGCTGCTCCATTTCCAGTGTTGGAAGCAAGGGGGTTTTTGCAGCCAGAACTCACCAGAACTCAGTTCTAGCACCTTTTAGTTGGGCGCCATTGCTATTAAAAGAGAACAAGGGAAGCATTCATGATGAGTTCCGGCATCTCATTTTCTAGAAAAATAGCACTGGCTAGAAGTAAAATTCAGCTCCCAATCTGGTCTGCTTTTCTTTATGGAATGTGGGGGGAGGGCACCATCTTCTCCTCAAGCTGAAAAATGTCTTAGGCTGGCCCTGCAGTCACCCCTTGAGTGGAAAAGTCCTAAGGTAAGACATGGAGAAACTCTTAAGTGGTTAACAATTTAACAGGATTATGTCGCTCTGCAAATTCTCTGCCTTTCACTTGTCATGAGAAATACGTGAAACTGATATAGTTAAATGGTTCAATGGGGCTGTGTTTATGGATATCACTTCCACATAAATAAAGAACCAAGAGAAGAATGTAGAAGGGGTACACGCTGTGGGTGGGTGAACTTTCAGCGAACTCTCCAAGAGTTCAGAGGTTTGGAAAGCATCCTAAAGTTTGGATTCTTATCTGAACCTTTTGCCCTACTTTCCCCCTCACTTCATAACAGCCTTTTGTTCTTCCCTTTCAAATACAATCGCCTCTCACTTCATCACCCTGCTCCGCTTGGTACTTCAATCCATAAATACTGTTGTCCCAACAACACTGGGTGTTTCATGTTGAAGACAGAAGGAGAGAGCTACGTCCTCCTTTGCTTGCTGTCCAAGTTAAGAAGGGTTCAGTGATCCTAACTCAATACTGGAGATTTAGGGGAAGCAGAAGAATTAAGAAGGCAGCTTTTTCTCACACTCAATCATCCCTGTGCACAAATATTAATAAGGAGTACTTCCAAGGCTTTCATCTCACTAGTGTCAGTTTTCTGCTTGACACACAAATGTTTTGTGAACTTGCGGTTCCTTTAAACACAAAGGACAGTCCTTGAAGAATACACCTGGTACACTGACTGAGTTCCATCTCAGAACCTCTTGTCTAACTACCCTTCATTAGCTCACTGCTGCTGCAGCAACAAATGGTGTCCTATGCCTTTCCAGATCTCATGCCTGAATCACTAAATATTATTGTGTACAAACTAAGTTGTTCGACTGTGGTCAATGTCTTGGCCATCCTTGTTGATCTTCAGTCTCCAAGGTACCATTCCCACACTTTGCCCTTTGGGACATTGCTGGTACTAAAAGTTGACAAGGTCAAAACCTTGCTAATTCCAATTCTGGTATGGTAGCCTCCAGTAGCTGGAAGACATTGCCTTTGATGTGGCTGGGCCCTGCACAACTAAGGTCACATATCTGTGCACACTCTGCCCCACCCCTTTCCTTTGCCATGCCTCAACAATTAAGCAGGGGCTCTACGTGGGGCTACCTTTGAAGGTGACCCGGAAACTACAACTAATCCAGAATGCGGCAGCTAGACTGGTGACTGGGGGCGGCCACCGAGACCACATAACACCGGTCTTGAAAGACCTACATTGGCTCCCAGTATGTTTCTGAGCACAATTCATAGTGTTGGTGTTGACCTTTAAAGCCCTAAATTGCCTCAGCCCAGTATACCTAAAGGAGCGTCTCCACTCCCATCATTCTACCAGGACACTGAGGTCCAGCGCCGAGGGCCTTCTGGCAGTTCCCTCACTGTGAGAAGCCAAGTTACAAGGAACCAGACAGAGGGCCTTCTCGGTAGTGGCACCCACCCTGTAGAACCATCAGATGCCAAAGAGATAAACAACTACCTGACATTTAGAAGACATCTGAAGGCAGCCCTGTTCAGGGAAGTTTTTAATGTGTGACATTTTTATGTATTTTTAATCTCTGTTAGAAGCCGCCCAGAGTGAGCAGGGTACAAGTAAATTATTATTATTATTATTATTATTATTATTATTATTATTATTATTATTATTATATTTCATGAAGGTCAACAGAAACTTAGAAGATAGAAAGATCTGAGCAAAGGTTGTATCCAGTAGAATAGGTTTCAGCCTCAAAAAGGCACATGAAAGTGGGAGAGTGTCCTTCCTCCTTCAGCTCTATGTACATTTCAAGAAAGAAAAGAGTAACTACCGTCATCACCATTGACCAAGGGGGCAGTGAAAAGGAGGTTAAAGGTTTCATGGGTGCCAGAGGAAGACCTCAAGGCCTTAAATACACCCTTGGGTTAAGTACCATTTGGGTTCAACATAGGGTTTAACAAGTTGAACACAGATGGAGACTATGATCCTACAAAGTGACAATTCACTGCTCCGAATCATTTCCCACAGAAGCAGACCGCCCAAACGCTGCATTCCAGAGCTCTCTTGTGCCTTGTGTCTATGTCAGTCTCAGAACCTGCTTCTGTTCTATTCACACACAGATCTAGCTTTCATCATCCTAGCTTGGGGCAGTGGACGGGGCAAGAAAGTATCACAATAGAGAGATATTTTTTATTTCTCCCATGAGAAAGCACCAACCACTGACCCCAAGCAATTAGCCAATGATCTGCCTAGGGAAAAAGAAGAAAGGGGTATGGCCAGGGGTGACTGACCATAAAAGTATCAAAGTATATTTCGGCCCAGCTTTGATACAAGAACTTCTGCTAATGAAATTTTGGCTTGACTTGCTTTCTCTTTGATACTTCAGCTGTGGGATTGTTAGGCTAGCCCCATCCTTTGAGGGATCCATGACAAATGCATACACCTACAGAAGCCAATTAGAAGTCATTAGGATGAGCAGATCAGAGAAAATATGTGATGCTCCATTTATACGCCCAGTGATACAAGTATGCGGAAACTGAAAAGGTCGCAATGCCTTGAAATGATAAAAGGAAAAGGCAGAATGCTGTTCTAGAGGAAGAAAGATGCAATTGCAGCCCCAGCTGTGATAACAGCAGCACAGTGACCCATGACTGCATATTATGTGAACTGCAGGTTTTGAATAGGATCATTATGTAAGAAACAGATGCTGAGTCTTAAGAAAAAGAACTGGGAGGGGGAAGTACGGTCAAACTGAACCTCAAGACAAATACAATATTGGTCTTTTTATCTTCTGTTTGTTTCTGTCAGTGCTGTCAGTTATGGATCCTGGAGCCAGAATGGAAGTTATATAGCAGGATGCAAAAATTGTGTGTTACTAGCAATAGCCTACTGAGATCATTTTTGCTGCTTTCGGGTGAGTTTTTGGGTCATTCGTACAAAAACAGGGAATGTGCATCTGTTATGCTCCTCTATTTGTCTTTACCATGGTCAAATTTAGCAGAATTTGACAGTAACCCATGCCAATTGTGGGTTTAATTGTCAGCTTTCGTGTTAAAACATTTTTGTTCTACAAATGACTTGCTGTCTGGAGTGTTGCAAGTTCTTCATGACCTTCTTTGGGCTTCATTTTGCCCTGTTAACCCAAAAGAAATCATTAGAACCCTAAATCTGAAGACCTGGAAACAAACCTCAGGCAGCCAAATGTCTTAGGCTGGCATTGTTCCTTCTGTTAACAATTGGAAAGGCCCCTATTGTAGCATGGTTACACATCTAAGATTTCCCTCAGCTGCATCAACATCTGTAAAGATGTCCTGTGTGCATTTATTTTAAGAATATGATATTCCAGCTTCCTACGTAACCACACACTAATTTGAACCAGAAGTCATGTCTGCGATTACTTCTGCCCAAAAATTTATGAGTGAATGTATGTCTGCATCACTTACCAGAGAGGTGGGGGTGGGATCAATACCATGTAAAGTTTTCTAAGTGAAATCACCACAGGGAGCTGTTCTAATAATTGAAGGAGGTAAGGCCATTTTCCTTGCAAAGGTTGACTCACAGAATGGACTGTTTACTTGTATGCATTTAACCTACAAACAACAGCTGCTGTTTGGGCTGGGGGGGGTGGGAACCATGGGCACAGACTTAACCTGAAGCAGTTATCCTGAAGGCTATTGTAGGTTAATGCATTCTGATCTACATCAGTGGTTCTTGTCCTAGCTCAAACACTTTCTAAAACCATTTTCAGCCATAGCAGCCATTCTAGGGGTTAAAGGAACATTCCTTGTACCCTATTCATTGTTAGGTTTCTGTTATGCCACTGGGTTTGTACTGAGATTGTACTGACACACTGCCCAGTGGTGTTCACAGAAAGGGGGAGGATGTTAGGTTTCTGTTATGCCACTGTGCAGTTCTTGGAGTCACAAGACCCTGTTGACATTCCAGACTGTTGGAAGTCTCATGGGAGACGGATGTCGAAGTTACTGGTTTCCTGTTTCTTTGTTCCTGTTGTTTTCTGTCTCTCACAGAGAGCAGACGCATATTCTTTCTGTCCTGCGTAGTTAGAAATAAAACAGCAATGTAGCACGTATTTCTGGCTCCTTCTGCTGTTGTCTGGGTACTCTGTGTAATAGGGAGCGTGCCTGAAGTCTCATTCAAAGGCTTAGGTCATTAATCACTGTCAGAGGAGAGCCGGAGGAGTAGCCTTCACAGCTCAGTTGTACGGAGGCTCCAAAATTCATATCACGCCCAACTCCCTCAAACGCTCATCATAATTGGTTTCCAGACCTTCGACCATCTTGGTTGCCCTCCTCTGCACATGTTCAGGCTTTAGATCCATTCCTTGGAGGCATGAGAATATATATAAGGTACTCCTGGATCAACCCAAGAGCCTATACAGTCAAGCATCCTGATCTCACAGTGGCCAACTTGATGCCTAGGGGAAGCCTGTAAACAGGCTTGTGCACAATAGTAGTCATGTCACTTGTGATTTCCAGCAACTACTATTCAGAGGAATATTGTCTCTCACAATGGAGGTAAAACATAGTCATCATGGATTGTAGCCACTAATAGACTTATGCTCCAGGGAGGCATACCTTGCCTGCTCCATCTTATCATTCAGATTAATCTTCTATTATCTACAGGCCATCCATAATTATAATATTGTGGTTCTGGATCCTCTTCCTCTTCTTCTTCTTCCTCCTCCTCTGCTTTGCTTCCTTATTTTGGTATTTAAAATACAATCATTTGTATCGCTTTTCAGAATAATTTGCAGTGTTTTTTATGGAATGACTTAATACCATATCAATGCTTTTAATGTTTAGTGTCCTTGCTACTTTGGAGACCTTTCTTGGCTCAAATGCCGCATCAAAATAACTTTTTATATTACCTTAATTCCCTCATCTCCAAAACTACTTATTTTCACTGTGTAGTAAATTGATCCCTACAGTACATTGGCTGGGAGCAGCAGTGTTCTGCCTTTGGGGTCTGTCAAGAGATGTGATGATATGGAGGTGGTGGTCTTTCCTGTTGTCTATGCGTGCTTTCTTCAATAGGCTTATCCATCACTTTGAGAACCACAGCCCTAGATCATGGGTGGTCAGGCTTTCTTACCTAAAAAACAAACAACAACCCCCCCAAAAAACTAGAATTAAACTATTATTATTATTGGAATTAATATTTATTTGTGATTTTGATTTTGAGCCTCCCAGCCTTCATGTCAGGGTAGGTTACAGCAATAAAATTCATACCAAAAACATCAAATAAAAATGTACAATATCAGAACCTAGCATTACAGCAAATGGAAAACTACCTCATTTACGATTGGCAACCCACCAATTTTTTGTGCTTAGCTAGAGCTACTCCAGATATAGAGCAGCTATACTCCCTATACAATGGTTGTTGTTGTTGTTGTTGTTGTTGTTGTTTCGTGAGGGGTCTTAGTCTTCCTGTGAGTAGATAGCCTGTTCAACAATGAAACATATTTAATGCAGTAAAGGTACTTCAGCAAATGCTTAGAAATGTGAGAGATTGGAAGGAATGAGCCACTGGGATTTACCTCATGGCCAAGGGCTACAGATAATTTTATCCCCACACTTCTACAGATGTCACATAGTACATTATTAGCAGATACATTTTTTCTGCTTTTGGCTGATGTATTTGACTGGGAGACCATGCAAGGTAATTATTATATAATTGTTATGTCTACAAAGAGAAGAAAAAAGACTTAGGCAATAACCAAGGGGTACAGCTTGTGTTTTGCATTTATAGGGTCACTCCCAGATTTAGTTCCCAGCAGTGGTGGACTTTGGGCTTTTAAATTCCAGTAGTGCCTTGTGCGATGCTAAAATTTGGCGCCTCCCACCACCTCTCACACGCCATTCTACAGCATTGATGTGGTGCACATCTTATAATTCTGGATATTTCTTGTGATCAATGAACTGCATCTATCTATCTATCATCTATCTATCTATCATCTATCTATCTATCATCTATCTACTGGCAACTCCCCATTTATGCACATTTTATTTGTGTGCATCCACACCACACACACATGGTGCTGGGTACCCAGAAGTGGTACCTAGACATAGGGAGCACCTGATTAACCAAACTCCACTGTCCCTCCGGCTCACAAGAGCTAAAGGGGTGGTGCAGCTCAGTTAACCAGCCCAGCTCATGCATGCAAGGAAGCGTCATTCATGTGTGCATCAGTGGTACAAGTTCTGATGCCCCTCTGGCTCATGCAAGCTAGAGGATTGGTGGGGTTAGGTTAAGGAGGGTCCTCCCCATTTTAAGTGAATTTGCATATGCACACAGGGTTCTGGAACCCTCACATAAATGGGGAGTCACCTGTATAAGTTTATATTAGGATGGATGGCTTCTTCTTATTGTTAGTGTGAGATGAAATTCCTATTTTCCTTTCATTTATATGTGCAATTTTTCAAAAAGTAAAAAAAACAACATCAATTCTCTCTAAAAGCACAGCATTCCTCATTTTAACGCCAAGCTCTATTTTGTGCCACTCATTTCTATACTACAGTCTTCGCTACTTACACAAAGCATCTGAAACTTAATGCCTACGTAATTTTCTGAAACATCGTAGCATGCAGCCACATTCAAGTTCATTTCACGCTGCCAAATGTATTTGTGCTGGCCAGCCACTCTTAGATATTTCCCACAGGTCTATTAAGCTGCATGGGGAAAGGAGCAGTACACCAGCCAATCAAAATACTATTTAAAGAGGCTAAAAGCTTACTATATTTTTGCTAGGGTTTTCAGAATACCCGAGCCATTTGAATTGTCCTCTGTCATTCTGGTGACAAATGAGAACAGAAAATGGGGACAATCCTCTTGCAGGACAAGACTTGTTATTCACCACCAGGTGCAACAGATATCCAGAAATCCAGGATGAGATTGCCCCTTTCCATAACTCGCAAAAGCAAAATTTGCCTAACAATTTATAAAGGTCATAATATCCTGTTTTTCTGACAAAATATTCTGCTACAACATATAGGCTCCAATTAAGAAGTGGATAAGAAGCACCCAGCTACAGGTCACTAGACTCGCAGAGGGGTGAAAGCTGGTCAGTCACAATTTCTATGCAATTTTAAAGCTGGATCCTTATCCCAATGCCTTTGTGATCTCTTGAACCTTTCCACTGCAATTGAAACATTGCCCACATGCCATGTTGGGGCAGAATCACAGCATGTTGGGGCAGAGTCATTTCATGGTGCATTGTACTGAGTTTTGAGGAGTCCCTTTGCTTCCCATTTGGTGAAAGTGTGCCAAACCATGAATCAGGAGAAGTTGCTGGAATTTGCAGATCAGTAGTAAGAATGTGGAACTGACATTGGCTCAGAATGTCAAGGTTTAAGCAGGCTCTCTTTTGCCTTCGTGCCTCACATTAGCAATATTCACATGTACAAAGAGCACAAATGATGGGGATCAATCAGAGGAACTTGTAATTAATATATCCTCAAAGAGATGGAAGGGACGCGGGTGGCGCTGTGGGTTAAACCACAGATCCTAGGACTTGCTGATCAGAAGGTCGGCAGTTCGAATCCCCGCAATGGGGTGAGCTCCCCTTGCTCGGTCCCTGCTCCTGCCAACCTAGCAGTTCGAAAGCACACCAAAGTGCAAGTAGGTACCGCTCCGGCGGGAAGGTAAACGGTGTTTCCGTGCGCTGCTCTGGTTCACCAGAAGCAGCTTAGTCATGGTGGCCACATGACCTGGAAGCTGTATGCTGGCTCCCTCGGTCAATAAAGCGAGGTGAGCGCCGCAATCCCAGAGTCGGCCACGACTGGACCTGATGGTCAGGGGTCCCTTTACCTTTTACAAAGAGATGAGGAATACAACCTACACTTTCTGGGGCAGCCCACTGTTCTTCCTTCAGCCTCTTGGGTGCCATGAAGCATTTTCTCCTTTTCTGCAGGGTTTTTTTTTTCCTCCTATAAACCTTGATAACATCTGTCACTGGTAAAAGATGCGCAAACAGGAGGAGATAATGCAAATACTCAAGCGCTGTCAGTTCAAATGTTAGCAAGAGCCTGCTTTGGAATGATGAAAAAGCCTCTCTTGTATTGAAACTTAAGTGGTAACATTCTAACTGGGAAGAGAACAATATTTTAATCCTTACTTGAAAGATCAAATTAAATCTGCCGCAACCGGCTATGCTGCTGCGGTATCTATCACAGGCGTTGTTGTTCTTTATAAGGCATCCCAAGAGGTCCGGCATCTGTTTGCCTTGTCATCTTTCTCTGACTGCTTGAAAAAAATTCAAGGAGCTGGGGCAAGCAATTCTTATTCAAAGAATGGCCCCAGGACATATAAAAGGGAAAGGAGGAGGGGGGAAAGATGGAAAGAAATCAGAAGGAGACAGAGAGAAAAGTATTGATCTACATTTCAAGAGCACCCAGAACACAACCTGATGCTGAAAACAGAATTTCAGGTAGGAGTAGGTTATGTGAATGATTTGGTTTAGTATTTAGTGTTATAATATAGAGCTCCGCCAATCTCTTGTATCAGTTCTAGCATCGCTACCAAGTAGTTGGGGATCAACACTGGTTTCTGTTTTTAAAAAATCTATTTTACAGGAGTTAAAGCTTGGAGTGTATCAAATTCCATCAGCCTGAACTTTATCCTACAAGTTGTCAGTTTGCCTCCTGTGTATTTATCTACTGCAATGTTAACTTTCAATCAAATAAATCGGCCGGGAAAGAAGAAATGCAGAAACCAGAGGACACCACCACCGAATTTACTTTAGGGCAATTGTAACTAAAGAATGGAGGCTTCCACCTCCCTTCCACCTCCACCTGTACACCTAGAATAAAGAAGGGGCAGCCAGTTCCATTTTCCTGCCTGAGGCAAAATGGGAATGTGCCATCACACTCCCCACCTCTGCCCACATGCCAGAACACCTCCTTTTTGCCAAACTCAGTAAGAGTGAAGGCATTCCACAAGTCCCTTCCACCTCTCTGCCCTAGGGGCAGGGAAGATGAGCAGCAACACCATCTACCAGAACACCTCTTTCTCTCCAAAGTTTGGTGCCTTCTGGCATTGGTGGAAGTTGTGGGCAAGCAGGCTGCTGCCTCTTGCATATTCACCGCCTGACACAGGTGCCTGACACTGCCTCATGGGTGGACCAGCTCCAAATCTACAATTCTATGATTCGGTCGGTGTGGGATAAGCAAAAACAAACCCCACCAGCCACACAGCCAATCTTAGCCACTGGTTAAAACATTCCTGCACAGCCACCTCTTTTACTTACACTAGCAGCTAGGCAAATCTGCCGGTTTTAGTTTCTCACATTTTCAGTCTCCAGTTCTCCACAATTCCACATCAGTTTGCTATTTGCTATTTAAAACCAGTTTGTTTTTTAAAAAGTATTCGTGAACATTCGTGATCATTTTCATGCATCTTTATCCTATTTTTCTATGCAGTTTTTTCTGATGGACACATTTTATGCATACTTTACCCTAGTGGATGCATTTTTGTATACATTGCTTGGATGGAGAACAGAATTGCAAAATTCAGAGAAGGGCAAATTTCAAAAGATGGCTCTGTTTCAGTTTGTGTGTTATTTTTGAAAGTGCAAATTAGGCTTTTCTCTTAGTGCAAACCGAATCAAATTTCTCATTCCCTCCCATGCTACATGCTGGGGTTCTTGATCCTTCAAGTTGACAGCTTGCCTCCTATATAATTTTCTAGTATAGTGTGAAATTTCAATCAAATTAATCAGCAATTGGGGGGGGTATACATAGACTAGAAAATAATATTGACCAAAAAATACCTTATGACAGTTTGAACAAAAGTGTGAAGTTTTCTTTTGCACATTCTGTTCCACAGGCCTGATGTCGTTAAAAGTTTAGATTTACTGGAGAAAACCATTCCAAAGCATTCTAAAGAGATGGTTTTCCACAGACATTATTAATCATTTAGCTTGCATACATTTTCTGTGGGAGTACACCCAGCAGCTTTTCCAACAGAAATACGTGTCCTGTTTTTCAGCACATAAAATGTCAACAGTCTAGTATGGACAACACAGACAATTCATGATATCCTCAAATTATCAAAGATGAGATTATCAAAGATGAGTGATGGCTAATGTATAGATTATGTTTTTATCCCATCAAGCTCAACTGAAAGCTCTGTGATGCATGCCTTCCCATCCATTTCAATAGAAGGAAAAGCTCCCCAATGCATCCATTTGGGTACCTAGATGTTTCTTCACCATAGAAAGGATTGTGGAAGAACTTCCACAATTGCTTTCTCATTTGGGACAATTGGACACAACCAAAAGAAAAGACCCAGATCCATATTTTAGTTTCTATGCTTTATGCAGTCTCTGGTTACATAAGCATATAAGCAGTAACCTCTTGTGAACTTAGTCTAGACACTCTTAATGACTGCTTCCTGAAACTTCCAATAAAGAAAAGAATGACATTGTAGAAATGCAATGTCATCTGTGCTAAATAAGGATTTCCTTCTGGTTCTCTCTGGTGCTCCACAGACTACATTCACCAAGCTTAAGACAGCTGTCTGGCAATTGATGGGGTCATTGTTTTTGGCCCACTCTTTTAGGGGGGAAAGCACTCATCTAATTGTGTACACCTCCTTTGCTTTTTCTCCTCTGTCTTTTACCTCTAATATGAAGGAAACCCCATTTGTTCGAGGACTGTGGAGTGATGACTCCAGCCCTTTAGTAGGTGACAAAGACAAGTCTTGGTCATCACTCCTGAAGTCTCCAGTAAGTATTACCTCAGAGACATGAAGAGTCTTTAGCAGAGCCCAGTGCTTGATGCTGTCAGTGTCAACAACTACACTGACACTTTGCTGACACCACTATCTGGAGTAGAAAATCTACAAGTGCTAGCCTTAATCTGATTGTGCTTTTACTGCCCCAGAATGCTGCTTATTTGTTCTAGCAGAGAATAGAACAGGCAGGAGAAGGCATGCATTGTTAATTCTCCAAATATCTGAATATACATCACTTCATACATTGCTTGAGTTGCTGCAGACATTTAGCAGCTGGCAACACCAATCTCTTGGTGGTGGTGCCTCCATGGTATGATAGAGTGAGGGTTGTTGTTTTTTTGTCAGTAAAGCCTGCAGTTGAGAAGCAATGAAGGAATCTTCTCCAGGTGTTACTGGATCTCAGTGGTTTAGATCTCCATTGCTACATCTTTATTCAATGAGCTGCTCTGTGTGAACATGATGGTAGTCAAGGAATGATGCAGAAGTAACTGGTGTCTTCTATGGCAGAGCACTCCTGTTTCCTTGGAGGGCAAGATCTAGTGTCTTGCAGCTAACATTCTTGATGGACTTAATGTCTTCAAAACACAAAGCTGATTGCCCAGTTCAAAGGCAGCTCCAACTTGGCCTTCCTCAAAGTAGCTCCCAAAATGTTTGAGGATGCTTCAGTGTTCTGTTCATCCTCAGTCTGGACTTCCTCATCTTCCACAATAGATATTGTGCTGGATTTCCCTTGGATGTGAGTCAGGTAGTTCAAAGCTATCACAGCCTAGATTTATTTAAAACATTTTTGCTGTGGGGGCGAGATGGCCCATAAAAAGAAGAGAACTCCAAGGTGCTGAAAATGGGTTTATTAGAAAAGAAATCACTCCAAAATCCATTTGCAATGCCACATTTTGAGCAATTGCTCTTCAGAGGCAGTGATATTTATATCTTGAGGGGGGTTCCTCCATACTCAGAGCCCACACTGGTTAAGTGTACTTAAGTTCCATGGAGATCAAAAGGCCTTAAGCATACAGTTTGACAAATGCTCATTCTAACTTTCCTCTGCAGAAACAATCGTAGCCCTTCCAAATCATGTTCATCAACATCTCTAATAATTTTATCCTTTGTTTCAGTATATACCAATCTGCGATGGATTTGTTAAACTTACTGAACTTTTGTTTCAGACATTGCCACTGGAACCTTATATATATACATATAAAGTTGATATTACATTGGCTACATTTCAGTCCTCAAGTGTAAGGATGATTTATAGCATACATTCCACAGTCAGTAGTTCTGCTATTTCATATTTGAGTTCCTTCACAATTCTTGGATGAATACCATCTGGTCTTGCCAACTTATTTTTCTTTAGCTTATCAGTTTCATTGGTTACACCGAAACTGCATCTGATTTTTGTTTACTTGGGCCTTTTTCTAATCTCAGTGCAATTAGCACCAGCAGCTGGCTAAGAAAGGCCCCATTTCAAAGGGGTGCAAAGCACCTGCAGCTTCAGAATAGGTCTTGCACGTTGGGAAGTAAGTTCATTTGGTCATTCCATTTTTTCAACATCCAGTTAAGAGGAACTAAAAGCCCTTCAGTGAAACATCAGCTTCAGATATTATTTTATTTAAAGAGAGAGAGAGAGCATTTCAAAGGGCATCCAAACTGTACAAGCAGAGGGAAAGTGCTGAAATTAAAATTTAATGAAAATTCAGTAGATTATTTATTCTTAATTGGAAACAGCAGTGAGATCTAACATCTTAATTTCCCTTACAAAAAAAAACCTCCATCACAGAAAATGCACCATTCCAATACTGCTGCTCTTGAGAAATACTTGATAGATTTTTATATCCAGTGTCCTGCATATTTATAGCAACATAAATTAACAGAGTTTATTCCTTATTCATAATTAACGTCCATATTTGCAGTGGAATCGTCTGCAAAATTCTTCATCGTGGATGCAGGTTTTATTTGCCTTGCTCGTCTGGAGAACCTGTGTGACATCATTAGACCTTCAACATGTAGACCATCTTCTACCCAGAATATGTGTTTAGATATGTCTTTGTGCAGCAATCCAGTATCTTTGATATTCAGGGAGCAGAATGCAGAAGAGGTTCTGATGGACCATATTCTAACTCCATATCAGAATGGCTGGGGCAACCCAGACAAATGTGTGGGGTATCATTAATAAGTTGTTGCTGCTGCTGCTGCTGCTGCTGCTGCTGTTGTTGTTATGCCACTCACATATAGGGTGCAGTGCAAAATACCTGGCCATTCCTGGTAAACCATGGTCCTCCTGTACCTTGCTTAACACAGATCCAGCAATTTTCTGCTCCTCAGGTCCCAGCAGTGCACCATTCAGCATATTTGGGAAACTCAGGAACAACACAGAATGATGAGAACATGGGAGAGGAGGAGACAGTTAAATGAGCCCTTCTGCATGTGAAAGGAGCTAGACTGAGTGTTCCTTTCACTGAGGTCTGACATTATGTGTCTCAAGTACCACAGCATAGGGAACAGAGAGGCCTGTCCCTACATCTTGCTTCACCACAAAGTACACCAGAAGTTGTGACTGGAGAACTAAGAGAGAAAGTGATGTATTCAGGCAACCCACGGACTTCCATAATATGTTATCTTCCCCAATATACCTATTTCTACTGCCAAGTAATTGGGGGGAAAGTCTGGCCATCTATATTTTTTTTTGAGCTATTATAGTGGGCTTTACCCCAGACTTACAAAATTAATGGGACACTGCCCCTGGAACCATCAACCATCTTCCCAGAACATGCCCCAAACTTCTGGATATCAAACCCCACCCCCAGATGATCCCTCCCTACAGCCAAATAAGCTGTAAGTACTGGATCTCCTTAGTTTGACAAACCTGTGGGGTTTTCAGTTTGGGCTACCATGCTATGTTCTGGAATATGCTAACCTCTGCTTGATTCCCAGATAGCAGTTTTGTCCATCCCAACTGCCCTTTTGCCCTTACACTCATTTACAAATAACCTATGGGCTTTCTGTTAAGTGATGGCATTTCCAGAAAATCTCTCAACATGATTTCTTGCAAATCATCCACCATCATTCATTTTGCTGTATGTTCTTCACCCATGATTGGGTCTCTTGCCCAGATGGAACCCTGCAGAAACTTGCATTGCCATAACTCCTGCACCCCTTGTGAGTCTTGACAGTTAATTTGTTTTTTAATAAATATCCATGAGAACCTTACTGGCAAATCAAAGCATTATTTATGGTTATGGATTTGGTGCATTCATCAAATAATTTCAGTGCAACGGAAAATTGTTTTGCTTTATCCGATCCAGATCTATTTAGCAGACAGAGGGAATGCATTACAATCAATGAACTATTCTCACAAGCTCCTGGGATAAGAAGGTGGCAAAAGTTCTGAAAGGTGAAGCTATTAGAGCAGGGTACAAAACAGCATAAAACACTGGGGACAGGAGATGTCAATCATTCAAGCAGACATTATCTCTGTACATTCCATGTGAAACACCACATGCCCCAGACTAGCTATATATCATCTTCGTCCAAGCTATCCATCCACTGACAATTTTAGGACCAAATTAAACCTTTCCAGTCTCTTCTAGCCCCATTCTGCCTTGTAGCCTCTCAGAGTTTCATTTCTTTCTCTTCGCAATTTACAAAGACAGCTCTTCCATTTCTCAACTTCCACCTTCTAAAGAAGCAGCTGCTTGTTTTGCAGTGTGGAGATATTGGGGAAAACGTGGCATCAATTTTTATGGTTTGAAGATTGGGGTTGAACCAAATGACTCTCAAAATCCCTTCCAAGTCTGTGCTTTGACAGCTGCAGAGAAGGAGAACTGCTTTAAAAAAAAAATGTCTAACCAGTTTCTTTTCTTAACTAAATAGCTGTGGTAAGTATTTCCTGTGTTAGGTAAGTTTGGGCCAAAGTGTTCCTACAGAAACTAAATAGCTGAAGACAAAACTGGAAAGTAAGCAGAAGGGCATGTCATTCTTCTACTTTCCTACCCTGATTGGAGTTGTCTCCCCATGTGTGACAGATGACAAAAAGTCTGTCATTCTTGGAACTCATTCTGAAAAAGCACACTTGCTCTCTGTGAGGAACCAATGCTTGGTTCCCTCCCACACACACACAAATAAAGCTAATGTGGGAGAAAATGTTAATGCTGTGAAACTTCCATCCTATGCTCAACTTGTATATATGGCTAAAGAAAACCTTTTGCGTGTTGAGTCCCACAATGCCACCCACCAAAAAATTCACACTTCACACATGATTTTTTGTTTAAGGTTTTTGGCATAATTTTGGCCACAACTTTATTAAAATACAAAAAATGTGAGTGGTTGCTTAGGCATTGGTTATGACTATCTGTCCTTGCCCTCAGGGACAGAGCTGGCCCTTCCGGATTCCAGCGGAAGCCAGCGTGGGAAACAAGTATTGGGTGAGAAAATGGAGCCGGGCCACAGTCCCTCACTTCTCACCCTCATGTTCCGGTGGGGCTTGCACGGCCCAAGTCCGACTCCGGGGACAAGGACGAAAAGAATGGCAAGCCCCTGGATTCCTTTAACGGAATTCCCTTCGCATCATTTGGAGGGATAGGCACTTACCCCTCCAAGCACCAATTTAACCAATGCCTAACCGCCATGGAGCCCTCAGCTCACCGCCAAACCACTCACAGCCCCAACCAAGACCTCAGCTTGGTCACCACCGCACCAATCCAAGCCTCATTCCCTGAAGCAGAAAGGTGCACACCATCAGCTCTGAAAAAGGATGGCCTCTGAAAAAGAATCTCGGGGTGGGAAATCACATCACCACCCAGCTCCAAAACCTTTTTGACCACCGCAGCATTGATGCGTTTTCTGGCCCTTTCAGTGGCGGCCGGGCAACGACTGCCCCTCCAAACGCAGAGTTGCAAGAGCTTTGACCAAAAGATTCTCGCTGTTGGCACCATTGCCCGCAGCGTCTCCAGGTCACCCAAAATTGCAGCACGTAGTGACAAGCAGTCCATGGTCACCATGTCGTTCTCGCCCAGCTGCACCACAATAGCAGCTGGCGGCCCCTCCAGGAGCAACTGCCTCCGGATACTTGGCAGGAACTCTGACCAGCGCATTCCTCGTCTGGACAGCCAGGACAACCGAACGTGTGGAGGAAGGCCAAGATCTGGACCCCATCCAGATTGCCGTGCTGCGACACCAGCCCAATGGACGATACTGTGCCCCACCATCCAAATGCGGACCACCGCTAAACCTAATAAAAGTATAAAATAAAAGCAGTGTAAGATACCAATTGTCAGCGAACATAACCTTTGAACGCATTTGATTTCCAGCGACCCAAATCCTTTATTCTGGCAGCTGACAAGCCCCAGTGGGCAGCTGTCGTGGCAGCCCCTATCCTAAAAGAATGGGGGGCAAAACCTTGTACTGTGCCGCCACAAGCCAGAATCGCCTTACGCATCACCTTTGCAAACTGGTGTCTTGACAGGGGCAAACCATTCTCATGCCTTAGCAGAGGCCCCATTGGTTCACGACTAGCAGCACCTGACCTCAGCAGGGAAGCACTGATGACTGGGCCCCACCATATCGTCAGTACCAGCAAACATTGTGGGGGAGCAAAGAATCCCAAGGCAATCGCATCCCGCCAGGTGTCGTTCCCCTTAGGGGAAAGATGCACCCATCTGCCCTAAAGAGGGCAACAGCCTTGAAGAAAATAGCAGGGTGCAATATTAGAGAACCACCTAAACCAAGGACCTATTTTATTTGTTATTTTATTTTATTATATTTACTTAATTTTATTCTATTGTCCACTGCCTTATTAACATGCTTTCTGGCCTGCTCAGTGGTAGTTTGTCTAGGCATTGGTTCCTGACTAGCTGCACCTGACCTTAGCAGGGCAGCACTGACGACTGGACCCCACCTATCGTCAGTACAAATAAACAGCGTGGGGGAGCAATGAAACAGGATCAGACTCAAGCTCACGCCCAAATGCTCCCAGGGACTCTTGTGTGGCCCTACCCCTCGAAAAGGGTCGACAAAAGCATAGCGAATCCTTGGATTCCCTTAATGCGCATTGGAGGGGACATGTGCTCCAACCCCCCCACCAGACCACCTTGAACCAATGCCTTAAGTTATTTTGAGTCCAGGGAGAGCTGCCATCAACTCAATCCAAGCCCTCTTGCATGCAGGAATGCAAACTTATGCTGGAGGAAGACAGCAAACATTCTCGCCCAGCTGTACCACCAGCACTGCGGGAGGACCTGCACAGGTCACACTCGACTACACCAAAGGAAGGATCTCCTCCCAAAGCATTCCCCATCTGGACATCCAGTAAATGTTCACATGGGCAGGAAGACTGAGATGGCACCCCAGTCCAAACTCGTCAACATGCTTGCCAGGCTAGTGTACGATGCTGTTACCCAAATGTGCACAGCTGCTCCTATGAAAAAGGAAGTAACAGACAAGCATCAGCACAGACATCATTTGACACTTTTTGATATAACCCTTGTCAGCGTAAGACTTCCAATGACCCGTATTCACAATCCTGTCTACTGACAGGCCCCCAGTCTGCAGCCTTTTCAGCAGTCCTATTCGAAAGGAATGAGGCATGTTCAGCGGTAAGCAAGCCGCAGGCCGTAATAACTGGTGCACGACGTAAGCACATTGATGCCTGGCTAACGGGAACCCATTTTCATGCACTAGGAGCGGGCCAGCCCCCAGGGAATGAAAAGCCAAATATTCTGTTATCCATAACTGGGCAAGGGCCCTCCTCACTTGTGGCGGGAACCCTGATTGTGGCACTCCTGCCCACTAAGTCTGTTTTTTGAGTTGCCGATTCTAAAGACAAGCTCCAAAGGATAAAGAAAAGTCCTGAAGCAATAAGCCTCCAGACTCTCAGCCCCATGCTGGCACCAACAACCATTTTCCCAACCCTCAGTGCGAAAATGCAATGGACTACTGAAAGGAATCTCGCCTTGATCTTTAACCAGCAGACAAGTTTTAACTTGTTGCAGATACTACATAGGTAAAATTGACAAACTTCCTGCCCGCTGTCCTATGAGGTTGGAGCCTAATCCAACCTTCCAAGGCCCTGCACACTATAAACTTTATACAAGGGTCTCTGAAAATTAAGCTTCAGTGTAACAGACATTGCAGCGGACTGAATTCTGATAGTTATAACAGCACGCCCAATCTGCAGCAGGTGGACCAAATACTGCAGGATCTGCTCAGAGGATGGGGGCTAATTCATCTGAATGGCCGAGGACTGCCAGCTTAAGGCTAAGCAATCCATCCAGGCCATCCCATAAGAGCTAAAAGCAGAAGGGGAAATGGAAGCTGCTGCCCTCTGTAAATACTAATTGTTGTCAAAATGCCACAGGTGGTCTGGAAAAGTCTGGCAACAGCTGAGTCTGGAGCCCAGGATCTGAAGCGCTTCATCTGAAAATGGGGTAGAGTGACAGCAACATCATTAGAGGATCCCGTAATTTGGAGAGTAGAAAGCACAATATTAAACCTTAAGCGGCGCAGTTCGAAAGCGTGAGCGGAGGGGCGGAGAATCTGCTGGAGCGTGAGGACTGTTTTGCCAAGACGCTCACCACTACCTGGTTATCAGCCAAAAGCAGATCCGATGGTCACTGAACTCGTCGGGCCACATGTGAACTGCCACTACGATGGGGAAAACTCAAGAAAAGTTATGTCACATGATTGCCTCACCACACCGGGCTTGAGGCCATAGCTATGCACACCAGCGGCCCTTGAAATAAAACCAAAGGGCAAAGATCCAGCAGCACCAGCATGAACCTGAAAATCCTTATGCGGGTTCAAGGTATCCTGCCATGCCGAACTACTATTGCATCCATTCAGGAATTGCTACCATCGCCTGATATCTGCCTTCACCACAGTTGGTAGGCATACACAAAGGTAAGGGGACCTCAGGCCGCAGGCAGCCTGGCCTAGTGGGAAGATTAATTAAGTGGCCCAGCAAGATCAGATCTGATGAAGCATCACTTGCTACAGAGGAAGTATTACAAAATAACTTCCTTCAAGGCAGACAGCTTCTCCATAGGCAAGTGGTTTGTTTTAGCAACGATATCCACTGGATCCCTAAATAAAATGGGAATAAGGGCAAAGGTATTGAGCTATTGCTTGCCAGCTTCCAGCCCCCGCTTGGGCAGGGGGCATCTTGTGCTGCCATCATGATATGTAAATTTACAGGGCCGACGCTGGCCAGAACCCCTAAAGAAGTCCTGACAAAGCTGCTGCCGAGCCAGCTTCCTTTTCCGACACACACTCTGTGCAATGCAACTACACACTCTGTGCAATGCACACACAAACCCTCCGTGCAATGCAACTACATACTCCGTTCAATGCAACTACACACTCCCTGCAATGCAAAAAACACGCTCTGTGCAATGCAAATACACACTCCGTGCAATGCACACACAAACCCTCCGTGCAATGCAACTACGCACTCCGTTCAATGGAACTACACTCCATGCAATGCAACGACACACTCTGTGCAATGCAACTATGCACTCCGTGCACTGCACACACCCTCCGTCAATGCAACTACACACTCCGTGCAATGCACACACACTCTGTGCAATGCAAAAAAGACTCTGTGCAATGCAACTACACCCTCTATGCAATGCACACAGACTCTGTGCAATGCAACTACACACACCGTGCAATGCACACACACACACACACTCTGTGCAATGCAACCGCACCTTCCGTACGATGCAACAACACACTCCCTGTGCAATGCACACACCCCTGTGCAATGCAACTGCAAATCTCTCACGCAATGCAATGCAATTGCAGCCCGTGCAGCGCCGTGCCCTGCAACGCACAGAGCAAATTGCAATGTGGGCACGCAAAGGTGCTTTCTCCCACTTGCATATTGCAAATGTGGCGCCCATTACATCCCTCGCAGTGAGATAACCACCAATGGGGGAGTATGGGGGAGCATGCAGCTGTCCCATACAGGGACCAATCCTGCAACCTGGGCATTACCGGCACTATGCGCTGACCCAGTGAAAGCAATGCTTAAAGACCACAAGGGGACACTATTCAGGCCGGAAACGCTTCCAGGCCATCAAATTCTAGGTCAAAGCCCTAGGATCACCTGCTAGGCCAGGCATAATTGTTTCCAGTGAAATAGGAGAGTTGAGGTAGCCCACAGCTTGTCCAGGTACCCCTGCTTGCCCTTTTTGAAGGAAGCACCCCTTCAAGAAAACCCAAAGTTCTTTTAACACAAATGGCAGAACTACCCAGCAACAGAATAGCCTAAAAGGAGCAGTTAGTTTTGTTTTGTTATAACAATGGCTAAGAGGGGGGTATGAACCCTGTCTCCCAGGTCCTAGTCTTACACTTTAGCCACTAAGCCACAATGGCTCGTCTCTAAAATGGCATTTGCCACTATCAGGGCAAAACAAACTTAAAGAAAATAAACTTGTTCAGAAATGGCATAGTTCAAGAGCATATACAGAGTGCTCTAATCCTTGGAGGCACAGAGAGCCTCTGGGGCCCTCTGTCTGCCTCAGATATACATTAGGAGCAACTGGGCCTGCAAGCAGATACATTCCTATAGCGAGAATGAGTCACGTGTCAGAGACTTAACAATTAACTGCTACCTGTAGCAGACTTAGGCTTGGAAGTTAATGTGCAGGCCGAATAGGCCTCCCTGTTTCTGCTCTTGAGAATCTTAGTCTCATAGCAATATTAAAGGAAGCCGAATTAGTGCTCCCACCCAAGGCTAGCTTAAAATTTGGCCAACAGCGCTGCACACACTCAAATTAAAGCCAACCTTCGGGGATACTATAAACGAAAGTGATTCCAGCTAAGCTGGGAACAGCCCTGACTAGCCCCACAATTTCAACGAGAGAAATGGGGGAAACCTTTTGCGAAAGAAAGCCCCTAAAGGGGGGCTCTCTCCCTGTTGGGAAAGGCATGCCACGGATATAGGGAGAATCTTCCCACAGGGCAGGGTAAGGGGTGGGGTGGGAAATCGAACAGGAAGAAGGGGGGGGAATTAGATTATTTAAGGGACTAGAGAGGATTAAAAAGAAAGGGGAAATAAAGAAATAAAGAAATGTAACCAGACAATGAGAAGATTGTCCAAGTGCTCCATGTGATCCGGTGCAAAAATGGCCAAGAGGACGTCCTACGTCTGGCCCCTGTATTTAAAGACTCTGGCCCCTCCTCCAAATTGGCAACAATCAAAACTCCCCAGCAACCCAAAGTTAACCACTTAAAGGCTTGGGTTCCTCACCAAATTTGCCTAGTCACTGCAGGGTGGCCTGTTTCCCCAACCGCAACACGTGCTCTCTGTTATGGAGAACACGCCATATCACAGAAAGGTCATCAATATTCAGGGGCCTTCATCCCAAAGAGACCAAACCCAAGGTGTGTGCTAGGATTACAAAACTTATTACTGTGGTGAATGTAACAATGATTTGGTTCTTAATAATAATTTGAGACTGGAAGTATACAGAGTGAAGATCTATCAGGATTGGATTCATGTACTTCTTTTATTTGGGCTATACTACTTGATTGTGACTGCAACTCTAAGTGTCCTTACCAGGAAGCAAGGGTTCCTTGCAGTAGCAGCTGGTGCGATTGGTAAGTGCCATGGTGCCACCCTCCTGACACCAGTGTCACTCAGCTTACCTGGCTGGCACTGGGGTGGAGAAGGGTGGCAGTGAGGTTAAGGATGCGCAGAGACACTGGGGAGCTAATCCAGCATCTCAGTATCTTCAGGGCATCAATGAAACTATAAACCCGCCTGGTTTTGGGGGCAGGTGGTGGAATCCCCAAGAATCCTCAACACATTGCCAAATTATAATTCTCAAGATTCTTTGCAGGAAGTCATGAAAATCAGAAAAGTTTAAAACCCATACAGGTTTGTAGCATAGCTATGCCCTTTGTTCTACTGAAATCAGCAGTTTCAGCATTTCAAATCCTCAGGCATAGATCACACTTTTCATAGAGAACTCTCCTGATGGGCTTATATGAAAGAATAATAAAATTAAAGGGTTTCTTTCTGAATTATTATTATTATTATTATTATTATTATTATTATTATTATTATTATTAAATGAAAAATAGAAAGTGTCTATGGACAGGGGGTTAGCAAAATTGCAATTCAAATTCAGTCAAATATTTCTCTGAGCTTCTAAACCGGGTGCCTGGCATTTATTTCTCTTCCTTTTCCTGAGAGTGAATTTAGAACTCAGGCACGCTAGCTGGTATGGAAGAGTAATCAGTCAAAGAGAACAAATAAATTTTGTGTCTGCCTCTGTTAGTAGGGGAAATAATTGAAAGCATGAGTGCTTATGTGGTTCCTCTAAAACTTCAAAAGTGTTCGTAATCACAGAAAAAGGAATGCCATCTGTTTGCTGTTAGGATCCTGTACTATATTTTCCTGCTTATTGTCCCAGCAATACCAACAAGAAAAAGTTGTCAGCTCTTTCTAATGAAAATTACACACACCCAACACAGAGAGACACAAACACACACACAGAGAGAGAGAGAGAGAGAGAGAGAGAGAGAGAGAGAGAGAGAGATGTAGATTGGTAGATATAGATGTGATCTGCCCCCAACAACCTTGCTTTCAGGTTTTTAAGGACCCATCTCAATTTTTGAGGGAGCATCAATCTAGAGCTGGGCATTACTATACTTATAAACATACATTATCTATGAAATGCAGAAGCCAAAAGGAATGGTCACTATTTTTATGGTAGGAAAAATGAGATTTTGAGGAGAGACAATATCGGACCTCCCTCAGCTTTGAACAGTTCAGAATAGGGACCGGACTCTGGGCAGGGTGGGAGAGACAGGAAGACATTGTTAAAAGCAAAGCCACTGCAATTACACAAATGGTTCTTGCTTCATAATGAGGGCAAGATGTAACAATGTGTTGGGTGAGGACCATGTCTTTGAAGCAGCTGCAGCTTTGTGCTTATAATAATCCCAAGGTAGATGTGCTGGTAATGGACGTATGCCTTGCCTGGCTTTGGCTATTCATCTCAAGGGGCGATTTACAAGGTGATAAAAGGTTCGAATGCTGCAAAAGGTACTTTGGGCTGTTAAAAAGCAGGGGTTTTATGGCCTTTTCTCCTGTACAATACATGTTGTTTCATTAATCAAACACTTATACTATTAGAAACCCCAAATCTTTTTCATTGGTGGAGCAACAGATTTTACTACCATGAAATAGCATTAAAAGCCACAAAATTTCTCCGTTAAGCCTCAGTAATGATTGTAACGGATTGAGTGTGGCTAAAGGCAGAATGGTATATCTATTAGCCCTTGCCTCTTAGTGAACTGTATTCCGTTCCTAGGGCCAAATAAGTGTGTGCAAGGGGAAGTAGCAAGGGGTGCGAGAGATACTACTGAAAGCATTTCAGGCAGCTCCAAACACAACAAACCTGATTCAGTGATACACAAGAACTATTGTTTCAGTGGAGGAAATCTATAATATGAAAAAGCAACATGATGTACCAGCAGCAATTATGCCTCCTTTGGAATCACAAAAACCCAAGAGTTTGCTGTGTGTGCAACCATTTGCATTCCCATTTAATTTGTGTAGGCCACGTGACGTGAAGAAAGGAACCCTAAGATCTGGGGCTCACATGCTAACACCACAGGACAGGGATGGCTATCCTTGGCTCCTGGTGTTGTTTGGACTGCCATCTGCAGCCGCCATCAGTTCCAGCCAGCATGGTCAATGGTCAGGAATGAAGGGAGTTCTAGTTCAGCAACAACTGGAGCATTGCAGGTTAGCAATCCCTACCAAAAGGATACCCCCCTACAGGCCTCTCCTAGTTCCTACATTTCTCTTGCCCTTCTCCAAATTAGCCCAGTTTTCTCCCAAGTCGTTAACCTTTCTACTATCAGAGCATTTGTCTTTCCAGTACACAGGCTGAAATCATCTAGGAGGGCCTCAGAGTTTATATTCATGTTTCACTTGCACTGCCAAAGAAAATGTTTACTGGGATTAAAATAACCTCCTGCATCCACGTTACTCTGAGTTCTTAACAGCTACCTTTAAAAAAAAGTGTAAAAGCTTTCCCTTTCTGCCAAGACAGCTGTCTTGGCTTTCCAGAGGAATACTTGTGGCGATAAATCCCAGCTAGGTTTCTGCAGAGGCATTCCAAAAGCAAGAGATCAGCCAAGCAGCTTCTCATCTCTGTTCTCAGCACCTCTTCTTTATAAAGCAGTGTAACTGAAATAGCACTTCACTCTTGCAACTCACCCCAGCACAATCTTGGAACATCAGGAATTAACCACTCTTGAGGTCTGAGCCTAAAGCACCTATGGGTGGGTGGGGTGAGTTTAGTGGTCAGAATGGTGGACTTGGACCCAGGGTGATTCAAACCTGGATCAAATTCCCACTCAGCCATAAAGCTCATTTTATAGCATAAGGCTAGATTTAGTCATGTTTTCTCTTTCTTACCTTACCCTTGGAATAAAAAGGTGTTGTTGTTGCTGTTACAACATTAGGCGAGTTACAGCACTACAATACAGTCATACCTTGAGTTACAGACATTTCAAGTTGCATTTTTTCAGGTTACGGACTCGCCAAAGCCCGGAAGTACCAGAATGGGTTACTTCCGGGTTTTGGCAGTCGCGCATGTGCAGAAGCGCCGAATCGCAACCCACATGTGCTGCAGGTTACAAACACTGTGGGTTGTGAACGTGCCTCCCGCATGGATCATGTTCACAACCCAAGCATCCACTGTATTGAAAACAGTTTAAAACAACTTAGAAGCACACAAAAAACAGTGGATCCTAAAAATATGCACTTAAGCCAGTGTGGTGTAGTGGTTAAGAGCAGTAGTCTCATAATCTGGGGAACCGGGTTCGCGTCTCCGCTCCTCCACATGCAGCTGCTGGGTGACCTTGGGCCAGTCACACTTCTCTGAAGTCTCTCAGCCCCACTCACCTCACAGAGTGTTTGTTGTGGGGGAGGAAGGGAGAGGAGAATGTTAGCCGCTTTGAGACTCCTTCGGGTAGTGATAAAGCGGGATATCAAATCCAAACTCTTCTTCTTCTTCTTCTAAATTGTAAAAAGTCAATGTAAAGAGGCATGTCTTCAGCATTCACTGGAAGCTGCTCAGTTAAGATGCCAGTGGTACAGTACCTCTGTGGGGAAGGAGATCCACAACTTAGCAGCTGCTGCAGATAATGCCCTCTCCTGGGCTGGCTCCCACTTTGAAGGTAGGGCACCTCCTGTGACTCTCAAAACACAAGAGGGTCTATGTGGAAGGATGAGGTCTTTAATATTTGGGGCCTGAGACATTTAGGGCTTTAAATAGTAATGTGAACATCTTAAATTGGTGTCCCAAGTGTGCATAGTCCCTATATGTGAGTCGAAGATTGCGCATTGAGATTTCACTTCTGACAGCTGCTTAAGGAAGGTGATGTGACATCCAAGATTTTGGCTAAAAGTGCTCCCTTGCTCCAAATAATCACAGCAACACCCTACCCATGAGTAATGCACAAACAGGGCTTTTGTAAAGTGTATATGCAGTGCTATTTCTCTAGAAAAAGAGGCGCCGGAACTCACCATGAATGCCTCCCCCATTCTCTTAGAATGGCAATGGTGCCCATGTGATAGGTACCATAACTGAGCTCTAGTGAGTTCCCGCTGGGGGAAAAAGGCCTGTGTATATGTAAAATATCATATAAATACAGATGTCATATGAATACTCCTATGCAAATTACTTTACATGTGCAATGACATGGACATTTTTTGCCAGCATACCCAAGAAATCAAGCAGCCACTTTCTCCATAATCTGGAACAATCCTTGGGAGACTGCCACTGAAACAACCTTAGAATATTGGGCAGGGATGGGATGAGCCATAATTTGCAGATGTGGCCAAACGTTTCTGTGACTAGAACTAATGCATGGAAAGTGCAAGGGAGCAGATTTTGGCTAAACATTAAGAGAAACATGCAAGCAGTAAGAGCTGATCAGCAGTGAGGCAGACTGCCTCAGGAGCTGTACTCTCCCTTCCCGGAGGTGTGTCATCAGAGGTTAGATGGCCATTTGTCAGAGATAAAATAGCTGCATCTTGCATTGTAGATCCTTCAAAGAGCAGGCGGTTGGACTATATCAGGTCTGGGAAACCATTGACCAACAGATATAGTTGGACTCTAGTTCCCATCAGCCCCAGATATCATTCAATGATGTTATGTGAGCCAAAGGCTCCCCAGCTCTGGACTAAATAATGTCTATGATATCTTCCAACTTCAACATTCTAGAATTCTAACTTCCTCATCACCTGTACAGTGGCGTGAATCAGCTTATTTACATTCTCAAGCACAGAGACATTAAAGTGTGTTACATCTTCAAAAATGGAATCTGTAACTATATAACATCCATTTTGTTTTGCTTAAGTTTCTGCAACCAACATTGCATCAGTCGGTTATACAATTCCTCAAAGACAAGAGAGGTTAGCCCCTTTTCGAGATAGAAAGGCATGTTGTTTGCCTAAAGCCACCCAGAAAATGAGCAGCAAAATTCAGGTTCCTTTTACTGCTGTGGCTGCCTGCAAATTATGTAACTAACTTAAAAAAAAAAAGTTTCTAAAAGTTCAGTGCAGGGAAAAGGAAAGACCAGAGTTATGAATTATGATTTAGCAGCAAAGTCAGTACATGAGAGAAAAACTTGTCTCTCATATCCTGATGGTATTTCGGATAAAATACAAGAGAATGCTGTGCCAGTCTCCTTGATAAATTGAGCACTCGAAAAGCCCTGAATGCAAAATTATCTAGCCAATGATAAATCTGCTATAATAAATAAAAAAGGCAATAAAGTCAGAAAAGAAGTCAAGAAAAAGCACTATCGCTTTAAAGTTCAACTTTGCATCAAACTCTTTATAGCATATATATATTCTCTCTCTCTCTCTCCCCACCCCATTATTATGACTCTCATTATGGCCTTTCATTTATACTGGGATAATAAAGATCTACAGGCAGTATGATATCAATAGGTTCAACCAAGGATGCTCAGTGACCAAGGATACCTATTGACACAGTTGGCCTTTCAGATCAAACACCTTGAAATACACCAAATAAAATACTACACCAGCAACATTATGTTCCTAACTTAGATTTTATTTTGAGGAACACAATGCTCCTAGCTCTTTAACTGTTAGATTACAGTGCCCAAAGCTAGCTTTCTCTGTTCGTTTTTCCTTTTTATAGATACCTAAGGAATTTCTGCACCATTGCTATTTTGTGCTCATACCAGCAAATGCAGGTTGCACAATTAAAGCAGATTAGGGGCTATAGGGCAATGCACCAGAAAATGTGGAATAATAATTACTTGACAGTGCACAACCTCTCCAAAGCAATTCAGGATGAATGCTCAACAAACAAATTTCTGGAAGTAACCCTAGAGGACATTATCCTTAACTGGCAGGTGTGAAAAGTTTTACTTTTGCCCCATTCAGAAGATTTAAAAAAGACCCAACTATCAAGAGCAACTTAGAATTAGCTCCCATGCAGACACAGCACCCGAATAATAATAATAATAATAAGAAGAAGAAGAAGAAGAAGAAGAAGAAGAAGAAGAAGAAGAAGAAGAAGTTTTATTTATATCCCGCCCTCCCCAGCCGAAGCCGGGCTCAGGGCGGCTAACAACACTAAAACAATACAACATTATAAAACATTATAAAAATGAATTAAAATCAAAATTGATGGCAACCATAAACTAAAGTTTGTAAAGATTGCCAAAGGAGGGAGTCAGGCTGCGCCCTGACCAAAGGCCAGGTGGAACAGCTCTGTCTTGCAGGCCCTGCGGAAAGATGTCAAGTCCTGGAGGGCCCTTGTCTCTTGTGACAGAGCGTTCCACCAGGTTGGAGCCGCAGCCGAAAAAGCCCTGGCTCTAGTTGAGGCCAACCTAACCTCTCTGTGGCTTGGGACCTTCAAGGTGTTTTTATTTGAAGACCGTAAGTTCCTCTGTGGGGCATACCAGGAGAGGCGGTCCCGTAGGTACGAGGGCCCTAGGCCGTATAGGGCTTTGAAGGTTAAAACCAGCACCTTAAACCTGATCCTGTACTCCACCGGGAGCCAGTGCAGCTGGTATAGCACCGGATGAATGTGATCTCTAAGCGAAGACCCCATAAGGAGTCTCGCTGCGGCATTCTGCACCCGCTGGAGTTTCTGGGTCAGTCTCAAGGGCAGCCCCACGTAGAGCGAGTTACAATAATCCAGTCTGGAGGTGACCGTCGCGTGGATCACAGTGGCTAGGTCAGGGCGAGAGAGGTAAGGAGCCAACTGCTTAGCTTGGCGGAGATGGAAAAATGCTGCCTTTGTTATAGCTGCAATCTGCGCCTCCATGGAGAATATCACAAGAAGCAGTAGCACATTTTTATAGCATGATGATCACATATTCAAGATGTTGACCCACAGAAGTCTATATTGAGAATCTACAAGTTTTCCATTTTTAGTTTGGCTGCTCCATGAAAAATATATTTTTAAGAGGCACAAAGATGTGACAATATATTGCATACATCTTCAAATGCTTGTAGAGATAACACAAGTAATTCTTGGCTTTGAAAGGAAACCAGTAGCAACAAGGATTGATCCAGGACTTGAGCAGGAGGCAAGGTGGGGGTGCACTGAAAACATACATTTCAGAGACCATACCACATATGGTACTGGGGGGGGGGGAAGGCTGTCCAGAAATGAGCAATTATAGAAACTTCAGAAGACCCGAGAAAGGATGTATGTGTACAAGGAACTAAATCATTTGCAACCTGATACAAACTGAAGGCCAGCACCATAATGCTATCTTTCAGTAATGATTAACAACTGAACATGTTGTGCCATTATTATATGCGCAGCCTGCATGGTAAGCACTTCAAGCAAGCTAGAAGATTCAATTTCACAAACTGACCACTCAGTTGTGAATCATGTGCTCGTGGGGTGCGGGAAGGAAAGAGAGATGTCAAACTTCTCAACGGATGTATGATAGAAAGCCAGGTGGTGTAGCCATGTCTGTGATGGGTATTGAATTTGTCTGTATGTATTTCCTTATGGTACTTGGCAGTAATTCATCAACCAAAGCTTTAACCTTGATTCCCATCCACTTTCTCATCAAGCAGAGCCACACAAATTTCTCCCAATTATAAAGCGTGCTGGCACACAGAGGGCAGCCTGCTCCTCAGAAAGTCTGAAAGGTAAATCTGAAGTGTTAAACTAACACCTGCTTTGTACTTGCGTGTCAAGACCCCAAGGCCTCCTCCGTATGCTGAATAATAACACGTGGACACTGTATTTTAGGTTAATGGGCAAAATTTATTGGTTACAGAATGTGAGCGGTATTGGCTTAAGCATTGGAATTGGATCAACTATATCTGACTCCTGCCCGCCATGTAGTGTCACCGGAAGGTCGTGCCATGGCCCTAGCCTCCACCCAGGCTTTGGACAGGAACAACAACCCCCGGTTTCCTTTAACAGAATACCCTTTAAGATGGAGGGGCAGGTGATGGCCACACCTCACCTCCCTCAAACCAGATTTTACCAATGCCTAACCACCAAACCTTACAAAAGTTGTAATGATTGTTACGAGATAGCCAAAAACCAAATGGCCAGTGCCAAATTGCCAAGTGGGAAAATTCCAGCAGGCCCCTCAATGATGACCAACTGAGGTCCATAGCAAGGCCAATATGATGAGCGCATGAAAAGAAGGTGGGAGATCTGCAGAAGCCAGAACCAGAAAGGGGAGATCCCTTGGATGTGCGGCTGCTTAAAAGGGGGTAAGCCATGCCCCCGGCCAACCAGATTGGCTGGCCGGGGGCCGTGATGTGGCCAGGATCTTCCCAATGATGTGGGGCTTAGCCCCACCCCCGCTGAGTGGAGAGGCCACGTGGCCCGACTGCAATACCGCCCCTTCCAAAAGTGGAGCAGCCTTGTTATACTACCTAGAGATAAGAAGTTCACCTGCTAATGTTGCCACACCGCTCACAGTTCAGGGGTATAGAAATTCTTGGTTCTTAGAGACACAAGCACCTGGCCAGGACGGTTTTCCTGTTATAGCTTCTGGAATTGATGAGGCATGTGAGCCTCACCTGTCCTGAGGAATCAGACAATTCCTCCTCAAGCTACCGAGACCCATCTAGGCTGTGGCTCCATGCCTTCCTTCCCTCTGAATTGACAGCTGTTAGTTCTGAAATCCTGAGGTCGGGGGTGGTACGTCCCATTTTGCCACTTGAGGTAAAACAGGAAGTGGCACCTTGCTCTGCCACACCACCAGCACCACAACACCAGTGGGACACTCACCACCACTTAGTGCTGACATTGCTCCCTGAAAGAGCTTGCAAGATCTCTCCCAAATCTGAAGAGATATTTTGCTCTTGCAAGACTTTGATGAGCTCTCGCAAAATCTTGAAGGAAATCAGCAGGAAATCACTATGCTTGCACAAAAGAGCAGTCCAAAAATAAAAATAAGCGATGCCTCAATCCAAACTAGGTGAGGATTTGGAGTTGTTCACATGAAAGGCTTCTTGTTACCTCATTTCCTTCCCCCTTTCCTCCCCATCTCCTGTACCCATGGGTGTAGCCAAGGGGGACAAGGGGGCATCTCCCCACCCCACCCCGATCCACAAATATTATTGGAAAGCATTGAAAGTACAACTTTGTAGAAAACATGTAAGAAGTGTTGGAAATGTAAAGAAATAGATGGTACATTTTTTCATATGTGGTGGGAATGTAAGAAAGTGAAAAGCTTCTGGGAGTTGATATATAATGAATTGAAAAAAATGTTGAAATATACATTTGTTAAGAAACCAGAGGCTTTTCTCTTAGGAATTGTTGGCAATGAAATAAATAGAAAGGATCATAAAAATTTCCAATATGCAGTAACAGCGGCAAGAATATTACTGGCTCAGAAATGGAAACAAGAACAATTACCAACGTTGGAGGAATGGAGAACGAAGCTGATGGACTATGCAGAACTTGATAAACTGACTGGGAAGATTAGATATCAACGAGATCAAAAATTCATCGAGGACTGGGGAAAATTAACAGGTTACTGGGAATGTATAAGTGATAACGAAATAACATTAGTGGCATTTAGAGAAGCTCTGTGATAAAACAAGAAATATTGTAAAAAAGAAAAATATAAGAGGGGGGTAGGTATAAAGGCAATATCAAAATTTGGAAATGTGTTTTTAAAGAAATTAAATTTCGAATAATTGGCAGAGAAGCTGAAGGAAGTCAAAAAATCAAAAGTTTAACAGAAACTGTAATGTGGTACGATTGTATGGAAAAATTAATAAAATATAATTATATATAAAAAAAGAAAGTACAATTTTGATTTCCTACAAACAACTTTGCCCCCCCCCCCACAACAAAAATCCTGGCTATCTCAGTGGGTCTGCAGCAGACATGCAAGGCTACCTTGACAGACTGGTGGAAAGGTAGACAGTTTTGAAAATAAAAATGGTCAGAAAGTTTATCATGATGTGTTAGCATTCCAGGTGCACTGACCTCACCACACTTCTGTCGCATTGAGTTGGCACCTCATAAAATATCTTTACTAAAGAGCTTAACTGTAATCAGTGAATAATCCTTCTGCAACTTGGATGGAGAAGATCAAAGGCAAATTAAGAGGGAGGGGAAGTCTCCCTGTCAGGGAAAATCTGCTCTTTTAGGCACATGATTTGACTTGAGATAAGGCACCACACTTCAAGGGCTCTGTTGAAAGCAAATGTACTGCTTGCAATTAATCTGATATTGCGACACAGATCAATGTAAAACCAACACTATCCCATGGTTATCTGCCTCATTAAATTAGCAAATAACATAGTGGAGAAACAAACAAACAAAAAAGCCCCGCTGAAGTCCCCATAGTCTTCGGCATAATGATATATATAAAGTAATGTGTTTATCTTCACTGTATCAATGCTCTTAATGAAAACACCCAAAAGGTTAATACCATCAATATTTGCAACACAGAGGAACTTAAGTGTTTAGCAAATCCATGCAGGTAGGGAATAATGCTGACTAGATTACTTTGCACGTTTTAAAAGAGCTTTAATTAAAGCAAATATAAATTAGTTATTTGGTCCCTCTTTTGCCTTGTTGGTTGTCTGAAAATAAAAAAAAATACACAAGTGAAAAGAAGAAGGGACAAAAAATTTAAAAGCTGGCTGTTGGGGGACGATCACATGAAATAATGTCATACGGAACAAATTAATGGGTAACAAGGAAAGAGTCATAATAAATTAATATACCTAATTAGACCGAACCTCAATGAGATTACATTAAAATCTAATTTTCTTCTATTAAAAATTCAATAAAATGGTACCAATTAAATTATGCAGCCATTAAAGGCAAGGAGATTTACTTGATGCTTCATCTATTTCATCTGGTTATTAAAAGTCATTTTTTAACAGCTTGTTTACAGCTCTCCCTCTCTTGACGCAGCTGCAGCAAGTGCCCATGTCAGCTACAAAACCTCTGCAGGCAGACCAGTGTAGATTATCTTAGCTCTTTCGATTCTATGAGTAACTGAGTTTTGACAGAAAAAAACAACTCACTTTAACTTGAACAGGAAGGAAGGAAGGAAGGAAGGAAGGAAGGAAGGAAGGAAGGAAGGAAGAAAGATTGTACAGCCTTAAAAACTCAGTTAGAAAGGTATTATATGCCAATCACAGAAGCTAAGGAGCTACCTTATATCAAGTCTGCCCATTTGTCCACCAAGCTTAAAGGTAAAGGGACCCCGGACCGTTAGGTCCAGTCGTGACCAACTCTGAGTTTGCAGCGCACATCTCGCTTTATTGGCCGAGGGAGCTGGTGTACAGCTTCCGGGTCGTGTGGCCAGCATGACTAAGCCGCTTCTGGCGAACCAGAGCAGTACATGGAAACGCCGTTTACCTTCCCACTGGAGCGGTACCTATTTATCTACTTGCACTTTGACATGCTTTCGAACTGCTAGGTTGGCAGGAGCAGGGACCGAGCAACGGGAGCTCACCCCGTCACGGGGATTCGAACCGCCGACCTTCTGATCAGCAAGTCCTAGGCTCTGTGGTTTAACCCACAGCGCCACGTGCGTTCCCTCCACCAAGCTTAGTATTGTCAAAATACTAAGCAGCAGCTCTTCAGGATTTCAGGTAAGAGTCTCTCCCAGCCATATCTGGAGTTGTCAAGGTTTATACCTGAGATATGCTGAGGATGGAATCTGGCTGAGCTACAACCCTTCCCTATAACCTGAAAGGTAATTTCAAGTGAGTAATTCATGCCAACAAGTCATATTGATTCTGATCATTTTTGGCATCTGAAAGTTCACTCTCTGAATTTTTAAACAATTCTCCTTTAGCTATAACTTTTCCTCAGTGAACTACGCATCCAGGGATCCAGGGGACTGGATCGTGAGAGTGGCCTTTATATATCATTTTATGCACATAGACATGGATTGAACCATCCTGTTGCACCTACACTGTCGGAATGAAGAGAGAGGCAAGCATATCTTTGGGTTTAAAGGGATCAGCAGTTGTTTTGCATTTAATGTAAAGAGATTTACCCCTTCTTCCCCAGCCTTTTCTGGACAAGCTCACTGGCTTAGGGCCCCTCATGGCCCCTCACAGATGTGCTGTGGAGGATCTTCTGGAATCTCCACCTCACAAGCCTGATGACTTTATGTGGGTTGGTTTAGGAAGGCCCGAGTTTTGGTCCTGCCCTTATCCTGTCCTATCCTCATGGCCTTAAAGCACCAAGTCTGAGAAACCTTCCCTTCATCAGATGCTTTGGGATGCTCAGAAAATGTTTGTTTTCCATTTCCCTCCCCTTGAACCCACATCACACTTGTGCAGGAGAGGCCTAGCCTCTCCTTAGTTCCCCTCTCTCCTTCACCCACTAGTTAGTACTCAGTAATCTCCTCCCAATTCTTCCCGCCTGCCAGGACTCTACGTTTGTCACCACAGGGCCCATGACTTTGTGACAGTCGGGGTGTAGGAAAGGGGGTGATGGGGGCACCCTCCGCCTCAGGTGCTCTCACTGAGGGGGATGACATTCGGCGCACAGTCTGCCCATGACACCCAAGCTGTCAAGGTAAGGGGAGAGCTGCTGGCGGAATTTCCCCCTTCCCCCTTCGTTTTGACAGCTTGGGGTAGGCTTGGGAGTTGCGGACAGGTGGTGTGGTGTGCATGCCACTCCAGGCACCCCAGCGGCTATCCCGCACCTGGGAGGGCACCCTCCACACAACGCCCCCCCTCGGGAGCGTGCCCGCCCTGGGCAGCATGGGCATATACTCCACCACTGGTGACAGTCACAAAGACACACCTCTACCCTGGTTCCAGTTTTAAAGAATAAGAATCAGAGGGATGGGGAAGGTGCTGGTTTTAACTTCTAAAGCCCTATACGACCTAGGACCCTCATACCTATGGGACCGCCTCTCCTGGTATGTCCCATGGAGCAGTGTTTCCCAACCTTTTTTGGACAAGGCACACTTGTTTCATGAAAAAAATCTCGAGGCACACCACCATTACAGCCCCGTGACGTCAGCGCGCAGCGTCACGCCGGGAGGGACGTGTAAGATTCAATTTTTTCCCCTCCCCCTTGCCTTCCTTCTGTGCCAACCGCCAAAAAGCCAAGAATCGCGGGACCGCCGGCGGAGGGGGGGAGGGCGAGCGGAGGCAGCGGCGAGCCCCGTTCCTCCCCATCCGCCCCATTCCGTGCAAGGAGCGCGAACAGGTGTGAGAAGGGGGTCAAACCTGCGGGTCGGCGCCGGGGAACCTCCAAGCTTTGGGGGTGGGGGGGAGGAGGCAGCAAAGCGAGGCAGGAAGGAGAGCGCGGCTTGGTGAAGTACTCGGCGGCGAAGGCCAGCAGGTCCGGCGGCCGGTGCCGCAGCACCTCCACCGTGTAGCCCTGCAGCAGCTCAGTCAGACCCGGCGGGATCTCGATGCTCATCTTGTAGCCGAGGCGCGTGGGAGACTCAACGGACGGGCCCGGGAGAGAGAGAGAGACAGAGAGAGACACACGACGGAGAGAGAGCGGGAGTCCCTGCTCGCCGTCGCCACCGCTACAACTACTGTGGCGGTTGGTCGTGGTCGTCGCCGCTGCCGCCGCCGCCCACCTCTATCTATCTCTCCCCCTCAGCTTTCTACGCGGGCCTCGAGCCGGAGGTGGGGGGTGGCCGCCGCCGCTTTCTCCGCCTCCACGTCCTGCCTCCTCCTCCTCGAGCCCTCCGTCAGCCCTGAGGGAACCGCCGCGCTCGCGCCGCCGCTCTCTGACACGCGAGAAAGAGAAAGGAACGGAGTGGCGGGGTAGTCGGGGGAAGGAGGGGCCGGAATGGAAGCGCAAGGCGAGCTGCGCATGCCCAGCAGGAAGCGGCGGAGAACGCCACAGAGAGAGAGAGAGAAGCAAGGGAGGGTGGGGAGTGGGCGGGAACACGCTTCATGCGTCACAATAACGGACAAGAGGCGCTCGAGGGATAGATTAGGACCTAATTTGACTTTTACAAAAAAAAAAAATCTTTCGAATTTTCCCCGCGGCACACCAGGCAACGTCTCGCGGCACACTAGTGTGCCGCGGAACACTGGTTGGGAAACACTGCCATGGAGGACCTTATGGTCTTCAAACAAAAACATCTTGGAGGTTCCAGGCCACAGGAGGTTAGGCTGGCCTCAACCAGAGCCAGGACATTTTTGGCTGTGGCCCCGATCTGGTGGAACACTCTGTCACAAGACACTAGGCTCCTGCAGGACTCAACATCTTTCTGCTGGGCCTGCAAGACAGAGCTATTCCACCAGGCCTTTGGCTAAGGCACAGTCTGACACCCTCCTTTGGTAATCTTCACAGAACTCTTGCCCAATGGTTGCCATTAATTTGATTTTGAATTGATTTTAGAATGCTGTGTTACTTTTATTGTTGTTAGCCGCTCTGAGCCTGGCTTTGGCTGGGGAGGGCGGGATATAAATAACATTTTATTATTAATTATTATTATTATTTGTGTGTATATGTTATAAAAGTGAAACATTTAAGCGGGTTTCCAGGTATATGCTTGCACAGAACAAACAAAGAAACTAAGCTTCCTGAGTGGGACTATCAGCTTTCAATTCACAGCCAGGTATATATGTCAGAGTTTGCCCAGAGCAGAAAAACAACAAAACAACTCTTGTTTCCAGGTTCTCAGCCTTGTCTTAGGAAGATGGTGGAAACTCTGTGTATAGGTCTTGATAGAAGTAACATTGCCCATAGCATTAGTTCCATGGAAATCTGAGTCTGGGACAGGATCAGAATCAAGCAGAAGCCAAAGTAGAAGCCCCCTCAGTTGCACACCAATAGTCTTGCTCCCGTTGCCTCTGCCTCTCAGTCAGCCAGTGTTTCCTCTTCCCCCTTGCCGCCCTTCCAGTCCATCAGCTGTGTTATCCACTTGCCTGCCTACATCTTCAACCAAGCCTTCTGATGGCTCTGTGCTAGCGTTTCAACCATCTCTGACAGAACTTGCACTTCACCTCTCCTCCATGCTTAGCCACCTCTGACCCAGTGTTGACAAGCACGCGAAAATTCTGGCCGGTCGCAAAATTCAGGTCTCTCCAAGGAATACACCCAGGAAGCCAAACAGCCCAGCTGTGACAACTTCATTCAGCAGCTCCCTATTACCCTTCACAGGCTAACTCATCCCCCTCCCTCCGCTGATACATTATTTTGGTGCCAAGTGTCATCCACCAATACATTACCGCAATACATTTCAGCTGCTGTTCCACTGAGGTGTACTTAGTTATGATAGCAGCTGAAAGCACACAATCACATTTTCCTCCATTTCCCACATTCGCCTTTTTGATATAGGTAGGACTCTCTGGGAGGAAACAGCTGTCATTTAATGCGGCTGCTATTCAGGCAGCAAGATGTTACACAGGGAATTACTATGATCTGCAACCTCTTAAGGGGACTTCATATCCATTTGTTCCACCTTTCTTGCTTTTCTTATGCTTATATCTTACCATTTTGATGGGGAAACACAGGTTTTGCTCTCTCTGCATGTGTGTAAAGGGGAGGGAGCAATGTGTCTTTAAAATTTAATCGCTCCCTGGGATTTCCCTTCAGTGTAGGTCTTACAATACACCGCAGGATTCTAAAATCTAAGGCTTATCAGTTCGCTCTTCCTTTCTTCGTGTTTTCCTTTCCCATCCCAAAGAAAAGCCGTGGGAAAGCAAAAGAAATAAGGCCTGTCTTATAAGCACTGTATTTTCTAATACAGTATTTACTAAAGGCATTAAGCTGGCTCACCTCCGCCTGTCATTGCAGTGTGTGTACTGCGTGATATTAATTTGGAGCCTCTAGCCCAAATAACATAAATCCAAATGGTGGATTTGTGACCCAGAAAGCTAAAGGGTTCCTTTTCGAACTCTCTCTCTCTCTCTCTCATGCACACATATACATATATATATATATATAATCCATTTTACACACATTGTAGCAACCAGTAGATATAAATCCACGGCTTCAGTAGCTGACATTCAAACCTTAATGCACCAGCTGTTTTACATATTTTAAAAGTTTAATAAAAGGGGGGTTAGTCCATATCACCGCACGGGAAATGTCTATTAGAAAAAGGTGAAGCATAGGAGCATAAAAATAAATCTGAGACTAAAGGAGACCAGCCCAGACTTTTTAAAGGGGCCCTTGGTGTTTTGTGGCATTATTCCATTTAATAGGAGACAAAGGTCAGAATCTGGTGGAGAGTCAGGTGTGTTTCGACAGATTGATTTCAATGTGCTTAAGGATGCCTGATGCCCTTTTGGATAGTGGCCAAAATACAGAACTTTGTTCTTTACTTAGCAGAAGTTTCTGGCCATCCTTAAGACTGTATACTATGGTCCTGCCTAGTCTACAATAGCATTGCTATGAAAATAGATTGTGAAGCAAATCCTAATAATAATAATTGCTATTATTGTTATTAATATGCTACCCATCTGACTGGGTTGCCCCAGCCACTCTGGACTGTTCCCAACAAAATATTAAAAACACACACACAAAAATCAACCATTAAAAAAATCAACCACTAAAAATCTCCCTGAACAGTGCGTCTTCAGGTGTCTTCTAAATGCCAAATAGTTGTTTGACATCTGACGGGAAGGCATTCCACAGGGAGGGTGCCACTACCAAGAAGGCCCTCTGCCTGATCCCTGTAGCATCACTTCTCACAATGAAGTAACTGCCAGAAGACCCTTGGAACTGGACCTCAGTTGTTTTTTTTAGTATAAAATTTTATTAATTTTTTATTAAGTACAAATTAGAAAACATACATATTCACAACAAAAGAAAATACAAAATAAAAAGAAAATACATCTAACCAAGGGGAAAAAATAGAGAATATTTTGTCTCTTTCATATTTACAGTTATTTATACCTCTATAAAATGCTATTCACAATAAAGCAGTGAAATGAAAGATAAGATATCAGAAAAAAGGAAAAAAGAACAAAGAAAGAATAAAGAAGTAAAAGAAAAAGATCACAAGTGATTATTTTGTTTAAGTAGATATGTACTCACAATACATAGCTGTTTCCCATCTATATTTATATTCAATTGTATAAGGACAAGATGAAATTGTACAAATGGAATTGGACCTCAGTGTTTAGGCTGGACGATGGGGGTGAAGACGCTCCTTGATTATTTATTCAAGCTAATAGCAGGACAGGCTCAACAGCAAGCACAATGTCCAGAAGTCAAGATCCCAAGACACATGAAGAAGGCAAGAGGCTCATAAATGAACAGAAGCTACATAGATGTACCAACACACCACTCCCACCAAGCTTTGAAAGATGAGGTGGGGTGAACTCCCTCATGGAAACTCTCTTGTCCCTTGAGTCTGCTGTGCACGCTCGATTGGGGTGGATGTGTTTTATCGCAACCAAAGTGACACCTGGTTCTCAGTTACAAAAAATGTGTCCTACCCTTCTGCCTCTCACTCCACTGCCACCTCTTCCAGTTCAGCCATTCCTTGGGCTGGTTGAAGTCCTCTCCCATCCATGGAGGGGCAGAGGAGAGTGCTGGCAGCTCTGCTTCTCCCTCTCTGACATAGTCACAATAGAAGGACCCCCTCTCCTCCATCCCTAGGGGCCAGCCTTCCAGACCCCCATTTGCACCTTCCTCCTCCTCATCCTCCTCTGTCTAGGGTAGCCAAGCCATGCCAGATCCTGATGGAGCCATGGGGGCCACAATAGCCTCTTTCTTTCATGAAGAGTCCCTGCATGTTTCATTGAAGTTGCAAGATGTGCTGCAGTCTTCATTGATACAAGAGGCTCCCTGCTGCAGATACTGACCTTCCAACACATGGAAGCCAACAAAAACAAACATGGGGGGGGCAGATCTAGTGCCATCATCCTCTGTGCATCACCCCACCACCACCACCACCATAAGTGGTAACTTGCACATTTTAATAACAGGTAAATAGGGCTTAGGATCCCTTATAATATAGGTCCTACCCTTATAATAGCCTACACCAGTGTTTCCCAACCGGTGTTCCGCGGCACACTAGTGTGCCGCGAGATGTTGCCTGGTGTGCCGTGGGAGGGAGGCGGGCGAGTCGGGCGGCGAGAGGCGGGGCGGCGGCGGCGAGCACACGCGGGGCGGCGAGGCGCCGCAGAAGAGGCCCAGGAGGCAGCAGGCGCCCAGCGCGCGCCCGAGTCCCGCCCAGCTCGCCATGTCCGCCCGCAGCATTGGCGACCCGAGCCAGGCTCTGCGCGCGACGCCTGTCTTATGGCACGTGCCTCTGCCGAACGCTCAGCCCCGGCGCCGAGCGGCTTAGCAACGCCGTCCAATCAGGGCGCATCTCGGCTGGGCGGCCGCGGCATTCTGGGAAATGTAGTTCTCGGGCAGCAGCGGCATTCTGAGAAGGCGCGCTTCTTCGCCGCTGCGCCTTTTCTTCCTCATTCCTTCTTTGCTGGCAACGCAAAAAGAGGTGGAGGAGGAAGAGCTGCTGGAAATGCCTGCGTGGGCATCGGTGCGCGCAGGAGATTTAGGCCGGGTGGGGTTGTTAGAGTCAAGATTTTATTTTGTTTATGTCCATCTTGCTGTTCGTGATACTAAACTACTCTTTATAGATCTCGTTATAACTTGTGTGGAGATTGCTTAATTTCGTTATGGGCGCTTTGATACGGTTTCTTATGAGTGCATTTGGGTAATTATGTAAATATTGCCTTGTCGTAAGCCGCCTCGAGCATGGTTTTTAACTATGGAAACAGCATGCAAATGACGATGATATCTAGGGAGGTTTCAAAGGCTTTGTAAGCAGAGTGAAGGAAAGAAATCCAGATGTGATTGTTACGCATTGTTTTTTGCACCGTGAGGCCCTCGTAGCCAAGACTTTACCAACAGACCTAGTTCATGTGTTGGATGATGTTGTGCGCATGGTAAACAGGCCCAGGTTGCGCACTGAATAAAGTATTTTATAATTTTTCATATTTCTGTTTACTTACTATTTCATAATAAAGTAATTATAAAATACTATCTTTGTGTTTATTTGATTCCTATTAAAGAGTGTTACTTTATATATAGTCAATATAGGCACAGAGTTAATTTTTTAAACATTTTCTAATGGTGGTGTGCCTCGAGATTTTTTTCATGAAACAAGTGTGCCTTTGCCCAAAAAAGGTTGGGAAACACTGGCCTACACATCCCTGGAGACAATTTTCTTGTTGTACAGTCAATTATTTGCCACTGCCACCCACCTCTACAATTTAAGTCCCTGTGTGTTTTCTTGAGTGCATTAAAAGGGTTTAAGACTTTAAATAGAAAGTTCATGCAAGAGAGCTCCTTGCATACAGTTAAGTCTTTTCCTTAAAAAGAAAAAAGAAAGAAATTCCCCCAGCATCAGACAAGTTTTATTTACCCCATTTTTAATCTCTTAGGAATTCTGCTAAATCATTAATGTTTTCCTGCAGAGGGAAATGTATTGTCTTTCGCTCCAAGGCTACCTTCTGAAAGAAATTAATTCCTGTGAGTCCAGGGTAGCCTAAATTACATTTACTTCTGATTTGTACAAAACAGGTATATAACCAATTAATCATTTGCACCATCTAAACCAAAGCTTTATACCCCCATCCACTCTTTTTGCTACCAAGACTTACTGGTGACCTGGGCTAAGTTTTTGTGGTTGATTAATCAGCTGCAGCAACCATATTTCTTAATGACATTTTGATGATTTAGAAGAACACCTGTGAATACTACACTAACTATGTTCAAGGGGTGGGGGTAGAGAGATAAAGGAGTGAGACCAATAAAATTCTGACTCACAGAAAGGTACGGTAATTCAGATAGTATATTAGCTGGGCAACTTTCTGGCATAAAAAGTGAAAAAAACAACAAAACAATTTGGACAACAGTGTGCACAAAGAATTCAAGGCCCTGGAAATGCACTTTGTGAAAGCCCAGATTTATGATGTCCTCCCGACTATGATAAATCTTTGCTCGTTCAAACAGATGCTTCTGACATTAAACTTGAGGCAGTGCTGTCTCCCACAAGGAAAGGAGAAAAGCATTCGCTGGTGCATATAAGCAGGTCACTTTTGAAAAAGAGAATTTCAGCATTTTACCGCTGGGGTTGGATGGGAGACGGAGAAGCAAGACAGAGATCATTAGAAACTGTTTTCTATTAAGCGCTGTGCACAGATTTTCATTTGTTTCCTTGTCACATCTCCTCAAATTCAAAATATCACTTCATTTTCTAGACCTCCGTTTGCTCTCTGGATTTATATGCACGTTAACAAACCGATAACCATTATGCTACCTTTTCACTCCTTCAGCCTGCCCCAAGGTCTACATCAGAGCTTGTTGTTGTTGTTGTTTAGTCGTTTAGTCGTGTCCGACTCTTTGTGACCCCATGGACCAGAGCACGCCAGGCACTCCTGTCTTCCACTGCCTCCCAGAGTTTGGTCAAACTCATGCTGGTAGCTTCGAGAACACTGTCCAACCATCTCGTCCTCTGTCGTCCCCTTCTCCTTGTGCCCTCCATCTTTCCCAACATCAGGGTCTTTTCCAGGGAGTCTTCTCTTCTCGTGAGGTGGCCAAAGTATTGGAGCCTCAGCTTCACGATCTGTCCTTCCAGTGAGCACTCAGGGCTGATTTCCTTAAGAATGGATAGGTTTGATCTTCTTGCAGTCCATGGGACTCTCAAGAGTCTCCTCCAGCACCATAATTCAAAAGCATCAATTCTTCGGCGATCAGCCTTCTTTATGGTCCAGCTCTCACTTCCATACATCACTAACATCAGAGCTTAGCCATGCTTTATTTTCAGAACAAACTCATCTATCAGGTACAGAATGCCTGAAGTAGATGCACAGTTTACACCAGCGTTGGCCAATGTGGTGTAACTCCAGCTCCCATCAGCTCCATCCAACAGAGCCAGTGGTCAGAAATTATGGAAGTTGTGGTCCAACAACATCTAGCTAACCCTGGTTTCACGGTTGTAGCATATTCCTGGTTCAAATCTCACGTCTGCTCACTGAATTGCCTTAGCCAAGCCAGCCTCTCTCATTCTCAGTCTCCCCCCATCGCAAAAAAACCCCATGAAATCTGAGAGATAATTATACTGACTTGAGATAGCCTGTGGCCCTCCAAATGGTTCTTCACCCAAAAGAGAGAAGGGAGATACAAGACTAGCAAAACAACAGAATGGAGGTCTGTATAGCAAGGAATAAATGTGAGCAAAGGAAATTTGCTGTTGCAGGCACTTTGGCTTTATTTCGAGGGCAAATTCCATGAGGCTAAACACATCGCTTGTTAAAGGTTTTTTTTAAGTGCAAAAAAATTGCAGGGAAAGGGAGCTTCCCTGCTGGGGATAATTGCAACTTTCAGGGAGGTCGTTTCTATCAGCCAAGGAGGGGAAAGTATTAAAAGCCCTTTGCACATGCCACTGGTTTAGAGCATCCCCATCGCCTACACTTACCATTATCACTTCTAAAGAAATAACACAGCTTGAAATGACTCATTTAGCCTCATGTGTACTTTGTCCTTCAGTTGGAGATGTCAGGTGGAAAATACTGATCCAATGATTTCACGGGCAAACATGGAGGCTGTCCAACCTCCTGCTTAAATGCAGAACCCACCTCAAGCTAAACCACACCTGCAACACACCTTAATACTGGGGCCTGCAAATGCACACAGTGGTGGACCTCTTGCTGACTGCAGTGCACAAAACACAATCCCTGAAGTAACCATTGGTGTGCAGGAAGTAAGATATAGAACTAGAGTACAAGGCCCAGTCAGGGGCATTCAGCATTGGAAAGATCAGGCATGTCCATCAATGGGCAAGGCCAGACAATCTCTAGCTGCAATTGTGAGAAAGCAATGGGACTGAAGAAACCTTCCCTGAATTGTTCCTGTAGCTAGCCCACGTTGCATGGTTCTCTTGCAGCTGTCATAAAAGCAGAGTGGTTTTAATATTTTCTTTCCCAGCTTTCCTTTCTGTGTGGACTCTGATTTCAGAATTCACCCTGCTACCACAAAAGATCTATGTGCTGCAGGAAATACCTTATTTGTCACGTCGAGTATTTGCCTGTGCATTATTTTCCACTGTATGAATCCACATGTTTCAGACTACTGTGGATGGATTTGTCACTTCTGCTCATATGCTGCTTACTTGATTCAAATCTGCCTTCTGGCTCCCTTCCACTAGCGCACGCCTCAAAAGCCCTGTCAGCAGTAAGCATGCACCGTGTACCATATGGGACCAATTCTTCCCATGCATCTCAGTGATTTGATCTGTAGCTTGTGGATAGCACGACAAAGGTGCATCGCTTCAAAACTATTAGTTGAGCCCCCTTTGTGTGTTCTATGCACAAGGGAGCCTTCACACAATTATCAGGAAGCAGGTCCGCATCACTGCTTGGACCCCAATGTCATGCACCTTCCTGTAGACTCACTCCTGACATCCACACATTAAGGATGGACATCTGCAAGGGAAAATCCTATAAACATCGACCTCTAAGTGCATTGGCTTTCACAGGTGCTGGAGCCCTGCTCATGTGTATATGCATTATTTCCTGCACATTAACCAACTAGGACTTCAAAATCATTTTTCACAAGGATACTTGCTTCAGCCAAGATCCACAGAAGAATGAAACTTGTCCTGTGAGCTGAAGAGCAAATTTTAAGGCTCGTTTTCTTCCGGAACTGCTTTTGAAGCTAAATGCCAAACTAGGCATAATGTCAACAGCCTCCTTGGTTTAATATCATGGGTGTTCCATTTCTGTATAAAGTGGGAGCCTGATTTTAACCTCAGAAATGCACATGGGTGAGAGGAACTGAGTCCTTCTCCATCTTACCTCCCTATGTCCAAAATCTTTCTGGCCCACAACTTGGCTGAAAGATTGAAATAAATGGATGCTGGGGAGATAAGGCAGTGTTAGGTTTAAGTCCCATTTGATGTTAAAAATTTGGGTCTAGTTTGAACCTAAGGGACTTAGTTTTTGACATAGTGGGGCCAAAGGCAGTGTCAATTTTTCAAATAAAAAAGGCCAGTAATTCTACTGGGCAAAGCCATGGTATTTGTATGAATCAAATAATCTCTCTGGATGCTTCCCCATGAGGAGCTATTCTAAAAATGTCATTATTTGTTCACTCAGTTTTGTAAAGCATCAAATCATTGTTCTCATGGAGGTTCCCCCCCCCCCCATGTTTTGCCCACTTCTGTTAAGACTCTGCAAAATCTAGCTGCAGAACAACAGCACAAACTCTGCAAATGTCTATCTTTATAGGATTAATCTTCCTGCTTTTGGTACAGAGATCTTAAGATTCCAAAAATTTTAAACGCACATTCTAAACGCACAGTTATGACTTCCCCATTTATTTATTTTAATGGTTCCTTTTGAGGTATGCATGTTTTGGGGTGAAATTCACTTACTTTGTCAGCCTACAAATCAAAAGAAACCAGCCCATTACAGATAGTTTTTGAGGGCAACCGCACTGCGCTGGTATTCCTGATAGGTTTAGAAATTATTGCCTGCGGAACCACATAGACATTAAGCTTGAAAATAAAACCATTAGATCTTCTAAACAAATGGAGTCTCTATCAGGGATTTTCCCCCACCCTCACCCCCCATTCCCTTGCCAGAGTAGGGTTTTTATTTTCACTTTTGCAAATTGGAAACACACCACACAGAGGAAGTAATAATACAGCAGTAAAATATTCAAATCCCAATTTTTATTCACATTGATTATCTTTTACATTTTGACATATTGCCTTGCTACGACCATCTGCAAATAGTTATCAGCCAGGAATTCAAGCCTTCTTGTTCATGAAACAGTTTAGGTAGAACACTGTTTCCCTTTTGTTGTAGGGTGAGCAAAGGGGACAAGAAATATGGCCAACTGATTTTTTTCATTCACCAGCCAAACTCATAACCCAGACTCCTTTTTTGTCTCTCTCCCCCCCCCCCCTTGTTTTTAGCCTCACTTGAACACATACATAGTTTTAACATCAGAATCAAGAGTGGTGCTCTTATCTCTAAGAACAGGAATAGCCCTGCAGGTAAACTTCCTTAGTTTATCCCAACCCTCAGCTACACCTTTCATGTGTTCAAAAGTAAGATATCTTTTTCTTCTTTTAAAAAAACCAGTGAAGAAATTGGTATTGCAACATTTCATGCCTTGAAACTCAAAGTTAATTCATTTCCAGCTTGGATCAGGGCTTATCAACCAGCTGCCTTCACTGAGCCTAGACATTGCTGATGATGAACCGAGGGAAAAAAAATATACTATAGACAAGTGTTCCTAAACAGGTGGCCAGGAGGCGGTGGGGGTATCTTATCTTGATGAAACTGACTCCAAATCTAAAGTGTTGGTCACGGCTCTTTGGTCATAATCCCTCTTCAAACTTGTTCAGCCTGCCACTTCAGTAAACTTTGCTAAACTCTAGATTTGCTCACGGGGCCAAACTATTTCATCCATTTCTCATGCGATATAGAATCATAATAGAGTGGTACCTCGGGTTACAGATGCTTCAGGTTACAGACACTTCAGGTTACAGACTCTGCTAATCCAGAAATAGTACCTCAGGTTAAGAACTTTGCTTCAGGATGAGAACAGAAATTGCATGGCGGTGGCACAGCGGCAGCAGGAGGCCCCATTAGCTAAAGTGGTACCTCAGGTTAAGAACAGTTTCAGGTTAAGAACAGACCTCTGGAACAAATTAAGTTCTTAACCCGAGGTACCACTGTACATAGTACCTAAATAGGTCAAGCCCACAGCACACAAAAAATGAAACATTAAAATGCATTTTGACAAAAAGTTGTTGCTGGCATCCATCTGCCTCAGATAATAAGAACTGAGGGCACTCAGGAACTCCACGCTTTGAAAAACACCCAGCCAATGCTGCTCTTCTAGAAAAAGAGGTGCCAGAACTCACCATGAACATCTGCCTTGTTTCCTTTTAATGGCAATGATGCCCACCTGAGAGGCACCAGAACTTAGTTTCAGTGAGTTCTGGCTAAAAAGAAGGGGGGGGAGCCGTGTCCAGATTCAAATGTAAGTGGAAGATTGGGTTAACTTAAACACTTTTGCCCACTTGTGTTATTCTCACCAGGGTGGTGGCTTTGATTTGCCTTCCCATGATTGATCCATGCATACGGCTTTGTGTTTCCAACTCAAGACCCATTGAAGAACATCTCATCCAGTTCAATCTTTGAAAAACAGCTTTGAAAAACTTTTTCATATTCTACAGTGTGCTACTCTTGCCATTGTGGCGGTACAGGGTTGCCGTTCTGTGATTGGACTTAGGTACTTGTTGAACGGTTCATTTATCCAGCCTGTATAACATTTACTGCACATGTAACTTGTTAAGATACAGTTGTACATTTATCCACTCCATGTTTACAGTATCTCTAGGCTTTGTCTTGCACATGACACTTTAGTATGTTTGTTGTTTGAAAGGTTACAAGTCTATCTCTATTCTAGCTATTATTCTAGTAAATTTGGTTTTATACTTGTAAGCCAGTTTGTGGTGTTGTTGTTTTGTTGTATTATTATTACTGTCACCACATTTGATACTTTGTGTACAGTGGTACCTCGGGTTAAGTACTTAATTCGTTCTGGAGGTCCGTTCTTAACCTGAAACTGTTCTTAACCTGAAGCACCACTTTAGCTAATGGGGCCTCCTGCTGCTGCTGCGCCGCCACTGCACGATTTCTGTTCTCATCCTGAAGCAAAGTTCTTAACCTGAAGCACTATTTCTGGGTTAGCGGAGTCTGTAACCTGAAGCGCATGTAACCTGAAGTGTATGTAACCTGAGGTACCACTGTATATACTTCATTTTATATCACACATTTCTTGAAAACCAAGGAAAAGCCTGCTGGTTGTCAAGAACTAGTCTACCCCCAGATGCTTAGGAGAGGCCTGGAAGCAGGATCTGAGTACAACTGCATTCTCTCCTTCTGTAGTTCCAACAAATGCTGTTCAGAAGTGTACTGCTTCCATCCAACAGTTGACAAACAAGAGTCAAATTGACATGAAGCCTGGGTGCCCCTCTCGGATTTGAAAAAGTGGTTTTGCAAGTTTACTACTACAGTCTCTCTTAATGAATATTATCCAAGCAAAGTAGAACAAAGCATACCAAGGCTTAAGCAGGTTTAGGCCAGAGCTTCTTATTCTCCCAATGCAAATATAATCATTAAGCATGGAACATCATAAAACAAGAGAAATCTTTCTTGAGAAATAAACAGGGCACAGTTTGGCACAAAACAGAAATAAACGTAACATGTTTCATATGGAGGATATTACAAAAGGACTCGTCGTCTGCAAAAGCCCTGTCACTTTTTTAAATGCGCAAAAATATATAGCATCTGGAAATGTCGTTAGTCAAAATAGCCAATGGGATAATCAGGAGAAGATAATTTATGCTTGATAAGCCAAGAATGGCAAGTTCTTAACAAATTTAAAGGAAAACAGAGCTGGTTTAATCTTGTATAAGGAAACCCTTGTTACCATTCTGTCATATTATCATGAATGGATTGCTTATTAAAATAACATAATACAGATGTCTATAACAAATCTTAAGTATTCGAACGGCAAAAATGCAAGCAAACTGATACTGATGTCCTGGTAGAAAGACGGCTCCTTTTTAGTTCTCTTTAAGTATATGTTTGTGATGGGTGCAGTAACTTTTCCCTACAGGTTTGCTTTTTCAAATGTTACATATGATTTCCTTCTTGACCTTTATTTCCCACCACGTGCTTCATTAGTTTGGGTGTTTTAAATAAGGCGGCTCATTTATTCCTTATTGAAAGTGTGTTTCAAAATATATTTTCATATGGCAGCTTTACATGTTTCATTTTCCAATCAAGTGGAATTTGATGGATTATGTGCATCACAAATAATGCAGTGTTTTGTAATATGTATTTAGAAACTCAAGTGTGTGCGTGTACATGCATGTAGATGAGTGTCTTGAAAAGATTTGTTTCATTTCCCCTACTGTATAATGGATCTGATCCTGGCGGTAGGATATAACCATCATTATATGTTACCATTGATAGACTTGTCCTCCATAAGAATAAGATGGCATGCACCATTATTTGAAATCAGATTAATGTGTGACCCATAATCATGGCTTTTCAATAAGCTGCAGCTCAGTCCTACACAGGTTTACAAATTTGTAAGTCCCACTACATTCAACAGGGCTTATTTCCAGGTACGTAAGGATAGGCTATAGCCCTTGTTGTGGGAATGATGGGTGGTGACTTAGAATTAAAACTGAACACTAATGGCTGGCTATGGAGAAAATCTGGGTCTTTTTCAGTGCCTCCAAACCAAGTCAGGAGGCAACATGACCACCATTGGTGGGGTAAGAGACCTGAAAATAATGCCAATATATTTCACATCTGACAACCAATGCACCTCTTTGCTGTAAGATAGTACATGGGTAGATGACTTTTTAAAGCCCAGGACACAATTTTCCATGGCCCTCCAGTGGCTATAGTGGCTCAGAAGTATTGTATTTAGCATTAACTCTGGGAGTGTGTACAGTCGTACTTTGGATCCCAAACGCCTTGGTACTTGGACGTTTTGGCTCCCAAATGCCGCAAACCCGGAAGTGAGTTGCGGATGTTCTTTGGAACCCAAACGTCCGACAGGGCTTCCGTTTGGCTGCAGGCGCTTCCTGCAGCAAATCAGAAGCCACGCTTTGGTTTCCAAATGGAATAGATTCCATTCGACTTCCAAGGTACGACTGTACTTGATCTGACCAAATTAAGTCTCCTGGTGTATATTGTGCTCTACATACGCACTTTGCACAGTGAAATCAAAGGAAAAGTAGGGCAAGAGAACTCTCAATTGGAATGTCCCACCTTTTTCAGGGTCCAGAGATCCACTAAGAACACCTTCTATAAACATCCCACCTCCCAGATCTTGGAGCTGGCCATGCACCCAGCCAGAACCAGAATCAGCAGTTGTAAATAATTTCAACCACATTTGCTAAGCAATATTATATTCACTCCCTCAAGATCAGCCACACATCATAACTGGGTGCCAGCCGCCTAACAACTGCTGCAATGTTCATGCAACTCACTTGTTAAGGCAGAAAGCAAAGGCCAAAAAACAGCCAATCCCAGAGAGTCACTTGGGAACTTCATGTATAGTCCCATTATATGCTGACAAAAATGTAGCCAGCTCTAATGAGAGTAATCACTCTGTCAAATCTATCTAGTGCAAAATGGATATATATGTTACTGGCAACCTTTAATATATTCTCCAGACAGCCCAGCATGGGTTTGATGAAGGACCTGGTAACAGTATAATACCTTCTACAATAGGAATGTACAAAGAAGCACTAATTACTAAGCAGGATGTCCTCAGAAAGATTCATAATCGCATGTCCCATGTGAGGAATGGTTGAGCTAAAATGGCTGTTATTCCATTTATTCAACCTACTATGCGTTTCCTGTATTTAATGTATAAAACATCAATAAAAGCTGAGGAGGAAGGAAGGAAAATGTGTAATGAAATTCTCTTTCCCCCCCTTTCTTTGTTGTACACAGGTTCTTTGTATTATATGAATCAATAAGGTTTAATTTTGTGAGGAGAGTCTCTTCATAAAATTAATATTTATAGCGCAGCCCCATACATGTCTACACAAAAGTAAGTCCCACTGAGTGCATTGGGGCTTACTTTCTGGTAGGTCTGGGCAAATCTGTCAATTTCAGTTTCTCCCAGTTTCTCATTTTTTCCCCAGTCGCAAGTTCACCTCTATACATTTCCACATCAGTTCTTAAGTCCTCGTGAAAATTAATCAACAAATTTCATCTAATACCCACATTTGTACGCAATTTTCACAGGTATATACATTTTTTGCAAAGCACCTTTCCCTAAAATAGGGCATTTCTGGATGTTATTTTCACTGATACAGTATATGCACATTTGGAGCAATGTGGATTTCAAAGGGTGGTTGCGCTTGAGTTCATGTATTGTTTCAGAAAGTGCCAGTTAGGTAGGTTCACCGTTAAATGGGAACAGAATTAAACTATCTCCCAGGTAAGTGGATAGAAGATTGTAGCATCTAGGGGTGGGCAAATTTGCCTATTTTCGTTTTTTCTTGTTTCACATTTTTCCAATCTTAGATCCAGTTTTACACATTTCTATATCAGTTGAGGATATTTTTCTAAAATATGCCCCCTTTCAGGATTTGAATTTCTCTTATTTTAAACATCTTTATATCCAATTTTGGCTAACATACACATCCAGGCAACACAATTTCTCCTTATTGCTGTATTTTATTTTCACCTATACATTTTAATGCACTTTTAGCCCAATATATGCATTTTTGTACATATTGCTTGGGTGGAAAACTGCATCACAAAGTTCAACAAAGTGCCAATTTCAAAGAATAGCTACATTTCGGTTCACATATTGTACTAGAAAGTGTGGACTAGGTATGTTCAACTTTAGGCATAAATGAAATCAAATTTCTCCCTCACCCCTAAACTGGAGATTGCATACCCCTCAATTGTCCCAATTTAAGCAGGACACCCCACAGTTATAGAAGCCACCCCTGCTTCGGATTGGATCTGGAATGTCCCCTTTTTTGATGCTGTGGCACCAGTGAAAAGAGGTTGTGAAGAAGCTTGTGATAATGACAACAACAAGGAGGAGGAGAGAAGGAGAGAAAGGAGCCCATTCACATTTCCCAAGGTGCAAGGGGAGAGGGAGAGGGGAGGGATGGAAGAAGTTGGGTGATGGTAACGCAGTTGAGCAGTGGAGTTGCACATCTCTGGGCAGAAGATGGAGGAGGAGACAGTAACAGCACTAGTAGTCAAGCCATGCTGCTAAGGTCACAAGATACAGCGTCACTCACCACTGCAAGCCTGCCCCTCATCACACGCCACTGTATCGCCTCCTCCCTTCCCCCCTTTCCACAGAAGGGGATGATGGCAGCGAGTTTGAAAGCGGCCAAGGTGTTGAGAAGAGAGTGTGGGAGAATGTCAGGGGCTGGATAGAGTAGGAAACTGCCTCTGCCTCCTCCTGAACCTTCCAGAGAAGAGGAAGACAGTATAGATTTACAGCAGTGGTTTGAGGGAGGGCATAGCTCAGAGGCAGAGAGAAGCTGGGACATAATGGGAGAGGAGCAGGAAGAAGAAGAATCACCAGGGGAGAGACAGCTGACAGACTCAGTGTCTTTAGAAAGCATGCCAGACCCGCCCTCTTCCCCCAGAAACTGGCGGGCATTCTGCCTCTCCTACCCTCCTCTCAACATGCTCCTGCCTAGCTTATCAACAGAGAGCTCAGAGGCAGAAGGCACAAATAAGCCACTATAGGGATGATGTATAATAGGAGAGACGGAAGGGGTGGGGCTCCACTCAGAACAACGCCTTTACTACGAGAGTAGCTTTTCCAATCCTCCCTCTGTGAATATTGAATAAAAGACCTTGGTAAGAACTCTCCTTGTTATCTCATTCTTGGCTGCCTACTGTGGGAGGGATCGGATTCCGTAATGCCTGACACAGAAGGAATCCCAGCGCTACACCAGAAAAAATGGCCAGATTAAGTCTCTCTCAGCAACGCGGGTGACGCTGTGGGTTAAACCTTGCCGATCAGAAGGTTGGCGGTTCGAATCCCCATGACGGGGTGAGTTCCCCTTGCTCGGTCCCTGCTCCTGCCAACCTAGCAGTTCGAAAGCACGTCAAAATGCAAGTAGGTAAACAGGTACCACTCTGGCGGGAAGGTAAACGGCGTTTCCGTGCGCTGCTCTGGTTCGCCAGAAGCAGCTTAGTCCTGCTGGCCACATGACCCGGAAGCTGTACACCAGCTCCCTCGGCCAATAAAACGAGATGAGTGCCGCAATCCCAGAGTCAGCCACGACTGGCCCTAATGGTCAGGGGTCCCTTTACCTTTGCATCTCTCTTGGTCCACACCTCCCATTGTGGTTTTGTTTTCATTCATGATTGGGGGGTTCCTTCTGCCGCCACTGCCATGTTCTCTTTCTCTCTCATAGGTTTGGTCTAGGGGAGGAAGAAACATCCCTCCCCCCACTCCTGCCCCACACGTACCTTCTGTCTGACGTTGCTCTTGAATCCCCTACTTCTAGTCTGGAAAGGGAAATGTTTTCTGCCTCTCCTACCCTCCTCTCAACACGCTCCAACCTAGCTTAATAACAACAATAACCCATTGCAGAGTGTTTAAATTCTCTCTTGCACAGGATTGGGGTGAGGGTCGCTCTCTCTTTCCTCATCCCTTCAGATTGAGACTAAGCATAATTGGCCCCACATAACATAACGCATGTCTCAATTTTAATTGGCAGAATGTTGGAAGGTATGGTCTTCGGCACTTACATTCAATTCACTTGTTAAAAACAACAATGCTGTTTGCTCTGTCAGTCAACAAACACTTTTAATGGAGATTTCACATCTGTATAATCTGCAATGACAAAATTTCATGCTTTCCATTTTTCAGTGTAATTATTTCAAGCAGAGTCTTGTCTTCCCTGAGGGCCCCTTTGTTGCTTTTGATTTTCAGATATCTTGCAGCAGGTACAAAAAGACCCAGTATAGAAAAGGATTTTGCTCTGGCCCACCCCTCGTCCACATGAAAAATCCAAGACAGCACTGTCATTTTATTGTATTTTTTTTCATTTGTCCCATATCAATTATCTGACATCAGTTTTGAAAAATGAAGTCCAGACCTTGTAAATGTGAAAGACAGTAGAGAGCTGTATATTAAGTGCAATATTTTATCAAACCACAAAACGTGTTTGTTTCTGAAATGACGCCATAAATATTAAGAAACTAGAAACATTCAGAAAACTGATGGTTATACCCAACACTAGTCATACTCAGAGTACAAAATTGAAATCAATAGATTTAAGTCAGCCAGGATAGCTTGAATTGGTCAGTGTGCTGATAACACCAAGGTTGCAGGTTCAATCCTCATATGAGCCAGCTACATATTCCTGCATTGCAGGGAGCTGGACTAGATGTCCTTCAGGGTCCCTTTGAACTCTACAGTTCTGTGCGTCTATGATTCTATGAACTTCATTTATTTAGATCTGTTGATTTCCATGGATTTACCTCGAATATGACTTTGGATATCACCCAATTTGTTTTATAAAACCAGCCGCTGACGGAAGACTTAGACCATTGCATTTGAGTAAGAACATGTGGTGATTCTGCGGCAGCTGTACGTGCATGTTCTTCTTGTCAAAAAAACCTACAGTTCTCAAAAAACCAAAAATATGTTGAATTTGTTTTCTGGATAAAATTTGCAAATCATATTTTTACTCCTAAAGCTACTCAGCATTTAAAATTATACAGTCAATGGCATGGCAGATTTAGAACTGCATTACATAAACAAGAAACAGCAGCGTCCAGCTAAAAGCAAGGAACTTGTACAAATATACAACTTGTAAGTTTTCTTCTCCAGCAAAATGCCTGCCTAAATAAAGACATTTTCATCTGGCAGTAGAAAATATACAAATTGAGAGATGTACCGAATCACCCTTGTAAAGCAGTTTTATACAAGCAAGACTACCTACTCCCTCCCTCCCTTCCTGCAGGCAGTGCCTTGCTCTTTCAGAAACCTTGTTTTGTATAAAAGAGTGAGGGGAGAAGGGTATCCCACACAACAAGAATATTCCGCTTGGGAGCAAACCTATCGCCCATTCTGTTAGTACAGAACAGATCCAGGAAAAGCCATTGGTCACCACTTGCCTTTAGGCTAATGCTGAAACTCCAGGTGGTGACCTGCTCAGAGAAGCCATTCCTGTCTGTTTAAATGGTCAGGACTGGCTTGGCCCAAGACATTTTGCTACCCGAGAAAAAACACTGGTATAACAATCAATCCTTCTTCCCAGGAGGAACTCTGGGAATTGTAGATCTGTGGGAAGAAGAATGGGTCTCTCCAAACAAACTAGGATACTTTGGGGGAAGCCCTGACTGTTAAAGTGATGTAAGAGTGCTTTAAATGTACGATGTTGATGGGCCCCCCAAAATCAGCTACTTGGTGCAGCTCACTTCACAAGCTGGCATCATCTTCTTGCTCAGAGAGCCAAGGGAAAAGGCATTTTGATGGCTCTCTCAAGTTGAATGCCTAGAAACAACAGATAAACTGTTTATTAAAACACATCAAATATGTGACAAGAGGTGGAGAGACAGCAATTAAGTAGTGTGATTATTTACTTCTGCAACTACTTAACTCAGCAGGAGAACAGTAGCGCCTTGCTTTTTAAAAACAAAAACAAAAAACAATTTTATCCTTTAAAACAAAAACCTCCACTCCATCTTGCACATGCAGAAATTCTCCATATGGTGAAGCAGATGAGAGTCCCTTCAGGATATTCACATACATTTCAAATGAAATATTTTCAGAAACAAATGCATTATTTTCTGGTTTTTAAGTCTTCAAGTTTTCCCAGTGTTTCTCTGTGTTATTAGTTGCCATTTTCTCTCGCTCTCCCCCCACTGTGCTTTCCATTTCTCTCTCTCTCTCTCTCTCTTGATGACAGACGTGAACAGTCGTTTCACTTAACACAGCGTTGTTGCAGCATTTGTAAAATTTGAAATGAAATGCAATGGCAGGTGGGGTGGGGGTGGGGACTTCAGAGAAAGACAATAAAATCTGGGCCTGCTGGTTTGCCATTGCCTATCAGAGTATCATTCAGATCTGCAAATGTTTTATACTTCTTTACTACACAGGGAAACATCCTCACAGGCTGTGAGCAACAGCACTGGAGTACTGCAAGTTAGGAACAGGGTGTAGCTAGGCATCTAACGAGACTGAAACTTACAGGGAAATTGTTTGAGCAGCTCTAGGCAGGGAAATTGTGAAGGCAAGCAGATGGAGACTGATGAAGCTGCAGGGAGACTGGATCACCTTGCAGACAAAGCCAGTGCCATGTCTGAATTAAGGAATTAAAATGGGGGTTGGGCTTTATTAAATCCACACACCCCAAAACCTGACACACACACCCCAATTTTAGCCTTTTGAACAATGCTCCCCCTTGTTCCCTTCCAGTCATAGTAGCTAAAGGGACCATCGCAAAAAGCTACCTCCTCAGTCTTGTTCTAATTTGAAGACTGGACCAAAATCGAGCTTTTGCCCAGATACAGGCCTGCTCCATAAGCATTTATGGCCAGACAAATGAGTATACCAAAGAGCTACATTGGATCCTGGAAGCCGTAGGATAGTTGCTTAACTCTAATTAATGCATGAAGGGGTTAATGCCATAGAGTAAGCTGTCCTGTCGGGCTTAGCTAAGTTACTCCCTTGGGAGGAAGTCTAGTCTATTGTTCCTTCAGTCTACCATTTGAACTCAGACATGTAAAGAGGTCTGAGCTGGTAGCTCCAGGCTCAGACCACATGGCTTTCCTACAAAGCCAAACTAGTGTTGCTATACAAGTAATTTAGGAATTTTCACCACTTTGGAACTAACCCAAGCTTTGTTGCCTGTGATTTCTGAATGCTGTATGTAAAAGGTCCTGAATCCGACCTTTAGTTTGTAAGTAAACCATTTTAACCTACCAAACATGTGGACTTTTTCTATGTTAGGGGAAGTGGGAAGCTTTGGAAGGAATTCACAAGGGCATATTTTAAAGGTGTAACAGCCTATATTTCCACAGTTTACTTTGCTGCATGGTTTTAAATTTTCTGCTGGGGTTCTCCCACCAAAGAATACTTGTCCTGCACCTGGATCTTAAGAGCCAGGAAATTCTCTTTTTATACCTTTATTTTCTTTCCCAACCAACAGAATCACCTTTTGGCCCTGGTGAGTGAAGCTACATGGGAGCATGAGAGGATAATGTCATTGTTTAATGCCTGAGTGATTCACCACAGGGAGAAGCTGAATGAAGATCAGGAAGCCCTGTGGTTCTAGTTTTGTCACTCTAGACCAGTGTGCGTTCTTCAAACTTGGGTCCCCAACCATCACTGCACTTCAACTCCCATCATTCACAGGCAGTTTAGCTGATAGGTCAGGGTGATGGAAATTGCTAGGGACCTAAGTTTGAAGGGCACTGCTCTAGACAATCAGGAAACTGAAAGTAGATCAAATGCTTCCAGAAAACTGCAAATGCCTATGGTGTGTGTTTGTGTGTGTGTGTGTGTGTGTGTGTGTGTGTGTTACTAGTCCTATACTTCTTAAGTCCCCACCCTATCCTGCCAGTTTTTCTTGTTAGCTATATCCAAAACCACCATCAGGTTTCATGAAGTATTTCTGAGCTGTCAAATTAGGTTCCATGAGTTATCCTCCATTTGGAAGGTCACTGGCTCACATTTACAGTTCAGACATATGGATCAGTCCACCTATATAACATCAGTCATTATCTTTGCTCCTATGTTCACTTATCTTCAAAAATGCCCCTGTGAGGTAGAGGAGTATCCATAATAACCCATAATTTACAACTGAGGAAATGAAGCAACTGGAAGTCACAAATGAGATCTGCAGCGCAGTCAGATAATGGAATGAAATCTCATGTGGCACAGTTCAATGCTTTGCCTACAAAACTATTCATCTTTTTTTGCCCTTTAGGCACAATCTTAAAATGATGAAATTATAGTCTTTACCTTGGTCTTCCTTCTAGGAGGATATAGTCATCATTAAGTGCAAATAAAGTTCAGTCCAGGTATTTAATTGTCCACTAAATCCAAATACAAAAAAAACTTCAATAGTTCAATTCATATATATATATATATATATATGCTTTCGTAGATTTTCACGGGTACAGGAATGCAGGTTTTGGTGTCCTCGGGTGTCTTCCCGTGTAAAAGTTGGGGTGTCTAGGCGACGTTTCGACGAGGTCTCACTCGTCATCTTCAGGCTGGTAACAAGAAACCGAAAGCACCAGCCTGAAGATGACGAGTGAGACCTCGTCGAAACGTCGCCTAGACACCCCAACTTTTACACGGGAAGACACCCGAGGACACCAAAACCTGCATATATATATATATATATATATATATATATATATATATATATATATGTTCACTGCTACGTAACACGAGGCAATTTGAGGTGACCCTGTCCTTGTCATTTTATTCTGTCACTGTAATTTGTTTCTTTTCTGCCTGCCCCATTGTACTGTTGGAATCCATAAACGTGACTGAATATGTTTCCTGTGGGTTGCTTTGCATTCAATTCACAAGCACAGGAGGGAGGCAGACACTCAGTTTTACATACATCTTGCCATGATGAGCAGAGGTGTCATCTTTTGCTTTTTGCAGAAACTCTCACACTTTGAGCTGAATCCCTCTGAGCATTTGCAAAGTTCTTTTTTCCCTGTGAAGGGAATGCCCCTTGTTGGTGGTGTGCTATAGAATCTTGCATTCAGCTGCAACTCAGCTACATTCTGCCTGTCCAGGCTGGAAGTTGCCTCATAAGCACTGTGATATCTAAGATGAGAAGGCAGGCCATTAGTTGACTATGGGGAAAACGCTTGGGGTCCACTTTGGGCTGGGTGAATCAGTTAGAAAGCAACTGATGATTTACTGCTGGCAACCAGAATGTTCTCAGAAGACAGTCCCAAACTTGTAATTTGGGGAACAGCCATTTTGTTGGCTTCCAAAGATGGGGGCAAGGTCTCCTCCCATTGACGCGCCTCCTCCCATTGATGTGTGCTGCACACATGATGTCACAGGCATATGATGTGCATGACACATGCAATGCAATGCTGCCCCCCCCCATATTCAGCCCAATACAATGCCTCTGGACATGGAAGAAATGCTAACCAAAGGAGCACCTTCCAGCTCATTCCTCCATGCCTAATTTCTATCTCCTGAAACGGCTTTTCTTTTTCAGAAACGGAGTCCCATCTGTCTTTTATTTGTCTGTGCATAATGTGCAGTTAAACCCGCACCCTCCCCAAAGTGATTGCTAAAGTTTATTGTGTGCGTTTTTTAAAAATGAAAAAAGAGAGCAAGAAGAGTAAACAAACGTTTAAAAGTCTAGTTGCATAGAGAAAGATCTTTATGGTTTGTCGCCTACATCAATTTCTTCTCTCAAAGCATATCAATCAACTATGTGGATTTGGCTCTCGCTCTCCAGCCTTCCCCTCCCTTCTCTTTTCTCTCTTATACCTCAAATGATCTGGCAAGAAAAATGATCAGAAAGTGATTGTCTGAAATACTTTGTCTGAACATTTGGGAAAGTGCCTCACTTCAGAGGGATGACTGAATGGTTGGTGTATACTGAAGAGATGTTGTTATTTTTCAGAGCTGGTTCACTTTGCCATCATTTTCATTACTATTCTGGGAGACACTAAGATTCATTAAAAACAGGTAAGTAAAGGAAATAATCCATCTCTGCCACAGTTGCTGCCTCCTCCTCTTCTTCAGTGCCGTGTGCTTAATTTTACTAACAATTCTGGAATTGGATAGGTTGGGTGGCAACTGATATAGAATAAAAATTGTATCAGCATATGCCTGAAAAACCAACACTTTTCTTAGGCATTGTATTAAAGGCCACATTTACATTTGTGGTAATTTGCTCGAAAGCAGCAAAGTACATAGTTGCAGACTATGCATCGTTGTGCACACAGTGATGAGCATCAGTGATTTCCCAAGGGGGAACCATCCCTGCAACCATTCCAAAATGTAAAAGAATCCCTGTCTGCAAAAACCTAACAGGGAAGCATCTAAACTGCAAGCCTCTTACCAAGAAGTAAGCCACACCACCGGAGCCCTATTTCTGTTCTTATCCTGAAGCAAAGTTCTTAACCTGAAGCACTATTTCTGGGTTAGCGGAGTGTGTAACCTGAAGCGCAGCAGCAGTGGGAGGCCCCATTAGCTAAAGTGGTGCTTCAGGTTAAGAACAGTTTCAGGTTAGGAATAGACTTCCGGAACGAATTAAGTACATAACCAGGGGTACCACTGTAATATGTTAGGCATTCGTTTCTCCAGCAGCCCCGTGGGAATTTCAAGAGCACAATAGATGCATAGAATCATCCGGACTTTAAATGTTGTAGCACTTTGAAAAGCAATTTGAGGGAAAATGGTGGGGAGTAAACCACATAGGTGAAAAATAAAAGCACTCCAAAATTGATCTTGACTCAGTAAGGTGCCCATTGCTAACGAGCAAGAACTGGCATTGCATTGCTGATGTAGAGAGCGTGTCTGGAACAAGCAACCCGGAATGGGGCTGTTTTAGCAGTTGAGCTACCAAGGCACTAGAAAAGGCAGTAAATGAGGAATTCCAGTAATTTAATCTGAAAGATATAAATCACGAGCAACCAGCTCTCCACAGCCCTAATGGAGAGAAATCTCCACAATCTAGCAAGGTTTCAATGATAAAAGGCTATTTTCAGACACAGAACTCTACAAGAAACAATTCACCGTCAGGGAAAGATAGCTCCCTAGGGTGCCAGTTTCAAGCAGAACTGGAGGTCACTAAAGGTCAGAAAATAGAACTTGCAGTACTTGGGAAATTTAGGGTGCCAGGCCGCAAGTATCCCAACTTGCCAAGTTTCAGCTCTATGTGGGTTTAGAAACATTTCTGATTTAATGCCTGCCAGGTAAGAGGGGAAAGACCTGGATATCTTAGATTTCAAAAGGGAGTCATAATGGTTTTGTTGGCACAAAGAAATAAAAGCCGACATCAGAATTATGAAAAATATTTGGCAGCGCAAGTTAGAAAGTGATGGTCAGTCTAAGGATTCCTATGGCACTTCAGAGGGAAATTAAAGAAACTAATAATATCAAGCAGACATTCTCTTGCAATGCCTGGGAGTAAGGATGTGGAGGGTGGAATTCAATTCAGTTCACATTTGAAGGTGAGCCAGTCTAAAGTGCACAATATGAAACAAGACACACTTTATGAAACGCAGTCATTCTTTGAAATTCACACTGCTCTGAATTTTTAAAATCCAGCTCTCCAGCTAAGTTATTTGTAAAAACTTGCATATAGCAGGGATAAGCGCGCATAGACATTTATAAAAGAAAATAGCATGTAAAATGCATTATATGAGGTAAAATTGCTTATAAAAATATGTATATTAGGAGAAATTTGCTGAAAATTGTTCATGAAAACTTTTTTTTTTAAGGCAGACTGATGAGGAAATGTGGAGAACTGAATTTAAGAATTGGGGGGGGGGGATGAAAAACTGAGAGAAACAGAAACTAATTCACCAAACCCACAAACCAGCATGCCCAAACCATGTTGTTGTTTTAGAGAGCCTTCTTCTCTCCCTGACACCTGAAGTTAATCTATAAGCTGGCAGTTGGTTTTGGTATATCTTTACCAATGAACTTCATTGTATTGCTTCCTGCTGTTTTATTCATCTGATTGCATTTATTTATTCATTCATTCATTCCATATTATATTTTTTAAATCCAAATATTTTTAGACAGGCAGACCCCAAAGTGGCTTAAAGTATTTTTTTAAAAAATCAATAAAAATTAAATGATGAGTAAAGAGCTAAAACTCTATGAAGAACGTCCCACTGTTCAATGGAACTTGCTCCCAGGTATGTTTGTAGAGAGCCTCATGTCTAAGAGACTTCATGGCAGGAAAAAAAATGCACAGCCAAGCTAAAGGCATGCCAAACTACAAACATTTATGCAATTTTAGGAAAAGGCCATTCAAGAAATGACCATGGTGTGTGTGTGTGTGTGTGTGTGTGTGTATGTTTGTCCTATTTCAAGCTGTCTTGAAAGGCAGCGTAAAAATATTCAAAAAAAGTAAATCAAATTTTATAAGAAAAATATGCCAAATAAACAAATGAAATAAACATGAAATGGTCACAGATCTCTTAGTTCACGTTCCTTGGGCAATAGTTTCAACATTTCTATCTTCAAGGACATATAATAATTCAATAATAATAATAATAATGCTTATATTGAGAGCTCATGTGGCAGACTCTATTTCTAGAAGTGTAAACTGGGAAGTTCCCGGTTTAAATCCTGCTTTGGCCGTTAGGCAGCCTATTGCCTGCTTCTTAAAAATGGTTGGAGAATTCTCACGGCTGCAGCTGGTGCAAGGAGAAAGTAGCTCAGCCTTTTATTGCCACCTAGGCAAAAGACAGTCAAATCATAAAGCCTGAAAGCAGCCCCTTTGTTGTTAAGGAGTCCCTTTGATGCCATTTACTCATACACTTAAAACACCTTAGTACACAATCTGTATAGCTTTCGAAGCATACAAAGTATTTTCCGTGTCTGCTTTGATCCACCAGCAAATATTGCCTCCCTCCCAAGAAAGACCATTTTCTTTGACTGCTTTGTTGTTCAATTCTCTCTCTCTCTCTCTCTCTCTATATATATATATATATATATAGGGGGGGCGGAGTACCAGAAACAACCAGCAAAACCCATTGCAGCATATCCATCAACTTCCTGAGAAAATCAAGTGTAATTAAAAAAGAGAGAAAGAAATTTGTCATTTTCTTTCCTTTCCCTGGAATTCTAACAGCATGCAGCCCTGCCAAGATGGCTATGTGAGGGGAACTTAAGATTGGAACGGGTGGTTTTCCCCCCATGGATATTTTCACTGTTTGCATACATTTCTCCCATTTCATGGCAGATTGTCCTGTGATGGTGTACATCTGTTGCCGCAGCATGCCAGCATCCTTCTCAAGATTCATAAGGACACGGTCCCTAACATATCCCCAGCCTTCTGCCCACCAGACAGCTCTGATTAGAATTGTCGCAGAAGGAATCCGACGATATGGCTGTGGTCTGTTCCTGGAGAAATGTACACTAGACAGCAGGAAGTGGGAGGGGGATGTGTCATATGGTACGGCACGCCTGCTGATACCCGATGTGAAGTAAAACAAATAAGCACATTGGCAAATGGTACATAGTCAGCAGGAGGCATTCCTGAGGAGAAGCCATTTCCTTTTTGACAATTAGAAGCAACATCATCCTACAGGAGCCATCCTGTTTTCTTTTGTCCTTACGAAAGGATAAAGAGAATGTCAGCTCTGAAAAGGTCTACAATGCTATGCAGGGAAATCATTGTATATCAGGCTTGCGTTCTTCTTCCCCGCATTATATTCAACCATCTTTCAAGATTTGTATTAGGACCCGACAAAATCTCTGTCTGCTTTGAACACAAATGAGTAGAACACAATAGAGGATTCCTCAGCATCCATTACAGTCTTGCAAAGTGAAGTGTGAACCAAGCAAAAGTTTGAAGTACAACATGTTTACTTGGAAGCAAGCCTTGCTGGTAGGAACATTTGCCGGAAGAGGCACCAGCTTCTCAAGATGATTGAGGGAGTCCGATGTGGTGTCCTGATGTCACACTCACAACATCACACAATGTGGCAAGAAGCCAAGGGGCAGAACTGAATGCCCTCTGAACGTTGAGGGGGCCAGACCCCCTCACAAAGAACCATAGAGGGGCCAAAGTACTTCAGCCCTCAGGAGCTCACGTTTATGTACCCCAGTGATATAAACTGTGCACAAGGTCACTGTTTCTGATTTCCACTGCATGCAGCAAGAAGTGCCAGATTCAAAGGCCTCCGAAGGAGATCTCAAGAGTACATGTGGGGGAGAAGCAAACCTTCCGATGAAGGCAGGAATTCTGAAATATACAACACGGGTTATAAGGATTTTAGCTTTGTCCGTTTGTCAAGAGGTTGCTGGTTAGACTGCTCGAGGCAGCAAAATGTCTTGGGTCAGTGTTGTGACCCCGTTCCAAACTGAGTCAGGGGCAAAAACATATGAACAACTGATCCCTACTGGATCATGCCAAAGACATATCTTGTAAAGAATTATGTTCTCACAGGGGCCACTCCTGACCCCCAGCGATCAGTTTTCAAAGGCATACTGGCTCCAAAAGTGGAGGTGGAACATAACCATCACGGAGGGCAGCCACAGATAGCCCTGTCCTCAGTCACGTTGCTTAATCCCCTTTTAAAGCCATCCAAGTTGGTAACCATCACTACATCTCGTGGAATCAAATTTGATACTTTAATTAAGTGCTGTGTGAAGAAGTATCTCTTTTTCACTGCTCTGAATTTCCCAGCATTTAGCTTCCCTGGCTTAAGAGCGGTAGTCACGTAATCTGGGGAACCGGGTTCGTGTCTCCGCTCCTCCACATGCAGCTGCTGGGTGACCTTGGGCCAGTCACACTTCTCTGAAGTCTCTCAGCCCCACTCACCTCACAGTGTTTGTTGTGGGGGAGGAAGGGAAAGGAGATTGTTAGCCACTTTGAGACTCCTGAAGAGGAGTGAAAGGCGGGATATCAAATCCAAACTCCTCCTCCTCCTCCTCATTGGTATTGCAGAAGAGAGAGAAACTCTCCATCCACTTTCCCTGCACCATGCATAATTCCATACACCTCTGTCTTTTTTCTATTCTAAATTAGAAAGGCCCAAGTGCCATAACTATTTTTCTCACAGGGAAGCTGCTCCAACTCCTTGATTTGGTTGTCCTTTTTTTGAGTTTTACAAAATCCTGCAGCAGCAACCAGATTGTACACTGCATTTCAGGTGTGGTCACACTGTAGTGTTAGATAATAATAATTATTATTAATATTACCATAATCATTTATATATTGATTACCTTCTAAGCCACTACCTTAAGGTGGTTTACATATGAGATACTGTACTTTTCGCCCTATAGGACACACTTTTTCCCCTCCAAAAATGAAGGGGAAATGTGTGTGCGTCCTATGGGGCGAATGCAGGCTTTCGCTGAAGCCTGGAGAGCGAGAGGGGTCGGTGCTTCAGGAAGCTCTCCGCAAGCCTGCATCCCGGGCTTCGTGAAGATATCAAGCAGCCCCACAAGCTCGGGGGACAGCGGGGAGGTGCAGCGCCGCCATCCCACTGTTCCCCGACCTGGTTTGGATTCCCCGACCTGGTTTTGGGGGGGAAATAAAGGGGGGAAATTCCTTTATCCCCCCCCCCAAGAAACCAGGTGCGTCCTATGGGCCGGTGCGCCCTATGGGATGAAAATACAGTAATTAAAAACAGTTCTAAAAACATAAAAACAAGTATATTTCAAATAAAACTATAGCCCTAACCAGTGGGGACTCATGGTAAAGACCTATTCAGCCAGCTGAGAAAGCCTGATATTGGCGGTTTTATTTCTGACCCCATTCCTAATAGTACCTAGTATGGAATTTGCCTTTGTCACAGCTGCCATTTTGCTGAGCTAACCTATCACTACTCTGAGGCTGTATGGGATTAGGAGAAAACCATATTGACATCATCATCATCATTATTATTATTATTATTATTATTATTATTATTATTACTATTACTATACAACCCTTAGAACTGCTGGATAATAAATTGTAATATTGGCCAGCTTCATGGCACAACAGAAAGCAGTTCAGCAGATCCCTCTTCTGGCTGGCTGTCCAGAGAGTCTGCTTGCAGGAGCTGCTGGTGTCTCACAAAGGCTATACAAAACAAGGAAGATGCCCCAACAAAGTCCACGTGGCACCAATTTGGCTCAGCGGTTGTGCATTATTAATCAAATTCTGCCCACACATGCCAACTTCCACTGGCATTCGCTTTGCTCTCAGGCGAGTTCCAAAGAAGTCAGGGTACTGCACTTTATTCAATCTGAACACTTCCATGTTGCTTGTCACACTGAATGGAGGACAGATTCTTATACATTCTCTTTGGTACATGGAGACATTTGCTGTCAGGGAAAGAATGTCCTCATTACACGGCACTCTTCATGCTCGGACACCTCTTCATAACGGCTTGCTTTGCTTCTTGCTACTCTTTGCTATCAGGAATGAAACTAATCACTGTCTGAAGCCTGTTTAATGAGATCACATTCAGCTCTTCTGTGCTACTCTGCCTGCCATGCAGCCGAGAAGACATGACAGGAGTTGTTTATCTTTCAGTTCATTGACCACATGGAAAACAAGACTCCCCACCCACCCACTTTCCCCACCGCCTGGCAGCCGAAATGGGATACTGTAAGATGTTATGCCCAGAAAACCATCTAGAAGACACAGAATGGTCCAATCAGTTAAGGGTCGTCCCCAACCCTAGAATTAAGAATCTTATTTAATATGCACATTATATTCTCTCTCTTTTTGTCAAATAATATTTATTAGTTTTCCAAATTTTTAACAAATCAATGCCAAATTACATCAGATTTAGCACAATTTTTCCAAAAAGTTGAGTTCCTTTTATTTGTCCTAGATGTGCCCCTACTCTCCCCCATTGCTGCTTGACATTACATATTTATTTCTAATTCACATTTCATTTCTTATATTCAATTTACAATTATTAATTTTTTATTACTATTTTCCTTTCCCATTATCCATCAGCTGTTATCAGTTCCCACTCGTATATTACAATGTAACAATATTATTGCCATATAACAATTACAGATTCCCTTAAAAAACAAAAGAGGTTATACATCACAGTATATTCTCGTAAGGCACTGTCTCTCCAGATGTTGTTGGACTACAACTCCCAACATTCTTGACTAGGGTTGGGGAAGAAAGTTGATTCAGTTTGTATCTAAATGCAGACCTTCCTAATTCACACTTTCCCAAACAATATGCAACTGAAACAGTGTAAGCCTTGAAAACTTGCAATTTCCAGAATCTTGAGAGTTCACTAATGTGCATATTAAGGTAAAGTGTGCGTTAAAATGCATGCACTGGTGTAACTGATATACAAAAAATCTATCACATTTGGGAGAATCAATTTTTTAAAAAAATGTATATTGGGCAAAATTTCATAGAAAAATGTGTACATTTGAAGAAAGGCACACTAAAACGCTCATGGATCTTCATTTAGACGAGGCTTCCTCAACCTCGGCCCTACAGATGTTTTGATACTAGAATTCCCATCATCCCTGACCACTGGTCCTGCTAGCTAGGGATCATGGGAGTTGTAGGTCAAAAACATCTGGAGGGCCAAGGGTGAGGAAGCCTGATGTAGACGTTTTTTAAAAAACCACTAATTATTATTATTATTATTATTATTATTATTATTATTATTATTATTATTATCCCGCCACCTGGCTGGGTTTCACCAGCCACTCTAGGTGGCGTCCAACACAATATTAAAATATAGTAATGTATAAATGATGTGGAAATGTGGGAAAATGTGGGGGGGGGGTAGAAGCCCATGCAAACATTTGAAGCACCTGAGGATTTTTGGGGGGGGGTCTTAACACCTTTGTTTTGCCCTGGGTGCTTTAACACTTGTTTCCAGACCAGTAGATTAATATACAGAGGAACGCTTGTTGGAACATCTGTAGCCTAAGTGGGAATCTTATATACCCTTCTGCTCCACCCTAGAAACTATTATAATATTGTCTGTTTTGTTGCACTTTGAATACACCACAAGCTGCCTTGAGAACCTCAGTGAGTAGGCAGGGTATGAATACTCTGAAATAAATAAATTGCTGGCGTAATGTGAAGCAACTGATATGCATAAAACCAGAAAATACCACTCCCACAAACGATATATATATATATATATATCCAAGATACAAAAGTAATTCCTGAATGGTAATTAAGCCTTTGAAAAGTATCCAATTAGTGTGGGGGGGGAAGTACTTTGGCTGCACAGCTCTCTGTCTAAATTGAGTTGATAGAACAATATTAAAGTCTTCTATTTCTTAGGCGTTGCAGGCTGAGCACACACCACTCTTTTCCGTTCCTGTTTATACTGCCTGCATAAGCATTTGCCATTATCAGAACCCAAACATATGAAGCACCTTAGGAAACTGGAGGAGGAGAGAATAACAATGAAGGCAACAGAATTGTACGCTAGAAGCCACAGCATCCACCAGCAAACAAGAGACCACATTGCCAAGCACAACTCGGAAGGCCCATTTGCCTTTGGAAGTTCAAGATTCCTCTCTTACACAATTAAATGTAAGTGCAATTGATTCAGAATGTGGCAGCTAGACTGGTGACTGGGAGTGGCCGCCGGGACCACATAACACCAGTTTTGAGAGATCTGCATTGGCTCCCAGTAAATGGCCTCGGTCCTGTATACCTGAAGGAGCGTCTCCACCTCCATCGTTCAGCCCGGACACTGAGATCCAGCGCCGAGGGCCTTCTGGCGGTTCCCTCATTGCGAGAAGTGAGGTTACAGGGAACCAGACAGAGGGCCTTCTCGGTAGTGGTGCCCACCCTGTGGAACACCCTCCCTTCAGATGTGAAGGAAATAAGCAGCTATCCTATCTTTAAAAGACATCTGAAGGCAGTCCTGTTCAGGGAAGTTTTTAATATTTAATGCTGTATTGTTTTTAACACTTTATTGGGAGCCGCCCAGAGTGGCTGGGGAAACTCAGCCAGATGGGCGGGGTATGAATAATAAATTATTATTATTATTATTATTATTATTATTATTATTATTATTATTATTATTAAAGTCTCCAATAAAGCATTTCTCAACAACCTTCTGCCCATGGACCCTAGTAAGGAAGGACCACTTGGAGCTTATACATTGGCCAGATCATTGTGGTCCTCTGGATACATCGCCCCAACTTGTCTCAGTTATATCATATTTGTTTAGTGTAAGGCAGGCCAAGACACTGGAAATCTGAAACCATGTTCCTGTTGAAATCAGTCAGGCACCTACAATTTGCCTGCTGGAAACATTTTTGGTATGATGGAAATATTTTTGGTCTGCCAAAGGTTTTCTAGAGAAATCAAGTGTTCGTCATTTGCTTTCCATTTTATGATCTTATAATTTTACGGTGTTTTAATGATTCCATGATACGCCCCACAGTATTTTTTTTATGTTAGCAGTTCATAAATATTTTTTAAAAATAAATAAATAGTTATTCACAGGGCTAGAGTTGGCCATTATGTTTGGCAACAGTTCACATCGGGACCCCTTTCAAAGGTATATTTATCAGCATGATTGACACTGCATTCACAATTGTCCCCTCACCATTTCCACCCATGTGGTTTAGTGGAGACAGGGGCGGTGTAATGGAGGCAGTGTCCCAGATTTGGGACAGAAAAAGTTAGAGCGTATGACATTAGTTCAATCACAGAGAAGCTATGTGAGAGAGAGAGAGGGGGGGGGAGAGGGAGAAAGAAAGAAAGGAAGGAAGGAAGGAAGGAAGGAAGGAAGGAAGGAAGGAAGGAAGGAAGGAAGGAAGGAAGAACTTTTGCGGGAGAATTGCAGGGAAATATGGCCTTGTACAATTAATATTCCCTTGTACAATTCTTTGCCTATGTTCTACCTTGGATGTGTTTCATTGGCCTTCATTGGTTCAGTCTGCTACATGAGATGTGCATCACTGTTCACCTATTGTCCTAGGTTATCCAAGGGTCACAGCTGACAGATAATCAACACAGGGGTACATGATAAAGTGACATCTTATGCTGCATTGCTACAACCCTTGGATCAAGGTATGCAGTTATATCTCTGCACCATGACTGCCAGACACAAGGGACTCCCTTGATTGATGATGGTGAGGCTTCATGCCACCAGAGTATATTACCAATCCAAATGATACTTGTGTACGTCTGTTCTAGCAGTGCAGCAAGAATTTAAAACCATAGTGAGGGGGCTTCTCTGGAGCAGTTTCACTGCATTGTAACCTGTATGTTCAAATGCTGCCCATGAGACTACTGCTACAGTGGTACCTCGGGTTACAAACACTTCAGGTTACAGACTCCACTAACCTGGAAGTAGTACCTCAGGTTAAGAACTTTACCTCAGGATGAGAACAGAAATCGAGCACCGGCAGCGTGGCAGGAGCGGGAGGCCCCATTAGCTAAACTGGTACCTCAGGTTAAGAACGGTTTCAGGTTCAGAACAGACCCCCAGAATGAATTAAGTTCGTAACCAGAGGTACCACTGTATTTTTTCCCCTCCACGTGTACATGTGTGTGCGTATGTAATTCTTCATGGAAGCATGAGAAAGTACTTGGAGGAGCAGGGACAAATGAAGGCTTTATAATTAAAAAAAATTGTGCCAAGTTAAAGATTGCATAACAGACAAATTAAGACAGCTTGTCTATCAGACTCTCAACCAGACTATACAGAAATAAACAGCCTCAAGGGACATTTGGATAGGCTGCTTGACGAAAAATTGAAAGAAACTCAAACAAACGATGGTTGACAGGAAAAGAGGAGGAATGCAGTGACAGAATCCATGAGGGAAGCAAATTGGAGTGGAAAAACACATATCCACAATGAGAAGGATCCATGTGGAGTAAAAACACAATACCCTAACAACAGTGGACATTTAGCAATGGCTCTGCTAGCTATGAATATTCAATGAAATGTCAGTGATCAGATACTCATGACAGACAGTGGATGAAAGATGTTGTCTTCATGCTGTCTTTGCAGGTCTTTGCTTTGGGTGAATTCAGCATCTTGTATTTTATTGTGTTACATTTGGAATTCTATGGAAATCAAGTTGTAATGCAACAAATGCGAATTATAAGAAATGAAGGAAGCAATGAAAATACAATTAAAATAATACAGTACAGCACATTACAATTGCTATAACACAAGGAAAAATCATGAAGACCCTTAGCAATTTTCAAGTGGCCTGGGAAGAGAGGAGTTTGGGAACCACAAACAAGCAAACATGGAGGAACCACAACCACAAACATTTGGGAACCACAAACAAGCAAACATAGAGGCAACTGGAGAGGAGATCCACTGCTCTGCTCGTCCTGTCATTCTGCTGCTAGGCCTAGCATGTCATCTGAACAATGACTTGTAAAGTCTAGGACATAGCTTAGTAGCAGCTCATGGTTTGTTTGGCGAAAGCTAAACTATGAGCCCCAGTTCAGACAACACTTAGTGCAGCAGTGCATTTAGAAGTCAGTGAGCATTCTGTTCACACTGAGCATGCTCAGTTCTCATTGGACTGTTTTGGGGAGTTTGCCTCCTTAGGGTTTTTCCTAAATATGTTTTTGAACATCTTCAAACCTTGGAAACCCCAGAATCTGCTGCTAATTCCTTCCAGGGGATGGTGCTGTTTCAGTTGCATAAATTCAAGTAACTAGGGTATAAGGTAAAGGTAAAGGACCCCTGGACAGTTAAGTCTAGTCAAAGGTGACTATGGGGTGCAGCACTCATCTCTGCTTTCAGGCTGAGGGCAGTTAAGTCTAGTCAAAGGTGACTATGGGGTGCAGCACTCATCTCTGCTTTCAGGCTGAGGGAGATGGTGTTTGTCCACAGAGCTTTTCTGAGTCATGTGGCCAACATGACTAAACCTCTTCTGCCAGAGTGCATGGAAACGCTGTTTACCTTCCTGCTATAGCAGTACCTATTTATCTGCTCACACTTTTGAACTGCTAGGTTGGCAGGAACTCGGACAAAGTAATGGGAACTTTACCTAGGCGTATGCAAGTGTATATAGTGCATAGTATATTGTAAATATAGGACATAGAAGCACCTTTTAATGTAACTGTGATTATCACACTGCCTGTAATGAGCCCTGATTCTTAAGCTATTGCCAATGTGCCAGTCACTGTCTTGCTATATTTAAAGATGTCATTGCACTGTAGACTGTGCTGATTAGCAAGTGACGTGACATCAAAAATGCAGTCGACATTGTGGTTGGGAATAACATTACAAGATGTTGGATAGGTAGGCCTGAGGGCAGGCAGGCAGGCAGGCAAGAATTTCTGAGGAAGCCCATCTTCTCTGATATTTTATATGTGATACCTGACAGTTAAGTCTTGAAAGAAGCAGCTGGGAGAGCAGACATTAGCTGCTTGAAATGTTGTGTATTGAGCTGTGTAGACGCTAATCCAAAGTCATTTATAAACTTGTCTGTACCCTCACTTGCTTAAACGTTTCACCATGCAACAATTATTATTAATACGATCTCACCTGACAACTCAGTCATTATCGGTGCTTAACAACTGATTAGGTAGCTAATGTCTAGAGGCAAAATGATGGTCCATTAAAGTTCTGATGGAAAACATTAACACGACTTGTGATCTACACTTTGGAGTCTATTATTGTCGCTGGTGCATCTGTTAATATGGGAGTGGCAGCAATGAATATTAATGCAAGCATAATCACTTTATGATGGATGGCATTCCTAATAGGCCACAGTCTGTTTGTGTAGGCATTGACCACAACAGAGAACCTCAGAATTAATTCTAGCAGCCCATCCTAAGTAATAAGTGGGTGAGGTTCTCCAAGGTTAACAAGAAAGCACAACAAAGGCAGGCAACACAGCACTCACCATCATTGCAAATCTGGACACAGACAGGTTTAAAAAGTGAATCTCATGGGCCTGCAGTAAGGCTGAATGGATATAGAGAAGCACAAAACTAGAAGATTTTGAATTGCATCACTGTGTGGCACTTGGTGCAAAATTAGCCCTGTTGAGCATTTTCAAGGATAACTTGAAGAGCATGACACACAAAAAGATCTTGTGGCTTTGCTTCTTAAGGCAACTAGAATGGAAATAGTGAGCAGCTGGAGAGCAACCCAGCTTCCTAGACATAATCATGGTACCAACAATTATGGAAATTTGCTTTGATGGACAAGTTACTGCATGAAATTCATGTAGCCAATGGTCTGGTATAGTGAAATTCCTTCAGGGAAAAGATAGTAGTCATTGATTTCACATCTTCTGCTAGACTTTTTAAAAATAAAACCCATAAATTGTTTTCAACCGATGTACTTAACTTTGTGGAGTTTTCATCTGTCCAGGGTGCTGATATGATATTTGAGCTGTCACTGCTGATATTTAAGCACACAAGTTTGCTCTAGTGTGGGGGCGATTAGGAACATAAGAAGTGCCCTGATGGATCAGACAAAAGCCCAACATCTAGTTCTCACTGACTAACCAGATGTCCATTAAAAGCCCACAAGCAGGACATGAGTGCAGCAGCACTCTCCCCATTTGTGACTCCCAGCAGCTGGTTTTCATAGGCATACTGCCTCCAACACAGAAAGCAGAAAATGATGATTATGGACAGTAGCAATTGATAGCCTTGAATTTCTCTAATCACCTTTTAAAAAGCATTCAGGTTTGGTAGCCTACATCTTGTGGGAGTGAAGTGTGTGAAGAAGTATTTCCTTATGTTTATCTTAAATCTTTCAAGATCTTCATTGGACAGCTCCAGGTTCTAGTATTATGAGAGGAAAGAAACTTCTCTCTACTTCCTCCACACCATACATAATCTTATACACCTCTCTCATTGGTTGCCCTTTTCTGAATCTTTCCCAGCTCTAAGTATCCTTTCTCAGAAGAGATGACTAGAACTGTACACAGTATTCCACCCAAGTGGGGCCACACCACAGAGTCGCATATTGGCATTATGATATTGGCAGTTTTCTTTACAACCTGTTTATTAATGATTTCCAACATGGGATTCAAGTTTTTTCCACAGCTGCCACAGAGCTAGCATTGAACTATCCTCCACAACCCAGAGGTCTCATTTCTGTCCAGTCATTGTCATTTCAGATCCTATTAGCATATATGTTTTACGAACAATTTTTGCTTAGAAATGTATCACTTCACAATTCCTTACATTTTGAATTACATTTGCGCTTTTCAGGCCCATTCATCCATTTGTGGAGCTTCTTTAGGAGAGCCTCACAGTGCCTTTTTGTTATAACCAAGTTGACTATAAGCAGCAAACTTGCCTACCGCATGAAGTTAAAATATACCTACCTATCCCTAGGACTACTCCACATCCTACATACATCCAGTGGGAGAACTACCCTTTTATTTCTCCTCTCCACTTCTTATTTCTCAACAAGTTCCTATTTCACATAAGAGGACTTGTCTGCTAAGTTTCTTATGGAGCCATTCATGAGAGACATATACAAAAGCTTTTTTGACCATCTAAGTACAGTGTCAAGTGGAATACCTCTATATATGTTTGCTTTTTAAGCACCTATGTGACATTTGTGTTTCCCCTATTTCATCAGAATGTACCCTTTCTGCAGAAAACTCTGTTGCCAAGTGTGTTAGCATGGCTAACATAAGTTCATTCATTTCAATGGATCTTCTCCAAGTAAAACTTAGTTGGATGCAACCCTAAGCTCTTATCTGGAAACAACCTCAGTCTGAATCTTCCAAAATTTGTGGCAACATTGGCCCAAATATACCACAAAACTCCCAATAAGCAAAAAAAAAAAAAAAACCCACCAAAAAAAATACAGGACACAATTTTAAGAGCGTGAGGAGGTATCTCTACCACTATCTCAACCTAACCTGGGGTTTCAGAATGTCTTATCAGACCAGGTGCAGAATTCATTCAGAGTAATAGCTTATAGCACTGGTTACTTAGAGATATAAAAAGCAACCTCATCAGATGATTGCAAACTACACTTTTACAATTTAATCTGGAGAAGGCCTTTAAACCATGCTGTGTGCATCCCTCTCATACACACTGAAATTTGTTTCTCTCCTCCACAACCTGAAACCTAGGTGATACATCAAAGTGCTGTTGGAGGCAACAGTCATATAGTGTCAAAGGTATAACAAGGCATTCTTCCGACAATGCCCATGCTCAAGATGGAGAAGGGGAAAGAGCACTTAAGAGGGGAAAAATAGAACAAAGCTTTCAAAAGCAAACAAAACATACAGAATATTGATTGAACTATCTGTAGGAGCATGTGCAGCATTTCAGGCTAATACTGTGCATGGGAAACAGATGAGCTCTGATGCAGGCAATGTTCTGTTCAATGAAATAGTGATATTTCTACGCTCTAAGTAGTATAATGACACTGTACATCACACTTCCATCATCTAACAGTGTCCCAGCTTAAGCTCATTCAGCCATTTGTCAAGGACTGACAACCTCATGAGCCACTCAGCTCTACTGATTCTGCTTCCATCACATCCTTTCCTCCTGTTGCCTCTATATTTTTCAAACAGAAAGCTTATGAGTTAGTGCTTGCTCACGTATTTGGGTTAATGTAGTTTAAACACTTATTCAAACCAGTGGCATTTCTTATGTTTTAACAAGCCCTCATGGGGGCACTTTCCATGCACATATCATTGTGGTTTGAATATTTATTACAAGGTATGAACAAGAAGGAGAGGTAGTAGTGCAACTCCAGGAATTCCTAAATGAAACTGATTATTCACATCTGTAGTAAAGGTAGGCAAAGGTAAAGGACCCCTAGACGGTTAAGTCCAGTCAAAGGCAATTATGGGGTGTGGTGCTCATCTTGCTTTCAGGCCGAGGGAGCCAGCGTTTGTCCACAGACAGCTTTCTGGGACATGTGAACAGCATGACTAAACCGCTTCTGGTGCAACAGAACACCGTGAGGGAAGCCAAAGCGCACAGAAATGCCATTTACCTTCCCACCGCAATGGTACCTATTTAACTACTTGCACTGGCATGCTTTTGAACTGCTAGGTTGGCAGAAGCTGGGACAGAGCAATGGGAGCTCACCCTTTCGCGCAGATTCATCTGGCCTCACCATGCCTGATTTGGAAATAGAAACTAACTCTGTTGCCCTAGTAGAGGACCTAATCCAAAGAAATAAAGGGGAAGTGTTACCCTGATTATTCTGTAGCCCACAGTGATGTTTTATACAGTGGAACCTCAGTTTTCGAATGTAATCCAATCCAGAAGACCATTCAACTTCCAAAACATTCAAAAACAGAGGCTCAAAGAGCTATCGGCAAATTCAGTTGAGAAACACGTAGAGGAAGCCGTTCCAAATTCCAAGGCGCAATAGAAAATGGAAGCAATTGCTTCTGGGTTTTCGGCGTTCGGGTTCCGAAACGATCATCAACGGAGATGTTTGAGAACCAAGTTTCCACTGTACTATCAACCAGCATCAAGACCTTCTAGGTTCCTTGGTGGCACTGGACATTAGGTAGGAGGCAAACAACTGCAGTGTAATGCTCTTGTCAGACAGCTCCTAGAAAGTGCTGCAGGTGAAATTCTGTTCTTGGGAGATCTTACTGGGGTTCTGCAAAATTTGATCTTCTTCTTTCCATGCAGTTTTCCCATCTATATGGAATCCCTGGGAGAAGTTGTGTGACCCATCCATTCACTTGCAGGGCGCCATCCCCTCTCAACCTTCTCCCTCAGGTCTCCTCCACTTGCCTTTATCTCCCTGGGCCCATCTTGCTCCTAGCTCTGCTCCCCACTAACCTTGGCCAGCTATGGACACTCCTTTGAGGGCAGAGCTACATGGGTAGGTACCTGCACTGCATAAATTTACCATTATGCCGCATCCAAAATCTTTAGGAACATAAAAAAAAGAGCTGCTGGAACAGGATCTTGGAAGGATTTCTTTCTCACACACACTCTTTGATTCAATCTGTAGTGTGATTGAATCCAGCTTAGAGATAGAAAGAGGAAGAAAGTCCACTGCTAAGATTTCCCAGGAGATTGCTTTCACCCAGTAACTATTACAGCTGCCATTTGGTACAAGAGTTTGTAATCCTGTGACAGTGAGGAATCCTGAGCTAAAGTTTTAACACCTCTGCCCTTTCCCTAAGTCTAGGGAACAACTGGCTCCTTTGGCCTGAAAGCAGAGATGAGCTCCCACCCCCATACTAATAAATGGCTGTGCTTGCTTTGCATCCAGGCACATGTTAAAGCATCCTTTTAAACATATTTTATTTTAAAACTTTTCTAAATGAATCCATATTTTAAAATATCTAATGAACATACATAAATATGATGTGTCTTTTACTAGATGTCTGAAGCAACTGGTGGGTGATGCATCAAAATGGCCCAGATTCATGATCATGCCTTGAGCCAGATTGTAGCCCTGAAAAGGATTTGAGCATACTCCTCATGTATCTTGGTCAGTTAGCCTCTAAGCTTATCACACGTTCCTGCTTTTTCAACTGTGCTCAATGTGTCAATGCCAATCCCATTGATTCAGCCACTCATGACACAAAAACATCTCCACCTGGAAGCAATATGAAACGAATCCTTAAATACTACCCAGAACAGGATATTCTCTGCCTCCGCTCTCTCCTCTCAGACCCCTCGTCATCAGAAATCAGCAGTTTTTCTCCCTATGTGGCTTATATTTCATCTGTGATGCCAAATAAAATTTCTGAAAACCATCTTCCATGTATTCCTCTTTCGTTTAGAACTGTTGGGGTAGCATGTACGTCATGCTCTATAATGAAATAAGAGAACATCATCTATCATAATTAATATCTCAAACTAATTGTCATTAATTAGCTGGTTTCACAGAAGTCATCACAGCAGGATGGGGGAAATCACAGCGAAGCCTGCCGTTCGATACTACCCTGTGGCTGCTTCATAGATACAGCGTGCAGCAGGTACGGTGCTGGCCTTTTGCTACAGATCCATCACTTTGTTTTCTCTTTCTGGTCAAATGGATAGCATCTGTCCAGTGCCAACACCAAGACATTAATAATATGCCTTATCTTCATAATGAACAGAGTTCTACTCACCAAAAGCTCAAGGAAACAGGGGGTAAGGCAATTTTCACCCATTTTCCTAGTACCCCAAATTTCAGTTCTGGATTGGGGTGCTTTGGAATAGTGAGGAAACTTACGCAGGGGGAAGGGGTACTGGATGAAATTTGTTTTGTTTGTTTTTTAAAGATATTTATTAAAGTTTCAAAAGTTGTATAAAAGAAAAAACAATAATACAAACAAAACACAAACAAAAACAAGTATAATTTCAATCCCTTATTTTCTTATAACTTACTTCCCCGACCTCCTCATACCTCCCCTTTCTGTATTCCAATTTCTAATTATTTAGTTCAGCAAATCCTCTCCCTTGATTTTCATTTAATTTTTAACCTTACTTTTCTTTTTACTTAATTATTACAGCTGGAAACCACTTAATTTCTAAACCATCGTTCTAACATTCATTAATTTTGCAATGTTTCCTAAGATAGTCCTTAAATTTCTTCCAATCTTCTTCCGCCGTCTCTCTTCCCTGGTCTCGGATTCTGCCAGTCATTTCTGCCAGTCCCATATAGTCTATCACGTTCATCTGCCATTCTTCCAAGGTGGGTAGATCTTGTGTCTTCCAATACCTTGCGATGAGTATTCTTGCTGCTGTTGTAGCATACATAAAGAATGTTCTATCCTTCTTTGGCACCAATTGGCCGACCACACCCAGGAGAAAGGCCTCTGGTTTCTTCAGGAAGGTATATTTAAATACCTTTTTCATTTCATTATATATCATACTGGATGAAATTTGCATATCCCCTTTCCATGAGTACGAATCTCCAATGGATCACAACCTCTGCTACAAGCAGACAGGGCCCTTCAGCACACAGGACCAAAAAAGACACATTCATAGAAGAAATCCAACACACTGTGTCTTCAATGTCTTACACTAATAATTACATATGTTCATCTTCTACATCTAATTTCCCCATAAAATTTTCTTTTGTTTTTGCAAACCCATCCAGACATGCAATTTTAACATTAAGCTTTAACATGTAATTTTCTTATGTATTTGGGATTTTTTTCAAAAAATGCTGATTTTATTTATATTTCGATAGATGGATATTTAGAGGTTGTTTTTACTGATACCTTTAATTATTATTGTTGTTGATGCTGTACACTGCTTGGAAGCCTTCTGTTTAGTAAACTATATATAAATATTATTAAACAAAGAAACACAAAATGTTTCCACTGAACTAGTATTTGCTCTCCAAAGTGAACATGCACAAAGTGAACAAATCACTGAGCAAAAAGGGTGTGTGGAGCCCTTGTAAACAATAAATGATAATAGTTCCTTTGGTATTATTGGACACTGTTCAATGATTTAATTAGAAAGAACAAAACTCTCTGCTACTACAGGTGACAAGACTTAAATTATAAGAGAATAGATTTCAGTTGACAATTAGGGGAACTGTCAAGAGTACCTGGACCATGGAACAAATTACCTGGCGTGATGATGGGCTCTCCCTCCTCAGAGGCAGAGACTGGACAATCTAATGAGGATGCTCTAACTCTAGATTTCCTGAACTGAACAGGTGGTTGATGGGTTAGATCAGTGTTTCTCAAACTTGGATCTCCAACTGTTTTTGGTCTACAATTCCCATCATCCCTGACCACTGGTTCTGCTAGCTAGGGATGATGGGATTTGTAGTCCAAAACGCTGGGTTAGGTGGTTGACAAGGCCCCACCTCTAAATTATTCTAATCCAAGCCAAATGCTCCAGCCAAACCACCAACAGATTTTTTTAAGTGCATAGGCCAGAGGCACCTGTAGCCCTCCAAAAGGTATTCCAACTTCCATCACCCCCAGCCAGCATGGCCAATGGTCAGAGGTGATGACAGGTGTAGTCCAACAAACTCAGGAGGGCTGAAGGTTCCCCCTGCACCTGACATAGGTGAATCACACAGAGCTAATGTACCTTTTCCAGCTGTGTAAAGAGAAGATTTTGAGATATGAAGATTTTGCTATTCTTGCATGATAGGCTGCATTCCTCAAAATTCTTCTTTTGGTTCACAGCTATTAAAGATATAGGAGACCTTCAAGTCTGACTGCTCTACTTGCACAAGTGTGTTCTATAAGGGAGATGCATATAGTATGACAAAGGGGAAATAACTCTGCTACCCAAGAAAATATTTTTTTCCCTTTGCATGTAGGTCACTTGTGAATTCATAACCTATTTCCTCTAAAGCCACACAAGCAATATGGATTATTATGTCAGTTCCTTCCTTGCTGGCAGACTGGGAATTTTGCTTGCAATTAATATTTTTTGTAAGGAGCTTGTAAACTGCTGATCTCATACATTACCCATAAAAAATTAAAGCTATCAGAGAGCTGAAATGGGCATCTTCTTTTGCTGCAAGCTAAACGTAGCAAAGCATATCTTTCAAATGCAGGGACGCAGGACAGAAAATTAACACAGAAGCACTCCACAAATCTACAAGACATGAATTCAGAAGAGAACTGGATCGACGGAGCATAATAAAACTGTCTAAGGAAGATCAAAGTGCAATTGCAACAATTGGAGGGGCCGGGTGAAGCTAACTAAAGCATGCCATTTCAAAAGGCGCTATTTGAAGGCTAGTCATGAATTTGAAAGAAAGACACACATCCCCCCTCCTTTTTTTTAAATGCTCAAGACAAAACTAGACATAACATCATGTCTGTTCAGAGTGAACCCCAGCAAAGTGTGGGGAGGTGAAACTTGGATGTGTGGGAGAGGAGAATGGAATCCTTTCCCTTCTTATACTTTGATCCTTAAAATCACTTATCCCAGCTATTTGTTTTCTGGTGGTGGGGGATATTTCAATTCACAGCAGCATCCCATAAAGGAAACATTTGGGGGAGTAAACATTGGCCACATTAATTATGATTTCCCCCTTAACCTTATTGTTCCATCATTACTTGACACAATATGACAAATCCAGCATCTCTTTAAATCAGATTGTGTCCTCATTGCCATTGCTGTATGTTTGAGCACAACCTCTACATGCAAAAGATTCCATGTTCAATCCCAACTAGAACTAGGAAGCTCTTCTACCTAAGAACCTGAAGAGTTACTGCTTGTTAGTGTAAACCAATGTTTCCTAAACTTGGGTCTTCAGCTGTTTTGGGACTACAGTTCCCATCACCCCGACCACTGGTCCTGCTAGCTAGTGATGATGAGAGCTGTAGTCAATTTAATCTAGTGGTGATGTGCTTTGTGAGCACTATAAGTAAGAAGCCATAAACAAGCTTTGGACTGCAGTTTAATTGGGGAAGAAGGCCTGTCACGGGAACGGTACTTAAAAATAATAATACTGTTTTTATTTATTTTCATGGTACAGAAGATAAATTTTATGAAAACAATTGTTACAACAGTAAACAACAAGTAACTAGCTCTGATAAAATTACAGACTTTTATCATGCCAAGTGTCAAAGTCTGATTTGATTACTCTAAGAGATCACGCCACATTTTCCCATGAGTGCTGGGTGTACTTTTTAACAACCAAACGAGTAAAGTAATCTGCATGTGTGCAACTGCTGCTTACAGTATACGCTGTAAGCCACCCAGAGTGGCTGGGGAAATCCAGCCAGATGGGCAGGGTATTATTATTATTATTATTATTATTATTATTATTAGTCCAAAAGCAGCTGGAGACCCACGTTTGGGAAACCCTGGTATAGACATTACGGAACTGGGTGAACCAATGATCTGACTTGACATAATGCAGCTTCCTTTGTCTCTGGTGATGGTTACCTCTTCTCCTTTTAGGGCTTGGAGATCTCTCCAGCTGGGTTCCCTGGCACGGTGTATGCAGCTACAAGAACAAATCCTTAAACAGGTTTGCTGATTGAAGCTCATCTGTGTGAAACTGCTGTCCCTGTAGAAACCATAATATGTCCATATTTGAGAGGGAAACTTAAGAACGCCAGTGAAATAGATTCTCTCTCTGTCCCTGCACACACAGACACCCATGTGCCATTCTGCTGCTCTGCAGGGTCGACAAACTCTCTGGAGCAGATTTGGGAGGGGGGGTGGAGTTGCAGGCAGGGAGGAGAAGAGGAAGTCCACTCATGCAAAGTTGGCTATTGCCGCTAGTATTTCATTGTCTGCCTTGTGCTGGCTTTTAGATGTGGTTATAGGTGCACCTCTGACACCTGACATATGTGTAATTAGGACACACCCTATTCTTGTGGCTGTAATCTGTTTTAACTGTTTTTAGTTCTGATTTCTAAATGGTTGTAACCTACCCTAGAAGCTGCTGGTGAATTCATTAAATCAATGAATTTGATGGTGGTGGTCATGATACAAGAGAGAATGTTAAATGGCATTATACTATATTTGGCTTCACATTTTTCCTTGTGATGTGAGCCACACTGTAGAGCATGTCTCCAAAAGCAAATTATACTTATTTTAAATAAATAAAGGAATTGTGCCATGTTGACTCAGTTGAAAAGTCTGAATAAGTAGCATGTAGCTCAGCCAATTAGAAAAAGGGAAATATTGGGGGGGGGAGATGGGATGTTTAACTGAGAATACTTGCGACTTAAGTCCAAGTGTCACAACTCCAAGACGATGACAGCTACTCCATTAGACACAGCTATTCTACTGTATCAGAGAGAGAGAGAGAGCTCACAAAAAGACAACAACATGCCATTGGGCAGCACATATGAGACCAAGAACCTAATCAGTGATCAGATTATGATCTTGCCTATAGGGCTAAAATTCTGCTAATGAACTTCTAATCCTTTATGCTGGGAGCACTGCTACAACAGCAGCATGGATCCACAGTAAAGGTAAATTAGGTCCAGTCATGACCGACTCTGGGGTTGCGGAGCTCATCTTGCTTTATTAGCTGAGGGAACCGGTGTACAGCTTCTGGGTCATGTGGCCAGCATGACTAAGCCGCTTCTGGCGAACCAGAGCAGCGCACGGAAACGCCGCTTACCTTCCTGCCGGAGCGGTACTTATTTATCTACTTGCACTTTGACGTGCTTTCGAACTGCTAGGTTGGCATGAGCTCAGACTGAGCAACGGGAGCTCACCCCGTCGCAGGGATTCGAACCACCGACCTTCTGATCAGCAAGTCCTAGGCTCTGTGATTTAACCCACAGTGCCACCTGCATCCCTACTGTGGAACAAATTGTAGTGGAAGCTCTATTGTGCAAGGTCTGGATTTCTGGCATAGCTAATATCTAAAGATGCTTCCATAAAGGAGCATGGATGACTTTTAATGACTGGTGATGGATAGCTAATGAACACACACACTCTTCCTTGCACAGGGAGGCTAGAGAGAAACAGTTAGAATATAGTCAGTGAAGGAAATATAAAACCAATCATTATTCTTTTTAACTGTCAAAAAAAAAAGCTTCGAGGAAGGAAGACTTTGTAGGAAAAAAGATGTAACTTGAATAACTAGCAGAGTCTGGATGCTTGCCTGCTCCCCCCATGTTCCATGTGTCCGCATAAAAACAAATGGATGTCACAAAATCGCCATGTGCCTCCTGTCTTTTCTCCTCATAAGGAAACTCTTGCTCTAAAAAGTTGGTCCTGGAACTCTCTACCAGTCAGGGATGTGAGGCAGAATTTAATTGGCTCATCACAGGGACTGTCACTATAAGGCTCCACACCAGCACCGCACTTTCTTGACAGCTGCACGATCAGCACGGAGATTGCACACTCAATGGTAGAGATTGACGTGAGTGAAGGCCTTGCAGCAAACATGTATAGTCCCCATGATGCTGACGCCCGGCTCCACTGCCTTCATGAATGAAGTAGCACTTAGTCTGTGTTGTACGTGGCTGCTTCCATTCTATTTAGCTTTGGTATATAACAAGCAAATGCAAGCAGTCAACAATGGCATATATAACACACACACACACCCATTTCTTGACACTTTTAATGATCACAACAAGATGCTCTTCAAAAGATTTCTTTAAAAAAAGGCTTGTCGCACAGTGGAAATCAAGATCTCCATGAAACCAGAAGCAGGTTGTAGGTAATTATACACATTACGTGCCATCCATCATTCAAAATGCCTATGCTGTTGAATTATTCCTCAGTGGAGCTTCTGGAAGACACACTGAGAAAATGTTCTTAACAAAATCCACACGTTTATTCATAATAGAATTGAACCTGCAACAGACTACACTGTCATTAAATACAATTTGGACAAGAGGCATTTTGATATTTATTTTCAGAACAGGGGGGTTGTATTGTTAAACGCAAGAGAAAATAATAATTTTGGCATTATGTTGAATGCTCAGTCATCTGCAATAAACAGTCAGTGATGACATTCATTTATAGAAATGGATGTGTGCTGGGTGTGCCCAGGCACACACTTATGTTTCATAAATCGTGTCCTCCCTAAAAGAGGGCATGTGTTGCGGTGAGACCTGGAGACTGACCTCCTGGTTGTGGGTGGGTCTACTGGATAGCCACAACACCTGATTGGTAGGTCCCTCATTGCTGGGTTTAATCTGGCCAATGGGGTGCAGTCTAAACGGATTGAGGGACCTATATAAATCCTTGCACATGTCCCAGAACTTCCTGTTTCGGCTCGTGCATTGGAACACCCGCCCACCTATCCCTAATTTTAGGGCATTTTGCAATTGACCTTGCTATGCTGTTATGTGTCGTCTGTCATTGGGACAGGGGCATGGCAAGAATTTTCCCCACTTGGCTGCTTGGCTGTTGCCATTTGGGTTTCGCCTGCCACGTAGCAATTCGTCACTACTTGTAAGGTTGCGGATAGGCACTGGTTCAGGTGATAGGGATGGGAGAAGGGTATTCCATTAAAGGAATCTAGGGACTCAACTTGGTTTGGTCAATCCCCAAAAGGGGTTGTGCCTGAGCCCAGGGGAGAATCTGGAGAGTAAACAGAGTCTGTTCCTGGGCTTTTCACCTACCTCAGGTGTTCACCCTTGGCTGACCTATGCTGGAGCAAGGGTGCAGGGAGCTAGTCAAACCAGAGCCTATGCAACCACTCACTTTTCTGTAATCAATAAAGTTGTGGCCTAAATTCTGCCAAAAACCAAAACTAAAATTTGAGTCAAATGTGTCTTTATTTAGGGGGGAGATCTCTGGGTCTGAACACACAAAAGCAGGGACTGTGGCTGTAGCCTTTCAGACCTTTCCCATTGGTTGGGTACACGTTGCTCCCGGGAGGGAGGGAGGAGTCAATAGACACCAAGGATTGGTTCAGAGAAGTAGTTTATTTCTGCTCTCTGGAATAGCAGAAAGGCACTGCTTGATCAGTCACAGCAAGCACACTTAAAGAGCAGTTACATACAGCTTATATCCCCTTCAGGTCCCCTTTTCCCCTCCCCAGGAATCCAACCTCATGAGTTTGTACACGTAACTTACATCCTTGAGCATGAACAGAAGTTCCTGTTTCTGTACTCTTATCTTGGGGTGAAAAAGGTCACCCAACTATAGGAGTACCCCTGGCGCCATCAGCGGACGCGGGGGCTGACAAGCCTGTTTTGCAAGGTCTGTACATCAGCATGGTCAGGATAGTTACAACCTATAAGACAAGACCCAGATCTGCCATCCCGTCTCCACTCGGAACTTACAAGGCCATCCATTAAGCCTTCATGGACTGATAAAGGAGAAGGCTTTGTTTATACAGCTGGGTTTGTGTTATACAGGTGACTGCACAGTAATTTTGGGGCCCAGTTCAGGTGACTGCACAGTCAGGTTTGGGTAACTTGTTCCTTCATTACTTGTTCCTTCATGGCAAGGAGGAGAGAGCACAGAGCTGCAACTTGGGTCCCCAGCTATCACAACCCACAGGGAAGTGGGAGTTGGGAGAAGAAAAAGGTGAAGGACAAGATGAGAGCAGCAGACAGAGAGAGAGAGATGCAGGCAGAATAAAAAGGCTGAAATGGATCTGCAGCTTCTGCCTGTGTCTGGCTCTTGAAGTGGGGGGCAGGGGGGGTATTGGCTCCAGCAGCAGCAGTAAGAGGAGAATGGCAGTAAAGTAAGGGGAGGTGGTTCTCCCCCTTCTCATTTAACCCCTACCACAACCCTGTGAGGTAGGTTAGGCTGAGAGGCAGTGATTGTCCCAAGGTCACTAGTGAACTTCAAGGCTAAGTGGGGATTTGAACCCTGGTCCCAGGTTCTGTTTTGTAGGTTTGAAATGGAAAGTTTCCATCCTCTCTTCTCCAAATTAAGCCAAACGTAGTTAATATTGCCTCTGGAATTATTGTTATCTGCCTTGATGACAGATGCAGTGTGGTTGACAATGCTCAAGAATTTTAATTTGCTGGAAGCTGCCTAGAATGGCTAGGCAGAATATTATTGTTATTGTTATTAACACTCAGTGGACATTTACAAATACCATTTGACTCTGAAAATTAAATTGCTTAAGGATCTTCCTTGCTTTGAAATAATGCCTTATTATTACCTTCTTCTTTTTGAAGAGACGGATAATTGACACAGTGGTGTCATGCCTTAGGTCTTGCATCAAATTGAAACGGAGGTGGGAAACATTGTTGAGTACACATGAGCCCCACCTAACTCTGTAGGTCAACCACTGGAAATCCTCCACTCCAAGTCTATCAAATACTTCAGGGCAAAACTATACATGACAAAAACACAGGGCTGCTCCATAGTGCTGCATAGTATATGAGCCAGCTGAACCAGGCATTACAGAAGGGGGGTAAATGTGTCAAAGGCTCCTATTTTTAGCAAAAGCCCCATATTTGTTGTCACATCTAGTTCTGCCCTAGATGTGTGACAGATGAAATCTACATAAACTTTTTATCTGCTGTAAGATCCTAAGAAGGGCAACAACTAAAGCTGATTCTGCTCCAGTCCTGAACTCCCCCAACCAGAGATTCAGGATTGGTTCTACAGGCAGCCGATGAGGTGGTTAGAGAGATGGCCATTAAGAAATGATAAACACCAACATCATTGCTGGCAACTCTTCCTGGATTCTGCTTTAAACCACTGAGGATAGAATAATCCAGCAGTCGTTCTGCCTGATAAATCGGTGTCACAAGAGATTAAAGTTCTCCAAACATTTATGTGAAAACGCAAACTAAAGGTTAGCTCATTGCTTTCTTCATAATGATCTCTTGTTTTACTAGTTCAGAAGATCAACCACTGTACCTACAAACACCATAAAGTCTTTTAAAGTGCATTATGTATCTTTGGGGCATTCTGAAATCCTCATTATATCTTATAAGCCACACTTAGCTGCCTTGAAAATGCTGTGTTGCTTGCATCTGTTTTGCTCACTTCTGAAAGGTTGCCAGATTCAAAAATAAGCTCATTAGTATGCCGAAACAGACTACAGTGATTTTAGATGGCAATTATACTCTATTACCCTGCTAAACTTGAAGGTAAAGCCAATTAAATTAAAGGTGACTGTTAATTCCTCTTTATTGCTATATCTTATGCACATTGCGCATCACTTTAATTAATGCTAACAAACTTTCGGAAAGATGAAAGGGAATTAACAGAAACACATTTACAAAATCCAAATTTTAATTCAGACTCTGATATGCTAATTGTGTACGGCTGTTTGCAAACCTTTCAAACTTATAATTAATTACTTTCAGATAGAAATGAGGTAGGATGGAAGGCTATTTTGTAGGGAAGCCAAAACTTCATCGCTACACATCACAAAGTCACTGGCAAAAGCTCATTTATTCAAGGGGGCTTCCAAATTGCACTTGGTAGTTTGAGAGTTTGGTGAGGTGAAAGGTGAATGATAATCCAGAGTCATGTTTAGGTGCATTGTCACAGGCAAGCTTAGAAAACAAATTCCCTGAGCAGAAAATATTAGGCAGAGTCGGTAAACAGCTTCTGGGGTAAAAAGCAACAAGTAAGACAAAGGGCATAACAAGTTCAGAAGGATAAAGCAAAAAGAACTAAAACAAATTATATGACTGCAAAATGCCAGCCTGACATAACCATCAATTCAGAAGCCTGCAATATATATAGCTGCTGAGGCCATTTAGATTGGTTTTCATCTGCCAATTCCTCATCTGGTGGCTGCAGGGGTGAAACTGTTCAGCCATTTTGTGTTTGGGTCTTGTTTGTAAAATGGCTGCTTACTATTTGGATGCCATTCTCACCAAGGGTTTGAAAGGGTTATGGGAGGTTGCAAAGGCAAGCCCAGGAAATGAAAGCTGAAGGGGGAAAGGAGAACTAAGGCTGCGTACACACTCATTTGTAATGCCAAGGTGTAGTATCTAGAATTCCTCATGCTTGTCCTCAACATGTTCCATTCAGCCTAGATTGATTCTGCATCCTGCCATCCACAAGGCTGGATGTGGTTACTGGATACACATTTGAAAACCCTGCTCTTGATTAGGTTTTCTTCCCTGCACATGCTTAGGTGAATGAAGAAGGAGTGGTGATTGCAATCTTAGCATTTACACTCATCCACAATGTCCTTGGGTAGGTGTGGATACCCCACCCTCATTGTCAGGGCAACATCTATTTTCTTCTGTTTTCAAATGGGCATTCTGTGATGTAATGCGGAATCCATCTGCAATGAACTTTTGTGTGACCAAGCCGCTACAGCCCCAGCCCCCAGGGATCATAATTAAGGAATAAAGACTCTGACAACTTGTTATGGAATTAAAATTAGGCCACAACTTTATTAAACTTCCGAATGTAGGAAGACCTTGGCTTTGGCCTTGGGCGTGTATCCCTCCCAGCCCCCCAGCTGGAGAACTGGGGCTCATCAGGGTAAATGGGATATGGGGAACTGAGAGATGTGTGTGTACATAGGCAGCCCACCCCATATCCCCACACGTAGGGTAGTTCACTGACAACCTTTCAGCATATGGCCAGTGACACCTGTTATATAACCCCTTTTAAGAGGGGACCCTGGAATCGCCACCGCAGGGGGGTGAGTCACCACTTTATAGGGAAGAAGAAGACTAAAGGATGCCACCCAAGGCCATAAACCACCAAAATTGTGGTGAATTGCTACGGGGAAAACAAAACCTGCCAATGCAGGAAAATTTCTTCCCGGTCCTTCAACAACAACCTGTCAAAGACCGTAGCAGCGCCTGCTAAACAGGAAGAAAAAGTTAAGCTGCAATCAAGAAAACATTAAACTAAGTGAAGGGAGGGAGGGTGAATCTCCTAAGCCGACTGCCTGGATACTCTCGGCTCCACCCCCTTATATATATGGGACTGGCCCCACCTCCCAGCAATGAAACTTGATTACTGAGGCTGAGCGTGAACCTCCAAAAATTTACACTGAGAGGCAGGCCAGTCCCTCTTTGCCAGTAAGTTCCCTGGGAACTGTAGCACCTCACACGATCCTGCAAAGGGCACCCACAATGTAACATATGAGTACTCATTCTTTTGAGAATGAAACTAGTTTCCCAATAAGCACTTTTCAGGAGAAATGCAAGCAATCTAGGTTGTGTGGGGACTATTGGAAGGGGGAGTCCTCAGTCTCTACTGATTCTAGTAAATGTTGAGTGTGCACAGCCTTAGTTGCTATGGGAAATAAAACACATCTGCCATTATGATACATCAAACCACCTCTCCATTAATACATCTTGGGGAACAGGACTGAGGTATGCATGCATGATCATCATCATGTTCAAAGACTATCATAATTCACAGTTAAGTTGTTCCCTATATCTGCCGCCTTATTTACTGAAGATACTCTGCTTTTTCAGTTCCAGAAAGGAAATGCTTTAGTACTTCAAATTATTTAAAATTTATTTAATAGATTTTCCCCCCACCATCACAAGGCAGTTTACAAAGAAATCAGTAAGCAACAATAAAATAAGATCCCAAGCTATTAAAACAATAAAATTAATAGTGGAAATAAGTAATCCTTAAATCACGTTAAGCAATGCTAAAGTAACAGCAGTAGATAAAATGACTATTAAAACAGAGTACCCAAAAAATCATTCTAAAGCAAAGTGGAATAAAAACGGTTGGGGGGGGGGCTATACTACAAGCCAACAAAATAAGAGGAATATTTTTCTTCCTGTTGGGGGCATTTGTCTTGCCAAATGCAAGGTGATTCTTTTAAAATGAGATTCAGAAGTACTACAAAACACAAGCGAGTGAAAAGATTAAAGATTTATTCTAAACAGCAAGCAATATATACATACATGCCAAGCAAGCACCTCAATCTGCCACTTGGAAGCCCTCATGGAGTGGCAAAGTGACTCCCCAGCCATCAGTCCGTGCACAAGTTTCCCTCTAAAACTCTGCCCAACACCATCTGATAGCGAATCTGTTAGCCTGCATGGCTTGCTCGACTGGCTATGTACAGATTATTCACTAGCCACCTCTCCCAGTGCCTCACATTCTCCAGACAATGCCTAACATCAAAGAAGGTGAAGGTACCCAGCACTATCACTTCCTTCCATAGATGGGGGCATTAAAGGCTGTTCTCAGCCATCAAAGAGCTGAACAAGAGATTGTGAAGGAGAAGCAAACAGACGAAGGCAGGGTAACCAGGATAGATCACTAACTCCTCAAAATACAAATATCTGCTGGATAGATTGCCCATACAGCATTCCAAAGATACAGGGTCACCACATAAAAGGACCTGTCCCTGGTACTCAGTAACCCAGAAACGCTGTCTGGTGGACTAGAGAACAGGGCTAATGCTCTTAAATGCTCCATGCTTCTCTTTTCCAATTTTCAGATAAATATATCCATATCATCTCAAGGGAACGTGCTTCTCTATCCTCAGTAGATTTTTCAGTATCACTAATACCAGCCTTTTCTGACGAAGAAAATATAGGCTTCACTATAGTGTAGAGGACGCAGGTGGCAGGGACGCAGGTGGCGCTGTGGGTTAAAGCCTCAGCGCCTAGGACTTGCCGATCGAAAGGTCGGCGGTTCGAATCCCTGCGGCGGGGTGCGCTCCCGCTGCTCGGTCCCAGCGCCTGGCAACCTAGCAGTTCGAAAGCACCTCCGGGTGCAAGTAGATAAATAGGGACCGCTTACCAGCGGGAAGGTAAACGGCGTTTCCGTGTGCGGCTCTGGCTCGCCAGAGCAGCGATGTCACGCTGGCCACGTGACCCGGAAGTGTCTCCGGACAGCGCTGGCCCCTGGCCTCTTAAGTGAGATGGGCGCACAACCCCAGAGTCTGTCAAGACTGGCCCGTATGGGCAGGGGTACCTTTACCTTTATAGTGTAGAGAAGGACTAATAAAAATGGGTGAGTGTGGCTTTGGTTCAAGTAACTATGTGGATTCCCACAACTACTTTCTCCAGTCATGGCATGATTTTCACAATCACCTCACACTCACAAACCATGTGGAACTCAAGTTTTATATATGTTGTTTTTGCTGTACAGTAAGTTTAAACTCAAATTTTGTATTCTTGCAGTAGCTGAGGAGCCAGAAATGTGATAAGATATTTCAGGAAAGTTTGTGTCAAGTAAGACGGATCTTACACAAAATGATAAAACCTTTTCCTCACAAAGTTTATGGATTGCAAGGGTTCTCTTTTACAGCAGAGAAACAACATTTATTTTTATTTCTGGCATTTGTACCCGGATTCCAATCATTTACTAATAACGCACCCTGAGCAGCAATCCTTATATAGCCAAAACAGCAGCATCCATGCAGAAAAGGGAGCTTTCAGAAGGCTTGGGGAACCCAAGGTTTTGCAGAAATAATAAGACCAAAGAGAAAAGCCCTGAAGGGACCCCAAAATAGCCTGAAGAGGACTAAGCATGCTTGGGAATGGGTGAACATGTCAATGTTAGTGTCTCGATTTCTCATTTTTCCAATCTTAAATTCAGTTGCCTGCACCTTCTGCATGAGTTTGGGTTTTGTTTGTTATGAACATTCCAAGTCCTTACAAACATTCAGCTGCATTTTAGTGTAAATTTATCCTAATAAACACTTTTTACACCTTTTAGCCCAATATACACATTTTTGCAAGACATTTTTTCCCATTATAGTGCTTTTTTGTTTATTGCTTACACTAATATACAGTATGTGAGTTTTACATTACTTGACTGGAAAAGTGCTTTGCAGAATGCAGAGAAATGCGAATCCCAAAGACACTTATTTTTGTTTCCATATCGCTTTAGAAAGTTCAAACTAGGTTTGCATGCAAACTGAATTGAATTGAATTTCACCCCCATTTCCACCAAATAGTGAATTTCATAGGATGGACTGCAGAAAACTGGGGAGGAAGAATAAACAGTAAGTAACAATGAAGTAAACAGTAAGTAATGTTACTGAACATGGTCAACATCTGCCCCCTAGGAAAAGCAACAACATGCACTCATACTGGAAATTCCTACAAGAAACAGGGCATTCACCGACTCCAGCAAAACATGGCCAGGCCTTTAAAATGTTCTAATTCATACATCAGCAATACCTTATTGAGCCATTACAAGGTTCAGAAGGATTACTGCCAGATTAGGGCGTTTTATCCCCAAGTGTTGGTCTTTTGCCACTAAAGACTATGAGTGGGAATCTGACATGAGGCACTCACAGTCGGCTGCTGGGAAGAATGAGCAAGGGAGCTACCAGCTTAGCATAATACCACAGGAACTGTAATCATGCTTCTCATTATTTTCTTCACCTGAAGGCCTCCAAAAAGCACTTATTTTTGTATTCTCTAGTATTCCTTTATTCAGACTGATACAAACTACTCAAGCCGTAGCAGCAGAATTCAATGCAATTCAAAGATGCTTAGGTTAAAATCAGGTCACACAAAGCTTTGGAAGAGGGGCTATACAGGAGAGAGAATGAACGCTTGACTTCTAATGAAAGGAGCCATTTATTAAGTCGGGAGGGCTAATGAATGGAGCCGCGCTGGCAGCAAATCAGGAGGCAGATTTTCGGCTGGATGGTGGCAGCGCAAATAAAAAGATGGAGAGATCACGCAGTGCCAATTCGCAGCCACGTCCTGCTTCTAAACAGTTGAGTCAAAAGATAAAGATGAGCCTCCAAGCTGTGCTGCAGTAACGCAAGTCCATTTTCAGTATAAATTGAGCAGCACAAAAACTCAGCAGCGGGGAGGGGGAAGAGTAGCAACGAGGTCAAATAAAGAATTAGAAAACAGCACTGTCTCCTTTTCAAGGAAGTTTACCAGCATCTGACACAATGGCAACTGTATGTCCCTAAATACAGTAAGAACATAGTGATCTTGTTTGAAAAATTCCATGATCTTGATGCAGCACCACTGAGTCTTGTGACCAATTCACACATTACATTTTAAAGTGCACCGAAAATGCAACGAAGGACTGACACAAATGTGTTTAGGAATGCGTGTATCCGGCCACTGGGGAGCGGGAGGGCTGGTGAGGCCCCCTACATTTAGGGGCTCTAGGCTTCAGCCTACTTAGCCTATACATAAATCCGGCACGGCGTGTATCATGGAAGTGCATCAGAAAGCCAGGACTGGCTTTCTCAGTGGTTGCCTGGGGTTTGCAGCCAACGTTCCACATGTGATGTCCTCACACAGTTTTTCCCAGCTGCATTGCACTGTCATAAAAGTAGGCATGTTGTGGTAATCTGCCATGTAAGATTTTGCACATAGATACAGTGGTACTTCGAGTTAAGCACTTAATTCGTTCCGGAAATCCGTTTTTAACCTGAAACTGTTCTTAACCTGAAGCACCACTTTAGCTAATGGGGCCTCCTGCTGCTGCCCTGCCACCGGAGCACAATTTCTGTTCTCACACTGAAGCAAAGTTCTTAACCCGAGGTACTATTTCTGGCTTAGCGGAGTCTGTAACCTGAAGCGTATGTAACCTGAAGCATCTGTAACCCAAGGTACCACTGTACTATTCTTCCACTGGTGTGGTCAACTATCGTGCCCCCTCCATTATTATAACTGATCCTACCTAATTTACTTTCTATTGGAGGAAAGAATGTAATTGGCAGGTAAACAGAGGCCCTATTTACTTATTTTACCCTCCCCAAAATGACTACTATTGTGCCAGGTACTCTTCCCTCCTGCACATATCCTTCACTGTTTCTACAGTCCGCAAATATTGGGGACTGAATATCTTCAGCCGGGAAGCCTGGGAGCAGCATTGCCTTTCCCCAATCAGTTGTTAATTTCCTCCTCTTTCTTCTGTTTGTAAAAGACCTAAGTGGATTTTAGGTGATATCATTGTATTTTATTGTATTGTTTTATATAACGTGTTCTAAGCATTGCGATTGCATTTTATTTCATTGTGTTGGATCCCCAAGCACCAGTTAATGGCTATGAGAACACTGTACTAATAAAATTCTTATTACTATTGTTAAAAGTGTGTAAATAAACATATATATATATATATTTAAACCCCTGGTGTTCTTTCCCGCAGGAAGCTAATCAGATATTATTTGCTAAGGGGGGGGCACTGTGGTCTCTTCACTGCTTGCTAATATGGCACTTCGATCAACAACTGAATAGTTGTATAGAAAAATAATTCTGATGCCTTCCAAGAGTTAACAAAACAAGCAGCTCCCTCATCATGCAGAGGGGCCAATGGCGGCATCAAGAAACTGCCAGTCCTGGACTTCCCTTCATTGGGGGTTTTTAAGCAGAGTTTGGCCTGCCATTTGTCATGGGTGCTTTAGTTGAGATTCCAGCATTGCAGGGGGTTGGACTAGATGACCCTTGTGGTCCCTTCCAACTCTATGATCTGCCAGTCCCAACTGACCATTCACCATCCCCGAAAAAGGAGGCATTCCTCACAGAACAACCCACAGACAGCTAGAGAGGCTGTCTCTGAGGCACCTCTTGTGAGCAGTTTTTTAAAGTTAAACTTCACATGTATCTCAGGTGCTCCAAAGATGGCCTCCATGGCTGCCCATGGCTGCAAAGTGGATTTCAGGAAACATGGGCAGTCCATGGGGCTACAGGACTGCACTAGAAACATGCTTTCTGCTGTGGTTGAAGGAAGAAGACACACACCTTGGCCCACCTTGCAACACCAATAACATGGAAGTTAGACTGTGAAATTCTCAGAAATGCCTTTCCCCAGTTTTCAAGAGTGGTTGGTTTTTTTCCCACTTCGTTTCTATGAATAACTAAGCAATGGGTGGGAGACTTTCAGCCAAAATAGCAGCAGAGCTATGATGTTGATCCGAACCTTCATGTGGAAGTCTCCACATCTCTATCACAGGCCGCTGAGAACTTGGAGGGGGTTGGGGAAATTCACAACGCTTTGGGGTTTGAACCACACGGTGAGCACTCCTTCAACATTGTCATTAGGGATGAGGAGACGTTCTGAGCAGACTGCAAAAGATTAGTGCGAATCCTGAAAAAAAAAATGAGGTAAGGTGGGTGTCTGAGAGCTTTTCGTGGACTTTTGGTGTGAATGCTGCGTTGTATAGGTCAATAAGTTTCCACTTAGTCAGTAAGCTGTAAGTACATTCTGTAGTAACGTTTTGTAATGAAAACGGCTATAGATCATTTGATTCAATACACTGCTTATTACATTAAATACGTTGGGCTTTTAATTGATTTTTGTTCCGATTCTCATTAAAATCTAATTTGTGCCTTTAATTCTAATTTAAATCAATTACTGTCTTTGATTCATCACCAGTGCTTTCAATAGGTCAATTGCTTTAAAATAAAGATTTTGTTCTTCATTACCTTACATTAATTTCACACAGAATTTAATCTCACTTCAGTGACTATACTTGCTACATGTAGTTTTCCGTAGGCCTCAGTGGATTTTGTCCATTGACTGGGATCACCCTGGAAAGTGTTAAGCTAGTCACAGTTCAATTATCTATAGCCATGTAATTAGTAGACAAAAATGAAGCAGCTTGGTCTGCACATGAATAGTCAAAACCAGCTAGTTTTCAATCTGCTATTTGGCCATGAAGGGGGACTAAATCTATCCCTCCCTCCCCACCCCCTTTTCCTTTCAAATATCTGACACTGTAGCTGATTTTCTGACCAGGTCTACAGTCACACAATCCCAGCTGCAGACATGGAAAACTGCCTCTCCACAAAGATACACTAATGTGGCAGGTAGCCAATGTTATGCCCTTCAGATATTGTTGGACTACAATTCCCATCAGCCCCAGTCAGCACGGCCAATAGTCAAGGATGATGGGAACAACATCTGGAGGGCAGTCCATTGACTACCCCTGCGGTAGTGGGATAGGAAGAAGCAGCTATTGGTCTGCCAAAGGAGAAAGAGGAGTTTTTTAAAAATCATTTTGACATAAGATAATGATGATCGTAGGAATAATGATGATGGCTGAGTAATAGTGAAGGTAGACATATAAAATTTGATATGGCCACTCATTCATAAGACCCTTTTATTCATGCATGTCTTTTAAAACCAACCAGTGTTTTACCGTGTGGTTTGAAATCAACCGTATGGTCTTGCTCATCTTCTGCAGAGCTGCAGATTGTTTCATTCTGTCTTATAAGAAGGAAATTTTATGTTGCTGTTTTTATTCAGTTTTTGTTTTTGTTTTTGTTTCATTTCCAGCATTTTAACTATCACATGTTCTATTTTGCTTTGTTGCTTTTGTTGTTAATTAGCTGTTCACGTTTCCTTTTGGAATAAGGCACAGCAGAGACTGTGGGGTCTCTATGATATATGGTTTATTTACACATATATGTGACCTGAGCCTACAATGCAGGGGTTCACAGCATGAACTCCCCCCCCCCCAAAGGGTCTTGCCTCTCCCATAACAGCAGCTTTGGATTCAAACAGAAATCAAGCATTGCTTTCAAATGTTGCTCCACCTCTCTCCAACTTGCTGCTTTACTTCCAAGTGACATCACTGCAAAACTCTGCTCTCAATTCTAACTTTGTCTACTGAGGTTGCGGGCCCCACCCATTTGCTATCTCTCAACGAGCCCCTTAATCCCCCTTAATGGCTCTTCACCCATGCTATCACCTCACCAGGAGGCTATTCCTGCCTATTCCAAGAATTAGAAGCCTTGATTACACTCTGACACTTGCTGGATCCAAGCATTAGAGGGTTCTGGCACACACCTGAACACCCCAAACTCAAAATATAATGTTATCTTTTAAAAGCTTTCAGATGAACAGCGAGTACATTCCAATCTTTTCTATTAAGAGCACAGCAATTACAAGTACATCTTAGATCTCCAGTGGCCTCTCCTGCAGCAAAAGAGGAATTCTAGGTCTACCGATATTCCAGCCTTCAATTTTATTGATGTAGTTTAGAATTTAGAAGTTTACATTGATCTTTCAAACTGTCTGTGTTTAAGATTCCATCGGGAACCACACTTGAAATCAATAGCGTTGCTTGATGTATGCTTCCTCTGTGCTCCCAGTTTTCTGCTTTAGAAGCCGACATTCCTAGATCACACCAAGTTTTGGCATATATAGATATATATGGTGTATCCCTTTCCAGTTTTAGCTGTTTTAGCTCTGCTGTTTAACTTGTTCCTGTGTTTTGGAACTTTGATTGTTTAGTGTCTGCTTGGCTTATTTTATGTATTGTATCCCACCTTGGTATTCATAAAACCATAAAAGCTTTATATATAAGTGTTCTTATGAGCCTATAAATATTTTTTTAAGTGATTTAGCAACCTACATTTCACTGACATTAAACATATTTTTATAGAACTCCAAAGTCCGCTGATGCAAAAGTCTTCCGTCTTCAAATCTTCACCTTCCACGAGCTGGAAGGCAATGGGGACAGGAATGGAAGGAGCCATAGCCAGTGCTTTTTTTCTTTTAAAAAATGTTTAGGGGTACTCTCATTTTCCTACTCATATTGAAATACTGCCCCTCAATGAGGCCAAACTTAGATTCACAAAATGTTTAGGAATATGTGTACCTCTGCATCCCCCCCCCAAAAAGCACTGGCCATAGCTAACACACTCACCCTATTTCACCCACTTACCACCACATGCTCTCTTTATCCTAACTGCAATGCCTGACATGACATGCATATATCTGCCTTTCCCCATTCCTAGAAAGTGCAAGACAAGCAGAAAACCACTCAGGCCTGTGCTTTCTAGGCACAAAAAAGAGGATATGTGGACAAGCCTTTGGATATGACCCTACAATAAATACTCTCCACTTCCCCAGTGGGGAGGAGTTGCGGTGGACCACGCAGCCACTGACTCCCCTCCGGGGGCGGGGGACAGAGTCTTGTATCACCCGGAAATCCTGGCCACCTCATGGCCAGCCAGCCAATCCGCTGGCTTGGGGGGGGTGTGGCCAGGCCCTGTTTAAACCGAGGTGTGAGCCAGAGAGCTTCCTTCTGGCTCGCTTCCTCAATATCCCGCCTACCCTCCCTATTTTTAGGTCGACTTTGGCCTTGCTATGGACCTCAGTTGGTCGCCCTTGAGGGGCCTGGTAGGAATTTTTCCACTTGGCAAATTGGCATGGGCCAATTGGTTTTCACCTTCCTCGCAGCAATCATCACAACTTTGTAAGGTTTGGTGGTTAGGCATTAGTTGATCTTATGATGGGGGAGGGGAGGTGTGGCCATCACCTGCCCCTCCAAGCTTAAGGGTATTCTGTTAAAGGAATCTGGGGGTGTGGATCCTGTCCAAAGCCTGGGGCAGGGCTATGGCCATGCCACAATCCCGTCGGGAATCCAGGGGGAGCTTGAGTTGGTTCGCATTGATGGGGCTCCTCCTACTGGTGGTTGACCCTTACAGGACTCCCTGTGTGACGGGCAGGAGTCAGATATAGTCGGATCAATTCCAGTGCCTAAGCCAATACCGCTCACATTCTGTAACCAATAAAGTTGTGGCCTAAATTTGCCCAATAACCATTAACCTAATATCCGTGTCCTTGTGTTTTATTCATCAATGAGGGGGTGGCTTCAGGGTCTCGACAAGCAATGTAAATAATGACAGAGCACAACCAGCAGAGCCATGAAAGTGAGACTCACCTTGTGATATAAAATTGTTGTTTAAAGGGAATGAGACAGTTTGCTGAGGTCATTCATTGGATCTGTTCCCAGGATGGCAACAAGCCAAAGGAATTTGGACCATGGGGGTTATAAGTTAAGGGGGTAAAGACAATGGGACAAGATTTAGGTGTTATGTAGCTGACACAGAAGACACAGCAGTTCTTTAAGACTAATGGGGATGGCTGGATTGATCGCAGCATGGATTTGTCTAGCTCCACAAAGGAAAGTATAGACCTGCTATGGAGATTCCCAGTACCAAGAAAGATGTTAAAGGTTTGAATATCTTTTTTAGTTGATCATCCCATTCAGTTGTGTTCAGGAAATTCAGTTCAGCTGATGTTTTAATGCAAACCTACCTAATTAGCATGTCCCAAAGCAATGCAGAAACTCAAATGATGTCCTTCAAATTTTGCATTTCTCTGAACTCTGTGAGGCATGTTGCATGTTGCAAAAATGTGCATCCTGCAAAAATGTGTGTATTGGCCAAGTTTCGTACAAAAATGTGTATACAGTATTTGGAGAAATGCTCACTAAAACACTGATAATTTTCCATGAGTTTAAAAAAAAAGCAAAATGATATGCTTATTTATTAATATATAAAAATGCAAAGTGATGTGCTTATTTATTAACAGATTAGATCAATGTACAACAACAGATTTGCAACAAATACATGGTACTATTAAATTACTTCTGAACCCAAACTTCACTTGAAAAGATGAGGAAAGGATGACTAGCATCAAAAGTTATTTAAAAGAAAAAAGAAAAGGCAGCCCCTGCCTCTCTATTAATCAATAGAGCCTATTATAATGTCAAAAGACGTACCGAATACTCATGTTTCAGAGATTCCCAAGCTTTGTTCACCACAAAATCATTTTGAAAGAATCTATGAAACATGGTGTTATAAATTATATATCCAATATAATATTGCACAGGACTTCATCATTCATTTGAAGAAGAAAGTATATCCATCCAATATTTCAACAGGGAAAAAGAACAAAAATCTCTCTAAAAATTAGAAAAGGAGACTGTGAATGAAGAAATGAAAATTGTGGATGGATATCACATATATAATTATCTTTAACATTAGCACACAGTGTGTTCAAAGTCGTTCCTACCTGTGCTTAGGCTGAGTCCCTTCTAATTCTGAATCCAGCGAGGATTCAGTTGGCAAGAGCCATAATGGGTTGCGAGTATAAAAATGGAAGCTGCTCTGTGCCAGAGGGCAAATGGGTGTCCCCCTCACCTGGCTGATAGTTAGCCCTCACCGGAGCCGGAGTGTGTATATGTGAGTTGGGCTAGAAGCAAGAGCCTGTGAGAGAGAGAGATGTTTGATTTCTGCTGGAATCCAAGGCTGTGGCTATGAGGGAAGCAAGACCTTTTTCTGGTGTTAATGCTGTGAGTCCCCCCATCGTAGGATTAGGTTGTTAAGTGTGTGTAAATAAATCCAATATCCCAAAGGCACCCTGGTCTCTGCTGTCCCTCATGCCAAAGAAACCGAACCCTGGGTAAGTTCCTGGAACCCATGGAATCTCACACTGCTTGGATATTGCAGTGGCGTGCCACAATAACAAGTCCGAGAACAACACAGTTAGGTTAGTCAATATTCCAGCCAAGATTGGGAGATCTAATAAGACACTCAATGATTATATGCCAGAAGCAAGCTCTGAACCCAAGACTTCCTGGTTCACAGTGCAATGCCAGGATATTCAGGTGTTCTCAAGCCCATGCAAAGCAATGCAAGAGTGAGGTGCACCAAGTAGCCCTGCCCTAACACCATACACAGCTGTATGTATTCACCCACCCATACAGCTCTAGGAACAAAGGTTTCCACACAACACAACCCCAAATGCAGACGGTTCCAAGTCCCAGGGCTCTAGAAGCAAAAACATGCACACACTCTGACTGCAGATGTTTGTGCTGAACATGCAAACATCACGAGGGGTTATTGTTCTATGGGAGCAATAACACCGCAAACTGGGCTCCAGTCTCTTTGCGGTCTTGCTACAGTATAGCTCTCTAATTATTTCTGCACAAACATCTTGAACTTCTCTTATGAATTGCGCTTATGGAAAACAAGAGGTCCTGCATTTTTTAAAGATAAGCATCAGATGGAAGTTAAATGTTGATTGTAGTCATTGTACCAGGAAATGAGAATGCTTGTTAACTATGGGCTGGAGGCTTCCTGGAACCACCTGCTCTTTTAGCATCTCTGCGCAAGGTGAGAGGCTGGGGCTTAATATTCCTTGGCCCAATAACAAAAACTGAAGGTGCTGTCTGAGACACTGCCTAGTGCAGTTTATTGGATGGATCAGCACTGCGGTAAAGCTGGCAAAGGGCAAGCCACAGGAGAGACAAAACTGATTTAGAAAATAGGAAAGCAATGAGAAATTAGCTGAGGGTCTTTGCCCATACGACACACAGCTATTCGAATGGCTGCCTCTGTTACCCAAGTTATCCTGCACAATCATCATTTTTCCAAAGCTTTACAGCCCTCACTTCCTGCTATTTCCTTGTTTCCCTTACATTTTTGCTTAATTGGAACCACAGGTATGTACAATTGATCGCTACACTCACAACAAAAACAACAAACAAGGTGGATTCTTCCTGCACCGTTTATTTCATCGAGGGAGGGAGGAAGAAAATCAATCAAGCTGAGGCATCGTGTCAGAATACAAATCCAGCGATGGTTAGTTCCAGCAATTTATGGGGGCTGGACATGCAGGTGCTAGAATTGCACCTCTCTCGGTTTATATTGGCAGGCTAGAAACTTGACAGCACCACCTATCAGAGTATCGGCTGCCATTGCTGTCACCTGCAGCATTTGGAATAAATACCAAATGGCCAGAATCCTGAAGCTGTTGTGAGTTATGGCTTGCAATGAACCTGAAGTGGTTCTCCCAGGAGTCACAAGATGCTGCTACAGAGATCCTGACATTTGACAGATGTATGTCATCTCGGCAAAGCAGCAAAATAACAACTTATTACAAAATGGGAGGGGGGCAACCTGAAAATCGGAATCCATTTTACTGATGCTTTAGATGGCACCCAGGTGGCTGGTTAGCAAGCAGTGCAGAATTGCAACCCAGAAATAACCTCACCTTAACAGAAGGATACGATTTTTCCAGACAGTTTAGAGCTCCTCTTCCCCAGGGCTGGCATCAGCAGCTGGCAACCTTCAGCAGCTGCCCAGACCCTCTGCCCTGGCAGACAGTAGCTTGCAATGAAATTTTGTCGTAAGGGAACAGTTAGGGCCAGAGACGCCAGCTTGCAAGGGCAATTAAGGAAGGGAAAGCGATGTCGCAGCTCTCTCCCTAAACTGGCCAGAAGCTTCCCAGGCTTGGGAAGGAGGTGTCAGGCCTCTAACAGGATGCTAGAGCCCTCCTGCCTCTTTCCAAAAGCTGGGCAGGTTTTGGGAAGGTGGCAGAAGGGATCTTGGACCCTTCAGAGGATTGTGCCTCCCTCCCTAAGCTGCCCAGAAGCTTCCCGGGCTTTGGGAAGAAGGTGCCAGGGAAAACATTTAGTGGACTAGTATTGTCCCCCTAGCCCACTGACCACATGCCACTACTGATGCACACCTGGCTTGGTGCTCTAAGCAGTGCCAGAACTAGCCACAGCTTAGCATTCTGACATTGTTCTGGAGTACTGTGAGGAAGCTAAAAAGTGACTGGGGGGAGATCTACATTTATGGTTTTTAACATTAAGATAGGATTAAGGAAAGCTTTTGATAACATAGATGGACACATGACGTCCTACTTTTTACTTTCATAATGTGTTATTACTGTGTCTTTTTTATCGCTTAATTTTTAACTGTTTTATGCGGCTATGTTAGTGAAACACTGCTCATATGTCCCGATGTAGCATTTTACTTTTCTTTGCTGCAATCAAACTCCCATTTCACCCCCTCCAAAGGCATTTGAGGGGCATATAACAAAGGACACAGAGAGAGGGAGGGAATAGTGGTGTAGCGTGGGGGTGCAGGGGGGGCCGGTCGCACCGGGCACAACATCTGGGAGGGGCGCTTGCACTCACAGCTCTCTGCCCCTACCTGGCTCCACAGGTTAGGGGGTGCAAATTACTTGCCTTGCCCCGGGTGATGAGAACCCACGCTACGCCACTGGGAGGGAAGAAGAATTAAAGTGTGACATCAGAAGGCGGAGCAGAGCAAGCAGCAAGCAGCAGCAGGGAAAGAAGCAGTGTTTGTGGAAATGGTGTAGCCAGGTATTAATAATTTTTGACAGCAGGAGGCAGGGAAAGCCAAGGTAAAAGATGTATGCCCTATGACATTTTAGAACAACATATCTAATATCATTCTAACAGAGGGAAATAACGTTAAACAGGTCAGTGTTGATCCAGCCTAGGAAGATGTCTTATTCTGAGTCAGCACATTGCTCTACAGATGTACCTTGGATCCTGAACGCATTGCGAATCAAACGTTTTGGCTTCCAAACGCCACAAACCCGGAAGTGAGTGTTCCAGTTTGCGAAATTCTTTGGAACCCAAATGTCTGACAAGGCTTCCAAGGCTTCCAATTGGCTGCAGAAGCCAATCTGAAGCCGCGCCTTGGTTTCCGAATGTTTTGGAAGTCAAACGGGCTTCCAGAACGGATTCCGTTTCAACTTCCAAGGTACCACTGTATCTTGCTTGGTACTATCTACACCAACTGGCATATATATGCATGTGTGTGTGTGTGCGCACGTTCCACTTACCTGATCTCCCTCTGCTTGAGTCAGTCCTGCACACTGCTGAAGTGGTAATCCTGACCCTGCCAGGTTCTCCCTTTTCAACCTGGTCTGCAGTGGCAACACAGGTGAGCAGCACAATCCCATTGTGCCATCAGCTCCAGTTTAAAAAAATAAATAACTCATGCCAAGCACACATGAAAATGCAAAATGTACTTACTTACTTATTTATTTATACTGGGCACCACAGGTAAGGATGGGGGAGGTGAAAGGGATTTTACCCCGCTTTCAATCTGGGAGGTTCAGCAGACTGTGCATCTGACTGCCACTGGCCACATCAGAGCAGTGGCGTAGCGTGGGGGTGCAGGGGGGGCCACCGCACCGGGCGCAACATCTGGGGGTTAGGGTTAGGGGGCACAAAACCACGGGTTAGGGGGTGCAAATCCATGGGTTAGGCGGCACAAATTACTTGCCTTGCCCCGGGTGCTGACAACCCACGCTACGCCACTGCATTAGAGCATATGCAGGAGCTGAGATGTGGCTCTTTATTTCATAGCATGATGCTTCATTAGGGTGCTCATGTTGCGCAGATTTTTGTCGACACCATTCTGTCCTCCGACAGACACTTCCTCCGAAAATAATAAGCTTACTACTAATGGGTATGACCACAACAGCAGCAGCAACATCTGGTCCAAAATGAGACTACTCTGTCATCTTGTTCTTAAATTAAGCCTGGTGTTATTTTTGTCTGAGAATCCTCTTAATGAGGCATGCTTGCCCAGTAACATTAGTGAATCACTTCTTGGATCCTTTCGTCAATTGTTGAATAATTTATTCATCAATACCTTTAACCATTATTTTTGCTGTTATTTATTAAAGTAGTCAGGTGTCAACATTTATCAGCTCATTTGGGGTGTTTTCCCCCCTTCTATCAGGTATTGATTAATTCTGTCTCTGTGTGTGCATGTTTCTATTATATATATATTCCACATCACATGACTATCTCCAGAGATGTAAAGAAATGAAATGGCCAAAACCTGCTAATATTTCAGGTACTGCAAGCATAGCAACAGTACATTAGGTGGCATGCTTTAGCATCTGACAGGTCAAGATGCAACTGTGTGCCATTTCATTACCAGCTGTTACAGCACATTGATATGAAATGTGCTGTCATTCAGAGTGTGCCTGATGACTGAGCTTTTAACACAGCAGAAACAGATGCAGCCTTGCACAATGGTTTCACTGAGGCAGGAAGTACTTTTTTAATATAAAAATAACCAGTTCACATACATATTATGCCCAGGTGTTTTGCATATGGATCAAGTTAGAAATCAGGTATTAGAAAACGGCTTTGCATCATGATCCGGCTTTGAGAGCCCCTGTGTGGCACAGCAGATAGTAGAGCGAAGTGATCTGCTCTAGCCAGCACCATGACAGATACATACCCTCCAACGTTTTGGAAAGGCAAAGCAGGACACCAGCCCCAGCACCTTCCTGCCACGCCCGCCGCTTGTTCACCTGCCACTGCCACCTGCTCACTCATTTGCTGCCGTTCACCTACTTTCCAGATTTTTTGGGGGGGGGGATCCTACAAGCAGGATGGAAGGCAAGTCCTCCCCCAGTGTCTCCACCCAGCCAGTAGTTTTGAATGACACACCATCTCTCAAAAAGGAGGTCCTGTGTATCCTTCATGACGAATAGCCATTGATCATCTGATTAATCAAGAGCTTTAGGCCTTAATCTAGCTCTACCAGCGGACAACTGTTTATGTACCATGAATGATTGGTGGTATAACAGGTGAGGATGTACATTTACGAAGACTCATCCAACAGTTCAGTGCAGCTCAGAAGAGCATCATAATGTGCATCAAGATACGCATCCAGGTGGACATCTGAACTCAGGAGGCTAGTTCCACATTTAGATCCCAGTAACTAAATTGGGGTGTTAATTTATTCATTTGTGGGGGCTATAAGTTAAGGACATTGGGTTTATTATTTTCCAAAAAGGGTTAGGATTTGCTAATATGCCAATGTGTACACACCAAATCAATCAGTTAATTTTTTTACCAGCTAACAATCCCGTTCTTAACTGGGCAAATTTAGGGTGGGTGTTCTTAGCTGACAACTCTTTTTTCTTTCATCTTCAAATCCTTTTTTTTAAAAAAAATGGCACGTTCAAATGTGTCTGTAGGGAAGGGAAGCTTTAACAAAAAGGGCCTTCTACCCACTGCTCATGAGGCAGAGAGATTTGTGGTAATTCTTGTCCCCTGTGATAATGAGTTATAAAACCTCGGCTATGTTGCTAAGGAAGTCCTATCTATTGCTCTCTCGAGCTTTACCCTTGAGGCTGACAGCTTCATAATTCCTGAGGAACACAGCTGTCAAGGGAGGTTGTAGACACAAAGCGAGACACTCTCTGGGGTAACTTGTACCAATTCCATAAAGGGCTTTGAAGATTAACATTGAGACCTTGGAGTTGACCTGGCAGTCTCTGAGGGGACTGTGCAAGAAAGCAGAGTGGCCAGGCAATGTATTTTCAGCAGCCAGGGTCGCTAAGGAAGCAACTAAATGACATTTGTTCCTACTGCAATTTTGTAAGGCTGGAATACTCTCCCCCTAGGTATACAGATTATTTAAAACACAGAGCAATCCTCTTGTGCTCATAAGCATTTAGGCACACTCTTAACATGCAGCATATCTACCTTATAAATGTGCGCTAGTTTTACCTCAGTTAAACTATCATGACTTCTTCCAAAGATTCCTGTGAATGGAGTTTGTTTAGGTGCTATGGATTTTCTGTTATAGATCCCTACTCACACATACGCCTCAGGATTCTCTGATAAGGAACAAAGTCTATTAAACAAAATTACAATATAATACAGTTCAATAACTTACCAGTATGAAAATTAAGTACTCTCATTTGGGTTAGAAGCAACTTTCTTCAAGGCTGACACAAGTGTTCACAAGTATTGAATTTCAGCTCATGTATATAGAACCAATCACTCAGAATTCCAGCATTCCTACTAAAGTCTGCCATGCTTTGGTCTAACTTATGATGCAGATATTTAATAGTAAACATTTCCATGCAATGTTTAATCCTACTGCTCATTTTGCATGTATTCTAAGTCTTCTTATGCCAAGCCATCTTGTCAAACTGACCTAATTTTGTCTATCTTTCCCTGCCCCCCTGCTATATCACATCACCTATTTGGTAAAGACCAATTTAATCTTTGAAATCTGCTTAATAATTTCCAACAAAACCATAAAATTGGCAATCCTTCAGTGTCTACATAATTTAAAGACTACAGATCCTATGTTCCTGTGTAAATATGTGCATGCAACATTTTCCATAACTGAAGTCCTAGAGCCACATAAAACAAATCCTATTGGAAAATGCATACAGCATATAATATTTCACATCGGGTGACGGTCTTCTAGCAGTAAGGCATTTCTTGGGTCCAGTAAGGTAGAATTAGCAACAAGAGCCAGCTCAGGATTTTGAACCAGTCTCAGCTTTTTCTGCATTTACTATTTTTTCTGCAGTGAAGAACCTCCGCTATTTATTGGCTTCTACCACAGGACAATATTAAAAATAAACCACATTGGGTGATTTTGTGTGATAAATTGCACAGTGAAGTGATAAATGGCATTCATCATGAACCTGCCTCTGTCTACCAATCAATCTCTCTCATAATATAGCTTCGTATTCCATGAGCTGCTTCAGGCCGATGCCATCGAAAGGGGAGAGGGCATGCTTGAATAATGCTGCATTGCTTCTTCCAAAAAGCAGCATTCATCCCAAATTGCAGGGTTTTCCCAACATAATATTGAACCCCACAACAGCGTGGGGTTGGAGGCTGCGACATAACTGCGAAATAGCGACTCTGCAGTCTTTCAGAACATCTATCCTCTTCTCCTCGTACGGTTCCTTTCAGACTTTACCAGAGCCTGCTACAAAATGGAAATCAAACAGGACGCTCACGTCTCTCTGGGAAGCATCAAAGAGAAAAAGTAGAAGGGAGGACTCACAGTAACAAAGGAAGGCTTAAGGGCTGGTTTTGAACATCTCATTAGGCATGAGGAGCAACCCCATCGCAGGACTACACTTCCCGTCCTTTAGGAAGCTGCACACATTACTTTGTCCTCAGACTGTCATGCAGTGAAGAAGCCAGACTACAGTCAACACTCTATGCTGTTATTTTCTGCAAGCAAGGTTGAGGGAGGGTGACATTACATCAAGGCAACTGTACTTCTGACATTGCAGCCGGGTGCTCCCAGTACTGCACCCATCCATAAAACTGGTGTACTCTCTGAAAGGGTGAAAACTTGTGAAGGTATGCTGGATCAGAGATATGCAGGAAAATACCCCCTAGAAAATGTGGTGGTTGTTCACCATGCATGTAAAAAAAGGTAAAAGGTAAATGACCCCTGGACCGTTAAGTCTGGTCAAAGGCGACTATTGGGTGCAGCGCTCATCTTGCTTTCAGGCTGAGGCAGCCAGCATTTGTCCACAGACAGCTTTCTATCACTTCTGGCACAATGCAACACCATGACGGAAGCCAGAGTGCACAGAAAATCTGTTTACCTTGCCACCGCATTGGTACCTATTTATCTACTTGCACTGGTGTGCTTTCGAACTGCTAGGTTGGCAGAAACTAGGACAGAGCTACGGGAGCTCAGCACGTCATGCGGATTCGAACAGGTTCAGTGGTATAGACCACAGCACCACCATGCATGTAGAATAAGGTTGCCATATTTCAAAAAGTACAATTCCCAACTACAACCACTTGTTGAACTTTTTTTTGGAAATGAACCCAAATTGTTGACCTCCCCAAAAATGAATTTTCCTAACGTATGGAAAGCTATAGCGTAGAAATATTGGTTTTAAATTCCATTTAATTTATCTAGCGTGGGACATTTCCTCGTTGCTGTAGAAAGTTTCTAAAAAGCAATACCATCCCCACCTGTAGGCTTGCTAACAGATACACAGAAATACAAAGGAAAAAGAGATGAGGAAGGAAGAACACTAGCCAATTCAATCACTGCTTTTTCATAATATGTGACACAAGAAATATAAGATTTGGTGGCTGATAGATGCTTGGGGGGGGGGAAGAATGATGTAAGTGCCCACTCCCCGGGCCTTTACAGTATATTGCTTTAGGTTAGTTCGGAAGAAAAGAGTTATTACACCACCTGTAATCAATTGTGCTACCATGTTTGCTATAATGACGAACTGGCTTACCCTACCTTTTGTTCACTGTAGTAATCTGTAAGACATATGTTCTGTTATTATCATTTTATGCATTGTACTTCAGTTATGGCCCATGGCTGCTATGCACTCAACTGTCCACACGCAATCTTTAGAAAGCGCATATATGTGAATGAAGTTTTGGATTTTCTTCACCAGTGCTCTTCGCACACTTGTTTAGAATGTCTGAAATTAGTCCTTCGTCAGAAGGTCGGTGGTTTGAATCCTGTTGCTTGGTCCCTGTTCCTGCCAACATAGCAGTTAGAAAGCATGTTAAAGTGCAAGTAGATAAATAAGTACCGCTCTGGCGGGAAGGTAAATGGTGTTTCCGTGCGCTGCTCTGGTTCGCCAGAAGCGGCTTAGTCAGGGGTCCCTTTACCTTTACTTACACCTCCATATGGTGATATTCCAGATGTGAGGAAGCAGAGAACTCCACGGACTCACCTTTGGGTGTTTTGCACAAGGTATGAGAGAAGGAAGGATTTTTTTACAAGCCTCTCTTGGAGGAGTCTGGTGAAATAACTAGAGATGAGAAGTATAAATTATTCTAGAGGCTGAAAGGATATCCATGTCAATATTCATTTTAGTTAGTGATTATAATGATTTGGTTCACAGAATAATTATTATAATGATTCAATTATGTGATTTGTGGTAATTTTGTGTTAAGTAAAGCTTGCATTTTGCTATAAACAACCATTCATAATTTTTCAGCCAGAAAATAAGAGAAGTGTATAAATGATACATGGCTGGGATTTTAAAACAGGCACAAAGAGTCCAACTTCCATATTTCCTGGAGATTAAACCAGGCTAGCCATTTCCTTTGTTCCTAGTTGCTTCCCTACAGACCCCTCAAGTGCTAAGATTGGCAGAGGGACTCTATTGCTTGTTCCATCATTCTCAGAAGCGTGGAGGTGGTGGCCAGGAAGAGAGCATTCTTTGTAGCCACCCCTAAATTGTGAAATTCCCTCCCCACAGAGGTACATCTGGCATCTTCATTATATAGCTTTTGGCAAATGCTGAAGACACAACTCTTTGCCCTGGCTTTTGACATTTGAAATGCATATTTTAAGGTATCTTATAAGATGCATGGGTGGCGCTGTGGATTAAACCACAGAGCCTAGGACTTGCTGATCAGAAGGTCGGCGGTTTGAATCCCCACAACGGGGTGAGCTCCCGTTGCTCGGTCCCTGCTCCTGCCAGCCTAGCAGTTCAAAAGCACGTCAAAGTGCAAGTAGATAAATAGGTACCGCTCAGGCGGGAAGATAAATGGTTTTTCCGTGTGCTGTTCTGGTTTGCCAGAAGTGGCTTAGTCATGCTGGCCACATGACCTGGAAGCTGTACGCTGGCTCCCTCGGCCAGTAAAGTGAGATGAGCGCCGCAACCCCAGAGTCGGTCATGACTGGACCTAATGGTCAGGGGTCCCTTTACCTTTATAAGATGCATAAGACCCTAGGACATGAGGGTGAAGGGTGGGCAGTTAATAATAATTACTCCAGTTACTAGTCTGAGTTGTTGGGTGTGGTGTCATTTATTCATATCCTCCAACATTTATCCAATGAAAATAGAGACATCCTATTCCATGAAGATGATAATGATGATGATGGTGATGATTTTCATATTTATACCCCACCCATCACTTTGCATGGCTTCAAACACATATAAAAATGTAATAAAACATTCAACATTTTTTAAAAAAACTTCCTTATACAGGGCTGCCTTCAGATGGGTTGGATAACTCCATACACTCCAACATTTCTCCAATGAAAATAGGGACATCCTAAGGAAAAGAGGGACATTCCGGGGTCAAATCTGTAAAAGGCAGAACTAATTTCTGGGTAGAACAAAAATTTCACTTAAAAGTAATTGAGCAGGTCCGTCTCATGCAAGAAGTGTCAAGGGTCAAGCACCCTCAGGCCTCAAGATGCCAAAACAGGGTGTGTGCTACATCAGTCCCTGCAATTGGCTAGCAGTATTAGGCCTCTGGATTGGCCAGGCCCAGTATAAATACCAGAAGCCTAACATTCCGTCATTGGTGAACAGAGTAGTGTGTTTGGTTTGGTACATCACATTATACTTCAGTTTTGCCTACTCAAGCTACTGACCAAACAAACTGAGCTAGGCAGTGTAGTTGTCTGGATTTAAGTGTTGCAGTTGTTTGCACAAGTAAGCCTTAATAAATAACAGCTGTGTCAGTTTTAAATTCCCACTGACAAAGAAGCATCAGTATGTCACTTGGTTTTCCAACTTGCCCCACTGACAAACTGAATGATTTTGAAGTAAATGTAATCCAAGAAAATGTTAGAAAATCCATGCAGAGGCTGCAACATCCTCCAGGAACAAATTAGTGTAAATAGTTAGGTGGCTGAAAAATACTGAAAGAACTTTCACTTACGTTTTTCTGTCAAGAAGTACAAATATATCTAGAGGCCACAGGGAGTTTTGTTATTACGCTTTCTTAAAACTGTGAAGAATGCAGCAATTCCAGAACTGCAAACAAAAAATATGTGGAAAAAAATCTGTAAACTCATGAAAACTCTTGACAAATTCATCCTTCCCTGGGTTTTCCAATCTGTTGTTTAACACACACACACCACCCAGTGACTTTTGATTTCTAATCTCATAAAATGTGGATTTGAAATGGGAAGCAAATTCAGAACAGACAGTCATATTTCTTACTACACTCACTAAAAGGGACGTTGTTGCCTTGTTAATCTCAAAGGATCGGCATAGCATTTTTATCCATTTTTACTTTTATTTGCCCAAATCCATACAGATTTAAGGTTGGGTTTGGGATTTAATTGAAGTAACCTTTTGTACAATCTAGCTTTAATGAAGTGCAATGGAGTCAAACTCCATGGGGGCTATTAATCTGAAACACTCCATTAAAGCAACTACAAGGGGAGTTTTTAATAAACAGTGTGAACTAATGCCCATGTGGAAAGGTAATTGAGAGGGAACTGGTGTCTGGGCCAGATTGTTATTAAATCCTTATCACAGGTAAAGCTGAAACCTCAAATGGCATGCTGCTATGTGATTTATGAAGCCCCCCTTCTCCCAGCTTTACAAAAAATCCTAAGTTTAATAATAATCATAAAAGATCCTGCAACTAAGCTATAAAATAGCCCAGCAATTACTTAGAATAATTTATACAGTGTAATGCACTGACCTTGCTCTGAGCATAAAATCTACAAAATAACTTCTGTAATAAAACTCAACTACTAAAAGGACTAAAGGTTTGAACTAGTTTTATTGCACGGAGCCCAAGGGAACTATAAATACACATTACACTGTAATAGAAGGGATTAAGAAAATTCATAATTTTTTAATCCTTAAAAAAACACCCTTTCTTTGAGGAGTCCGACAGAGCCCGCAAAGCCACAAGGCAAAAATGCACGCTGTCATATCTGAAAAGTACCTCGGAGAAAATGCTCTGACTCTTCACACTTAGCACTTGAATATGATCAAACATCAGGGTGTTAATCTTTCACAATATCATGAAGAGGATGATCAGAACATTGTGACTACAAACTGCAGTTGGGGACTTGCATTTTCTTCAGACCACAGATTCTAAAAAACGTGAATTTTGTATCCTTGCAGAGAAAAAACTATAGATTTTTACAATGCAGAATTTTTTTTCCAAGGCCATTAAACAAAGCCTAGATGTTTAAAAACAACAAAGTGTTGCAATTTTTCATCAATAATATTCACTGATGGATGTATAAGCAGAGAAAGTATTTCTGGGGGTCATGGATTAGCAACTGGTGGCCCAGAGGCCACGTCCAAACCCATAAGGGCCAGCCCTACTGATCTCCTCTCTTTTCGAGTGTACTGTGTCTGCCAGAAGTGAGAAGCAAGGGGGCAGGGTGTACAAAATTGGACTGCACCTCACAATCCTTTGTACTGTTGCATAGAACTGCATGGGGTACAGTGTCACTTTGGACAGAAAAGCCAGGGTCCAACTCTCTTGCATGCTATTTTTGGCCTAACTAGTGCCGGTGTCAGGAACTGTCACCAATCTCCCGACCTGTCTGAAGGGAGAGGATGGGTAAAAGTGGTGCTGATAATACCATGATTGCAGGTTCAGTTCCCATATGGGACAAAACTATTATAGCATGGGTGCCGGAAAGGATGGTGGGACCTCCTATCACCTGTGAAAACTAGTGATGCACAAGCATGGCTGGGACTTAATTATCTAAAAGGTTCCTATATAATGTTTGTAAAAGAAAAACCTGCCCAACACCTGACAACCGTATCTAAACCTCCCAAACTCTCCCTACCCTGCTGACCCTCTTCCTAGCCAGCTAAGCCTCTCCTCAACCCTCTATCTGTTAAGTTGTGGGTGAACATATCAGATGACACAGCGATTCTTTAGACAGCTCTTGTTTATTCACAGGCTCGAACTGAACTGAATTGAAGGGTTCAGCCAAACTGCTTATATAGAGCTCAACTACAAAGCAACAGTAACAACTTTCTGTAACTATCCAATCACTGAACGTCACTTTCAATTCCTTATTTGCATATGCTGTAGATACTGTAGATATTGAAAACTATCTACAGTATCCCCCTGCTGGCCCAGGGTCAGAACTTCAGTACATAACACTATCCTCCTCCCTAATGCTCTCCCTAATCTAACCCTCCAGCTCCAAATTTGTTCCTTCCAATCCAACCTATGTGGCTCATTTGTAATCTTGCAAAGTGTCCTTGCATTAGTGTTCATCTTGGAGCCACATTCAGAAGGAACTAAAAGGTAAGACCACCCACACATTACTACGCCGATGGAGGCTGATGCTGCTACAATCAGAGACCACTTGCATAATCTAAAGGTGCCTGCAGAGCAAATTGAATCAGGCAAGCAAGCTATGCCTTACAGAAGTCAGGAAGACAAATACAAAAAGCGGAAGGGGTTACATACTAGCCAATCTGATCCAGAAAAATATTCTAGGTAATGGTTACAGTGTTGAACTAAGACCTGGGAGACCAGAGAGCCAGTGTGGTGTAGTGGTTAAGAGCAGTAGACTTGTAATCTGGTGAACCGGGTTCGCGTCTCCGCTCCTCCACATGCAGCTGCTGGGTGACCTTGGGCCAGTCACACTTCTCTGAAGTCTCTCAGCCTCACTCACCTCACAGAGTGTCTGTTGTAGAGGAGGAAGGGAACGGAGATTGTTAGCCGCTTTGAGACTCCTTAGGGTAGTGATAAAGCAGGATATCAAATCCGAACTCTTCTTCTACTCTTCAGGGATTGAATCCCCACTGAGCCATCAAGCTCACTGCGTCACCTTGGACCCATCATTGTCATCTATCAGCCTAACCAACCTCACAGGGTTGCAGTGGAGAGGAAATGGGAAAGAGGGGAACCATGTTTACCACCTTGAGCCCCATGGAAGAAAAAAATGGTATATAAATGTAACAAATGAATAAAAAGATGATCAAGCCCAGGTTGCATATTTAGGTGATGTTCTGGCAGGATAATGCATAATAAACACAATTGGCTTCAATCCATAGTACTTAAAATATATATCCATACAGTTGCCCAACATATTTTTTAAAAACTCATTTGCTTCCATTTTAAGATACCATGTAAAGCACCAAGTACATTATAATAATCTTATCAGGGTTCTCCTTGGTGTCTCCAGTTATGCAGATATTGGCTTCTTCCCCTCTCGTGTTTTAGAATTACAGGCTCACGCTCTGCAAATTTGTCCTTGCAGAAAACTGGTCAAATTTCAGTTTATTCGTCTCTGCCTCTTGCAGTGCATTCTACTAATAATGAGGTGTTTTGTCTTGGATCCTGCTTCAAAAGTCTGCTCTACAACAAAGCATTTAAATGAGAGAGAGAGAGAGAGAGAGAGAGAGAGAGAGAGAGAGAGAGAGAGAGACCACCCAAGATATAAGATGCAATCCAGGCATTCCAGTTTTTATGGTCAAGGGTATGCAAGAATTGTGATGATAAACAGTGGTGCTCATCTGCATGTGTTCGATGTACCATAACATAAGCAATCAAAGTACCTGTTTATAGCAGTGCAAACTGGAAGCAGGCAATTGGTGCAAGACAACATGCAAAACCAAATTCCACAACCTCTGGGGATTGTTGAATGCTATAAACACAGCTTTCCTGCATGGCTTAGAATGCCAAAAGTAACACATTAGCAGATGCCTCAAAACCCAAGGAGCAGCAACGGCCAACTGGAGTCCTCTGCTAGGGCCAAATGAGATGGGATACTCAAGGCGTCACTGGAAGTCAAAGGTGTCATTGGAAGTCACTGTCACAGTAGTTCAGCACACTCAAAGTGGGGCTTACCTTAGGTTTGACCCAGTGCAGAATGCTACAGCATGGTTGCTGACAAGAGTGAGACTGGGTCATCATATAACACCTCTGCTCAGGGTTTTACCCTGGCTGCCTATGTGTTACTAGGCCAAGTTCCAGGCCTTACAATTAGTATATTAAGTCCTTAACAGCTTGGAACCAGTTGCCTTGGAGGATCACATAACGCCATATATGCATACTCAATCTGTGAAACTGGCACTGCTACAGGTACTGCATAATAATCGTTCTGCACTTCTAAGAAATCAGTCTGCTAGCGTAGCAGCATGTGCTCTTCGGAACTCCCTGCCTATTGACATCAAGCAGCTGCCTTCATTGTACTCCTTTCAGCTTCCCTTTGCTTAGGGCAGTGATGGCCAAACTTGGCCTTCCAGCTGTTTTGGGACTATAACTCCCATCATCCCTAGCTAACAGGACCAGTGGTCAGGGATGATGGGAATTGTAGTCCCAAAACAGCTGGAGGGCCAAGTTTGGCCATCACTGGCTTGGGGAATCCTATCCAGATATGTAGAATGCTGACATGTGTTTTCACTTTTTTACTCGCTGTTGTTTTCTAGTTATTTTTGGGTGTTTTAAAAAACCTATTTTTTTAACTAATAGTTTTAGTGTTTAGGCTTTGTTTGTTTTTTATAAACCACTTAAGAGGTTTTATTACATTCAAGTGGCATATAAATGTTAAGAAACAAATGAACAAACAAAAGGGGATGTCCCTCTCTTTTTTCCTACCCTTAATAGCTGCTGTGTGGGGAGGGTGATCGGGACTGGGACTGTGGCACACAGGGCACAGGTTAACTCTTCCCACTGTCACAGTCCCAATAGAAATCCCCCTCCCCTCCACTATTTGCCACTGTAGCCAATTTCACTGTAGCCAATAGGAGCTTCTCTCTCAAAGCAAATGGCAGCTTAGTGGGGGCAATTTTCATTTGGACCACAGCATGGAAGAAAGGGGCTGATCTCTCTTCCCCATGAATCACAGTACAATCTTGATGGGGGCTCACAGCAGCTGTTTAGGTTTAAAAAGAGAACGGCACATTTATATTAGTTTGGCCCTCCATACCTTCTGGAATAATCTGGGTTTGTAAAGTGTTAAAAGAGACATTTGGGACTAGAAATTCCTATTTTAGATTTCTGAATATGCTAGAAGTCTTTGAGCAAGCCATTAGTTCTCAGCTTGAGCCCCTTCAACCCACCCTCTCCACTCCCACCCCCCAAGAAAAACCATACAGGTTAGCAACCACAACAACAAAATTCTATTTATTCACTGCTAGGGAAAGGCTCTGAAGTTACTCACTCAATCTGCTACAAAACATACGCATGTGAAAAGCCATGCCATAGATGAAGAGGTTTAATTTGCCAACATTGCCCACAATGTCACATTGTGATGTTTCCTATAATATCTCATAGTTGCAATCCTATCTGTGACACAAGAACCACTTTGTCAATGGCATCGGGGTGGAAGTTGTTTGTTGTGATGCTCCACAGTAATATCAGAACAGGTCAACTAATGGGATCAGTGCAGGAAGGACAGAGAGAATAAGAACATTGCAAATGTGAGGGTCGTCGAGTCGAAAAGAAGCCAGGAAGAAAGTTCAATAACACTGCAAGTCATAATGATCACCCCTTTGCTCCTCTGCAATATAGAGGTGGCAATAATGCCAGCTCATTATTACTGTGCCTGGTGGATATATAAGTATTTGAATTGTGCTTTTGATTTTCCTTATTGTAAATCACCTTGAGATCTGTGGATTTCATTTCATTTTACTTTTAATTTGCATCTCACCTTCCTATATTACTATACACAAGGCGATTTACAAGCTAAAGAAACAACAACATATACACACTTTGTAACAATCACACACTTTGTAACAATCTGATCCAGTACAAAAAGTCATAATAAAAACATAACTTTAAAAATAAACAGCTTATATCAAATAAAGTAATCCATTAGAATAGCACACAATAAAATTAACTCTCAAAGGATAAGCAAATAATTAAACAGAAAGCTGTTTATTTATAGGCTGCTTACTATAATTAAACTAAATAAATAAATATTTGGGCAACTGACGCTGAGGTCCTATATACACAGCTACCTGGGAGTGGCCTGTTTTCAGTGAGACTTACTTCTGAGTAACCATGCATAGGATTATACAGTAAGATTGTGTATATGGATAAAAATGCAGTATAAGGATTCTTCTTTGGCGATCACTCGTAGCCGAGTAAGATTGTCTTCCATAAACACGGTTTTAACAATGAGTCCATAAGTGACTGTGGAGGTGAATTCTGGATCCACATGTCCTTCTACAGTGGGGACATTGGTTTCCGGGTGGGAGTTGATCACGGTGTGGATTTGCCAAGTGTGCCTTCCTCTTCACATGTTTCTTCCTTGCATCCTGAGTTTGGGTGTCTTCAAAGCCCATGACACCTTTGGTAAAGGCTGTTCTCCATTTGGAGCGCTCACAGGCAAGTGTTTTCCAATTGTTGGTGTTGATACAACATTTTTTAAAAATTTGCCTTGAGACAGTCTTTAAACCTCTTTTGTTGACCACCATCATTAACGCTTTCCATTTTTAAGTTTGGAACAGAGTAGTTGCTTTGTATAAGGATTAGGATAATGGTGGTGGAAATTTTTTTAAGTAGCAGAGTCATGAGTTTTCCATCAGGATTGTGCTGTTCTCAACTTCTCATGCTGAAGGTCAACAGATACTTCCTAGCCATTGCTATTTAGCAAAACTTCTTATAAAGTATTCTAGCTGATCCGCTCATTCAAATGAACTATTGTAATACAGTTCTTGCATACCGTGGCCAATACATAAAGGGAAATTATGGACACTCACACTCAGCCATTGACATTTGCCTTCATGGAAGTGTGTGAAGACCCATCCTAGCATTGTATTTAGAAATGAATTTTATGAGCCCTATAATGAAAACCCAAACACTGATGTGTCTTATGTTTTTAGCTGCTCTCCTAAAAATAGAAGTGAGTGAACCAAAAGCTTTGCTTGCTCTCCAAAGACAACATGAGCTCCACATGAAGCCACCAAGACGAGTCTTGAAATCACATCAGCAGCACTGCTAGCATACTTGCTGCATTCATGAACTACTAACAGGATAATAATGAAGATGAAAAATTACTTGAACAGGGCAAAGGCTTCTTCCGGAAGCATCTGAGAGTCAATTTTTTTTCAGGCTGGGGTCATGAGCCCAGTGCTTTCAGGCACCAGTGTGTCTGCCAATAGTTCCTATGGTACCCACAAAAGTTCTCAGTAAATATTCCATCAAAAATCCAAACACAGGACAGACTTTACCCTTCCTGCTGATTTCCTTTTTGCACAGACTTGGCCTCTCTTACACTGAACACGTGCTCTTTAAGCATGACCACATTTCATTGGATGCCAGGACTGAGCACCCACCTTTCCTTCCATTCTTCAAAGGGGAGAGGTACAAAGACATTTTTTTGTGAGCAAGGATGGAGACAGCCAGTATAGGTATCTTCTTCCATTGACAGGGAAGATGTCCCCACCTTTTGTTGTTGTTGTTCCTGTCTCTTTCTGCTCTTTTTAGATGTGACAACCATTTTGTGTTTTGCCACACACCACGCAGCAGCCATTCTGTGACTTACACACACCAACACTTCCTCAAAATTCCAGATATGCCCGCTGGCCAAAATGGTTGCCAATCCTTGGAATAGAGAGTGCGAGAAGCGAGCGATAGGGTGGCAAAAGCAAAGGCATCACTTTGTAACGACACAAGTTGTCAAGTTGTGTGAGGTTGTATGAAGAAAATGAATCCTGCCCCTTCGTGGAATGTAGTCAGTACTTGATACTGCTCCTTATAGCCCAGAACTTAATGCAAATCTGACGAGGGCTTATGTTGCAATTATCTGTCACCCTCACATATATTTTATTTGGCTTCACAGTGTTTTGGCACTGCCTGGAAACTGCAATTTCTCTTTTCCAGAAAATGGTCTCAAAGTACATGATGTAACTGAGATCAAAAAAAGCAAATCTGGTCCTGAGTACTGCTTGGATGAGGAAGACCACCTAGGAACCACATGCAAGACAGGTTAACAAATATACATCTGCCTTAATTTGCATCATCCCACCTGAGCTGAGCTTGGGTTCATATGCCTGGTTTATGATCCCTTTCCTTTCCTTTCCTTTCCTTTCCTTTCCTTTCCTTTCCTTTCCTTTCCTTTCCCTTATATTTTCTTTTGCTAGCCCCCTAACTGCTGCATCTCCCTGACTATATAAATGACTGTATGAGTCCTTGAAAAAATATTGCCAAGCATCTAAATATATATGTGATTTAAACTGATCCGATTTTAATCTCTCTCCAGATTTCATATTTTTAATTGTGATGGGAAACGTAGCATTTCAGAGTTAAAACTATGTTAATTTTTGGAAAAATAAAGTGCTTTTTCCTCTAAGGGAAAGGTTTGCAGCAGACTCCGTCCAACAAATTTATAAGGTATTTTGACTCAGGCTGTTCTATAAGTACGTTTGTCCCTTTCCCCCTCCTTTCCTATAAGATTCACATATAAGATTACCTACGTTTTCCATTTAAACCTAGCTGCCAAGCCGCTCTCAAGACAAATGATTGGAAAAATTAAGCCTCCATCCTACAAGAGAAATCCCATTGGTCTTTTTCTGATGGGAACTTGGCCTCTCTGAAATTGTTAAGACAAAGTATGAAAATAGCATATTTCATTTCTTGGCAACCTGTAAAATTATTACTTTCATCCGTTTGCAGAACTAAATGATGATCTTATCTCAGGCAGATGACCCGGCTGAACTCTGGCTGGCTTAGGAGATTCATTATCCACCCGCTACTTGCAGAAAATGAGTGATGGACAAGGCTTCCAATTCTGCATTGTCATGTGAAGGAGTGAGATCTAGGTGGATAAATCTTGACAAAAGATTTCATTGACCCAACAATATATTTTCTACGGCATAGCTGCAGAAATGTTTAACGCCTCAGAAGGTGTGCCGGCCAGAGGTGCAGTTTCCCGACACAATGTACAATCAAGACAGTGAATGCGATGAAAAGAATGACATATCTTTACTGCCCTCTTCAGGTCCTGTTGTCTATTGTGTCTCTGCAGAAAATCAATGATTTCCACGGAGAATGGTGAAGCAAATATTATACTTAGGAGGAAACTTTGCCGGCTTGTAGTTTATGCGTGCAACAGAATCAAGTAGTACATGTTTTGTTTTTCCTAGAGCAAGGGTAGCTAAGCTGCTGCTCTCCAGATATTGTTCAACTTCAACTCCCATCAGTGTCAGTCAGCATGCCCAATGGTCAGGGTAAATGGAAGTGATTAGCTAGAAACCCCGAACAAGGTGGGCCCAAGACATATTGTTGCCTGAGGCAGAAAACAAACTTCTCCCTCCTCCACACACACAAAGTCACATTGAAGGCAACCAGGCCAGCAGTTAAACCTTACTTCAACACTGGCAACAAGTTCACTTAGGGGGTGTAGGACAGGCAGATTTGTCCCTGCCTGCCCCCCCCCAAGCAACTGCAGTGAACTGATCTGGACAGCACCAGATTAGCCACCCCTGTCCTAGGTTATAGCACTTTGGGAAGCAGGTTAGGGAACTCATGCTTGAATGTTCACATATTATTATTATTTTAAATGCCTGCATATAAGGAGATAGGCCCTCTCCCTAATGTTTTGGCTGCAAGGTGGGAAGATACTATGGAGTGCAAAGAAGATCCTGAAGACAAGAAGCGTATCCTGAAGATAAGCTTTCCCAATCTATCCAGACATCTCAATATTTCACATTCACGCTTCAGTCCTACATACATCTGCTTATATATGAAGATTTTGTGCTGGTGAAATGCTTGCCATCTATAACTGCATGGCCTAAAATTGACTGGAGAAGCTTTTCCCAGCTGAAAGATGCAGTGATGAGAAGCTTTCTGCAGTTGCTAAAGATGCAGCAACCATGGCAGAAATGATGTCGACCTCAGGCACCGATCAGTAACACAGGTGCCTTAAGAGGTGGTACAGTTACACACAGAGAGAGAGAGAGAGCCAGTGTGGTGTAGTGGTTAAGAGCGGTAGTCACGTAATCTGGGGAACCGGGTTCGCGTCTCCGCTCCTCCACATGCAGCTGCTGGGTGACCTTGGGCCAGTCACACTTCTTTGAAGTCTCTCAGCCCCACTCACCTCACAGAGTGTTTGTTGTGGGGGAGGAAGGGAAAGGAGATTGTTAGCCGCTTTGAGACTCCTGAAGGGGAGTGAAAGGCGGGATATCAAATCCAAACTCTTCTTCTTCTTACCTTGGGTTACATATGCTTCAGGTTACAGATGCTTCAGATTACAGACTCTGTTAACCCAGAAATAGTACCTTGGGTTAAGAACTTTGCTTCAGGATGAGAACAGAAATCATGCTCCAGCGGCATGGAAGCAGCGGGAGGCCCAATTAGCTAAAATGGTGCTTCAGGTTAAGAACAGTTTCAAGTTAAGAATGGACCTCCGGAACAAATTAAGTACTTAACCCGAGGTACCACTCTCTCTCTCTCTCTCTCTCTCTCTCTCTCTCTGTGTGTGTGTGTGTGTGTGTGTGTGTGTGTGTGTCACCAGGAACTTCAAATAAGTGAGACAATCAGAGGGGAAGCAGAAGGTACCTGGGAGCAAGAAATTCAATCCAGAGTAACAGAAAAGAATGACATGCTGAGGTGAAGAGAAAAGGGTAGGAACAGAGAGAAAGGCTTAAACATTCACTGGAAAGATGGAGAAAACCCCACCTATACACAGAATCATAGTCTTTCCCCTCATATTCAAACCTTCTTAGAGATGCAGATTTATCTTTTGTTCATTCTCCATTCAAATTTTGAAGGATCTCCAGGCAATTGGGAGCTCTAGAACTCCCAACTTAACTACCTGTTGAAGGCAGGCTACCTGGGTAGGAAACTGCAGTGAGAGGGGGGAACCATGAACTGCAGACACAGTTCCCAGCATCTCCATTTGAGATAATATGTATTACCTTGGCAACAGCGAAGACTTTCCCCTCCCCTTCTTTTCCCTGTTGCCTCAAACTCATCCATCCATCTTTCCCTCCCTCCCTCCGCTAGCAGAATATACCAAGTGGTTTAGGAACAAGCAGCTTCACCCCTTTGCTGATAAACTACTTGGTGCCTTCTGCCTGAATCCCGATAGCATATTTCTTGACTGGTTGGAACAGAGATGACAGTAGCATTGAAACCGTATTATCATCCCCATGTCAGATAGAAGGCTGACAAATATTGGCTTAACAGGGACTTGCAATAGGGACTTCCAAGCTCAAAGCTCACTTTGTTAACCACTAAAACTACAAACACTAAAATCTTTTAAAATGAAGCAGTCCAAGGTGGGGGCACCATTCCCATCTGCCACTTGTGTGTGTTGTGTTTTTTGTCAGGGAGAAACCTGATACATGGGCAGCACAGAAAACTAGGGGAAAGAGGAAGGGCACACAAACCAACTATCAGATACCAACCATCTCAGACCCTACAACCAGTGGGTGAGGCCTTCTTGGTGGTGCCATCACCGAGGAACTGGGCCTTGACAGGGCCTTCTCAGTGGTGGTTCCTCAGCTGTGGAATGCCCTCCCTAATGAGACGCACCTGTCTCCGTCATTCTTAAATATCAGGAGGATTTTGAGAACAGTCCTGCTTCCCCAGGCATCTGGCAACCAAAGAATACAGTTCCTGGTAACCCTGAGATCAAGGGTTAGAAGAATGTTTTTAACTGTAGCTGCTTTTAGGGGCTTTTTAACTGTAATTGGATTCCGACTGCTTTAACTGTTTGATAATGTTTTCACTTTGTTTCTGTTTTCATCTCTTTGCCACCTTGGGCTCCTTTGGGGGGGATAGGCCGGATCTAAATCTGACAAATAAATAAAAAAATAAACAAGCTTGCGGGATTCAGGGCATTTCCACAGGGGAGTGTATTGAGGACTTGGCGATGTTCACGCCTGCATGTTCTGTGCAGCATCCACATAACATTGTCCTCCTCAAAATGCCATACCATATTATTTACCTATTACCGTACTTTTCGGACCATAACACGCAGTTTTTGCTCCTAGAAAGTAAGGGGAAATGCCTGTGCGTGTTAAGGAGCGAATGCACGGATCGGAGCCATGGCTGCCGTCAGTCAAGCAAAGCGGGAGCTGCTTACACACTCTACGAGGCTCTCGCTTTGCTTGCTTTAAAGCGACCTGGAGCTGGGGAGGAGGGAGGGAAGAAGAGCCATGGCAGCAAAGCGGGCAGCAGCCGCTTACACGGGAGGAGGGACAGACGCTAGCAAAGGTCCGTGAGCTCTCTAAACAGAGCAATGAGGCTGCAGAGGGACAGCAGGAAAGATAAAATTTAAGCAACCAGCAGCAAAATAAAACCAACCTCGAGCTCTGAGCCACGCAGTGAAAACCAGGAAGTTAAAGAAAAAAGGCTGCGGATGAGGGAGAGGGGAAAACTTCGCAAATCCCCGCGTCTCAGCTGATCCGCTGGGAGGGAGCAGCTTTTTTTCAGGCAGGATAGATTCGAGCATTGTCTGGGTCCTAGTGCCCCTACCACTTTTTTGTGCTCCATTCTATTGCTGCTGGTGGCTGCTTATCACTCAGGCTGCAAGGAGGAGCACTTTTACACAGCTAATGGTGAATCCCCTGCAATCCAAGTCCTCCTCACTTGCTCAAATCTATTCTGCCTCAAAACAAGGAGTGGAAGGAAAAGGCTGCAAACTGTTAAATGGAAAAAACCCCAGGCACAGGGCAAGTACCTTAAGTATACCTTTAAAGCAACAGTGCTCTTTCCCTCCCTCCTCCCGCTCAGCTCACCGAAAAGCTCCTTCTCCACGCGTGCTCCCTTGAGTGCTTTTCCTTCCCTCCCCACCTTAAACGTGGTTACAAAGCAAGGATCCACATGGATCCTCAGGATTTTTGCATTGGGCTACCCCAAACTCACCATCAGATCACATGTCTGTGGCCACAGCATGAACCATAAAAATCATGCACCCACTGTTTCGTTCAGAATATTTTTTTCTTGTTTTCCTCCTCTAAAAACTACATGCGTGTTATGGTCAGATGCGTGTAATAGAGCGAAAAATACGGTATTTTCCATTTCTGTGGGAAATCCAATAAATCAAACAAACTTGGAAATGGTAATTCAGGATTAAATGGGAAAGGGGTGTGGGGTGGTGTTTCAAAGGGGGAAAGCTTGCATGCAGGAGTGTCACCAAGTTCACAATGAAGCTCCCATGAGGAAGCACCCTCAGGGAGAAAGAAGAAAAGTCATCAAGCGTACACAAGTCATAAACGCTAAGGAGCTTTCAGCAGAAGAGGTCCATCAGCTTGCTAACATCCTCTTCCTGCTTAAAAGGGGTGCTAGGAGGCTGGAGCCAAAGATGGGGAAACTCAAAGGGCACAAGGTGAGCCTGTGGTCCAATGCAGGGTGAAGAAAACAATCTTAAAGGTGGAACACGCCAAGAAACGTGCGCAAACATGGCAGCATGTGTGCACTGAACTCGGGCAGACTGAGTACGTAGGAAAAGTATCATGAGAAGCAGCCTTCTATCTGTAGCTGTCAGACTGGATGGGTTCCAGTTTCGAAAACCTGCTGGGCAATTCAGGTTTACAGCAAAATCCCATTTCCCCTTGTTTCATATTCTAATCCTTTAGCAGGTTTTAAGTCTGCACTCCAGCTCCTACCCATGGAAATATGAATTAACATTTCAGAAGCATGTTAATATCAGTCAGTTCACAAAAATCCGGTAATCTATTGTGTCCCCATCTTCCACTAATATTCTATTTCTATTCAAAAAGCCCAGCTGAGTATATTTTGCAAGATTTATTCCTCCGTATAAAAATTTTGACTCCAGCCTCATAGAACTAAACTACGTCCCTTGACATCAAACTTAAATGTTAATGTATATTTTATTATAATATATTGGAATGAGATTTTAATTTCGCTGCAGCATTGCCATCTAGCCACTCCTTGCTATTTTTTCCCTTTCTTCCTGTCTCCATCGTTCTCCTTTAATACAGAAATAGACATAATAAACACAATACTCTGCATTTTATATCCCGCTTTTTGAGTGTTCCCAAACCACTTCACTTATACTCACCCAGCAGCAATCAAAAGGAGGCCTTTTTCAGGGAGAAAGATTTGGAGTGCACCTAACACTTTCTCTATCACTCCTTTTCCATTGCAACTACCTCGCCACCACCTGCTTTCCAGTGGTCCACACATTTGTGTCTGGAACACAGAGCCAGTGTGCTATAGCGGTTAGAGTGCCAGACTATGAGCTGGGAGACCAGGGTTCAAATCCCCACTCGGCACACTGAGTGGCCTTGGGCCAATCACCAGCTCTCTTTTTACCTCTCCACTAAACCCGCCTCACCAGGTTGTTGCGATGATAATATGAAGAGGGACAAATCCATGCACTCAAAAGATGGGTTTTAATTGTAATAATAAAATAAATAAATAAATAATCAATGAGAAACACGTCTGGAATCTCACTGCGGGAAATGCGACTGGGATTGAAACAGAGAACACCAAGTATGATCAGGGCACCCCCAATCTCAATTACCACCGTTATATGTATGCAATTGTGCATTTTGTATGTTATTTTCACTAATTTATGCATTTTAATGTAAAGTTTACCTCAGTATGTGAGCACACACTGGCTGGAGAACTGCATTGCAAAATTCAGAGAAGTGCAAATTTCGAAAAGGATGGCTACATTTTGGTTCACGTATTGTTTTGGAAAGTACATCAATCGGTAGAGCATGAGACTCTTATTCTCAAGGTTGTGGGTTTGAGCCCCACGTTGGGCAAAAAGATTCCTGCATTGCAGGGGGTTGGACTAGGTGACTTTCATGGTTCCTTCGAACTCGAAAATTCTATGATTCTATGAATAAGAGAGGTTCACCTTTAAATGTGAACTGAATCAAATTTCTCCCCATCCTTAGTTCCTCACTGTGTGTTTGGTGCTAGCCTGCCTCCAGATTGTCACAACTTTGCAGGCGGGAGTCAAGCTCGTACCAGAAATTTAGATGAACACAATTAAAGTGAATTAAAGCACTCTGTCACCCTAGCAAAACAATCTATGTTTTTTTAAAAAGAAACTGACCTATTGCTGTAAGGAAAGTGATATGGTGAGCACTGAAAACTGCGGGGTGAGTGAATGATTAATGGGGAATCATCCCACAAGCACATCAGGATGATGTGTATTTTGTGTTTTGCATATTGTAATTTTATGTTGTGAAGCGCCCTGAGAGCTATGGGTATGGGGCGCTATACAAATTTAATTAATAATAATAATAATGTTTTATTATATATCAATTCCACAAATAAATCAGAACAAATCCTCAGGAAAGACCATGCATAGTCTAACCTCCACATAAGCCTTGTAGAAGCAAATGAGGATAAATGCTCAAAAGAACATAATCTAGTCCAGCAAAGGTAATGTCAGGTGTGGACCCAAGAGCTAGACGCCACTCCAGGGGGGAATTTATGCATAGAAGCTTGCTTCTGGAGAGGGGTTTCCTTTGATGGATTATAGCACTAAAATACAATCCTGCACTCAGTCCAATCAAATCCAGTCAAATCAATAGCCTTAAGCACATGTACCCAACAGACACAAATTACATTCGAGGTCAATGTGCAGGGCCAATTCACAGAAGTTTTGCTCCCCAGAGCCCCGTAAGTGACAGAACAGCCTGCTTTTATCACTCCCCTATAGCCCCATATGTGATAAAACATTATAGCCCCAAAAGCGACAGAACAGCCTACTTTTATGAATATTTTATAGCTACAGATAGAACACATCTTTCGCGCTTTTCTGAGTCCTTTAAAAAAAAACACACCATCAAGCAGAAACAAATGCCAACAGTGCTTTGTTTCATTCAGACAGGCAATAACAAGAGTGTTTGATTTCTTTCCAAATTCCCCCTAATGAATTGACTAAAATGTGTAAATGCAGGCTCTGTTCTTCCTGTTCCTCTCGGGCTGTCCCAGTTTCCTGATTTCAGTGGGTCCCCTAATTACCCAGCTTTGAACGTTGTTTATTGTTTTTACCCTTTCTTCTTGCCCCCCAATTTGAATGATTAGTTAAACAGACTCCCAGACGGGCATGGCTTTTTGACCCAAGGAGGCTTGCCTTGGTTTGGCTGATTTATATACAAGCTCATAGAAAAAGAGGAGGAAAGACTCGTGCAAGCCATACTGAAAGAAAAGGATGGTGGACTGAGCCTAACCGTACTTACAGAATCAATTCCTGTAACAACTTCTCTAGCGATACAAGATGGGGCTAAAAAATCAATGTTTAGAAAGGAGTTCCTTCTCCTCTGGAAATAGGAATAGATTATACCCACTGAAAGGGATCAATCTGCGCTAAAGAAGAACTACTTCTCAGAAAGGGGACCTGTAGTCAGTGGCGTAGCGTGGGTTGTCAGCACCCGGGGCAAGGCAAGTAATTTGCGGCCCCTAACCCTGGATTTGTGCCCCCTAACCCGTGGATTTGTGCCCCCTAACCCTAACCCCCAGGTGTTGCGCCCAGTGCGGCTGCCCCCCTGCACCCCCCACACTATGCCACTGCCTGTAGTCCTAAAGGCTATTCAACTACGTATCCCATTATCCCCAATGAGGAACTTTTCAAGAAGGTCTGAAGTCAACAGCATGCCTCTGTTGTTCATTATCAGCATCCAATCGTCAGAAGGGTATTTCTTCTACCCATTTAGCTGCTTTGGTTAAATCCACCTGCCTTCCCTAGTACATGCTAAGCCAAGTCTCAATATCTTCCAAAGAAGCCATGCTGCTCATTCAATGACCAGAGGACTGTCGCTTGGTTCAAGAGAGAAGAAGGCATTCTCCCTTGTAGAACCTGCCCTTTGGAATGTGCTTCCCTGGGTAGTTCAAGAGGCAGAGGCAATATCCAGTTTTTAACACCTCTTAAAGACCTGGAGACTTTTCAGGACTCTTGATTCCTCATTCTTCTTGTTGTTGTTTTGGTCCCTGCTCTGTTTTATCTACACAGCATATATTTTATGTTATTTAGTTGTTCTTTCCGGAAAATCACATTGGGTTTGTTTTCCTTAGGCTTAGTTGTGTTGCCTTGTTCTCATTGGAGCGCCTTTACACAACATCCAAGGGTGCCTTTCAGAAAAGGACTTTATAAATAATACAGATGATCAGCTAATGGAAGGATTTGATAGCTGTCTTATGACATGACCTTTATCTCCACTCTTGATCTATCACTCAAGAAGCAAAAGGTCATTGCAGGATACAGCCGTAATAAATTCTCATTCTCTCTCTCTCTCCACCACCAGCAATCCCATGATAGTTAAACTCTTAGGCAGATAGAGATTGACATAAATGGGGTCATTGCTGGGCTTTACCATTTTTATTCATTTCTTTTCTCATCACAAGTAAAAAGTGCCAAATGTCAACGCATACATCCTCTTCATCCATCCAACATCCTTCCCTTTCCATTTGTGTAATCGAACTGACACGTATAAAAGGCCGTCCAAAAGAATGTACCCATAAGGTTTGCCATTTCTCATTTGTTTTCCTTACTTACGAGTCCTGTGCGGTGGACAAGAGGAGAAATTGAAAAGGTGAGTAGACAGTGTGAGTGACAACAGCCATAAAGGAGAGGTATGCTGGCTGTGGGTACTGCTATCAATTGAATGGTCACCTTTCCTATAGAATAGGCACCTGGTGCTTTCAAAGCCAAAAGGCTGGTCAGTATATAAGACAATAGTCATTGTCTTTATGGAGCAGGTCAGGAGCCCATCTAGTCCAACTTTCCATTTCCAAGAGCAACCAGCCGGGTGCCTCTAGAGTAGCCAACATGGTGCCCTCCAGAGGTTTTGGACTACAATTCCCATCATTCCTGACCATTGGCCATGCTGTCGGGGGCTGACAGCAGTTGCAGTCCACAACATTTGCAGAGCATCACATTTGCGATCCCTGCCCCACAGCCAGGAAATGAAGGTACTGTTCACCCCCAATTTAGTGTTCAACACTGAACCAAACACGAATGGGCCCAAGGTAAGCCATTTTTCTAAGCTAGTCCCTGTATTTGCAAGACGAGGGTGATTATAAGCATGGCCTGCCTTACAATGCAATTGTAAGCATCACTGGTATGATCTTTACTTCTTTTTTGTGTGGTACCTGGTTATAAGAAAGTGCATTTTTATTTCGTAGGAATTACCCAGTTCCATGGAAGCAGGATATTCAAACCGGCTGCTTGTTCACAGTGCAATCCTACACATGTGTACCTCCAAAGTAAAAACCTCTATATTTCTTTGTTGATTTCACCCTCCAATGGTGAACTCAGCTGATGAGTGCTAACAGGGTGGTAGCCAAAACAGGCCACTGAGAAACAAGGAGGAGATATCAGCACAATGGGGAAATCTTGTTTTGCAGAAGTAGCAAAAACCTTTAGACTCCCCCTCCCACAAAAAAGAAGAAACAGCCCAATGAGGAATGAGCTTTCTCAGCGGCCACAAAATGCTTAGTTGGGCGTGGTGTGGAATGGAGTGTTCTCAAAAAGAGCACTGCTGGCTGCTACATTGAACAAGAACACACCACACTGCAATAGTCCTTATTTGTTGCTGCTGTTGATAATGATATTATTATTACAGTTAAGGACCCAGAGAATATGGGTGTTTTACGAATGATAATGGGGAAAATAACTCAGAGTTGCAAAACTGCATTATAAGGAATAAACATAGGAAAGGAAATTTTGGATATTAGAAAGTGTCACATATAGAGCTTCAGGCAGGCCTCAGTGCGGAAAGTGAATCGATTCAAGCCTAGACTTGTCTTAACTTAGGTGTGCACATTGGAAACTACATACAAATGTTGGAGACGGCTGATTTGGACACTTGTCCTTTTTGCAATCCTACGGTCTAAACCAGAGGCTGCTCAACAGACCAGAAAAAATGCAAGCTTCAGGACTAAGAAGCCATATCGACTGTGATGCTTTTGACAACTGCGACAAGTGAGAAACCTATGCTAATGAAATATTCAACAGGAACAGGGATGTCCCATTAGCTAAGCCATCACAGAATGACAGCAAATGTGTATTCAAGTGAAGGGACCTCTATTCTTGAATGGGCAGACATCATTGAACAAGTATACTTCAGGGGGTATTCACATTTTTATATCTTGACAATATTCCAACTGAGTTTTATTAGCCCTGTTCACTTAATTATGTCTTGTCTAAATTATTGCTTAAATTTTTTATCGCACCAGACTGTTCAAAGAACTCGTTCATGCGGGACTAAGGCCATAATGCTTTACAACTTCTTGGAGACATGAGAGGAGAGAGATAGGGTTCCTTGTGGACCTTAGTGGGGATTCCAGTGGGTATAAGTGCAAGCAAGTGTTGTCAATTCTGCATTCACCTTTTCAGTGCAGGGCAGGTGCAGTATTTGCCTGGCATTCCTACAGGTGCCAAGAGCAGATAAACTATAATGACAAGCAAGGGCTTCTCTTTAGGAGAGTTGCATTAACGGGCACACCTGCTCACCTGCTTTTGTGATGCACACCTGCTTTTGTGATGGAGTTGTGCTTTTATTGCACCTTTATCAATCTGATGAGGATGTAGACTACCTATTCTGAATCAAGAAGCAGTATCAGATGATAGATAGATAGATAGATAGATAGATAGATAGATAGATAGATGATAGATAGATGATAGATAGATAGATAGATAGATAGATAGATAGATAGATAGATAGATAGATAGATAGATGATAGATAGATGATAGATAGATGATAGATGATAGATGATAGATAGATAGATAGATAGATAGATAGATAGATGATAGATATGCTTAAAATTGTATGGAAATGGTATGGGAGTTAATTCTGTGTACAGTCATACCTTGGAAGTTGAACGAAATCCGTTCCGGAAGTCTGTTCAACTTCCAAAACATTTGGAAACCAAAGTACGGCTTCTGATTGGCTACCGGAACCTCCTGCAGCCAATTGGAAGCCGCAGAAGCCCAGTTCGACTTCCAAAAATAGTCCGCAAACCAGAAGAGTCACTTCCGGGTTTGCAGCATTTAGGAGCCAAAACTTTTGGGAACTAAGCCATTCCAAAACCAAGGTATGACTGTATTTCTTAAGAATTTCATTCAGTGGGTAGAACTTCAGAGGATGTCAACACTGTCTTAGTGATTGCAAGCCTTGCAATGGATATCAGGTTGCTGCTCCCACCATGTCTTACCCTTTTGATCTGTTGCCAGAGCTACAGGACAGAAAGCCGGGGGGAGGGATGCCAACAAAGCCTGTTATTTCACCTCCTGTTAGTACACAATCTGTCTTAATGCACATGTGCAACTGAGGCATCGCTTCAGAGCGGCAGCTGCACTATGGATGTGGTGTGCATGCATGTGCTGCCAATGCTGTGCTTTATGGATGCTTATGCACAGCACTGCCACACGAGGGTATTCCCATTCAGGTGTGCAATCCAACTGGAGCCATTTGGCAAGGTTCATTCAGCCAAACTGGACGTGTGTGCTGTCTACTGCTGTGCCGATACATCAAACAGCCAACAGAGGAGCCCTAGTCTCTACATTTCTATGAAGTGGTCACCTCCCATGTCAACCGCTTCATGCATTCACTAATGTCACCATATGTTGCCTATTTAATGAGCATTCATTCCAACTTGCTTGGGGGAGGTTAGCTAATGGTGCATCAAAACAAATGCTGTCCCAAACTTTCAAGGGCACTTTCCACATTTCAAGAAGTCCAATCTTTTGGGGAAGTGGGTTTGTTGCACAAGACCTCCAAATCAACTTTAATTGCTCAACCTCAACCTGATGGTATGTGATTGAAACCCATGCAAAAAAAGTGACAGACTGGAAGTGCCAGCACTCCACCACTCTGCAGTGAGATACAGTGGTACCTTGGGTTACATACGCTTCAGGTTACAGACTCCGCTAACCCAGAAATAATACCTCTGGTTAAGAACTTTGCTTCAGGATGAGAACAGAAATTGTGCAACGTTGGCACAGCAGCAGGAGGAGGCCCCATTAGCTAAAGTGGTGCTTCAGGTTAAGAACAGTTTCAGGTTAAGAACGGACCTCCAGAACGAATTAAGTACTTAACCTGAGGTACTACTGCATATTTCTTTTTCAATTGCAGTAATTACTTCTGAACTTGCATCCATAGATAAAAATTAGCATGTACATTTTATGTAAATCCGTCTGCTTTTTTGGAGACACTTTTCTTGCTTTTTGGCAATGTGTTAATAGCTTTATTAGAACAATTTGGTTTGCGGAATGAGCTCTCGCCTCATGATACAGCCTGCAAGATAATATCCAGATGAAAGTTTGAGGCAGTATGATGCACACAACTCTCGGAAAGTGTGCATTAATTCTGCTAATAACACCACTCACTGCTAGCTTGCTCTTCTTTAATTAAGATCTGGACAGGAATGCTGGCATAGTTCCCCATGTGATTTCCAGGTAGCTTACCTAGAGTTTAATTACTGGAAGCGCTTCAGCCTTAAGACAGTGTCTTTGCTCTAGATAGTTTGTGCAAATGCTCAAAACAAGGTCAAGATTTTTGAGGGCCTGCCAAGCAGCAGACCATGAATGGGTCTCCTCTGGACTTGACCATTTCAGTTGCTACACCCCTCCCCATTTTACAATTAGCATTTTTTTTAGCTGGAAGGCACATACCATTCTAAGGAGAGAGACTAGGAGGAAGCAGGGTTGACCTGGAAGCCTCTCTGTCTCCTGAGTTACACTCCTGGCAAATCCCCTCCTGCTTCTGAAGGCATATAATCATAACCCAACTATTCAAGCCTCTGGCCCTGGCTGCACAAATGGTACCTCTTAACAGGTTTGCTTTCTAGAACAGAGAGGAGATACGTTTGTCTCTAGCTGCATGTATTTTATTATGCTGTATTAGAAAAGAGTTGGGGTGAGATGAACAAAAAGGCAAAGGAAGCATTCACACAAAAGTTAACCTGGGGTGGACAGAAGGCTCAGCATTCTCCAGTTCTTCCTTTTCCATTTTATGCTGCATCTTGAATTGCAACAGAGCACCTACACTACAGCCCCTTTGCCCCTCCTTGCACAATTTGCTATGTTGCTTAATCATTTCTGGAACTTGTTCCCCCTTTCCGACATGAGACAGTAAACAAGCTTATGCAAAGCAACTTTCCCTCTGAGTGTGCAATTACTGTGCTTTTTTTAAAAGAAAGTTAAAATTCTGCATGTTGTAAAAAACCACCATTCTTTCCCTCTTTGTAGCTGGATCAATTAAAAATGCACAAACCAGGCAATAGGAATTCTCTAATTAGGCGACCAATCGGATTAGCACTAGTGCAGTGAGGAAGCATTTAATCAGGTGGAAACCAGCAAGAAGAGCCTTTAAAATGGAAGCAAAAATGGCAATAAGGGATCCTTTCCATCTGCAGAGTTTCCATTATGGCTCCATTCTATTTATTTTTATCAGATTTTCTGTGGGAGGGGGACACATAGGGCAATCCCTGGGGAAAATATAGGTTGATTGCACAAGGATGGTGATGTCATCTGGACCTCCATCAAATGTGAATGGACAAGGCGTGGCCATTCCTCAAAAACCTCTCACCTGGAAGAGCCCCTAAAACAAAACCAGCAACCACCCTCTGTATAGCAAAAGGGGGAAGCAGGGGAGTCGATGGTTGACATAACATGCATCATTAAAGCTGAAGTGCCTGAAGCGATCACTTTTGAATATCTGAAAAATGATAGGTGGAAATGTTAGAATTTAATATTCCCAGTCAACCATGGAGCTATGGTTATTATCTGACAAGGGGATGCTTTCAAGGGGAACTCAAAGACTGCTCTATAAAGAAAACCAACTTATCAGATCAAAAATTAAACTTTTGTCTGGGAGCATAAAGACGGTTGCAAAAAAAAGGGAACTGTTGCAAAGAGATTTAACGGTTTGACACCCTATGAATACCTATGCATTTTAAAAGATCGCCCCCCAGAAAATGCCGGCAAAACATCAGCATAGCCTACTCAAACACCATCCCCTTTGATTTTGATCAGATTGTAGATAGAATGGCTTTTTTAATTTTTAAAAAAATGGCCAGCTGGGGCACCATTTAGGGCAGATCGGGGTCAGAAGACACACATCTGCTGATAGGTTTCTGATCAGATGCAATAATGCCTCAGGAGACAGCATGGTCATTCCCAGGGCCAGTGGTAGGGGCTTCATGCTCCGGCACCAGGGAGCGGAGAGCAGGCAGGGGCAGGGCTGGGGCGTGCCGCCCGTAGGGGCAGGGCGCGCATCCTGGGGGTGGGGCACACCACCTATGGGGGCGTGGCATCCAGCGTGGGCGGGGGACAGCCACAATGGCACCCCACCAGGATCGCGCTGCTGGGGGCAGTGCGCTCCCCCTGCACTCCTCTTCCTCCACCAGTGCCCAGGGCAGCTCTGTTCCTTCACCTTGCAACCATCAATCAGGAGTCTTGCAAAGGTATGTTTACTTCCTCTCCCACCCCATCCCTCCCAAACAAAACACATTCTCTACAAGGACTTGTTTGGGGCTTTTCAGTTTATCAAAAAGTTGAATGAGGTGTGGGGAGGAGAGTAATCCTAAGAGAGGTCTATATAATTATGCATAGTGTGGACAAAGAGGACTGGCAGATATTTTCTCTTTCACTTCCTCATAGTACTTAGAGCTTACGATCAACGAGTGAACTTGGTGGGCAGCAGATTCAGGACATATGAAGGGAAGAATTTCTTCACCTTCATTTATGGAATCCACCACCACAAAGTATAGTAGCGTCCATTAATTTAGATAGCTTTAAAAGGATACTAGACAAATTTGTGGAAGCTTGACCCATCAATAGCTACTAGCAATTTTTGCTTCATGAAAACCCCAGATTCAGAGAAAGAAAGCCACATAATATCAGTTATTGAGCAGAAGCACCAGAGAAATCCCATTGCCTTCAACCTCCCCTAGTGGGCTTTCTGAATGCATTTTGCCAGTGAGGGAAACAGAAAGCTAGTATTGATGGGTATTTAATTTGATACAAAAAGAAATATAGGAAACTACTTTATACAGTGAGACCCAAGGCCAGCCCAAGACATTTTGGCACCTGAGGTGACCTACAAAAATACCACTACCACCCTCCCTACCAGAGAAGAAGGGGTGAGTGAAGATCTACAACAGGAACAAGGGGGGATAAAGATTTGCATCGGGATGTGCTGCTCCTGTGGATTCTGCTGCCTGAGGCAATCATCTCACCTTACCTCATGGATGGGCTGGCCCATGTCAGGTCATTGTTCCATCTAGCTTAGTACTGTCTATGTGGCTTTCCAGGCAAGAGTCTTTTTTAGCTCTTCCTGGAGATGCTGAAGATTGAACCTAGGATATTCTGCATTCAAAGCATGTGCTGTACCACTGAGTTACGTTCTTAAATTCCTCTTCCACTGTGTACCATTGTAAGTGTTGCATCTGCTGTTAGATTGAATGATGACCACGGCCAGAATTTAACTAGGATTTGAAACTAGCTTCTGACTCTGAACGTTTTAACTAAACTGGGTTAAAAAAGCCAGAAAGGCCTGTAAGTATAAAAGAGGAAATCCTCAAAATGGTTAATTTTCTTCCAAGTTAAGTCTACTGACAGCTAAAGCATAATCATCCTTTTTCCAGTGATCTTATCTGGGTAGTCTCATCTCATTTCAAGCACCTTTGCTGAGTGACCTTACACAACAAATGAGCAATAGGGGTGAGTAGGTTAACTTTGCTGTAGAAAAGGTTCAGCACCTGCCAATAATAGCTACATTGGCCAGGCTGAAAAGTCACCTCTTTCTGCCTAATTTGCAATATGCAATGCGTCCACAGCCAGCCTCAGGAGTACAGTTCAACTTCCTGACAATGCCTGCTCTACTTTTCATTTTTACATTATCATAAAACTCAGAAAATAATAATAAAAAGAAAGTGCTCAAGTTAAAGACCCCTGATGTTTACAGGTAGTTAAACTGAGCCGCTCTTCCAAGCTTTTGATCGCCTGGCAGCTACTTCAAACGAATATAAGTAATAGCTAAACGCTGACAGTCAAAGGTGTCATAGCACAAGCCGAAAAAGCTTATCAATGAGAGGATTGTTATAATATATTTTCCAGCCTGTGACACTATACCTGTGGGAGTCGAAATTTCCGCACTTATCTGGCATAAAATTATCTTTCCCATTGTAAATAAGTGCCACTTTTTACCCAGTTCAAACATGCTTGTGAGGGAAGCTTTTTGTAGAAGACTCGAATGAATTAAACAATAAGAGTTCTAGATCATGAATATTCATCTTCGCAATCCCACCTGGCACTCGAGAGAGTAGCAAAGCAGTCACTGATCAGTGATCACACAGATGAAATTATTGTTTTTAAAAGAAAAACCATTGGCTGATTCCAACACATAAATAATCACTTCCCTACATTTGATCACTAGTAGCTGAATGTGTGAACTGATTCCTTTGAAAAGTGTGGTGCCTGAAGGAATGTGAAATGATACGGAAGTTGCTGTCTGTGATGCTAAATCCCCAATAGCATTCCCCCACTTGCTTGTTGTCATTTGACGTTGCAGGGATCAAGCAAGTTCACCATTAAGGGTAAGAGGTACACTGCAAACTCAAGATGGAGTAACTGTCATGAGTTCCTCTCATATAACCCGCTTGAATGACCTGAAGGTCTGATGTTTACTACGATACCAGAGGCCCAAGCAGGGCTGGGTCTGGTCGCCACCAGAGGGGGAGCCTGCTTTCGAGTGAGCATGTATATATTTTATGTTACAACTAAAACAAATAACCCTGCAACCTGTAGTTGAGAGATCACTAAAGGTCTCAGGGAATCCTTAGCATGTGCTCCCAAGCATCCCTGTTAAGACAAGCCCAACCAGATGCTTCAAAAGTTGAGGTAGATTTTGCAAGGAGCTACGGCAGAGAACTATAAATTAGCTGCGGAAGCCAACCAAAAAGCTGAGCAAGCGTGCAAAAAAGTCGAGGAGATCAAAGGGGAAGTAAGACCTCTGAAAAGACAGGTAGGAGAACAGCAAGCCTACCTGTCAATGGTGGAATTGAAAAGTAAGGAATGCAATCTTAGGCTGAGGGCCGTCCCAGAACTGGAGCAGGGCAACCTAGAGGAATTTTTGACGCAGTTATTTTCTAAATTTTGGGGGGTTGAGGAAGACAAAGACTTTAAAATTGTGACGGCCTTCAGATTGGGAAGATCGGTTAAGAAAGACAAGTCCAGAGACTGTTTGGTTTGTTTGAGAACAAGAGAGGAAAGAGACAAGATACTAGGCCAACATTTTAAAAAATCTCTGGAAGTTGAAGGCAAAAGAGCAGAAATTTATAGAGACATTCCTAAATATCTGTTGGACCTTAGAGCCTCATATACAGACTTGGCCAAACTGTTAAGGTACAACGCAATTCCTTACAGGTGGGAATTCCCTCAAGGTTTATCATTCACCTATAAAGGAAAGAAGGTAAGAATTAAAACATTAGAGGACCAGCAGAAGTTCCTACACGACAACGAGGAGGACCTCCAAAAGGGAGCTGCAGTTTCTTGGCCTCCACCACCGGGATTACCACCAGGAAGCGTACCATCTGGAGGCGGACCGGCACCACATCCTTCGGGAACGGAGGATAACATAGATACCCAACTGTGATACTTAAGTATTAGACCAGGATGTCTCTACAGCTTCTTAGTTGGAATATAAATGGCGGGAACTCTCCAGAAAAAAGGAGAAAAGTATTTCACATTTTGAAAAAAGAACAATTGGACATTATCTGCCTGCAAGAAACGCATGTGACAAGACTCCATAGAAAAGTGTTAATTAATAAAAGGTTAGGCCAAGAATTTATCTCATCGGACAAAGTTAAGAAAAGAGGAGTGGTGATATATGCAAAGGAGAACTTGTCACCAAAATTTGTATTCAAAGATGAACAGGGCAGAATTTTGGCGATTGAAATTCAGACACAAGGAGAAAAGTTTTTAATTTTAGGAATATACGCCCCAAATGAAGGAAAATCGGAATTTTTTAAGAGGCTGCATGAGACTATGCTGGACTATTTGGATTACAACAACATTATCATGTTGGGAGATATGAACGGAGTCGTCTCAGTGAATATGGATAAGTCGCAAAGTGCTAACATAACGAAAGACGGCAGACTACCAAAAACTTTTTTCGAAATGACTGACAATTTGGATTTGACTGATATATGGAGGATCAAGAACCCTCTAGGGAAAGAAGGAACTTTCTTTTCTGAGGCCCACATGACATGGACGCGAATCGACCAAATATGGATAACTAGAGGACTGGCACCTAAGACCAGAAAAGTGGAAATCTGCCCAAAAACCTGCTCCGACCACAATGCTTTGAGAATGGAACTGAGATTAAATACAACCGGATCTTTCAGATGGAAAATGAATGACGCTTTGTTAAGAGACCAGGAGATTGTTAAGAAAGCCCAAAAAGTTTTAAAGGACTATTTTGAAATAAATCTAAAGACAACTGTGGAAAAAAGAACAATCTGGGACGCAAGTAAAGCAGTTATGAGAGGGTTTCTAATACAGCAGAACACGATTAAAAAAAGGCTCTGGAATGAAAAGAAGGAGAAGATTTTGGAGAAAATAAGAGAAGGAGAGAAAAAATTGAGATCCAGGCCTAAATCAAAGGAAGTATTGAGAGAAGTGAAGTTTTTCCAGGCACAATATTCGAAACTGATAAATCAAGAGGTGGAATGGAAAATTAAACAAATGAAACAAAGATCCTTTGAATCTGCTAACAAGTGTGGGAAGCTGCTGGCTTGGCAGTTGAAAAAGAGACAAAAGCTCAATACAGTTACAAATCTAGAGATCGAAGGGAGAACGGTTCAGAAACCCGAGGAAATTAGAAAGTGTTTCCAGAGATATTTCAAAGAACTTTACTCACAAAGGCCACAAAAAGATTCGGAGGTGGACCAATTTCTCACAACTAATGGATTACAAAAAATACCTCAGGAAATGAGAGCAACCTTGAACTGTAATATTACGTTCCAAGAAATTGAATGCGCCATTCAGAACCTGCAACTGGGCAAGTCTCCAGGACCTGATGGACTTACTTCCAAATACTATAAGGTGCTGAAGGATTCGTTGATACAACCATTGTTGGAAGTTAGTAACCAGATTATGGAGGGGAGGAAGGCACCGGAAACGTGGAAAGAAGCTTTCATCACGTTGATACCAAAATTAGAAACTGAAAAAACCCAACTTAAAAACTACCGTCCTATTTCACTCATAAATGTGGATTACAAAATTTTTGCAGACATTTTGGCAAGTAGGTTTAAGAAAGTATTAAATGAAGTGATTCATAAGGACCAAGCAGGCTTTCTCCCTGGCAGGCATTTATCTAATAACACAAGAAACATCATTGACATTTTGGAATTTTTACAGACAAATTCAAATACAAGAGCGGTGTTGATTTTTATTGATGCGGAGAAAGCCTTTGACAACATTTCTTGGATGTTTATGAAGAAAAATTTGGAAAGGATGGGAGTAGGGCGGGGGTTTGAAAATGGAATAGAAGCAATTTATTCAGAACAAAAAGCTAAATTGATAGTAAACAACGTGGTGACAGAGGAGTTCAAAATTGAAAAAGGGACACGACAGGGGTGCCCTCTGTCTCCTCTGCTGTTTATTTCAGTCCTGGAGGTGCTATTGAACATGATCAGAAATGACCGGTTGGCACAGGGAATTGTGGTCGGAGAGAAACAATATAAACTGAAAGCATTCGCAGATGACTTGGTATTAACACTACAGGAGCCAGCCTCTAGTACTAAAAGAGCGTTAGAATTAATTTCTGACTTTGGTCGGGTGGCGGGATTTAAGCTGAATAAACAAAAAACTAAAGTCTTAGCAAAAAATTTGACAACTACTGAAATAGAGGAGTTCAGAAAAGAAACGGAATTAAATGTGGTTAAAAAAGTAAAGTACTTAGGGGTGCACTTGACCTCCAAAAATTTGAATTTGTTTAAGGACAATTATGAGAAATGTTGGTCAGAGATCAAAAGAGACTTGGAAACATGGTCAAGACTGAAACTTTCCTTGTTGGGTAGAATAGCTGCTATAAAGATGAATGTATTGCCGAAAATGTTATTTCTGTTTCAGGCCCTCCAGATCGTGGACAAGGTGGAATGTTTTGGAAGATGGCAGAGGGATATCTCTAAATTTGTCTGGCAGGGCAAAAAGCCCCGAATAAAGTTTAAAATACTAACTGATGCGAAAGAAAGAGGGGGGTTTGCCCTGCCGGACTTGAGGTTATATTATGAATCTGCAGCCCTCTGCTGGTTGAAGGATTGGATTTTATTGGAGAACACCGATGTCCTCGACCTGGAGGGATTTGATAATGCTTTTGGGTGGCATGCATATTTGTGGTACGACAAGGTTAAAGTTCATAGATTGTTCAAAAACCATATTGTCAGAAGGGCAATCTTTATGGTCTGGTCAAAATATAAAGACTTATTGGAGAGTAAAACTCCGAGGTGGCTCTCACCGATGGAGGCCAAAGCACGTAAAAGACTCAACATGGAGGCCCACTGGCCTAAATATTGGGAAATAATTGAAAAAATTGGAGATAATTGGAGGTTGCAGAGTATGGAAAAGTTAAAAAACAAGGTGCGAGATTGGTTGCATTATGCCCAAATCCAGGAAGTTTTTAAAGCGGACAAAAAAGTGGGTTTCCAGGAGGAAAAATCGAAATTAGAGACAGAGTTGCTAGAGCCAAAATCTAAGTTAATTTCGAGAATGTACAACTTGCTGCTTAAATGGAATACACAGGATGAGATTGTTAAATCCTCCATGATAAAGTGGGCGCAGGATTTGGGGCACAACATTATGTTTGAAGACTGGGAAAGGTTATGGAACACCGGAATGAAATTTACGGCATGTAGTGCCCTGAAGGAAAATATTATGAAAATGATATACCGGTGGTACATGACCCCAGTCAAGCTTGCAAAGATATATCACCTGTCTGACAACAAATGTTGGAAATGTAAAGAGGAGGAAGGGACATTCTTACACCTCTGGTGGACCTGCCCGAAGGTGAAGGCCTTCTGGGAAATGATACATAATGAACTAAAAAAGGTGCTTAGATTTACCTTACCCAAGAAACCGGAGGCCTTCCTCCTGGGCATGGTAGACCAGAGGGTGGCAAAGAAAGATAGAATTTTCTTTATGTACGCTACTACAGCAGCAAGGATCTTGATGGCAAAGCACTGGAAGACACAAAATCTACCCACATTGGAAGAATGGCAGACGCAGCTGATGGACTATATGGAACTGGCTGAAATGACTGGCAGAATTCGAGACTCGGGAGAAGAAGAAACGGAGGAAGTTTGGGAAAAGTTTAAGGATTATTTGAAAAAGCATTATAAGTTGTATGAATGTTAAAAAATGCTCCTTTTTAGGAAATTACAGCTTCAGCATCGGAAAATTTTTGAATTGGAAAATAAGGTATAACAAGACAGAAGTGGTGTAATGAAATAATTTTATTGTGTTGAAACTAAAAATTAATGGATTTGGACTGAAATGTATAGAGACCAGATATCACGATAAAATGGAAGATATATTATTATGTTTAAAATAAGTTAACAAATTGCTGAGGTTTTGAATTTACAGAGAATGCAGTGCTCGGAAGATGGGGGGAGTCCACTAGATCTATGGAAATATGTATCTGGAAGTTGGATTTTGTATACTATAAACTTAATAAAAATTATATTAAAAAAAAAAAAAGTTGAGGTAGATTTTAATCTGTTTTTGTATTTTAACTTTTGCATGTTTTATTTTAGGTTTGTAATTTTTTCTGGGTTTTACTGTTTTATCTTTTGTAAACTGCTTTGATATTGTTGTTGTTGTTTTACAATCAAGCAGGGTATAAATGTTATGAAATAAATAAATAATCGAAAACAATAAAAATGTCCAAGGTTCCTTGGAAGAGTAGCCTATTATTATCCCTTTTCATTCCTTCACATGTGATGCTATGGAGAACCATTACCTTTCAAAATGCAAAACCGCCATTTGATGTTACAAAGCCAATTTTATGGGGAATTATCATCTCACCTATCTGGTGGGAAGAATGACCTTTCCCCCTGTATAGCAAAAGCATAGATGCGACCGAAGTTTCTTGACATAACATTTTTCAATAAATATTATTAGAACTCAGGGTGTGCTTTCAGACATGGGGAATATTGCATTAGTTTTCCTGATTATAAAGCTAGCACTTCTGCCCTGTTTTCCGCTGTTCCTTTCACACTGCAGTACCTGTAATGTAATAGAACGGTGGCTTTTTGACCGATAAACTGGTATGTCATGCTAAATTTCATTCACACCAGTGGGTATGGTGTGACACAACAACAAATATCCAACACTGCTAAACCCCCACTCTTTCTGCACATGCACATGTTCTCCAAAGATTCCATCATTTTAAAAGGCAGGAAGTAACTGTGCGCTTGTATTTCACCCCAAATTTTGTCCCTTTACTCCCATGATTTTCTGGGTTAAAGGAGCTGCAAATGTATTTCTCTGGAATAAAAATATGTGGAAATGAGTATTAAACATGCACTATATTTCATTAGTTTTCTGGAAGTAGTTTTTTCGTCATGTGAAAGCTCAAATTTAATGTGGAAATTAACAGTCAGGGAAACGATGGGATATGGCCTCAGCCCAGTATACCTGAAGGAACGTCTCCACCCCCATCGCTCAGCCCAGACACTGAGGTCCTCCTCTGAGAGTCTTCTGATAGTTCCCTCACTGCGAGAAACGAAATTACAGAGAACCAGGCAGAGGGCCTCCTTGGTAGTAGTGCCCTCCCTGTGGAACACTCTCCCTTCAGATGTCAAGGAAATAAAGAACTAGAAAACTTTTAGAAGACATCTGAAGGCAGCCCTGTATCAGGAAATTTTTAATGCTTGATGTTTTATTATGTTTGTATATATGCTGTAAGCTGCCCAGAGTGGCTGGAGAAACCCAGTCAGATGGGTGGGGTATAAATATTATTATTAAGCTGCTGTGTGAATGCAGCAACAGTAATGGTCAGTTACTGCCATTTATAACATCTCATTGCCTCATCATCTCATGTTCATGTTTACCAGCAAAAACCATGCACAGTATTGGAAGTGATTGACTGCTGTCTCTCATCCCTTGAAGGCTCCACACTTTTCAAGAAGTGGGTAGAGCCTAGGAAGCGTAGTAGAGCCCAAGAAAGATAAAGTTGAGTTCCAGGCCTTTTGTTCCAGCAAGATCAGCTGAGGTGCCACAATCCAAATTAGTGACTGTAGCACCTCCAGCATCCCATTTGGTACCTCTTTTGTGAGTTACATTCCCTTCCTCACTTCCATTGTAGCATCACAGCTGCAATATGAATGCATGCTTGCATTCCAATACATTTGAGTTATTGGAATCAAGACCATACTGTAGAATTGGCCAACACAACTTGTAACGCCCCCCCCCCCAAGACCTACAATGAAGAAGGTGACCACACTCAGGCAAGCAGCAGTATCAAGAGGTTTATAGAGCCTCTGGTGTATCATCATACATGGCTGGTGGGCTGCATTTGGGTCACACATTGTGGAGGTTTGGACCAGAAACAGGCACTTACAAATGAATGATGTCCAGGCTAAGCACATAGCACAAACCAGCCAGCATGGCCTTTGCAACATCACTCAACAGTTTTTGGAAGATTATATCTAAGTACTTCTTTGCTTGTATATTGCAACCCAAATCCCTCAAATGCTATTGGATTACCCTAAATCATTTTACTATGGCACTTGATTTAAATACTGCTGTATAGGGTCCAGTCGCTTAAGTGCACACAGGAATGTTTGAATTGGAACACGTTCAGAAGGCACCTGCAGGAGATATTTTTAAAGCAAGTGTTGTAAATCTCTCTGGATGTGACAGACTTTATAAAAATTAAATAATGTCACGCCTTATAAGCTTTTCATTCACTTCGAGCAAACACATGCAGGGCACCGAGGCCGATACTTAACTTTTTCCATCTGTTGATCCAATGCCACACAAAAGCTTGAATGCCACATTGCTAATTTTCCAGCATGTGGTAACTATTTCTCTGTGTGCTTTGCTCTCTCTCTCTCTCTTTTAATGAGTTACTGAGTTACAGAGAGTGGCAACTACTAGCAAGCATCAGGTGTACGCTGGTCCAATAGGCTTAGCATGGGGTCACGTTTGCTGGCAGTAAATCATGTCAGGATTCCTATGGCAGCACCATTTCAGTTTTACACCGGAAAAAGTAAGCCCTAATTTTCAAAACTGCATGCGCTTATGTGACTCTATAAATAGAAAATGTCAGCGTCGGGTTTGACTAATGTGTCTCCATCAAATGGATGTCATTCTGAATGCACCTGTGGAAATATAGCCTGGGATAGAAAGCTTGGCACACGATCCTGTTAGAAAATATCAAGTCAATAAAACATAAGCCAATTTACATGGCTACTCAAGTATAGTTGGGGGGGTGTAAGTTATTAAGCATGCAGGAACTCCTTGAAATTGCACAACACTCAAAGTCATGTCTCTTGTTGCTGTTAAAAGCCATGGGTGAATTCTCCAGAGTTACACCTGTCACTTGGAGTGCAGTAAGTCTACTGTTGAGAACCAGTTCAACTCACTCTGATAGAAGGTGAAGCCCAGAGTTGGATTTGGGATCAGGAAACTGCCCGAATTGCAGGGTGAGGGGCTAAGCAACTATCCACTCAGCCTCTGGGGAGGGGGAGAATGGTGTAAACAGTTCATCATCACTTTTAAAGCTGATAACACTGACCTGCATTGCATCAACGGGTTTGTGTATGTGTTGCAATTCATGGGAAGATATACAATGTAAGTTACCATTCCACAAATTATGTGTGCGGACTGTGATCCGTTCCATGTGTGCTATTTATCATCTTGTACAGAGGGGATAAACCATGCATGCAAAACCCTGTATCCAAGCCATAAAATGCAATTTTAAAAGAAGGCGTTCAAAGGATGAACAAGTAGAGGAAAGTGTGCTACCAGATTGTTTCCAGATCTGCTTGTATGTCTGTTAGGGATGGAAGAGAATTTCAATTCAGTACTCATTTGAAGGCTAATCTATCAAATTCACACTTTCCAAACCAAAATACAGCTATCCCTCAAAACTTGCACTTATCTGAATTTTTCGATGCAACCATCCAACCAATATTTACAAAAATATTTGGGAACAGTGTGCACAAAAAACAAGATATTAATAAACAATCATACAGAAATGCATTATTTTAGGAGCGATAGCTTGCAGAAATGTGTGCATTAGTCAAAAGTACATAGTAAATGTGTTCATTAGGAGAAATTCACACTAAAATGTTGATGAATTTTCAAATGGATTTTTTTATCCTGGGTGCATTATAAGGCCATCACAATTAGTAACCATCGAGAGCCTTCCCATCCATGAATTTGTCTAATCCCCTTCTGTGTTTGTCAGTTCTACACTTTGCCAGCAGTAGTTATGTGAGATAATAAGTTTACCTCTCCCGAAACAACAATGCCCTTTCCTGGCAGATGGGCAACATGAACATGAGAAGGAATGGCATCACTTCTTTGCAGATACACTGCAATTCCAATAGCAATGCTGCTCTAGTTGCCATGGCAATAGTTCCAAGTATACTCTGAAAATCCTACAGAAAATGTGTAGCAGTCAATGGTATCTTCAACAATACCCCCCCCCCCAATTCCTTCTATTCAGTGATAATTTTGGGCACTTTCTTGTTTGGTTTATGTCAGGTATCTGAATTCAAGTCATATTTTATCTTTCTTTTTAAGAGAAAGCTCCTGCAAACATATTATACCAGTGCTTTGGCTTCCAGTAGATTCCAGTTATTATTAGAAAACCAGCTGACTTCTAAATAGCTCATCCTCTGTTGCCACAACCAAGTAGGATGCAGTTCCTTGGTTCTAAAACCACAAGGGCTTCAGTCCTAATCCCACCTGCCTGGACTAAGCCCCACTGAATTTAATAGGACTTATTTCTGAATAGAGATTGTGAGGTCTGCTCTGTAAAGTCTGGTGGAAGCAGCAGTATCCCAGCTTTCCTCCAAAGAATTCAGGATAGCGTGCATGTGAGCCACTACTGTTTATCGTCACTACAAATATGGGCAACCTGTTGAACCAAGAATGGGCAACCTATAGACCTCAGCCTGATTTCACACAGATGGCAAGGAGGGGAAAATTGGAAGTGAGGGGGGGGGTAAAATTAAAAAAGAGAACAGTTGCACCACCAACCTTTAGCCCTGTCCCTGCCCACCACCATCATGCAGTCCCTGATAGATTACTCACAAGAAAATGCAGTCCTCATCAGAAAAAGGATGGTCACCTCTGAAGCAGAGTAGGTCATATAGCATGGGGGAGTGGTGAGAGGGTGGTATAAGATAAAGAGTGTGAGATGGGCTTCAATTCAATGACCTTCATGACCATCTAAATCTGAGCTTTTAAGGGTGATGGAAACAGGCAACGAAGAGGACAAAGCAAGAGTAGTTTGGGGTTTACTGGATGGATTCTGTAGGGATGACTTCTAGTCAAAGGTAGATAGGCTACACTGATACAGCAATAGGCAACACTGGTCTGTGAGCGTTCCAGTTGGAGAACAGCCTTTACCAAAGGTGTCGTGGGCTTTGAAGACACTTGAACTCAGGACGCAAGGGAGAAACGAGGAAGGTACGCTTGGCAAATCCGCACCGTGATCAATTCCCGCCCGGAAACCAATGTCCCCACTGTGGAAGGATGTGTGGATCCAGAATTGGCCTCCACAGCCACTTACGGACTCATTGTTAAAACTGTGTTTATGGAAGACAATCTTACTCAGCTACAAGTGATCGCCAAAGAAGAAGAAGATACAACAACAGGTACCTCATTTGATAGTGCTGAATTTGTTTGAATTTGCAAAGTTCTAACCTGCCTTAGAAGCTATACATGCTCAGAAGCTCTTGTCTATTTCATGGCCCCGAAATTCCAGGAACAAAGGCTGACAAGCTTGGGCTCCAGAGATGGTCTCATGCTAGCACTGATTCAGTGTTTGATAAATGTAGCAATGGAATTCTTCATTTCCATATCTCACAGTGCATAAGTGAGCAGAGCATTGCTATTGTTAGTCTTATTAGTTTCTACCAGAGCAAAAGGTTTGACTTTCATACAGCTCAGCGAGCTCTGCTATGTATGCTGCAGTCTTCGGTTCTGAAAGGATAAGACACAAGAGGCAGCAGCAGAACTATTCAATAAAGAATGACAAGCTAGGTAAATTATGTAGGAGTACGTGAAACCACGAAAACAAGGAATGAGTGATGTATCGTGTTTGGGCAAGGCGCAGAGGAAGAAAAGGAGGGGGGAGAAAGGATCATTACAAATAAAATAACTCTGAATATGCTTCTAGCGATGCTTTTGTACAATAAAACCTAAGTAAACATAAACTAATAAGCTTGTACCTACGCCCCAAGAATAATGCATTTCCCAGGTCTCCAAACATCCGTGCCAAGCCAATTCAGCTGGACACAAAGGGAGAGAGTTCATGCCAGACCAAAATTAAAACTCAGAATATCCTTTGGCCCCTAGGCTGTTCTCAAATCACGAAATCACTCTTGTCTCTCATGGACTGGGCTGGCCTCTGCATTTTGCTCAAGGAAGAGAATAATAAAGAGTGCACAGTATGTAAGCGGTATTCTCTCACACCCTGCCTTCTCTGTACATTGTAAATCCATTTCTCTTGCACTGTGGCCTCTGCTTTTCATCCTTGAAGAAAAACCTCAAAATATTTAGTCCCTTATAAAGCATCACAGGGGCCTTCTTCATCTTTCAGTCCCTTTCTAGCTTTGAACTACAGCGTATCTTAGACAACACACAAAAATGACTGGCTGTGACTAATTATATTTTGGCAAGAGTCAAGTGAAGCCCGAAAGATGCATCTAAACTCTCCCTCCGTATAAAAAAAGCAAATGCTAAGCATGAAAAAAAAAAAGCCCAAATTATGTATTATAGCTATAATCACTGCTACAATCAGCAGGGCTGGTTAATTTTTTGTGCTCAGTAATGCCGTAGTGCATTGGGAGGACCTTATTAGCAACCCTCATTAACAGCCAAATCTAAAAGAGTGACACGTGAGGAGCACAGGGTAGATTTTTGCCAAAAGATCAGTTCACAGCTGACTCTGGGTATTTCCAGACAGACAATTTAGCAGCAGCACATCCAGAAATTGCTGATCTGCCCTAATAACCCTCCAACTACATCTAAATATAAATACTGAAGGTTCTAGTTCAAGCTTTAGCACTGGAGACAAGCAATGTTATTCAATCTAGTATTTGTAGGGCTTTGACTAGAAATGCACCCATACAGCCTGTAAAGCAATATTAAAAAAGCAAACCATCCTTCTGACCATGTACCAACACTATTTCCATCAACACCAAGAAATGATAGCCTCCCGCTCCATTACCTGAGACTAGTGAGGAAGATAGGCCATTATATCATTTAGAGAAACTCAGAATTTAAATTTATATATAATGAGAGAAGATCACAAAAAGCACCTCTTCAACAAAAAGCAGCTCTCTGTGTTATGTGTATTATAATGCAAAAGCTGTTCATTAAGGCTTGAAAAATCCAATCTCCACATGAGGTTATTTCTGAACTCTTTCCACTGCCAACTTTTCCCAGGACTTCAAAGCCCTTCCTTACACCTTGTCGAAGACAAAGGGAGCCACAGAAAGGAGAGGGGGTAATGCTCCACATTCACCCTTGCACTCCTTTCCGTCTGGACATTTATAAAGCGTTTACTGTAGACGTAACAAATAGCACCCTGGCTCCTAAAGAATAGCAAGCTAATAAATAAGTCTACTGTTATCCATCTTTCATTATATAGAGACCAAAAGGCCACAAGCAGATTTATTTACAGAGAGCAGAGTCACTTAGAGAATGTTGGGAAGAGGACATCAGCAAAGCACATGAGCCCCATTCCTATAGAAAAGGGTCATTGTTATTGCCCTTTAAGAGCAAAATGGCCCATCTCAAAAACCCATTCAGAGTTCGCACCAGAGCATAGATATCAAAACACCACAAGCTGAGGCAGAGGAATACTATGCATCCTTCGTGCAGCTTGTGTAACGCTTCGTAGCAGAAGCATCCCCACAGAGGCTGCCAATTGTGACTCTAATCACCCACGAAGCCAGATAGTGGCATAAAGATTTTGATTAAAGCTCTTAAAAATGTGAACAGCGGCAAAGTCCTCTGTTCGTCTTACCTTCTGCTGCGTTTTTGTATAGGTGTGCAAATCCCATTTCTGCCGCAGAGCCGTTGTCAAGGGTGCGTACAACCAATGAGATTTAAACATGGTGTTGTGAGCTGGCAGGACAATGGGGGGGGAGGAAGAGGACCCTGGCAAGGGGTGTAGCAGGGACTGGGACACGCCAGGGCAAACTGGGGAAGGAGAGGTTGGTGTAGGAAGGACTCACAGGGTGATGAAGAATGATTAGGTGGGGAACCACAGCAGTGGGATCCATCTCCAGAGCCAGAGGGGCCCCTGTGTCCACAAACACAACAGGCTCTGAGGTATAGGGAGCAGTGGGAGTGGTACTTTAGAAGGCTGAGGCAGTCAAGGGCCCACATCCCAGCTCTCTAGCTGGCCACTAGCACTGGGAGGAGGGAGGTGATTCCTCAGCTGGAGTAGGCCCGGAACAGGTGAGGGCCGCCTGCCTCATCAAGCCCAGGTGCCGCAAGCAGCATGCAAGGGACAAAAGGGAAGCAGAGCTGAGGTGTTGTGTCTGCTCAACTGCACATGTTGATAGTGTGGATACTTCAGGATCTCTGTGGGAATGTGCTTCTCTTTGGACTTTTGACAAGTGGATTGACCCTGGACTGGGGACTTGACATACTGACTTGATGCCATTCAAGATGCATGGCCTCAGCATATTGTTGCATAATTCACATGACCTCTGTCCAAAGTCCAATGCATCTGTAGGCAGGTACCAGATCTGGGTCTCGACTAACATTGGCTGGTGCAAGAGTACTGATGTGGGGAGGATACAACCAGGGCCCTACTCCTTCTAAAGGGGGATTAATGCTGGTTCAAACAAGCCTTTCATAATTTGATGGCTTTCATGCATGAATGAGTCATTGCAGATATAACTCCACATGAAAAGATGAACTTTTTTCTCACCTCACACACAATGGGTAGTATTCAACTCCCAGAGTAGACCCAGTTACCCAAAAGGCAAGTGGTAACAGCATACACCCTAGTCCCCTCTTCCTTATTTTTACGCAGAAGGTCCATACATAGCATTTGCATCTCCAGACTCTCCTCCTGGCCCCACCTCAGTACCAGAATTGTTGATGTCTAGAGTTGGCAAATCTACCCACAACTAGATATTGGCATCAAGCGCATTTCATGCGTGCAACTTACTTCACATACATTATCCATATCATAAGGTGGGCTTGTAATATAGGTTAAATAGAGCAGGGAGACCTCAAGAGATGCTTCAGAATTCACTCAAGTGTTTGGGCTATTGATGGAACCCGCATTATGTTTCCCATCATTGAGAAACATCCATAAAGAGCCACAAGCTGAATTGAGGTTTCCAGAGTTCAGTATATCCAGTGACAGTGGTGGAACATTGGTAAGAAAACTGCTATGGGTTCTTTCCTGCTTTTCCTCCATGTGTTCTTCTATCATTCACTAATTGGTTCAAAAAAGGCTTGTACAATTTGTACAGGAGAACATTCTAAAGAAATAAACTTTCAGTGCTTTACCAACCTCCTTAAATACAGTTCTGCCAGAAGCAAAGGCGACATTGTGTTCGCCTTCTGTGCAAAACTAATGGCAATAGTGCTGTTAGTTTCCCCATTTAATTTACTCTGGTGATTGAAACTGAATAGGGCAGGAATATGTTTATGCCTCCTGTTTTCTAGATTAAAAATTATCCTGAGAAGCAACTTCCATGTTTGATCGGTGTGGCTGATAGAGAGGAGTCCTCTAAAAAAGTGTATCTAACCAACTCGCAATTAAAATGGAGGTGAGTTCAAGCAATAAGCAGCTGCAGACATTAGTTTATTCAGTGTTGAGAGAAATACACTAGGCTTGCAACTTTCTCATTGCTAGCAGAAGACGACCAAAGAGGACACATTTTTTGCATAAAATTTGCATGTGTTTATGAGTTTTTGGAGGGGATGAAGTAAGCTGTATATGAAATCCTTCTAACCATTGGATCCAGCAAGTGTTAAAATATAAGCCAGGCAAGATTCCTGATGAGATGATCACCTGTGTGATGGGCCATTAAGAGGAACAAAGGAAAGGGGCTCTGTGCAAGACCCCTCCCCTAGTTTGTAGTTATCATAGTTAGTTAGAAGGACAAAGCAAGAATTTGGAGTTGAGTTGCAGTGATGTGACCTAGAAGTAAAGCAGCAAGCTGGAGAGAGAGAGAGAGCAACTTTTAAAAGCAATGTTAAAATCCAAGGCTTCAGCTACAAGACAACCAAGACCCTTTGAGGATGTTAATGTGGTGAACCCCTTCATCGTAGGCTCAAGTTATATATGTGTGTAAATAAACCATATATCATAATGACACCACAGTCTCCACTGTGTCTCATTCCAAGAGGAAACATGAACCCTGGATAAGTATCCCTGGAATCTCACATTGTTCAGAGATTGAGATAGATAGAGAATACTATAATTTAAATAGAAATCCATCTCAGCATGCCATGGAAGACCAGGTGACCTGTGTGCCTGGTTAGTCTGCTGTCCGGGTGCTAAGTATTGACAGGTAACTTCAAGATCTCACTGCCCCCTTTTTATTATTCTTTATCTGTAAACTGGACAAGCACAGGACAGCCCTGTAAAGAGAGGACTCTCCTTTGACAGCTCTTCTCTGAAAACAGGGAACATAGCCACCTTAATCTTGAGTTTAGATTATGTGTTGCATGTTGGTTGCCTTTGAAGTTATTCCAGTAATTGCAGTTAGTTCAAAATACAGCTGCTAAGCTGCTAACTGGGAGTAAAAGTTGGGATCATATCTCACTGATGCCCAAACATCTGCCCTGGTTCTAGGTCTGTTTCTGGGCACAATTCAAGGTGCTGGTGTTTATCTTCAAGACATCATATGGCCTGGAAACATCCAGGTACCTAAATGACCACCTGTCTCCACTTCAAAAAATAAAATAAAGATATTGTATGCATATGCAACCACATATTTAATAAATATATTGTCTAGTTTAGCCAATCTAAATCTGACTGGGACAGGTTCACCTTTGAAGACATGTGTAACTGGAGCCTCAGACTGGTTTCAGGTTCGTAGGATGTGGAAAAATAATAAAGTGATTATAATGCTTGGCAGGTGTGAGCAACTAGTAGGAAAACTCCTGCTTCAGTGAAGTTTACGTCGCAAAATATCGAGGCTGAAAGCTGCAATCCAATTGCATCTTGACATTTCATACACAGAAGACACACTGTGTGAATGCTACCTTGGCATGATTTTTCAGCCATGTGAAAATCTCTCCAAACACTCTACTTGCCTGGGAGCAATTTATCTGGCAACCATCCGCCCTACAAAGAATTTGGCACACTGCGACGAGGGCCGGTAAGTTCAGCCAACTGTGACTTACTGCTTAATAACCAGAATAACTGGACAGTTCTCAGGTAACAGTTATTGGCACAATGACTGGGCAGGCGCTGGAGGTGGGCAGGGGAGAGCAATGGCCGGAAGCCAAAACACAGATGCATCAGCATCAGAGAGGGATGGATTCAGCAGTTCAGGACAGGATGCCTTGATTTGTGCTGGCATCAAACTCCACCTCTGCTCCAAACGAGCCCCAACGGAAGCTGACTGCAGGGTTTTTTTACATCTAAAAAGAGAGAAATTAGAAACAAAAGAAAGCCTGGTAAAACAGCTAAGAAGGCATACTGCCTGCAAATTCCAACGAGGGGGGGAATTGTAATCCGCTTCATCCTCTGCGAGGATGTAAATCGGGCGGGGAAACTTTTTCTGGTCCAGGGGCCACATAACCCCCGGAGGGTGAATGCCAGCAATAGCACAAACTAAACAAGAGTGGGTGGGGTAGAGTGGTCATAGGGAAGGGCCACAGCTCAGTAGTCAGGCATCTGATCTGCATGCAGAAGTGACCAAATTCAATACCTGGATTCTCCAAGTAGAGCAGAAGGAAGACTTCTGCCTGGAACCCTTGAGAGTCTCTGCTAGTCAGTATAGACCATGGGTAGGCAAACTAAGGCCCGGGGGCCGGATGCGGCCCAATCACCTTCTAAATCCGGCCCACGGACGGTCCAGGAATCAGCATGTTTTTACATGAGTAGAATGTGTCCTTTTGTTTAATATGCATCTCTGGGTAATAATAATAATAATAATAATAATACCATTATTGTCAATGTACAACCTGTGTACAATGAAATTAACAATTAATTACATTATTTGTGGGGCATAGGAATTTGTTCATTTTTTCCCCAAAATATAGTCCAGCCCCCACATGTTCTGAGGGACAGTGGACTAGCCCCCTGCTGAAAAAGTTTGCTGATTCCTGGTATAGACTATACTGAGCTAGATAGGAAGCTGCATTACCCAGCAGTCCATTGACCTATGTTCCTGTGGCTTGCACGCTCTCTCTCTCTCTCTCTCTCTCTCTCTCTCACACACACACACACACACACTTTTACCTGCCTCCCAGTAATTAATTAGGCTGGAAAACAGCCTGTTAGTTATGTTCAAGCCTAATTGCCAGGAGAGATCAACTTAACAGAAACTGCAGCATGGCCATTTCAGCTGGAGGCGTGTCATAGCACATGGGAAGGGCCCCCCACCTCCCCCCAAAAAGGCCCCACCTATGCGCCGCAATTAGGCTTGGGAAACAGCTGTACTTCCAAGCCGAATTGCAGCACGGGTGCTACCGTGCAAGCAAGGGGGTGCAGTGCATGGGAAAGGTTATCCCTTCCCTGTGTGCTATGGCCTCCCATGCCAAAAAATGCCTCCTTTAAAGAAAAGGGGGCAGTGGAGCCAATAGAAGACTGTTGACATGCCTAAGGGTAGCATCTGTGGCCATTTTCTAGTGGGAAGTCAGAGCATCCAGGGAGTGGATTGTCAATCTTTTCCTCCTCAGCTGTAGCACACGGGCACACACACCCCAAAAAGCAGCCTACACAATTAGGCTTTGGGTTCCTCTAATACAAGGCTTTTTTCAGCCTAAAACTCCACTTCTGTGGAGGTCATGAAGGGATGCTGTGGGCTGGATGGAGACCATTACAGACCGCATCAAATCCACTAGTTGCTGGTACTGCACCCCTGATGTAAACTCGGCTTAGATCATTTGTGAATTATTATTTTTTTCCATCTGTGTTTTTATTCCCACCCAAGTGTTGCAAATCTTTCGTTACCCAATGATAAAATAAACCAAATTAACATATAGGAAAAGGTAACAAATGGGAAGGCGCCTCAAATCATTGATCATGTAGTCAAAAATCAATAGGGCGAGGAAGGAAGGAAAGAGCTCTGAATTACTGCCAGAAAGAAACATTATTTTACTTTTTGCAACGTTATTGGGCTTATGCAAACCCCTATTAATATCTCCTCGCAGTCGTCCTTCTGCCACTTTCCCTGTCTGACATTTCCGATGCAGTACACAGCTCCTGTGCCGTGTATCAATTTTAAACAAATAAAGATCCGCTTACGACATTAAAATGCGCATTGCTCAGTGCATAGATGCATTCCTAATATACTTCTAAGGTGCTCTTATCCTCGGAGCTGACTGAAATGGGTTTCATTATCTTCACTCAAAAGAAACTCATATCTCAAAAGAGCCACACGCAAGTCAGCCTCTTCTGCAGAGAAACTAAATTGAGACTCCTTTCGAGACTGTACAACTTCACACCATTAAAAGACCCTGGGGGGGGGGAGGAAAAGCTCTCCTTCTAGGTCAGGGTCAAAGCTATTAGGCGGGGTCCGATAGAGCTCATTGTGACTGCCTACGTCACAGATAAATGGAAAACCTTCGCTCCCACTGCCTCCAGCTTTCAAGTTGAAAGATGCCGATTTGGAACTGGAAGAAAGCCAATGTCACTGGTAAGGCATGAATCGGTACTAGAATGAAAACTAAGTAGATCTGACAGCACTGAGATAAGAGGAAACATGAAACCATCAAGAACTATCAAGTTTGAGGGTGGCTGCACACTAGCACACAGCACATTTGTTAAGATTCATGACTGCTCATTAACCTTCAGAGCAAACGTAAAAGCCGAGGGAGAAAGTAACAAAAGAATAGTGCGACTTCTGTTATGGTTGCCTCCACATTGTCAGTGTTTGGTTGGGAGGAATTCAAGTGCATGCCAAAAATTTAGCTCTGCACAATTAAAGTGGTTTGAAGTGCTCTGTTGCTGTAGTGCAACAAATCCACTTCAAAAAAGAGGGGGGTTTGCAGGTAGGAAAGTTATGGGGGAAAGTGTGGAATGAGCAAACAATTAATGGATAGATGTAGAAACACCCTGTAAGCAAATCTAAATGAATGCTCATTGCTCCATAACTGCCCTGCAGAAAAATCAGAACAAACAATCCATGCAAGCAAATCAGGATGAATGCTGGACTCTACATTTCACTAATGCCATAGGGGGCTGATAGCGAAAACTGATTTTCACAGGGATATGCAATGAATATTGCCAAGCACATCACAATCCTACAGGGATAAAGTACACAAGGACCATGTATGTAATCAGCCATGGTGCCTCCAGGTCACAACACTATTTTTTACCCCTCAGCCCTAAACAAGTTAACTCCAAAGCAAACCCCATTCATTTCCAATGAGACCTACGTTCAAATACAGCATGCTTGGGACCACATGCCTGAAAGCAAGAGAAAATTACTTTAAAGCTTTTGCAGTTTCACCATTGTTGCAGGACCAACTCTGCCATTAGGTAGAATGAGGTAGCCCCCTCAGGCAGCAGATGCTGGAGGGTAGCATATTACTCTCCAGAGATTACGAATCTGTTAACTCTCTCTCTTCTAGTGTTTCTTCTGCCAGCTGTTCCCCATCCAGAATTTCCCAGCTTCTGCCTTCTGAACTATGCCCCTCTGCAAACCACTGTTCCAAATCTATACTGTCCTCCTCCTCCTCCTGGGAAGAATCAGGATCAGGAGGATGGGATGGCTCCCACCATTCTTTCTTAGTGCAGCCCTCCTCAGCACAGTCCCTGCCAATTCCCAAGAAAAGTTCAACAACTGTGACCCCCCCCAAAAAAAAATCAACAATTTTTCATTTTTGTGAATATGGCAACCCTAGGTGCCTGTGCCTGGAATGTTCTCCATAGAATGCACTCTATGGAGTGCACATGCTATATCTGCATCTTTCCACTGATGAGATGCATTAGTTTCCTTTAAAAATATTTTTGTAAGGAAGCATAGGAAACATGGCTCAACCTTCTTCCTGTTTCAGCGCTCATTGAAATGTGCAAAAGAGTTCATGGGTGATCCACACCATACATTTAACATGTATTAGAGCACACGGCTTCCCCAAAAGAATCATGTGAACTGTAGTTTATCCCTCAGAAACCTACAATTCCCAACACTGTTACAGTTCCCAGGATTCTTTGCGAGAGACCGTGTGCCTTGCATGTACACCGTGGAGGTAATTCGTCATTATAGTTAATGGAACCTTCTAGAGAATAGGCAGCAAAGCTCTGTTGGGGACAAATAAGAAGGAAACGCCATTGCTCATTAAGCCCAGAGGCATCTGCCTGGCCACATTGGCTGAGGTGGGCCTTTAGCCTGACTCAGCAGGGCTTTCATTTGAGAAAGCAATCCAATATGCTTTCTGTGAGCTAGAAAGGCTCGATTCTGTGCATCAAACAGCACCCTCCACTTGCAAAGTTACAAAGCAGAGAGACTGCCAGCGTAAGCAAATTGTCGTGCTTCCACTTGGGAGTGTTCCATCACATATGCTATGGGACTGCAGAAATCCCTGGCAGAAAATAAACTGCCAGTATTCAAATAACTGCAGGTTTAGAATTCCCACTTGTTTTCATTTTCAAAGGCCTAACGATACTCTCCAAAAAGCTCCAAGAATATAAAAATCATAACAACAGCTCAAGGAAAATGGGTGCTTTGGGGAGGAATTTCTCATTATGAAGACTGTAATCTTTATCAAACAGAAAATCAACACAAGAACACATTCTGCCTGTGGGGAGTTGACAATGCGGAGCCACGGTTCTGTTCTAGCAAGAAAACTAACTTCATAAGAGGACAGCTCTTTCAGAGTCCTAATATCACACCTGCTCACTTTATCAAGCAAACAAAGCTATCCTTGCTAGACCAAGACAAAAACACAGAAGACCAGCTGAATATGTGGCCTTCTCCCTGTGTCCAGTGACATTTCAACTCTGTTATTAATTTGCATCAATGTTAACAAAACAAAGAAGAGGAATGGCAGGTCAATGTTTACCTGGCGGAAAAAAGACTTCCTCAGAACTTCATTGGGATTAAACATAAGTTTGACACAGGGTGCCTCCAGACTGGCAGTATTTTGGCTGAAGGATTTGAGGGCATACCAAGAAATGTAGGTTTGAACAATTGAATGGAGTAAAGTGCTTGATGTCCCAGTGCAGCAAATCCACTTTTAAAAAGAAACTGACTTTTTGGTGTTAGGAAAGTGACAGGAAAATGCATTTAAACCTGTGGGACAAACAAGTTATTAAGAGAAAGACGCCTTGCAAACAAATCAGGGTGAATGCACGTTGTCATATAATCAGCCTTCAAAGAAATGCTTGGTTAAGACCAAATATAATCTATCCTCTGTGTAAGCTGTGTGCAGCTAATCAGGATGAATGCACAATAAACAGGTTGTCTGTTTGTCTAGAGCCAGATTGCATGGTCGTTAGCAGTGGACTGAAGTCAGTATCAAATTCTGGAGGTTGTCAGGGATGGATTTGGCTTGTGCATCACCGGCCACCTTTGGCCAAAAGGAGAATGTTCCTCAACAGCAGTAGGTCAAAACAGGTCAAGTGATACTCCCTGGTCCTTGTAAAGTCTTCCAGGTTCAACAACTCGTAGAGTCTCTTCATGGCTACAAATCTGCTATGAGTAGAGAGTTCCCATTGCCATTTTTTTTTAAAAAAAACCTGGCAATCTTTCAGATACTCAGGTCCCAAGGGACTTCAGCTTCTAAATATAAGAACGAGCTCCTTGAATCGAGCCAGACAGCAAACTGGCAACCAGTGCAGACCAGTACATTACTAGGATAATAAATTCTAAATTCTTTGTTTTTGGTCTGTTGTTTTTTAAGCCTCTCAATTATGGGTTTTAAAGGACCAAAAAGAGAGCAATGACCAGCTTCTTAACTTGCATACAACTCCAATGCCTCTTATACCAATCATTACAACAACAAAGAAGATAAAGATACCTTAACTATCACAGTCCAATACATAAACAGATGCTTTTGAATGGCAGTTCTACCCAGAGAGCATTATAGCAGTCTACTCTGGAGGTTACAAACTCATGAATAATTGTGCCTTACTTTGTATAGAGACTGGTGGTATATTGTCTTGCTAAATGCAAGGTGGTTCTTTTAATGAGATTCAGAAGCAATACAGACACAAGTGAGTGAGAAGATTAAAGATTTTATTCTAAGCAGCAAGCATTATATACATTACCAAGCAAGCACTTCGATCTGCCACTGGGAAGCCCTCAGGTGATAACACCCAGGTAGCCTCAGGTTGCATGGCCTTGTGATCTATCAGTCCATGCACGAGCTTCTCTGAACTATGCCCCCAAACCATCCGATTTATAGATAGCTAACTTGTTAGCCTGGTTGTCTTTGTCCATGGAGTTTTCTTGGCAGGGATATTCGAGTGGCTTGCCGGTTCCTGCTCCAGGTGGATCACGTTTGGTCAAAACTCTCCACTATGACCTGTCCATCTTGGGTGGCCCTGCACGGCATAGCTCATAGCTTCTCTGAGTTATTCAAGCCCCTTCACCACGGCAAGGCAGACAGTAAACTATGGCAAGTTCTTAAAGAAATGGGAGTGCCCAATCACCTCATCTGTCTCCTGAGAAATCTCTATGTGGGACAAGAAGCTACAGTTAGAACTGGATATGGAACAACTGATTGGTTCAAAATTGGGAAAGGAGTACGACAAGGCTGTATATTGTCTCCCTGCTTATTTAACTTCTATGCAGAATTCATCAGGCGAAAGGCTGGGCTGGATGAATCCCAAGCCGGAATTAAGATTGCCAGAAGAAATATCAACAACCTCAGATATGCAGATGACACAACCTTGATGGCAGAAAGTGAGGAGGAATTAAATAACCTTTTAATGAGGTTAAAAGAGGAGAGCGCAAAATATGGTCTGAAGCTCAACATCAAAAAAACAAAGATCATGGCCACTGGGCCCATCACCTCCTGGCAAATAGAAGGGGAAGAAATGGAGGCAGTGAGAGATTTTACTTTATTGGGCTCCATGATCACTACAGATGGTGCCAGCATTCACAAAATTAAAAGACGCCTGCTTCTTGGGAGAAAAGCAATGACAAACCTAGACAGCATCTTAAAAAGCAGAGACATCACCTTGCCAACAAAGGTTCATATAGTTAAAGCTATGGTTTTCCCAGTAGTGATGTATGGAAGTGAGAGCTGGACCATAAAGAAGGCTGATCGCCAAAGAATTGATGCTTTTGAATTATGGTGCTGGAGGAGACTCTTGAGAGTCCCATGGACTGCAAGAAGATCAAACCTATCCATTCTTAAGGAAATCAGCCCTGAGTGCTCACTGGAAGGACAGATCCTGAAGCTAAGGCTCCAATACTTTGGCCACCTCATGAGAAGAGAAGACTCCCTGGAAAAGACCCTGATGTTGGGAAAGATGGAGGGCACAAGGAGAAGGGGACAACAGAGGACGAGATGGTTGGACAGTGTTCTCGAAGCTACCAGCATGAGTTTGACCAAACTGTGGGAGGCAGTGGAAGACAGGAGTGCCTGGTGTGCTCTGGTCCATGGGGTCATGAAGAGTCGGACACGATTAACGACTAAACAACAACTTGTTAGCCTACATGCCTTGCCCGACTAGCTAGTGCAAATTATTAACTAGCCCCCTCTTCCAATACTGCACATTCCTAAAAACAATGTCTACCCTTCCAACAAATTAAAGCCTGTTCTCAGCCATCAAAGAGCAGAACAAGAGTTAGAGAGAAGTAAACAGAGGCAGGAAAAAATGACCATGCTAGATCACAATATCCTCAAAGTACAAATATCTTCCAGAAAAGATTGCCCATACACATATAGACGACAAGTAGCAAAAGTCCAGACTGGGAGAAAGAGGACTCCAGCAGCCCAAGCTCTCCTGCCTGAATCATTGTCCGAGAGAGATAAACGATAGAGAGCAATATTGAACATCTGTTTAAATCCAAGGCTGTGGCTATGGGAGAAGCAAGACCTTATTGGGGTGTTGATGCTGTAAACCTCAGGCTGTATGTATATGTAAATAAACCATACTGTATATCCTAAAGACACTACAGTCTCTGCTGTGCCTCATTCCCAAAAGGAAACACAAGCCCTGGGTGAGCACCTGGAATCTCACATCAGTCGAAGATTTGGGTGGTGTGCAGCAATATTACAACCTTGGTTTGCATCAACAGGATTTCCCATGCAAAAAAACAAAGCTAAACATATACTAGATATTGGAAGAAAGTTTATCTCAGGATTTACATTTAACTCTTGCAAAGGGAACTTTTAAATGCTACCCTAATCTTAAAAGTTTTTAAATATATATTTGAGAGGATTCATCCTTTGCCATTTAATTTTCTGGCCAAAATTAACTGTCAAGGGAAGAAAAAGAGAGAAAGAACCAAGCTGCAGGCTGTTTTATTTTCCATGCAATCCCACTTCATTTATAATCTTTCTCATGAATGCATTTCAAACCTATTTTCTACTCATATTGCTTTGCTTTGCCGCTTTTAATCACTATTCAGCAATTTACTAAACAAATACCATCTAATCCCCTCTCTATATTGTAAAGTTTTAAAGCCCGAAGTTCTAAGAGTTTATCATTGATGCATATAAAATCCCCTTTATCTGCTTTGGAATCCTTACTCATAAATCATATTATGACATTATCTGCATCTACAAGGTGCATCACTATTTATAGTTCACCTTGTTCTGTACTGAATCACGTGGTCTTCATAAATCATACCATATTTAAGCGACTTTAACGTTTTCAGCTATCAAACCCATCATATCCAGGGAAAGATTTGGGGTTTCGTCTTTGGTTTCCTCTCTAAACTGCTCCTAGAAAGTTACTGTACCCATTTAAATTGGCTGGGGAGGGTTAGAGAAAGAGCAACACCATGCGGTTATCCATGCTATTAGACCTTACTGCAACACTAACAGAGAACCAGTTCACCTTGTTGGAAGAGGTAGAACATAATAAAGCTTACATGTGTGGACTCAGCTATACAGCTGCAAATAAAACATTTTAAGTGTGTTGTAAAGTGCAATATACAAATGAGACACTAGGTGGCAATGCTGACCTATGGCAAATTCAATCTATTTTTCAAAACATTTTTAAAAAAGCATTTTATATGTGTGTAGATTCCATCTCTAATTGCAACCCTTAACCTCTCAACCCTTTGGAAAGCTCTGCTCTAGACCTCTCATGGAGGAGGCACACGAAGAAGAGACTCAAATGGTGATCGCAAGGCCTAGGCTGGTACATATGAGGAGAGGTGGTGCTTGAGGTATTATACAACTAATATCACACTTGCTTAGTATGAACAAAGTTTACAGTGGTACCTTGGGTTACAGACACTTCAAGTTACAGACGCTTCAGGTTACAGACTCCACTAACCCAGAAATAGTACCTCGGATTAAGAACTTTGCTTCAGGATGAGAACAGAAATCATGTAGCGGCAGCGGGAGGCCCCATTAGCTAAAGTGGTTAAGAACAGTTTCAGGTTAAGAACGGACCTCCAGAACAAATTAAGTTCTTAACCTGAGGTACCACTGTATCTCATATAAAAGACTACCTTCTTAAAAGTTGGCCCCCTCAGTCAAAACAATTGACCTTCCATCTCAGAGACCTGAATATAATGGTCAAGGTAAAGGTTAAGTCAAGGAGAGTTAAGTCAAGTCAAAGGCAACTATGGGGTTGTGGCACTCATATCACTTTCAGGCCGAGGGAACCTGTGTTTATCCACTGACAGCTTTCCAGGTCATGTGGCCAGCATGACTAAACAGCTAATGGTGAACAGAGGACCGTGATGAGTGTCAGAGCGCACAGAAACGTCGTTTACCTTCCCGCCGCAGCGGTACCTATTCATCTACTTGCACTGGTATGCTTTCGAACTGCTAGGTTGTCAGGAGCTGGGACAGAGCAACGGGAGCTCACTCCGTCGCGGGGATTCTAACCACCGACTTTCCAATCAACAAGCACAAGAGGCTCAGTGGTTTAGACCACAATGCCACCTGCGTCCCATATGCTGTGATGAAAAAACAGTCTAAGGAAATCTGCAGCTGACAGCTGGCATATATCTAGTCAGATCATTGGTCTATCATGCCCAGACTTGTGGAACCTGTAGCATGAAACTGCAGGAAGGCCCCACCCTAATATCATGTAGGTAGCAATGACATAACCTCCAACATTTCTCCAATGAAAGTAGGGACGTCCTATTCCATAATGATAATTTTACTATTTATACCCCACACATCTTACTGGGTTGCCCCAGCCACTCTGGGCAACTTCCAACATATATGGAAACATAACAAAACATTCAACATTTAAAAAAACAAAACAAAACAAACCTTACCTATTGCCTTCAGATGGCTCGGGGATCGGATAACTCCTTACCCTCCAACATTTCTCCAGTGAAAATAGGGGCATCCTAAGGAAATGTGAGACATTCTGGGATCAAATCAGAAACCGGGACAGCTTCTGTAAAAAATAGGGACACTTGGAGGGTCTGAAATGAGCAGGTGAAAAGGGGGAGAGGGTAGGGAGTGGCAGAAAGGGGAAAGGAGGTTATGAAAAGAGTGGGACGCAGGGAGTCCAGTCTACTCTGGCCCTACCTACCTTTGAACCACTGAAATGGTAGCCCCTTTCCTAAGAGCACTCTGTTCATGCTCAAAGGCTCTCCAGCAGTGAAACACACATCCACGTGTCATTTGTTACTCAGGGCAAGCAAATACCTATTGAGTGTGTGGTAATAATAATAATAATAATAAATTTTATTTATACCCCACCCTCCCCAGCCAAGACCAGGCTCAGGGCAGCTAACATCAGATATAAAACAATTGATTGAAATACAACTTAAAAGACAACATTAAAAGACAACATTAAAATGCAGCATTAAAATGGTAGGCTTGTACAGACCACATTTGCTTAGTCCAGAAGCTCTCATAGTCTATCTTCATCCACAAGCAAGCATCACACATTTTATTTGATGGGCTCACTTGTAGAAAAAGGAAAGGATTGCAAGAGTTTTTATAGCCTTATGCTTTTCTGCAGAGTCAGGCTCACCAGAACCTTTTGAAACCAATGGGCTTAGGCATGCCTAACTCTGTAGTAAGGTAAAGGGACCCCTGACCATTAGGTCCAGTCATGGCTGACTCTGGGGTTGCGGCGCTCATCTCGCTTTATTGGCCGAGGGAGCCGGTGTACAGCTTCCGGGTCATGTGGCCAGCATGACTAAGCCGCTTCTGGCAAACCAGAGCAGCGCACGGAAACACCGTTTACCTTCCCGCTGGAGCGGTACCTATTTATCTACTTGCACTTTGACGTGCTTTCAAACTGCTAGGTTGACAGGAGCAGGGACTGAGCAACGGGAACTCACCCCGTCACAGGGATTCGAACCGCGACCTTCTGATCAGCAAGTCCTAGGCTCTGTGGTTTAACCCACAGTGCCACCCTTGTCCCTAACTCTGTAGTACATAGAGCTATTAGACATGTCCTATTCAAGGAACACACCTATACAGTGCCTACAGCAACTTATGGTACAACATAATATTTATGCGTGTTCAGTTTATGGTACAAGAAAACATGACGGAAAGTGTCCCATGGGATCACAGTTGCCTCCAGTAATGTTTCCTCCTTACTTCCCTGAACTCTTATCTACAGGCATGCACAGCCTCAGATCATCGGTGTGGCCTCAAAATTTGTGATTTCATTACTGCATGGGCCCTAGCATATCCTATCTGCATTTCGCTGTGATCTGCAGACCATACAATTAAGTTGAAATTTGTTTAAGTGAAGCAAATCTGTTAGACCTGGTTTCTTCTGCTTTCCAGTGACTGAAAACAAGGCTCAGAATTAATGAAGAAAGAAAAAGGAATAAATTAGACTACATTAATTTGGTTGAGTACTTTTGCTCTTCTTCATAGGTCTATTATTCCTCCCTGGTTAACTGCTCTGGGCAAGTTACTAGTGTAGAATGTAATATCATGAGCCTATTGATACAGCCCAAGATTTCTCTGTGCAGAGTTTATACAATGAATACACTGAAAAATGTGGCACAGAACCAGAGCTCCCTCTGAAATGGTGGCTGTAGAAGAAAAAATTAAATGAAATCCATAGCTTCATAGCTTCCTCATAAGGAGCAATGTGTAGAATTCAAATTTCCTAATAACATAAAGGGATATATAAAGCTATATACAAACCATGTGTCCCAACACAACATAATAAACACTTAACAATCAATGAGTTTACATATTTAATCTTGCCTTGGGTTGTTGTGACCAAGAACTAAAAGGCAAAAAAGTGTCTCTTTTAAAAGTTATACATTTTTAGCCTTGTATGTGTTAGAAATATTTATTATTATTATTATTATTATTATTATTATTATTATTATTATTATTATTATTATTATTATTATTATTGGGGAAGCACTCTGTTGCAGATGAGGACATTTGGCCAACTGGCAGAGCCAATGTGGAGTAGTGGTTAGAAAAGAGCTTTCCAAACTTTTCATGTTCATGACACACTTTTTAGGCATGCATCATTTTGTGACACAGTACTACAGTTTTCCTAGCAAACTGGAGGTTAAACTAACCCCTTATAAGAGAGACAACTTTTAAAAGACATCTGAAGGCAGCCCTGTATTGGAAGGCTTTTTTATGTTCTATGTTTTATTATGTTTTTATGTGTGTTGGAAGCCGCCCAGAATGGCTAGGGAAACCCAGCCAGATGGGTGGGGTATAAATAATAACATTATTATCATCATCATCATTATTAGTTGTTGTTGTTGTTGTAACCAGCTTATACAAAGCACAGCACATGTGTAGCACTTACTCTGAATGATAACTCTGATCTAAAGCCCCAAAACAGTGTATTTCTTGTCTGCACTGTACTGTATGTATCAGACTGGGTGCCTGTCTGTTTCATGAGGAGTCATGTATGATTTGACCTACCTGGGGCTTAGCCTGTGTCACAAATCTGCTTGGTTACTCCCTGTGTTTTGAGCTGTAGTCAAGACTGCATTAGACAGCGCATTTGCAATGTAGTCTGCTACCCACTAGGCTCAAACCCCAGGTGGCTGGTATAACACAATATTGCCCAGGCTTCTGCAGATCAGCCTTTCTGCAAGGTGGGCTTAGGAGCAGATCCGTAACACAGGGTTTCTTCTGCTCATTCGTTTTAGCTCTAAGTTCTTCTCAATGTTTTCAGAATCAGGATAAGGTTAGTGCAGAAAATGCACTTCGGAGTCCCAGTAAGAAGTCTTCACGGATAAGAGCTCAGCCACCATTAATATCACTATCACTTTTCCAGGTAAGCAACAGATAAGTTTTATCTCAGCAGATAATGAGCATTTTATCCTGTCCGAGTTCTCTTATTCATGTGTGTGCTGCTGCTTTCTGCAGATGAGTGCTCTATAAATCAATAGAACAACAAAATCTGAACTGTGCCTAGATAACTAAAATTGAGGCAAACAACAGCATTATAACAATAAAATACATTTGCTTATGATTTCACACAACACCTTTGGAAATGGCTTAACGAAAACACGAATCTAGGATAAGAAAACTACAATAAGTATAGTCAATGTGTACAAATAAGATTTCTACATCAGGATTGTGTTTACGGTAGCTTTCATGATGCCTTACCATTTTAATTATGGCATTGCACACAATAGCAAGGCAGGGCTTTATACCCCATGAATATGTATGGCCACCAAACAAGGGAGTACTCTAGAATCAGATGTACAATTTGGCTTTTTGACAGTCTCAGCGTGGATTCATGCCAAGCCATTTCCCCCCACAATGGGACGTTCTTTCAAAACCATCATGTGCTGGAAAACAATGAGAAATTGGGCTGTAGGAAGGGTCCAATACATACTGGAATCATTGCCCAGTCTTGCCTCTTGCACGGTAAGGCGACAAGGGTGGTCTCAAACTGGGGCCTCCTGCATCTTAATGCACCATCAGTGCTCTGGACCATTTAACTGCCAGCCAGTCCAGGCTCCATAGGGCAAGGACGTCCCCTAATCTGAAGTTCTGATCTGAATGCTGATAGCTAACCCTACAGCCTCCCAAAGGCCAGTTGACCTCCCAAGCCAACAAAGAGGCACGAGGTCTTGTAAAGATCTTTCTTCTAGGCTGGTCTGGTGGTCTTGAGTAACTTGTCCCATCAAGTAACAATGTAGATATTCACCTGCAGTCTCCTCATAGCTGCCCTGTACTGTTCCTGTACTGTACTTCCTGTACTGTTCATGACCTTGACCCTGGCCCTCTGCTTCTGAGTGTCTAAGCTGGTTATTTCTAACCATTTATGACTAAGCCTCCAACCTCTGGCCCATATGGCCACAGTCTTACTTGTGTCGGATTAAGACTCCATGGAAATGACTCAACAAGCTACACCCAGGCTTGACAGCAGCCCAGCTCCACTTTGTGATTAAAAAAAAAAGTCTCTGTTGTTGTGAGGGGGAATGGGCATGTGTATTAACCACTAGGGTTTTTTTAAAGTATGTTTCTAAAATTCACATTTGCAAAGAAAGACATGTTGACAACTAGGCAAGGTTGGAACATCCTTTGGTGGTAGGGAGAAAAAGAAGAAGAGAGAAACTGTTCAGCTTCCTTCATCATTCCCAAGATAGCACAGTAAGCAGCCATGACCAAATCCATACGCGATGAATGCTTTCCAGCCAAGGGTTCCCATTATCTGTTGCTAAAGCTGGAATGGTCATTTAAAACTGCAGCTGTATGTGCAGCTGAGACCATAGTCTGTTGACCTAACACAGTCAAGTTTTTTTGATACAACAAATCCTGCCAATATGATTTTCACAGAGGTGGACATTTTGTCTATATATGCTTAGGCTGTAGCTTTAAATACACACACACACACACAAAAAAAAAGATGGTCAGGAAAATAAATATATTTTTAGCCAGGCAAGAATACTGTCGAATGAATGTGACAAAGAGTTTTTAAACAAATGTGCTACCATCTTGTATGAAGCAATATGGAGTTCACTACACAATAATGTCAAATCTGGCAATGCAGAATGGTTGCACAGATCTTTAAAATGGTGAACACGGAGGCATTTTTCACCGTAAAATTTATGGCTAAGAGTTCCATATGTACTGCTGTGGTGCCACAGCTAATAAAAAATAAGTTATAATCACAGCTTTCATAGAAGTACAGGGGGTCAAGTCTATGGGTGTCAATCATTCCAATATTATAGCTGTTTAGAAAGCAGTTTCTTTTTCTATTAAGCCTTTCACTGCTTTTTTTACAAGCAAAATAAGCAGGAATGATATTCGTTCCATTACAGCCCCTCTCTTAAATAACCTTGCCCATTCCCAGCAAATATAAAATCCATTTACGGTATCTATATGTGCAGTATTATTCATGCTCATGCCTTGATCACATCCCGATTAGATATGGGAACATGCTCTGTGTGGGGTTGCCTTTGAAAAGTACCCAGAAACTTCAACTGGCACAAGCTGAAAACTGCCAGAATATTGCCTTACATACTATTCACATTCTGGAGCACATTACTTGGGTGTTGTTCAGTCTTGCATTGGCTGCCAGTTTATTTCTGAGCCCAAGAGTTGCATACAGCTAAAAAGAAGAAGGTCTACAGGACTGACAAAAGTTCTACTTACAAAACGTTGGGACAGGAGAAAATACCTCCCAATGAAAATCCCTGGGGTGACATAATAAACTCAATAGCTGTGTATTTGCTTCTGGTTTGTGCAAACCAACATTGCATCATAGAATCATAGCATTGGAAGGGACCCAAGAATCATCTAGTCCAATCACCTGCAAGGCAGGACATCCATGAACAACATATGTGCTGGTTGGTGGAATTCTTGCAAATAAAATAATAAGATGGACTAGGCAGACATTGATCGGACCCAGGATGGTGCTTTATATGTTCTTAAACAAGTGGTCTAAACCACTGAGCCTCTTTGGCTTGTGGATCAGAAGGTCGGTGGTTCAAATTCCCGTGACGGGGTGAGCCTAGCAGTTTGAAAGCACACCAGTGCAAGTAGATAAATAGTTGCTGCTGTGGCAGGAAGGTAAATGGCATTTCCGTGTGATCTAGTTTCCATCACGGTATCCCATTGTGCCAGAAGCAGTTTAGTCATGCTGGCCACATGACCCAGAAAGCTGTCTGCAGACAAACTCTGGCTCCCTCGGCCTGAAAGCGAGATGAGTGCCGCAATCCCATAGTCACCTTTGACTGGTCCAGGGTTCCTTTACCTTCTTTACCTTACAAACTCAGGATGATTTAACACAGATTACTTGTTCCTTAGCTGCTATAAGAGCTTGCTTTGGATGTATTCTTGATTTGAAAAGGGAAAACATGCTGACGGAGCATGAAGATTCTAGAAAAAGAAGCAAACCAACGAAAAGACTAAATTCACCCTCACTTTACACCATTCCCCTGGGTGTGGCAATTGAGTTTCCTTAGCATGAAATCTGAACGGTGGGGATGCAAGAGAGTGCACAGAACACAACACAACACATTTCCATGGAAATACTTTGCTGAATATATGGCAAAATATTGCTCAAAAAAAGATACACTAAGATGCCTAGATTAAAATGTGAAGTACTGGATGGAAGAAAAATTAGTAAGGAAAGATCATAATAATATATACTGTAGATGATTTGAGAAGATTGTAGAATGCAAAGATGATTGTAAATCGTATAATGTGGAGGAAATCAAATGGGGGCGGAGGGAAGTGGGAGGAAGGAGAAAAGAACAATATGATGGATTGAGGAAATAGAAATGTAAATGTATGGGGGGTGGGGAGGAAATGGCGTTGGCATTGGTACATCTGTATTGTAATGCAATATGTGAAAACCAATAAAAAAGAGAGAAAGAATGCACAGAGCTCTGCATACTATAATGATAGTAAATTAATTGGTCTAACGAAAGCAGGATTTTTTTACTAGTGAGATCTTCCTGGTTAACCAAACTGTTACATAAATGTTCATCTTTTAGTAATATTAACCCAGGAATGATAGACTAAAATAAAGTCAAATCCCTTTACCATCCTTTGGAGCCACCTGAGCAAGGGAGTCATTTTGTATTTGTAAGCATTAGGAACAAATTGGGTCACCATCACTGCAGGGGCATTCAGTCTTCTATAGTGAAGCACATAATGGACCTAGTGACCTGTTGAGGAGTCTCAAAACCCTTTAAATCTCGTCTCACCTTCCTGAGCATGTGGGTGGCCTCGGAGCCTCTGGAGATAAGAGGAAGCTGAAAGAGTCATTTATGATTTTTAAGACCTGCCAGAAGAAAAAGACTGAAGTATAACACTAGGGGCATGAACTCTTTGCTATCAGAACCTGATTATCTGTAGCTATCCTCAGATAACACTGTAGGGTAGAGGAGAATGTCTTAGTAACTCATATATTTTAAAAATATATCCCAACTGGCAATGTAACATGGCATCAAAGCATGATTTGAACCTGAGCGCTGACTATATGTTTTGTTTTTTTTAAAGAATATTTATTAAAGTTTTCAATAATAGTACAATAAAAAGAAAAAAGAGAAAAGAAAAGAAGAAGAAAAATAGAAAAACACAAAAATAAAAATATTTTAAAAACACATAAGGTTTCCATTGCTTATTTTTCATTAACTTATTTCCCAGACCTCCTCATACCTCCCTTTATTGTATTCCAGTTCAAATTGTTAGTTCAGCAAATCCTTATCAATAAATTTTAACCTATTTCTAAACCTTTTTTTCCATATTCTCTTAAAGCATTACAGCTGGAAACCACTTAATTTCTATCCGCCATCATTCTAACATTCATTAATTTTGCAATATTTCTGAAAATAGTCTTTAAATTTCTTCCAATCTTCTTCCGCCGACCTGAGCGCTGACTATACGTTTTGGATGCTTAACGAACTCCTAAATGATTTTATTTATAAAGAGCTGCCTTAAACCAGGTCCACTTCCACACCCTACATTTAAAGCCCCTCAACAGTCATAGTTTCCCTCAAAGAATCTTGGGAGCAGTAATTTATAAGGGTCTGATAGTTGTTAGGAGACTCCTGTTCCCCTTACAGATGTACAATTTCCAGAGTGATGTAACAAGTAACAATTAACAATTGATCCTTCTTCCCAGGAAACTCTGAGAACTGTAGGTCTGTGAGGGGAAGGAAGTCCCTGCCATTTAAAAATGAATTTCAAGGATAGCACACCGGGGCTGCCAAACTGATGCCCATAGGCACCAGTGAAAGCCTTCACAAGTACAATAGCACCCATGTGGCCAGGGTTGGCAATTCCTGACTCAGAACATCTACATCACACTTTTCTTCCATCGCAGAACTTACAATAATGCACATGGGGTTCCCAGCTGATCTCCCATCCAGACATTGACCAAAGCCAGACCTGCTTAGCTTCAGCAAGACAGTTTCATTGTGTCCCCTCATACCATACCTATTGAAGAAAGGTGCCACCGAGCCTCTAGACCAGTGATTCCCAAACCTTTTCCTCCTGCAGAGCACTTGAGAATTTATGAGGGCCTTGGAGGACAACTTAGCAAATTTCTTCCTGCACGTTGTAGCAATTGGAATGTGCTGTGCTAGATACTGCATCATTTTTAATGGTGTTTTTATTGCTTCCTTTATTGCTTCTATCTTGCACTCAATTGTATCACAATTTGAATTCCATAGAATTCAAACTGTAATACAATAAAATATTAGAAAGGTGAATGTGATGGATGTGTCACTTCCTGTCTTCAACCGCAAATCCTCAGACATGCTGCAGACTACCTGAGTGAAGCTCACAGACCACTTGCAAAGCTCTGTGGGTTACAGTTTGGCAACCTCAGATCTAGGCACTTTGACACCTGCAGCTATGATTCTTTTCCCCCAAACTGCTTTAATAACCCAGAAGCAGCCTTTGCTTCCAGGAGGAGCTCTGGGCAAACTATCAAAGCCATCTCAGCTCCTGAACATTAATAAGCCACCTCCCTATCTATAATTTTTGAAAATCAATACCTTCTCAAACTGTTCTGCCACAACCATTCACACCTGAATCATTCAGCTCAAGATGCTCAAGACAATATCAAGATGTACCTCTAACAAAGGGCTGATCTACCCTTTTGCTTGACCCATATTTTGATTGTATTGTGTACCAATTAATTCCCCCAGGTCCAAGAGCTTTTCCTGTTCTTCCATGGCTGTGCCTTGTGAAAATCCTATCTTACCTGCTGGATTGAAGCTTGGTTAAGCAAAACCCTCTTTTCAGATTTTCTGTGCACCTGATGAGATCTGATTCAGCAGGTAACATCGGATTTCTACAAGGCATGGTCACAAAAGGGTGGCATCTGGCAATATAAAGCTGCGCTAACTCAGACCTAGCACTTTGGCCTGAAGAATGCATCTCTCTTGCAGAAATTGTGTTTTCAGAGTACAGATTGCCAACGGCGACTAATCTTCTAACTGAAGATGCCTAGAATTGATCTGGGGATTTTGTACATGCAAAACATGTGCTCTTATCATTTATGCCTCCTTCCGATGGTAACATCATCATAGTAAGTGCTTCTCACACTACCCTCTACATTATAGCTGGAGGTTTACACAGTATGTCCTCTCCCTCTTCAGAAGATATTGGATTCAGAGGAAATAAGAGAGGAGTGCAAAACCAAATTGCACCTTACAAGTTTAGCAGAGAGCTAAGGGATGGTGAGAAAGGGCTGTTGCCATCACCAAGGAACAGCCAAGCATTATGTTCCATGTCCAACCTGCTTTAGATAAACAGGCTTCATTTGATTGTTTCCTTGGGTGAGATAAGGCTCTTCAATCAATCGTAGGTGGTTCCTGATGCCAGAAAGACCAATTGACATTTACAGAAAGAACGCTATAACAATGCTTTCCATTTGTATCCATAGTTAAATTCATACTTTTATTTCCACTGTTGGAGGCAATCTGCCTCAGAATGCCAATTGTTGAGAATCACAAGTAAATAGAACAAGTGCTTTTTTTCTAGAAAAAGAGGTGCCAGAACTCACCATGAACTCTTAGAATGGCAGTGCTGCCCACCTGAGAACCCCGGTGAGTTCTGGTGAGTTCCGGCTAAAAAAAAGCCCTGGGTAGAACATTGTTGTCCTTATGTCCTGCTTTTGGGCTTCCCATAGGTCATTGGCCTGGTGCAGCAGCCCCTTCTTATGTTCTTATTAGCCATGCTTACAACAGTCCCGTAAGCCTGTATATCCATGATAAGCAAAATAATTATTTACTCGGCAGGGGGAGGATTTGAACAACGAACTTCACATTTCATATTTTCACCCACTAGGCTAAATCACTTCTTTGGACAGTGGTTTTCCACAACCAATTAAAACCCATGTGACCAACATGAGGCCAAGCTCCCAGTCTTAAGCTCAGAGTTAGAAGAGGAAGAACAGCCGTAATGCAGGGTTGTGACACAACCACCTGGGGATTAGTCCAGGCTCCTGTTGATGCTTCACAGATCAATTAACCTACAGGTGGTGGCATGGAAGCTGCAGGGCTTGAGCTGTGATTCTCATGGATGCCCTTCTCCAAGCCTGAGTCACCAGAGGAGGAAAGTGCTGCCTGCACCTCCACACCTGCTGAATCATGTAGAGAATGTGCCAGGTACGAGATCACAAAAATGCAAAGAAGTACTTGCCTTCAGGACAAGAGGTTGGCCCTTGAAGAAGCCCAGTCTCCCTCATGTCAATGAGGTGGAGACTGGGAAAGGTGGACAGGAGGAAGAGAAACATAAGGCTACCACCAGCTTTTGTTGAAGCAAGTTGCTCGCTCAGAGCTATCCATGGTGCTGCAACTACCCACCTGCCTTGATCCAATGGGTATCTGACACGGATGGGTCAGAACACACCATTTTTTTCCGCTCCTGGGCATTAAATGAAATTGGCTGTCTCAAAACAAAATAGCCAGAACAGCCAGAAATGCCAAGAGGCTGCCACAAAAGTAGTCCTCTTCTTTTCTTCCAAACGCTGGAGAGCACAAAGTCCCAGAGGAACCTATCACTCAAAAACCCCAGCCTACACAAAGAGAAATTGTAAGAGAACAGGTGCTTTCACACCACGCTGTACTCTTTTTGTTGATATGAAAATGCATTATTTCAGTTTGAATAGATGCCCACAAAAAGCTGGAAGAGTACCTTTGGTTTTTTTAAAAAAAAATGCAAACAACTGAACTGAAACTGTTCCTTCTCCAGAATGCATACGATGTTAACTTAAATCAGTGAAGAGCAAATTCTAATCTGTAGGGCATATGATTATGGAAAGGCACACTTGTTTATTCTTGAAGTTATGTTGGTTCTTCACTATAACAGAGAATTCCAGCTCCTATCCATTACCTTTTCCCAGCAAAGTATGTACAGGCAGGAGCAACATGCACCAATATGGTCCTAACTAATCCCCTTTCATGGGCAAAATTTCCCTATGACTTTTAAGCAAATAACAAGTATGCAAGTACAGAATCTCAAATAACTTTGACTGTACCACAATGGATACTGCATATGGACTAAACCAGCTTGTCCTCTTGCACTCTGTACCTCTCCCCCATTAATTGTCCACGAAGCAAGGGATGCAGCATTTACTTACAAGAGAGTGTGTTTGTGAAATTCCGAGAGGCGAGCGTTTGATTTTAACTGCAAATTTGATTCTGAAAAAAATTACTCTTTTCAACATTCAGCATTCCATCTATAACATTTAGGATTACCAAGCCAGAAACCAGACAGTTCCTGAGTCTTTAACAACCTTACAGCTGCAAATGAGGATGCATCAAAGTTTTCCCTCCTCCACATCCATCACCCATCCATCTTCTATAGTGAATGACATTCTTCTTCTTCAAGAAGCAGACGGGAAAGGAACCAGCACCATCGCCACCTGGAAACCACTTCCATGCCTTTCAATCCCCTGGCACAGTCCCCAAGAGAGCCTTGGCTTTCCTTACCCACTCCCCCTATTTTCTGTGTCCTTCCTCTGCCTGCTGTGGCAAGCAGGCCATAAAACAGACTCCGGGGAGAGAGCCATTGGAGAAACTGAAACTGCCTTGTTTCTAGCCATGCTGGGGGGTTTAAAGGAAAGCAAAAGGAGTCCAAGTGGCAAGACAGCAAGCCTATAATGGGAGGAGATGAGTTGGATAATCTGTACCAGCATGTTCCTTTCTAAAAAGGTAAAGGTAAAGGACCACTGGACAGTTAAGTCCAGTCAAAGGTGACAATGGGGTTGCAGCACTCATCCTCCTTTCAGGCCAAGGGAGCCAGAGTTTGTCTGCAGACAGCTTCCTGGATCATGCGGCCAGCATGACTAAACCGCTTCTGGCACAACAGGACACCATGATGGAAACCAGAGTGCATGGAAATGCCATTTACCTTCCTGCCACAGCGGTACCTATTGATCTACTTGCACTGGTGTGCTTTCGAACTGCTAGGTTGGCAGGAGCTGGGACAGAGCAACGGGAGCTCACCCCATCACGTGGATTCGAACCGGCGACCTTCTGATCGGCAAACCCAAGAGGCTCAGTGGTTTAGACCACAATGCCAACTGCGTCCCTCATGTTCCTTTAGCCGTTGCTGGGTGGTTAAACAGGCAGCCTGGCAATCCAGGCATTCACATGAGCACCAGACAGAGTCCAAGAGGGCACCTGCACCTTTAATAGTCATGTAGAAGAGGGACTTTTAGTAGGCGTACATGTCATGTAAGCTACACCTGTTGAACTCCCCTCATCTACACAACTCTAAAAAGCTGCAGGAGCCCTGCTCCCTTTTTCACCTGGCCACCGGGGGGGGGGCGTCTTGCTTTTATTGTAGAAATCCTGAATAAAGGAAAGAATAAGTCCAATTCCTGTACATGTTGACAATAGAAAATCCTTTCCATTAATGCAGCGAAGCTTAGAATAATCTGACAATCCGGAAGAACTCTACACCTGTGCCTGGGCTTTCTTTTTAAATTAGCTCCTCATCAACTCTTATTACTAAACAAGCAAAAAGCAGCTGTAGCTCTCCAGCTGTGATTAGCATTAAACCCTTCAAAATCCAGCCTAGCTCAGACAGCATCTCTCCCGTTGTACTCCATTGATTAACTCCTACTGGTTTGCAACTAAAACTAATCTATTAATTTAACAACCCTGGAAAAGCTTCAAATGGAGCGTGCTTCACGTCAGAGGAATCCAAATAAATCAAGCAACACATAGATCAAAAGGATGGCACTTTGGAGGTGTTTTAAGAGGGATAAATAACTTAAAAGATTTAAATCACAGCGTTTTCGTGTGCCTTTGGCTCTAAAACAGGGGATTGCTTTATTGATTCAACACACATTCCTCTCCTTTGCAAAATGCTAGCAGACTGGAATAATGTTATTAGTCTTCTGAGAGAGATAAAGCTAGATGGGCTGGGGGAGCCACAAACCAATCAGCCTCCCATATCATCCGTCTATAGGATCTGAGGGGAATTGCTGGGCTATTGACAAATGGCAAAGCTGGATTCCACCAGGCTTCAGAAGAGGCTTTCAAACTACGGTCTCCACAACACAACCCATCACTTTGCAATCGATGGAGGAAACGGTGACAAAAGGCAGCTGGCTGTGGTCCTCAGATACGTATCACCTTGTTAAGTCATTGATGGGAAAACATAAAATGCTACCAAATATATATAGACAGAGAGAGAGAGAGAGAGAGAGAGAGAGAGAGAGAGAGAGAGAGAGAGAGAGAGAGATATGATGTTCAACATGCTTGAAGTGCAAGTTTTCAATTTAGATAACAGTTCTGCACCTGTAGGCATTAGGCCCACTAGCTCACAAGACCAAATTACATGGGAGATCTGCAAAGGGTATGAAAACAGCAGCGGTGGTGGAGGAAGGAGTACTTAACCCTTTCCCCACAGGTCTTTTTTTGTAAGCAAAATCCTCCTCCCAACTGCCAGCCCATGGGGTGGGAACACATGGGAACTCAGCTGTATTTCCCTGTCAATAGAAAAGTAGCTTTGGCAGGGAATTTTGGTTTTTTAATCAAATTTTCCAAAAATGTAAGACATGCATTTCAATACATCATAAAACTTTTTTTTTCTTCTTTTTGTCAGCTTCCTACCACCTTTTCCATGGTATTTTTATTTCTCTCCCTCTGCTGCATCCTAGCTTATATCTTAACAACACTACTATAATCTTTAAGTTCTTTTGTTGCTCATAGTTCAAATCCTGCTCACATATTCATCAATTAATAATATTTGTTTAAATAGTCCAAAAAAGGCTTTTGGTATTCCACAAAACCTTCATCATTAGGTTCTCATATTTTGGTTGTTAAGTTTGCCAGTTCTGCATACTCCATCACCTTATTTATCCATTCTTCTATGGAGGGAACTTCTGGTTCCTTTCATTTTTTTGCATAAAGAATCCTAGCTGCAATTGCTTGGGCAGGGAATCCTGCTCACAAAATAGCCTGCAAAAGACTTAAGAACCTCTTCCTCCAGCACCAGGCTGTTTTCAAATTCACACATGTGTTGTGTTGAGAGAACAAATATATTCCACATCCACACCATTTATTTATAGCACATAGCTTCCCCTCAAAAATCCTGGAAACGGTAGTTCACTCCTCACAGAGCTACAATTACCAGCACCCTGAAGAAACTACAGTTTCCAGGACTCTATTGGAGGAATCCTAGTGCTTGAAATATATGGTGTAGCTGTGACCATCTTCCATGTAGTTGGGCATTAAGGTCCATTTGAGAGACCAACTCCTGTTTGGTTTTTAAAATCAGCAGCTATGATTCACTAACCCACTTGGAAGCTATTAAACATTTGTTCTGAGTGTGGCCTGTCCTGAGAGGAAACTATTAAAGCCCTTTCAACTCTAAAGCCAAATTTGGCACCTCCATGTCTGTCACTCTGAAATTCAAGACATTCCCAAACTGCTCTATAACACCCAGACCCACCTGAATCAATCAACACATGACGATCATGGCCAGATCAACCTGTTACTGTAATGAGGCTTTGATCTTTGTCTGCAATTTAAAATGTGTATATCAAAGCTCTGTTGTTGTATCACAAGGACTGAGTGCTCTAATCAGGAGAATACCATTTTGCCTTATGCACAGAAAAGAAAGAAGCAAAAGTTACAGAAAATATATTATGAAGAGTCCAGGTATCAACAGCTACAATGCTGAATGCTTCTTCTGTGAAAATTTTAAAACAGTTGCTTGACCAAGTGGTCTTAGATTGGTAAACCTGAGCAGCTAGGGGCTAGGGTCTGGGCTAATCACTGAAGTTAAACAGATTTGGCTGGATTGAGGACTCTTTATATTTAGTGGATTGTGGCGCTGTGGTCTAAACAGAGCCTAGGGCTTGCCAATCAGAAGGTCAGTGGTTTGAATTCCCGCGATGGGCTGAGCTCCTGTTGCTCAGTCCCTGCTCCTACCAACCTAGCAATTCGAAAGCACGCCAGTGCAAGTAGATAAATAGGTACTGCTCCCACGGGAAGGTAAAAGTTTCTGTGCGCTGCTCTGGTTCGCCAGAAGCAGCTTAGTCATGCTGGCTACATGACCCGGAAGCTGTACAGTGGCTCCCTCGCCCAGTAAAGCAAGATGAGCACCGCAACCCCAGAGTCGTCAGCGACTGGACCTAACAATCAGGGGTCCTTTTACCTGTACCTTTATGCAACATAAGGCATCAGCAGAATAGGGAAGGATTTAATCTTCAGTGACTCCCCCTGTAGTCTACCCAGGTTCCCCTTAAATCTGCTCTGGGAGGTCCCCCAACCTTCTAGAGAAGATCTAGGGAACAACTCATAAAATGTATTGATTAACAACAGAATACAGTGACCTGAACGGGAACAAACAGTGCAGAAGCACTGTGCCTGAAAAAATCAGATACAAAAGCCCGGTGCCTGCCCCGCTCTCTGCCAAGCAGTGGCAAGAGCACAAGGGGTCAAAGGCACATACACAGGGTCTGTGTCCCTTTGGAGAACAGAAGACAGTGGAGACTGTCATGCTTTAAGAAATAGGGTTTATTCGCCTATTTACACCTTCAGTCTGCATGGAGGGAGTTCGGATCTTACAGCAGTGCAGAAAACCCTTTTGTCTCCCTCTCCAAGATGGTTCTCAGCCCTACTTCCTCCTCCTTCTTCCCAGAAGCACCTTGTTCTCCCCACAGAGCAGTTATCCTGGCAACCTTCCAAATCTCCAGTCTCTGGGCACACCTGGGGCAAGAAGTTCACTTACCTTGTTGACGACCCTCCATGGCTCTCTACTGTAATGTTATCTGCTCTTCTGGTTTGCGTAAGGCAGTCCAGGAATTCCTTGTATGGCACAGCTCTGCAGTTAGTTTTTTTTTTAACCCGTATCCCAATGAAAATCCTAGTATTCCTAGTGTTTAGGGGGATCTCCCCCCAATTCTATAACAATACTATAGTACCAAAGCTCAGAGGATGATCTTGAAGCAGAGGAAAATTAGAAGCAACCAAAAGAAAATGTAATGATGGGGAACTTCTAGTATCCTTCACACTGACTGGGTACAATGTACATTCAGTCACAAAGAGACAGAATTTCTATAAATGATACAACAATGCCTTGGAACAGTAGCGAAGGTGACTATGGAATACAACCTGAGAGGTCCCCAAATGATTACAAGAGCTGCCATTAAACCACTTGAAAACTGTCACCACAATCAAAGTCAACATATATGAACCTAGAACCAAGAGATAGCATTTCACTACAGAAAAGGAAATCTCTCAAAACTGAAGGGATTTGTAAAGAAAGGGAAGAGTCAAGAGGGTCTAAACTTTTCAAGATGCTTGGAAGCTAGGAACAGAAGAAGCTGGCACACTGAGTCAGAAATATTTGTAGAGCATTGACTGTGGATATTAAGTGATCTTGAGTATACTGCTGCAGAGACCCAGAACCATTAACTGGATAAGATGGCATACTTTGATTTAAACCAGTTTAGATCCAAAGAGTGTTATTTCTTCTTTTTAGAGGCAGAAGTAAGATCCACGGCGAGGCTGAAATGCTCGGTTTATGATACAGCCATGGATAAAATGGAACAACAAAGTAGCATAATGCAAGAGGATTTGTCGTGGCTACTTCATAAAATTCAGTAATACAGCTAAAAATCTGTATCTAGTGGATGCAGGAAATCCAGAGGCAGAACATTCCTGTTTAGACAAGCCTACCCAGATGCCTAGAAAGCTAAGGTCGTCTTAATTTGTTTTAGTATTTTAACTTTTGTATATTTTAAAGTAGGGTTGCAAATTTGTTTTCTTAATTTTACTGCTTTATCTTTTGTAAACTGCTTTGAGGTTTGTTTGTTTTTTTGTTTACAATTGAGTACTGTATAAACTTTATTAAATAAACAAATATTCAGCAGGTGGCTGTCTGGCCTACCCTGAAGACCTGCAGTGAGGGAGGGCTCACCACCATCGCTCTAGGTAACTGGTTCCATTTGCAAATTGCCCTTATAGAATAATTGCATGTGGTCTGAAACACAGGGATGAGACTGAGCCCTTTTAAAAAACAAAAGGAGAGCCCTGCTGAATCTGACCAAAGATCCATCTCATTATTATTATTATTATTATTATTATTATTATTATTATTATTATTAATCACCATATACCCACAGGTCTCAGGACAGTTACAACATAAAATCACAATATAAAAACACAAAATACATAATAAAAACAAAAACAACTCAATGAACTCCACCCCAACACATTTTAAAAGGGCATTGGGTGTCAATCAGCCAAAGGCCTGGTTAAAAAGCAACGTCTTTGCCTGGTGCAAAAGGTGTATATAAAAAAGTAAAAGTAAAGGACCCCTGGAGTGTTAAGTGCAGTCAAAGGTGACTATGGGGTTGCAGCGCTCATTTCGCTTCAAGCCGAGGGAGCCGGCATTTGTCCACAGACAGCTTTCCGGGTCATGTGGCCAGCATGACTAAACCACTACTGACACAACAGGACACTGTGACAGAAGCCAGAGTACACAGAAATGCCATTTACCTTCCCACCGAAGCGGTACCTATTTATCTACTTGCACTGACATCCTTTCGAACTGCTAGGTTGGCAGCGGCTGGGACAGAGCAATGGGAGCTCACCCCGTCCTGGTGATTCGAACCACGACCTTCCAATCAGCAAGCCCAAGAGGCTCAGTGGTTTAGACCACAGTGCCACAGGTGCCAGCCGAATTTCCCTGTGGAGAGCATTTCACAAGCAGGGAGCCACTACAGAAAAGGCCTGTTCACATGTTGCCATCCTCCAGACCTCTTGTGGAGTACATACCCTCCAACATTTCTCCAATGAAAATAGGGACATCCTATTCGATAATGATTATTTTACTATTTATATCCCACACATCCTATTGGGTTGCCCCAGCACTCTGGACAGCTTCCAACATATATAAAAACATAATAGAACATGTTTAATGCTTTAATTAAAAAACTTCAGTCTCTTGTGAAAATAATGCCTGGATTCAGGACACGTGACCCAGTATAATCCAGCGCTACAAGAGAGAAAACACAGCAAAGTCACTTAGGCCCAAATCCATGTGGGCAAAGCAAAGATGGAGACCAACCACCTCAAGCCAGTTAAAGAAGCATTTGTATAACCAAATGATACAGTGCTCCTCTGGGGCAGTAAATACAATTTTCAAAGGAAAAAAGCTTACAGTTTTATCACCAAGAAGTGCAGCAGCAGTGCACACGGACATGCTGCCAAGGATTCATTTTCTTTTAAGCTCTGCCAGGGCAGGCACCAAGGGAGACTATAAAGGACATCAGGCATTGTCTCCTAAGATTTGAGGTTGGGGAATAAATTACAGAGAATCAACAGTCCAGTGCCAACGAGGCAAAAGGGGGAGGACGTGATTTGTCGTCCTTCAATAGTAATATGTAGACTACCAAATTTCGAAACATAATTCTACATGGACAATGAGAGAATGGAACACTTTAAAAGCCAAGGAGGAAAAACTCCTAGTGTTACAGAGCTTTGCTCAAGTATCCTTTCACCCCTATCTCCTCCTTCCATTCAAGGTCTAGATTGGGAAGAAAAAAGTTTGAGGAGAGAAGTTCTAAGATAGGCATTTGTAATGTGAGGAAATGCAGATCCACCCACCTAAAAGAAATCACATATACCAGCATTGAAACCTGCAGGAAAACTCATCTAGTTTTGTTGTTGTTAAAAAGGTTTACTCATTTTCTACATCTACAAACATGAAGCTCCATTTCTTTCCTTCACCACCAGGAAACTGAATCCTTTTCATTGTTTAAATAATCATAACTAGTACATTGGATACAATGTTTTTATTTTTCTTAAAAATGCTAGCTGGCAAATTGCACCTAAATGGCTGTCTTTAAAAAGGCCCATTTTAGTCACTGCTTGCTAGCTGATAAGAAAACATTACTGAGACCAACCTTGCTAACACAGGTTGATACTATAATGATGGATTTTGCCTAGGGGAAAATCCATCTAAAAAGAGGGGGAAATAATGTTGAAATAAGTACTGATTTAAAAATTAGAAATAATAAATAGAATATTGACATCCAGACCGTGTAAGGGTTCCATTTTATTTCTCTGCTTTTCACAATCATGCTTTTTGCTGAGTTCTCAAATGTCATGGAAAGAATTAAAGTCCCAATCTAGCTCTAATTATATGCACCTCAAAACACATCCAGCAGTTCAACAAGGAGCTGGTGGGCATTGCTATGCATATGTTCATCCAAATGTAAATTCATATGGGCTGCACTTGTAGAAGCTGTTTTCAAGCGCAGATCTCACTTGCTAAATTGGATATAAGACTGTAACAAATGACACTATTAAAATCATTGCATGGTTGGCTTTCAACAGGCACGCTTACTTTTTAAAAAATGGAACTTGAGTGTTAAGATTGTTAATTGGCTGTTCCTAGTATTTTCCTTTTATCTTACCTTCATTTAGCCAAACAGCCATCAGAATTTTGCATAAATGCAAATAAGCTTATATATAGAAGCCTTTTCAGAATAATTTGGTTACGCACAAGCTAACACAGAGTGTATATTTTCAGAAAGATATAGGGATTACTCATAATACAGCATATCCACAGGGTTTAGTTCAAAGAAAATTCGGAAAGGATTCTTGGGCTTGAAAGAGAATATATCTCCTGGCTCTCAAAGAGAGGCATATAAACACTACAATCTGTTTTTCATTCTTGTGAGATTTGTCAGAATAGCCATCGTATACCGAGTGACTTTCAACAGTTATGCGTAAGGGAACACTTTTCATGATGTGTCTCAGGAGGAGCTCCTGTGGGCTGCAAAATACTTCTGACATCAGTTCTAGGGTGCAAGTCGGTTCACACTGAGTGCTGGTCCAGTCTCTAGGGCACAGCCATTATGCAGTGAGGAAGACTGTACCCACACCGAACACCCATGCAATGGCGGGCAAACTCTCTTTCAGGAGTGATTATCCACCATTACAGATCAGGCAACCTTAACTAATTTCCCAAGAAACCTCAGAGGGCCATGAAACACAGTCTGAAGACCACTGCACTAAATTATAGAATTTGTTATACGGCAAAGCTCTCTGAAAAGCTTTGTGATTTGGGGTTGCTCATACTGAGTATAATAGTGAAGTGTTAACCCTGACTTGGAAGGCCAACATATAACCCCCACTTTCTTCCTTTCAAAGGCAGAATGCCGGCAGAGTCCACTATACTGTACTGTGAATTTCTGACAAGACTTGTTCCTTTTCTGGATCTAGAGTTATTTTTGTAGTGCCAGCAACACCTGGTGGAAATAGTGGGAAATATCCAAAGTAGATTTCTTCCAGTGTGTAGAAAGGAGATTGCTAATAACCAGCTTTTATTGACTTTTATGCTCAATGCCTTGCAGGACATCTTATGGAGAAGAAAAGGCTAAGGAGTAAATCCTACACAAATCCAGAGCGGAGTCCCTAAGACAGTTGGATGGCACCTTGTATGCCTCCTCCCAGCAACTCCTGCAGCCCCCCTGGTGCTAAACATGTTGCTCTGCTTTCCTTTGCACCACACCAGCGAGGCTTAGAGGGGTCTTGTTGTCTGGGGAGCCCAATAGCTCCATACATACACACCACCCAGGCTTGTGCCCAGAGAGGTCACTTCAGTGCTGCTAACTCGGCAAAGTTGGAGGCAGCAGTGATGAGTTACCAGTCATTGCAGCCACAGCAGCCCCTGTGATTCTCCAGCACTTTGACTTCAGCCCCAGAGGCATACTCCGTTGCCTCTCAAGACAGAGAGAGAAAGAAACGGAAAAATGTTGGAGGGTATGGAGTTACCCAACCACCAAGCCATCTGACTGAAGGCAGCCCTGTATAGGGAAGCGTTTAAATGTTTACTGTCTGATTATGTTTTTATATATGTTGAAAACCGCCCAGAGTGTCTAGGGCAACCCAGTCTTAGGGGCAGGGTATAAATAATACTGTTGTTCTTGTTGAATAGGATGTCCCTATTTTCACTGGAGAAATGTTATGGGGTATGTTTTTGTGAGGTTCCGTTATGTTTCATTATCTTACTGTTACTCATCATTTCAGACCCTCCAAGTGTCCCTATTTTCCAGGTACGTCCCTGAATTAGAGAAGCCATCCTGATTTCTGATTTGATCCCAGAATGTCCTGCTTTTCCTTAGGACGTCCCTAATTTCACTGGAGAAATATTGGAGTGTGGGGCAGGATGTCTCTATTTTCATTGGAGAAATGTTGGAGGGTATGAAATTATCCGACCCCCTACCTGAAGGCAATCCTGTATAGGAAAGGGTTTTTTTAATGTTTAATGTTTTATTATTATTTTCAATATACGTTGGAAGCTGCCCAGAGTGGCTGGGACAACCTAGTAAGATGTGTGGGATATAAATAGTAAAATAATCATTATGGAATGGGACGTCCCTATTTTCATCAGCGAGATGTTGGCGGGTATGTCGTTTGTAAGCCGCTTTGTGGTTCCTAAGATACACATGATCAAAACCCCAAGAGCCCCACCGTGCCCCACTGTGGCTTTGACTCAACGCCGGCTCTTGCCGGCTTCCTCTTCTGCCTCTGGCCCAGGAGGGCGAGCGAGGCGGCGACAGGAAAAGAAGCCCGAGCCTGGGGTTGCCCTCTCGCCCTCTGCCTGCCTCCTTCGCTGCCAAACGTGCCAGCAGCTCTCAAAGGCGTCGCGTCCCAAGTGCCTCCGGAGGAGAAAAGCGCGGCGTGTCCCTCAAGGGCCGCCGTACTGCAGTAGGAAGAAAGAGGAGGGGCGGAGCTTGTCCCTCCGCGGCTTCCGTAGAAGCGGCCAAACATGGCGGAGTATTCTGCTGTCAGAAGAACCAAGCTGGTTCTGAAGGGGACGAAATCGAAAAGGTGAGGCTCTTCCTGCGGGTCGGGTTTCCCCAGGTACTGGGAAGAGGAGGTGGGATCCTGCCTCCTTTCTTCGAGTCCGGGCCTCGGTTGCCGGGTCCGAAAATCACCATAGTCGTGGTGAAATGCCTCTGAGCGTGTGCAGAGCGGATTCTCTATTCTTTGCTCGTAGTGGAGAGGGGAAGGCGCTCTGCACACGCTCAGAGGCATTTCACCACGACGGGGGTGATTTCGGGCGGGCGCAGTTTCGGCGTCAGGAAATAACGATTTCCCCGAGGGAGCTTTGAACTCCGGCGTCTCTTCCTTGCGGAAAAACCGTGTCGTGCTTTTTAAGGGCGAAAGGGGAGCCCTGCTGTGGAAGCGACCGGTCGAGGCTAAGGGGGGTTGTGCGCTTCCCCTCTTCTGTGCTGCCGCTCTCTATATGCAGAAATTCCGCTTCGCGACTCAGAAGTTCGGGGTTTTATGTAAGTAGCCTGTCTCCTGATTAAGGCGAAAGCTCGCGGTTGCACATTACAGTATTATTACTGTATTATTACTATTATTATTATTATTATTACTATTATTAATTTATTGAATTTATATACTGCCCTATACCTAGGTGTCTCAGGACTGTTCACAGAGTAAAATCAAGAAAAATATATAATAGAAATAAAAACAACAACCCTGTATACACACACACACACACACACACACACTTCTCCCAGAATCTTTTCTCTGATGGGCTGAGGAGGTCCTAGCACTGATGCCATCTTCAGCCCTGGAGTAAAACATGTGCCTTGTCTGAATCAAAATAGTGGTTCACGTTCACTTGCAGCCTTTGTGATAAATGGGGCTTCTCTGGTATGCACATCTTTCCCTAAACGAAAAATGTTTGTTTCTCTTGGTAGTACCTGTTTGGGGATTGCGTATCATACACAAAGCATGCAGTTGATTTTTTCCCCCTACTGTGTCATTTTGCAGTAAGAAGAAAAACAAAGATAAAAAACGGAAAAGAGATGAAGATGCTGAGGATAAACTTGATATTGTTGGTAAGCTCATTTTTCCACAAAGGGGCATGAGGGAGAACACTGATAGTCCTTTGCTGCTCCCTAGTTGTTTTCCTGCTGCCCTGTCCTGAGCTGAGCCATGGCTCGGCTTAGTGCAGTGGTTTTCAACCAGGGTGCTGTGGCACCCCGGGGTGCCTTAAAAGATCAGGGATGCTGCGGGCAACACTGGTCTCTGTTCCTCTTTCCTTCCCTCCCTCCTCTGATGCCCTCTCATGCCTCTGCCTCCCAGTGGCTTACACAGCTGTTTGTTGCAGCAGCCCTGGCTACAAGCTCCCCATACAAATGGTGCCTCTGGGGCTGGCCAGGGAGTGCTGGTTGCTGGGAGCTGAGGCAGCTCAGAGACCAGGAATGGCTGTGGCAGCTGCCCAGAATACTCCCAAGGGATTGGAGAGGAGAGGAGGCTGAGGGAACATTCCACAAGCGAGGGTGTTTGAAAAAGAGTGAAAGGCTGCCAGCTCTGCAGGCAAGGGGTGACGTAACTGGGCTCCTGAGTCCCACAGGGGTGCCGCAGAAATAATGTCAAGGGAGCTGTGTACTCAGAATGGTTGAAAACTTCTGGTTTAGTGTGTTGTCTGAACCCAGTCTTGTGGCTTAACCCTTCCAAACAACCTATGAGCTGTAAAGAATGAGACAAACCTTTGCTACAGCTTGTGGTTTGCTTGGAAAGAGGTAAACTGCAAGCCCTGGTTCAGATGACACACTAAGCCAAACCACAGTTTAGCTCAGCATAGCAGTAAAATAACTGGAGGAGGAGCAAAGCAGCTGTGACCTCCTCTTCAAAGCCCAAACATTTGCAGTAAGCCATGGGTTAGCTTAGCTTTACATGTAAGCTGAGCCTTAGTTGGCTATCAGACTGAGAATTTTGCTTTTAAAAAGCAGCATACTTTATTGTGTATTCATTATTTTTGTGTGCCCCCCTTCCACCAATAGGTCCATGGTGTCATACATAGTTCTTTTATTCTCACAGCAACATTGTAAGGAAGGTTGGCTGAGAGACAGTGACTGGCCCAAAGTTCATAGTAGGCTTCATGGCTGAGTGGGGATTTGAACCTGGGTCTCTCCAATCCTGGTCAAAGTCTCTAGCCACTGCATCATGCTTTCATGCTGACTCTCAGTTGTTCCCTTATAAAAATCGAAAGACATGGACTATTCATTACAAGATATGCTCTAAGCAGCCTCTGATCTTCAGAGAAGCATGAAGGAAGTAGATGGAAGCATCCAGAATGTCATATTTGTACTTATTTGAATTGCCATATCTGTATTGTATTCAACATTCCTAGTGTGATTTTGGTGTCCAAACCATGAGGGCTTGCATTATGATCAAATAAGGAGTCCTGCAGCTTTCTTGTATGCCTGGCCAGAAGCATTTGTTCTTAGTAGCTTTCAAGACTGCAGAACTTGTTTCTTCCCAAACCAAAGATTATAAAAAGATCTTTTCAGCTATTTAATGGTTTCTTGTCACTAACAGTTTTTAAGTTTATTAAGTAAACTGTCATTATGCATTATGCTTGGTTAAGATGGAAAAGCTGCTTTGTTGCTTGGTCTCTTCAAGACATTTCCAGCAAGCAATCGTGAAGAAAACAACAAATGTGTTCTTGTTTCTTTTTTGTTTCCTCTCTTATTAGAAGGGTGGTGGACTGTATCAAATTTTGGTGAAATCACAGGAACCGTAGCGATAGAAATGGGTCTTGGAACCTATATCAGTGCTCTTGACAATGGCCTTTTTACCCTTGGAGCACCACATAAAGGTTGGTATGGGCAAAAGTGGAGGGAAATTTTCTCCCTTCCTATCAAATTTTTGGCATGGGTAAGTAAGCCTCACTTATTTTGATGATTCCGTGTTGCCCTGTGGCACCAACTGTACTATGACCCAGCTTTCCAAATAAGTCCAAAAGAGTTTCCAGACTCTGCACATATTTAACCTTCCCACACATATCTATGTTATTTATTTGTAGTAATGAATTTTTGGTAAATTAGGCTGGCCATATTATTTAGCTGTCAGTTTTGAAAATAGACCAGTGTAGCCTTTATCCTGTACAAATTTGCCTCTTGTGCTCTAGTAGCTGAGTGCAAAATGTTTATCAAAAAGCCAACCTACTGCTATATAAGTAGATTGTTATTTATTTCAGTATGGAAAACAGAGAAGTGTGTGCATTGAGAATGGGAAAACAAAACAACTTGCAGTAGAACCATTAATATTTTTGCCCTTAAATTAGTCACATGCATTCATTTAAATGGGTCTGTTCTGAGTATGGCTAAAATTGGATACAACTCAACGTCCCCAGCGCCTTTGGTATCTTCTCTTGCATCAGCAGTTCATAACAGGATTCTCTGGCCTGTGTGTGTCTAATTGTCTAATTTCTTTTTAATACTTCCAGATGAAGGGCCATACCCTCCTGAACAATTTACTGCTGTCAAGCTTTCAGATTCAAGGTAGTTACTCACCTTGGCTTTATATTAACCATTAAATTAACCAGGCTTTCTTAGGTTACTGGACACAAGAGTGTTTGAAACTGCCTTTCCTTAGATTTACTTTCTAATCCTAGCTTAGAAACAGTGTTTTGCCCCTTTGATAAACTAGATGTGAGACCTAAATAAAGGAATGTGGTAGAGTACATCTTGTGCATGTCCATGGACACATGGATTAAAAATTTCTGACTCAGAGTTGGGTCGTGACACTCCTGCAGTTGCTAAAGCATGCATTTGTGATCTATAGATTACTAGGCAGAATTGTTCTCTACAGAGGAAAATAAAGTTGTTCCAAGGTTCTGTAACTTGCCTAAAGTAAGCTTATTTGTGTTGTTTGTTCTTATTTTGGGTAATTTGTTCTGTTTCTGGTAGAGTTGAGGGTGGGGACAATATACCTATATAGCTACCTGAAATCTTATTCAATACTCCTGGCTTCTGAGATTTCAGTAAGCGCTGCTCTTATGATTACAAACTTTCACCATCCAAGGAGGAGTATCAAACAAAATTAATGGACTATGCTGAAATGGCAAAACTTAATGGAAGAATAAGAAACCAAGAAGAAGAAACTTTTAATAAAAATGGGCAAAATACGTGGACTTTCTGAAAAACTATTGTAAACAATTGAATTCATTAGCAGGATTAACTCAACAAGCAGTTAAGCATATTTGTCAAAGAAATATTAGGGATCAAATAATAATTGGACTTAATTTGAAGATGCAGCAAGAAAATATAACAGAAGAAACCACAGAAGGGAGAGAGTCAAATGGTGTATTTATTGGAAAGTGTGTGTAATTTGCATGATTGTTATAAAACTGAAATTTGGAAAATAAAAGTTATTAAAACAAACAAACTTTCAAAAGATCCTGGAACATAATTTGAAAACCATAGCTCTTGATAATGAACTAATCAATTTCCAATGTCATAACTTGCTTATTTTTTTCTTTTTCTAAGAATTGCATTGAAATCTGGCTATGGTAAATACCTTGGCATTAACTCAGATGGGCTGGTTATTGGACGTTCTGATGCAATAGGTTCAAGGGAGCAGTGGGAGCCAGTGTTTCAAGAGGCAAGTGTCAGCAGTCATTCTTAATACATAATATCTTAATACACAATGCAATGGTTTTAGATTATAGCTGCTTTTATTGATATCAGATGGCAGTGATGCAACATTAACTAAGAGGCCATATCAAAATTTCAGAAGTGGCTGTTTCGTTCTATCATACTGAAATAGTTTTATATCCTTGAAAATAATGTTTAGCTTGGCAAATGCAGCATTGAAACTGATCCACAAATACCAAGTTTGAATTCTGAATTGCATTCTCAAATGCCAATGTTGTAATTGTCATAAAATGACAAGAGGGCTAATTATGAGTTTTAAAATCAACATGCAGAATGAGTCTAAGTGGATTGTTTCAGCGCTATTGAAGTAATATCGGATAAAATTGTGAGACGTTCTTGTAGGAACATAATAATAGTCCTCCTAATTTGTCTTGATTTTATTTTTTCCCTTCAGGGGAAAATGGCACTGTTAGCAGCAAACAGCTGCTTTATCAGCTGTAATGAAGAAGGCGATATTGTAGCCAAAAGTAAAACTGCAGATAACGAGGAAATGATTAAGGTAATTCAAATGGCCTGTATGTGCAGTTCTTATATTTGTCTGTGTGACTGTTTAAGGGAAAAATACAGAAACAGGCGAAACATTTCAATGTGGAACTTCTTCAGTGGCTGTCACAGGCAAAATAATTGTTTAACCCAAGCGTATGTTGCCTGGTCAGATGACTTGGAGCATCCATTTTAACTGGAATGCATCTCTGTTCTGAACTTTCTCTCTTTTTTTTTTACTGGAAGGAAGGAGTCTCACTGATTTTAGCTGAAAGAGTTGGTGGGGAGTCAAACTGGGTTTTAGACTACATTGCTTCAGAAGGTAGATAGGGCTTCAATTTGCATAGCAGAGTGCTCTACCCTGCCCAGGGGAAACTAGACATGTGCTCTAACCTAGCTGCATTCTTACACAGTATACTCCATTTCTTCCTGCTTCCCCAGTAGTCCTTGGAGTATGCATGCCCTGTCTCCCCATATTGACCACTGTTTATAATGTGATATGTCAATATGATATTTCTTCAGTTTGTATATATGTGTAAATGCATTTGCAGAGGCATTACAAGAAGATTTTGTCAGAGCAGCTCCTTTGCATACTGGTGTGTGACTGTTGCATTCAGCGTCCAGTGAAACTGGAAAGCAAATCAGGGGAGAATAATATCAAGAGAGAGAATAGGATCTTTTGGCCTTTGAACTTTTTCAGTTAAACCAACTGTAAAACAGCACTGTCTCTCCCCATACTTCCTTTTAGATCAGGACGTGTGCTGAAAGGGAAGCCAAGCAAAAGGATGACATTCCGGAAGAAGACCAAGGAAATGTTAAGCAATGTGAAATCAATTACGTGTATGTAACAAGGGTTTCTTGGCTATCATTAAAAATAAAACAAAAGCAAGTTGTATTAGAGTGCAAATAACCCCTAGTTTCCTTGATCAAAAACCTTCGATCCCGATCCTTGTGTAAACATGTTAAAAGCTGAAGAAAGTTTATCATCATGAGGATCTGGTGGGTTTTGTTCTAAGGACCAACTTTATTTCACAGGACAAGGAGATGTGCTTTTGTTTTCAGATGCAGGCCTGATACATTGCACCACTTCTCTTTCTGTTTATCCCTAGTATAATCCATAAATGGTACTTTATTATTTTTATGATTTTTTTGGATATTTGTTTTATAACAAATGCAACACCCTTTCTTTCCCCACCCACAATACCTCTTTAATTCCTTAGTGGGGCTTTTAAATGCATGGTATAGGCTTATTAATGTTTGCAAGTGTGATTTGCAACAGCTTGCTGAAGGTTACCCTCAGCCCTAACAGGAATGTGTCCTTCTCCAAGATAGCACAAATTGGAAGGATCTCAAAGCAGACCAATTCACTGCCCTACCCCACCACACCCAATAGTTTTCCAGCTGGCATTCCACATTATGTGGTTCTTGGAGGCAACTGGGCATGCTCTGTCCCCAAGGCACTCTCCTTTACTTTGTATACCTCCTAGATCCCTTGGAGTTCACTGATACCCTGCATTTTTTATTTCTCATTGGGCTTGTTTTGGCTGTAGTCCTATCGACACTCAGCCACTGTATTTCGTACAGGCTGAAGATATTTACCTTCTGCATTTTTCTTTCCAGGAAGAAGTTTCAGAGTTTTCAAGACCGTAAACTAAAAGTAAGCCAAGAAGACAGCAAAGCTCTGAAAAAAGCAAGAAAAGAAGGCACCTTTCACGAGGCACTGTTGGACAGGTACTCTTTCTGTTGCAATGGGATGGCAGTTGTCAGACGTGCTGAGCAGCTATGCTAGCAAACACAACAAACATGCAAACACAGTATTATAAGAGCTGTTTTGCAAAAATGCCCTGTACGCCAAAAATGAGCTTATCAGGAAGTATGGCTTGCTCTCTCTGTGCTGTGTGACTTTTCTACATGAGGTGTTCCTAATTTCCTATAGGGAAGTGTTCGTGTGTGCAGCTGCTGCTACTTCCACTGTGAAGCAATGCAGCAGTTCAACCATTTAACTGGATGCTTGTGTAGACAAGGGCTCAGCTGAATGTAAAGCATTGATATTGGATGGTGGCCACCAGTGATGGAAAAGCTCTGGATTGTTTTGAGCTCTGGCTGCTTCACATGTGCACATCCATCCCTTGATGTTGCAGTTGTCAGATGGTGAGCGTGTGGATATGAACTTGTCCTTAGTCTGCCGTATTCTACAAAATGTACTAATGTATACTGGCAGATTTCATGCAGCTAATACTTACATGCAGCTGCTACTGCAATTGTCACTTATTCAAAGCTCTTCCAAGACAAGGGATTTTAAAAAACATTTTGTTAGGTGCCATTGAGCATTATAACCCACGGTGGCTGATTGCCTTCTTAAAAGTAAACTCTTATAATGAGTAGTGCCTGTGTGTGATGAACTTCAATACTGAAACGTACATTCTCATCGCTGTTTTTATTCTTTGTCCATATCCGGTGTGATCTCGATAACGGCGTTTTCAGACTTAACTGTTAACTGAGCTGTTTAGCACTGTAGAATGTGCTTCAGTCTTTGATTAACTTTAATCATGCTTTCCAACAGTTTACAGGGCAAAGAGATGATAAGCTAACAGGACTATAGCTTCTTATAAATTCTGTGCGAAGGTGTGAGTTGTCCACATCCACTTTTGGCATCACGTACTGATGGCATGCAGCCCCTGGAGAGTTGGCCAAGGGGGAATATGGCCCTTGAGCCAAAATAAATTTGCCACTCCAGCCCTAAATAGAAATTAATAATGAACAACCTCTGGCTTTTAAAAGTGTGCCAGTACTAATTCTACTTTATTGACAGTTGTATTACTTAGATGTACCAATCATTTTACCTTGCCTTCCCCCTACCCCACTTTGTCTTTCAGGAGATCAAAATTGAAAGCTGACAGATACTGCAAATAGTCAGAACAGAAGCTGGCCTTCCGTATATTTTCACTTCCTTTATTCGGTGTGTTAATTCTTTTCTTTTTAATAAAACCTTTGCTGTTGTTGTTAAAGTAGATTTTAATTACCCTGACTTTGTCTCTTCTTTTGGAAGTAAAGTGTTCATATTAAAATGGAGAATAGATCATGCTTTTATATGGTGTCATATTGTCAGCAGGCTAGGGACAAAGGTGAGAGCTGTTTCCTAGTTCTGCTGGATCTCTCAGCGGCATTTGACACCATTGACCATAACATCTTTCTGGACTGTCTAGAGGAGCTGGGGGCACTGTCATGCAGTGGTTCCTCTCCTTCCTCCTGGGCCGTGTCCAGAAACTGGTGTTGGGGGATGAGTGTTCAGACCCATGGGCCCTCACTTGTGGGGTGCCTCAGGGTTCTGTCCTCTCCCCCATGTTTTTTAATATCTATATGAAGTCACTGGGAGAGATTATCAGGGGGTTTGGGCTGGGTGTTCAGCAATATGCAGATGACACCCAGCTCTACCTCTGTTTTAAAGCAGAACCAGTGAAGGCGGTGAATGTCCTGTGTGAGTGCCTGGAGGCAATTGGAGGAAGGATAGCGGCTAACAGATTGAGGTTGAATCCTGACAAGACAGAAGTACTGTTTTGGGGGGACAGGGCAGGCGGGTGTGGGGGGCTCCCTGGTCCTGAATGGGGTAACTGTGCCCCTGAAGGACCAGGTGTGCAGTCTGGGAGTCATTTTGGACTCACAGCTGTCCATGGAGGCGCAGGTTAATTCTGTGTCCAGGGCAGCTGTCTACCAGCTCCATCTGGTACGCAGGCTGAGACCTTACCTGCCCGCGAACTGTCTCATCAGAGTGGTGCATGCTCTGATTATCTCCCGCTTGGACTACTGCAATGCGCTCTACATGGGGCTACCTTTGAAGGTGATCCAGAAACTGCAATTAATCCAGAATGTGGCAGCTTGACTGGGAGTGGCTGCCAGGGCCACATAACACCGGTCCTGAGAGATCTGCATTGGCTCCCAGTACATTTTGGAACAGTTCAAAGTGTTGGTGCTGACCTTTAAAGCCCTAAACGGCCTCAGTCCTGCATACCTGAAGGAGCATCTCCACCCCCATCGTTCAGCCCGGACACTGAGATCCAGCACCAAGGGCCTTCTGGCAGTTCCCTCATTGCAAGAAGTGAGGTTACAGGGAACCAGACAGGGGGCATTCTTGGTAGTGGCGCCCACCCTGTGGAACGCCCTCCCATCAGATGTGAAGGAAATAAACAGCTATCCTATTTTTAAAAGACATATGAAGGCAGCCCTGTTTAGGGAAGTTTTAAATATTTAATGCTATATTGTTTTTAACACTTGATTGGGAGCTGCCCAGAGTGGCTGGGGAGACTCAGCCAGATGGGCGGGATATAAATAAATTATTATTATTATTATTATTATTATTATTATTACTATTACTATTACATGCAAATCTTTACTTAGAAGTTGGGAGTGACGTCACACATTTTGGACCTGTGCAAGTAACCTACAATCAACAAAAAATTACATTGGGTGGAACATGTGAAGTAAACAAGTAAAAGACATGTTTTTGCCTCAATATGAAAGGGAGCCTGGCATTCAAACTTCCCCAAAAAAATATGTTCTAAAACCCTTTAAGGAAATATCGGGGAGGGGTGTTTTCAAAAAAGACATTTGTCAGCAACGTGAAGGGAAATTTATGGCAGCTTGGGGGAATACTTGTCTATACCAGGTTTTACTCAGAAATCAATATATCTCGAATTGCCTTATGCCTACTGCATCTGTTGGCTCAATATATTTAAAATAAATACAGTATTTATCTGAAGATCAAGTGGGCACATACTGCATTGTGCCACCAGAGGGCCCCATACTATTTAGACTGAGTCAGTCCTGGTCAGTCAACATAGGGGGAAAGGTGGGGAAAGCTGGTACATAATACACTGCTGAAAGTTGCATCATTTTTTTAAAAAAGCTCCATGTTTTTGAAACTCCCTGAAAATGGAAAACGATCATAGCAGAGTTAAGAAACTTCTGCTTGTTGGAGGAAGCTTTCTGTTTGTGGAGAGGGTTTTAAAATCGGCATTCATAAGAGGTTACACACATAACACAAGCACAAAATCTAACGTGGGGCAGTCCTCCCTGCCACTTAAAAGTTCTCTCTTTGGCTAGAAGTCCCCTTCGAGACTGAAACTTAGCAGTGTCGTGTAACTGGCTACACAAACACGAAGCTCCACCACCCCTCCACAAGTTGTGCAAAAGTCTCTTTATTCTGCCAAACCAGTTTCAAATGAACATTTAAAACCAAGATGTGTTTCTTGAACAGTAGCGCATTGTGGCACATGGCAAAGTATTTGTGGTGTCAAGGAAATCCAATCTTCCAAGTCAGCCACATGGAAAGACTTATTATTCCATTTCACAGGGAGCAAGGGGGTAAGGATTTGGGTTGGGAAAAGGCTTAAACCCCACCCCACCCCTCAAAATTGGGGCGTGAGTGTAGACCTACCCAGAGTTGCATTTTGCTAGTGAAGTGACTGGCTTTTGTGTTTAAAAGTTAGCATATTGATACGGTTGACATTGGATTATTTCACGAGTATACCATGCAAACTAACACTGTGCTCTACTTTCCCGTCTCAGTTGAGGTTCAGCAGCAAAACCATGCTTTGCCTCATCTGAAAGTAACCGCAAGATATATTTTGCTGCTAAATCTGATGTGGGAGGTGGAATTAAGAGTGGAGATGATGAAGGAGTGCATGAGCAACAGGGTTTGGTTCATTTAGTGCCTAAATGTGATCTAGCATTATTTTTGAACTACTCCATGTGCGACCCATTGCGGGAGGAAGGGCAAATCGGCTACCAGCTCTGGACTGACGACCTGCTTCCTTGCCTGCATGGAGATTCCCAAGAGCGGGGATAGTCCCTGGAGGGGAGGGGCGTGGGCGTGGTCTCTTTCCCAGGGGCGGAGTTATATTGGTCTTTTAAATGCCCATTACGCAAAGCCATAGCTGTCAACGTTTCCCTTATTTTAAGGGAAATTCCCTTATTCCGAATAGGATTCCTCGCAAGAAAAGGGAAGAGTTGACAGCTATGCGCAAAGCCCTCGCGGGATTGATTTCTTCCCCCATCATTATTATTTTAAATTGCATCTCCGGTGAGCGTAATAAAGGCCGTTTTGTGGCCTCGCTGTGCCTCACACGCGAGTTGCAAGCTTGGCGAGAGGTGGCCGGCAAGCTAGGGAGAGAAGAGGCGGCCGCAGAGACGAAGACCATGTGGGGGATCTCCTGATTCGTAAGGGAAACCCCCCCCCTCGAACTTGGGCCATTTGATTTAGCGGAGGGAGACAGGCACAAACACGCGCGCTCCTTCTGCTAGGATTTCCCCCCTTGGCTTCCAGCAGAGACCCAGCGGGATCGTTTCCCTCGGCTCCTCGAGTTCAGACCCGGAGGACCGAGAGGGCAGGGCCGAGGAGGGAGGTGGGGTTCTCGGCGTTGCTACAACCAAAAGGCTCCCTTCGCGCAGCCGCCGCGTCCCTGGCACCCGAGCAAAGCAAACGTCAGTTTGTTTAACAATCGCCGAGTATAAAATGCTCCAATCATAGAGGAGACTCGCGGAGGGGGGAAATAAGGCTGAGGTCAGCGCAAAGCCAACAAGCAGCAGCGGATCTCCCTTCGCCGATCTTCCCACCTTTGATACTCTAGGGCAGCTAAAAAGAAAATACCCGGGAAGCAGGCACATCGATGCTAGCTGTTTTGTAGGAAGGGAAGCCTCTTTCCCCAAAACTTCTAGATCCATCCTCCATTCACCCCTGATCTCTCTCACCTTTGAAAGGGAGCCATGGCTGATAGCCTGAGAAGACTGATCAACAACGAGACCTGCAGGATTTTACAGGAGAAGCTGGAGAACTGGTATAAAGATTATCACGTGAGTGTGCGCGAACGCGTGTTTTGGAAATCGGCGCGCTGACTAATAACGATGGGGAGGCAGCTAGATGCATTTGCGATGTTGTCCCCTTTGAATCTGTACCTGGCAAAATATTAACTCATCTTTCCACCCACCCACCCGACCCTTGCTAAAACCGGAGCTGGCGAGGTGGAAACTGCAGGAAACGGCGAGATCGTTTCAGAAACTAACCTTAACTACAATGATATGGACATCTTTAGGGAAGATGGAGACGCTTAACATTGCAACCAAGCGCAGCTTTGTGAGTTTGAGCTTGTTGCGCGGAGAGGTCGCTTTATGGCGGGAGATTAGGGCTGAGCTGGCGGTGTGTTGGAAACCTCCAGCCATTTCCCGGGAAAGTAGTAACTAAGGACGCCGGTTTTCAGCGCCAAGCAGACACTGTTGTGGTTGCCATGGTTATAGAACGCCACGATACTCTGCCCGGGAAACGTAGTAAGAACAGCAATGATTTGCAGCGAGGGATTGCTCAAGTCTCTTTCCCTCCTCCTCCTCCCCTTCTACTGAGCTGTGATTGAGTTTTTTGATTCGGTTACACTTAACCACAGCTCCCCCTCACCCGAACATGTTATTTTCCCTTTATACATTTAACACCCTTAACTGTTTGTTTTAAGATTGGAACTACGATACTTCTCTACATTTAATTTTTAATCCTCCTATTACCTCCAAGCAGCTCAGGCCAGCGTAAATGGCGATTCCCATTTTATCCTCACAACAGCCCTGTGAGATAGGTCAAACTGAGGAACTGCAACTTCCCATGGTCACCCAGTGGATTTAATAGCTGAGATTTGAACCCTGATCTTCCCAGGTGAAGACTGGAACTAAATGATAATGGTACACATGCAGCTGTTGCCAAAAACAGCAGCCCAGTACTGGTTCTCCCTATAACTTCAACTTAACCTGACGTCACCATGGTGCATTTCTGTACTTTCTCACCAGTGGAAACCAATTAATAACACCTTCCAGCCTACATTCCTCTACTGGCTCTCTCTCCTCCAACTTCTGTGTCCACATTTTGTGTTCCAGAGTGGTGGCTTTTGGACGCATGATGTGTCCAGCACAGTGTTTGACTTTATATGAGTTGGATCTGACAGGAGTTTCGGGGATGGTTTGCCAATGCGTGTATGCCACCTGATTACCATGGCTGGCAGACAGCAGAATGTGTGAACTGGTTCAAGTGAAAAAGCATGGTGCTATATGATATATTTCAATTCTGTTTCTGGTGATGTACCCATGGCAGTCTGTTTACACATGCAAATTATCACCTGATGCTGTAAGTCATGAAGGAACTAGCATGCGTGTTCGAATAATGCCTGGCATAAGATCGTATGCTTTCCAAAAGCTATCTATAAATGCAAAATGTGGCACCTGGTAAGATCTTCAACCAAAACACAAGCATGCCTGGCAGTAGGACTTTTTATATTGTACTGCACAGTAGTTAGAAAAATTAAATGTAAGCATATAATAACGGAAAAATAAAATTTGAACTATGAACAGCTTCCTCTGCTAAGGATCTGTGTGGCATATTAAATAAGTGTACATTCAGACCAGTTTTTTCCCCTTCCACTGTGGTCTCTTCAAACTGTAACCCCTGAGCTGTGGTGGCTAATGCTATTATTCCTTGAGTTCTCATGCAAGACATGGTAGTTCAGTAAAGGAGTAAAAAACCTTCCCATGATTTGTCTGGACAGAAGTGTGTTCAGAGTTTTTTTTTAAAAAAAAAAATTGGCTGCAACAGACAGCTCTGAACTTGATTTTTATTCTTGAGAGAAGTCACACGAGAAGTAAAGTGAGCATGACATTGTTAGGCATGGACATTTGCAGAGGTAAAGCATGTTGGTATAGATCTGTAGGCACATAGCAAAGGTGCTAAGAATTCTCTGTTACAGAAAAAGGTTTCTGTGCTGTCCTGAGTGCCACATCCAGATCTAAACCAAATGTGATCTTCACTGTGATTGACAATCAAACAGGAATAGTGCGTGGAAATACTGGGGATGTGGTGGGGAGCATAGCTGTCAACTTTTCCCTTTCTTAAGGGAAATTCCCTTATCCCGAATAGGATTCCTCACAAGAAAAGGGGAAAGTTGACAGCTATGGTGGGGAGCGACAACCCATCTGTGTGCAGAGTCAAAGATGACTTTGAATTCCATTTTATAAGTACAAGCCGTGTGTCACTAGTTTCTTTCTTGATTCTATGGTTAGAGATCTCTAGATCATGGAACTACAGTTCCCAGGGTAATGCTGCTCAGCTGGTATTATAGATATGCCCCATATAATTTCCTTTGTAAAGCAATAGGTAAAGGTAAAGGGACCCCTGACCATTAGGTCCAGTCGCGACCGACTCTGGGGTTGCAGCGCTCATCTCACTTTATTGGATTCCAGTGATAGACTGTGGCCACAGATATGATACATTCTGGAGGTTACTTCTTTGTTCTAATTGATATGCCTATGTAAGCTCTTTACTTTCTGCTGTGGGATTTAATATTCCATGACATTTTGGCCTCTGATCCATTGGTTAGTATGCAATATTATTATCTTGTTGGTTATAGGGAATGCGATGCATTATAGCTTTTATTGAACTTAGTTCCGTTGGTGGAAGGAATACTGAAGGTGCAATATATTGGCAGAATTGGAGTAACCAAAGTAATTCTAATTTTCAGATTAACTCATGTGATCAGAATCTGACCCGATGCTGTGAAATCATGGAACTGAACTCCATGATTCAGGGGCAGCTCTTCACAATCCTGAACAAAACAAGCCAAGAAGGTGAGGTTGTTCCAAGCTCTGCATGTCTGATTTATGTGCATATATTTACTACAGGTGATGGTTAGCTTGTGCCCAGATATTTAAAACATTTTATCAATATTTATTGCCCTTCCTTTCTCTTTCGCTCATTGACCCAGGTGGACATTATGCTGGTGTGGATACAATAAAGTCTCGTCTGTTGCCGTGGCTGGGCACTTGTTTTTCTAGCCACACTTGCGGAAGCTCTTCTCACTTGCAGGTACAATAAACTTGTAATTTCCCCCTTTTTTTCTAGAATGGGTAAACCATAAGATAGAAAGGCTTTGATTCCAGTCTTGCGCTTATCTCTTTCTTTCCTTGAGAAGAGATGCAGACAGGGGCTGAGTTGATGTTCATGTTTCAAATGGAGGATTATGTTTTAGAGATATACTGTATATCCAGATTTATTGTGATAAACGCCACATTCAAGGCAGATATGATGTTGTGTTACAATAGGTTGGATGCAGAGATGCACCCATAGGAAGGTGGAAGGTGACTTTCCTGTAATGTCTTATTGTTACTTTTCTAATCTATAGCTGCTCTGTGGAAATCTTCCATAGTTGAGAACTGTGGCTGTTTTATATTTTTGTATAATGGAAATATTTATACCCCACTCATCTGGCTGGGTTTCCCTAGCCACTCTGGTCAGCTCCCAACAGAATAAAAAAGTGATAAAATATCAAACATTAAAAACTCCCCTAAACAGGGCTGCCTTCAGATGTCTTCTAAAAGCCCAGGTAATTGTTGATTTCCTTGACATCTGAAGGGAGGGCGTTCCACAGGCGGGCGCCACTACCGAGAAGGCCCTCTGCCTGGTTCCCTGCAACTTCACTTCTTGCAGTGAGGGAACCACCAGAAGGCCCTCGGAGCTGGACCTCAGTGTCCGGGCTGAACGAAATTTCTTATTGGTGAGGGGCTTATCTCCACATTCAAGTAGACTTTGCTGTATAACAAACGTTGTTGGTAGAAGCTAATTTCTCCCAAGGCTTGCGTTTCCTTTTACTGAATAAAATGCAAGCACTTTATTTAAAATCAGTTTAAGATATATGGAAGATATATCACAATATTTCTGAAACATTAACAGAACTCCCTGCCCCCTGCCCCCGGACATGCATTCATTTCTAGCTTTTACACACTGTATTTCTACTTCACTGTAGGAATCACGTGAAAAAGACAGATGGATGAGGGAATTGGCCTGCAACCGGGACCAGGAAATACATCAGCTGGAGAAAGAGCTGAACAGCACTCGTTTACAGCTCAGTTTTGTACAACAAGAGTAGGACAATTAACTATTTTCCATTCATACATTTTTCGTGCACTAAGGTGTCGAACTATAAGGATAAGTAGAATTGCAGTTTTGTGGCTGTAGTGAAAGCCTTTTAAGCCACCACATGGTGGTGAAAAGCTGCTGCTGCTGCTGCTGCTGCTAATAAGAATAAGAATAATAAGAATAATAATAATTCCACAATGACATTTCCAACCCACCTTTTCCTAACTGGACTTTGATAATTGCATCTTTATCTAAGTACAGTAGTACCTTGGTTCATGAACGCCTTGCGACTTGAACATTTTGGCTCCCAAACGCCGCAAACCTGGAAGTGAGCATTCTGGTTTGCAAACGTTCTTTGAAACCTGAACATCTGATGGAGCTTCTGTGGCTTCCGATTGGCTGCAGGAGCTTCCTGCAGCCATCAGAAGTCGCGCCTTGGTTTCCAAACATTTTGGAAGTTGAATGGACTTCCAGAACAGATTCTGTTCGACTTCTGAGGTACCACTGTAATGGCTGTGATGATTCCACAGATGTAGAATAGAAGCATGCCTGTAAACTGCTTATGTGGGTGGGCCACATGAACTTATAAAGCATACTGGACCCCCCCAACAGTTCACATTTATAGAATAAATCAACTGCTCCAGTCCCCTTCTGTCAATGCAGCTCAGAAGGTTGTTTCTGGGTCCAGGATCAGTTGGTGGACAGGTTCCTGTTTTTGGCGCAGAAGTTTCCCAGAGGAAAGGGTACCGGTACTTCTTTATTTTTTGTACTTCCAGTTACAAGCTATAATGTTGACTCAAGAGCTTGAATAGGATTGTGTGAGCATGCCTTAGATCAAAAGACATACGACCAAGTCTTTTACTTCATAATATACCAGTAATGTGCTCTTCGGTGACATTTTAGCTAATCTCAGGTGAATAACACAATATATATACGTTTATAGCATTCTTTTTTAAAAGCTGAATGGAATTCGCTTCTTTCACAACACTGGAAATGAGTCCCCTAAAGCTTATTTTCACTGTTGCAGCCCGTCAGTTTCTGAAAGTTCATCTATATAGACAGCTTTTCAGTGTAATCTATTGACACACATTCAGAATGAACTTCAATATAGGGAGTGAAATTGCAGTTGCTTTTAGATGTGTAATCTGTTTCTTGATAGTGTGACGTGTTCAGATCAATTACTTCAACAACCTTTGTTGTATCTCTGTCCTTTCACCTTTGTTCTAATAATCATGCACGGTGCTTTTTTTCTTAAAAAAATGTTTAGGGGTACCCTCGTTTTCCTACTCATATTGAAATACTGCCCCTCCATGAGGTCAAACTTAGATTCAGAAAATGTTTAGGGATATGCATCCCCCTGGGAAAAAGCACTGATCACACACAAAACAACAACAATGGTTTATCATGGCTGTGTGAAAGAATTGGTTCCCTTTCTCTGTACAGCCTGTGTATGAAAGAAGACATGAGGAATTGATACAGAGATAATCTATTGAATTGGGATTTGAGGAGGGAGTGTGCATATGATTGTTTTTGTGTGTGTGTGGACAGCACAATGAATAAGCAGTGTTGTTAGATGGTGTTTGCCAATCTGGGAGAAGATTTAACGATCAATTCATATCCTAGGATGAATCCAGAGCCTATGCTTTGTTCTGTATAGATGGTCAAATGTTCACTTTCCAGCCATGTCCAGTTAAAGGATCTCAGGGATCAAACCTGGGGAAGATCGCTCCTGGAGTCAATGGGCCAATGGCGTAAGACAGGTTCAAATGCTGGTTTTTGAGAGACGTGACCTGAAATACATGCTTGCAGCAGGTGTACAAATTTTGCTTTTGTAAGCAAAATTCGTGTAAGTAGGCCTATAAAGGATTTGGCTTTCGCAGTTTATGTTTGGCTACCCCATCTGTCTATGCCATTCATAAATGCTTGTATATATTTTGAACTTTGAAATAGGGTACTAGACATAAAAAATTGCCCTGAGTTTGGAATTGGTGTTTGTTGATGTTTACTGCTGTGGTTGTTATAGCTGATGTGCTTATGTGTTGACGGACTGGCTCTGCAGTGTACTTGTTTTACCAAATGCAAATACTCTTCTAAGATTTTATTTCCTGTTTCGTTGAATGTGTTAGCAGAATTTGTGCCATTTGTATTAAAGGCGTATCTCTGGGTGTTGATTTCTCTTGCAGTTTAGCAGAAGCCCAGGTGGCTCTTGAAGACACAAAGGCCAAATCCGCCACCACTCTTTTGGCAGCAGAGGATGAAATTGTTCAGCTAAAAGCAGAGTAAGGAAAACACAGTGGCTGGCAAAGTTGGTTTTGGATTATCTTTGTGTGGTTGGTCATATAGGTTACATTTGTAACATCACAGTGCTGTGAAATGAACATGGCTTGTTGTTGCATCTGAACAAGGGATAAGCCACAGTTTATTTAAACAAGCCAACTTCATAACCCAAGATTTGAAGCTGGCTTGTTTTGAAACTTACTGTAGTTAGCAATAAACAGCAACCCTGTGTTTGGATAAGCCAAATTCAAAGGAAATTGAAGAGTGGGGGAGGGGAGGCTTCCAAATTCTTCCTCCTGGCTGTGCAGGAGAGAGACCATCTGAGCCCAGGGCTCACTCAGGCTTGTTGCGACTTGTGCATGTTGTGCTCAATCATGGTTTAGCGGGATGTACAAACACAGCCATTGTGTAATGTTGATTCCCTCTGCCCCAGTTTCTGTTGCTCTCGGCCAGGGTTTCCCAAACTGGGGTCTCCAGCTGCTTTTGACTACAACTCCCATCATCCCTAGCTAGCAGGACCAGTGGTCAAGGGTGATGGGAATTGTAGTCCAAAAACAACAGAAGACCCAAGTATGGGAAACCCTGCTCTAGGCAGTTACTAATGAATCTTCCTCCCAGTATCAATCTCTGAAAAGAGCTTTGGTTATAATGTGGAAAAAATATAATCATGTGTGGCTGGCTATTTTTAGTTAGTTTACGGTAATGGGGCTTACTTGTTGCCCTCTGGAAATCATTGAACCCCAGCTTCTATCAGCCCTAGCCTGCTTGGCCAGTTGCCAGGGTTTATGGGACTTATAGTACAAAATTTGGAGGGCCACCAGTTAGCCACGTGTGGTTAACAATATATCTTGACACTGCAACTTTCAATTTGTTGAGCTGCCATAGTTTTTCCCATTGAATATCGGCCATAACTTCTCAGTGCAAATCTGCATTTCTCTGAATTCTTCTTAAACTATTTCATGGGTGGTGTAGATGTGCCCCCACGGTCTTTAAGCACATCAAGCATTTATACATAGTTTCCTTTGGTTTGGTTGCCTGGCAAATTGCAGTTTAGGCACATTTTTTATATTTGCAGTAATCTGAGTGTGTAGAGAAACTCAAGTCTATGATGCTTTTTGTTTCTGTTCTTCCTGAAGCATGAATGTGCCCATCTATGAAATCAGAGGCTGATTGAGGTCAGATGAATGACTCTTTGGTTGTGGTGCCAATGTGCGTAGAAAATCAATTAGCCATGCCTTGTGTACTGAATGGTTCGGGTCTTGTTACTCCTCAAATCCAAATGAAAGTCTGTTCAAGTTACTTTCATTGATGATCTTAAATTAGCTTATCTAAGCTATGTCACTAGGTTCTTCCTGACTTAGGTGTGCCTGTTTTTCTATAATTATAACTTGTTGAAAATGCTGCTTGTTCTCTAATATCAGTCTTCAGAGTTGGTTTGCCCCTTTACAAGGAAGACATCAAGTGTAGAATAATTGAATGAAGATAGATCATGTGATATAAATGTATTACATTTGTACATATGCAGCACATGTTTTTGCCATACACTGACTACTTTGAGTACACAAAATGTATAACTTTGTGTTTTGATGTTTGTGTGTGTGTGTTTGAAAGCTGTCTCTTGCTAAAGAATTATTTATTTACTTAATTTTTTTAAAAGCCTGCCCTTCATAAATATATTGCCATAAAGAGTTAAAAATACAATATCATAAAATAATATCACACAAGCTCAGATTATTGGTGATCACCCAGTCCCCCCCACTGCACCCAGACAACAGTCCCACTTGTGTACAGCCTCCCATGAGTCAGATGTTATGGAGAAGTAGAGCTGTGTGTCATCAGCATGTTGATGACACTTTGTCTTAGAAGTAGTGCACACAGTGGCTTCACATAGGTGTTAAACAGCATTGGGGGCAAGGTCGTTCCTTGTGAGACACCACAGCACAAAGATCATGGAGCTGAAACACAGTCTTCCAGTGCTACTATCTGAGTATGACTTTCTAGGTAAGAATGGAACAGTTGTAAAACAGTGCCCTAAATACCCATCACCCAGAGCTGGTCCAGAAGGATGCCATGGTCTCTGGTATCAAACCCCAAAGAGAGATTGAGAAGCAGAAGGAGGCAAGATGAGGAGGTTCTTGGCTTGTAACATATATACCCTAAGCAACTCTACTGCATAATTACATACCTAAACCTATTTTTGTGGCATTACAACTTGAAAAGAGATTTGAGAAATTTCTCATTGCTTTTGGTGGGCAAAAATGGTTGGTTTATATCTAAAATGTACATACGACGGACATCATTTTGCATTCCCCTTGCTGCATAGTGATCACTCTGAAATTCTTCCTGGTTTTATAAGCTCTTTCAAATAGATTACTTAGTATAGTTTAAAAGCCGGATATTGATTGCTGTAGAAACACCTCTTTTGATCCGAATTATTTTTTGTGTGTGTGCTAAAGGCTAAAGGCTTCTCGGGTAAAAGAAGAGTGTGCTTTGAAAAATCTGGACCGGATGAGTGATTATGAGCAGCAGCTTCAAACACTGAAGGATGAGATTGCCATCCTTGGTGCTCAAAAATCTCTTCTCCAAAACAGGTAAGGGTTTTCATCTGATTTAAGTAGCCACTAAAACCTGTGGGTGCAAGCCAACAGAGTAGTACCATTTGCACAAGGAGATGAACTTCCCTCCCTCTCCTCATGCACCTCCTGTGCGCCTTCTAAATCTGTTTTGGGGGTTTTCCCCAGCCCTCCAGAGCAGATTTGGGGAGGACATGGGCCCAATTCTCCCCAGATTTGGGGAGAGAAGGAAGGGGACAAGTTCCATTCTGTGAAAAGAACTGCTTTGTTGTCTATCGTTCTATTATTGTTTGGCTCCAGAGATGCTACACTTCAGATTATCTAAGGGGAACTTTCGATATCTCAACTCTGTTGATGAAACTGAAAGAAATTGTAGCTCAGAGCAGTGGATTACTTCATGATGATGGCATCAGTTTACACAATGCGTTATAGAGTAATGTAAGCAAAGAAAAATACAGGTCTCTCTCCAGGCATAACAACAATCATCTTTAATGAATAAACTGGTTTTGAATGTTCTCCTTCTTTAAATTCTGCTTCTTGAGAGAATAGTCTAAACCAGAGATGGAGAACCTATGGCCCTCTAGTTATTGCTGGGCTACAGCTTCCATTATCCCTGACCATAGGCCATGCTTTCTGGGGCTGATGGGAGAGGCCCACAGGTACCTTACCCTTGGTCTAGAATAAGCCTATCTCAACCTGTGAGTCCCCAAATGTTGTTGAACTACAACTCCCATCACCCCTAGCTAGCAAGGCCAGAGCTCAGGGATGGTGGGAGTTGTAGTCCAACAACATCTGGGGACCCACAGGTTGAGAACCGCTGGTCTAGAACATACATTTGTAAGGATAAAGATCTTCCATTGATACGATTTTTCAATTTTGTTACAGACTTGCACTAAGCCGATCTCCTTCCCCGAGATCTATCCGAAGCAGATCACCTAGTCCTCTTCCCAAGAGAAGTTCCTCACCCGGACGAGCGAGACTTACAAGCGCCTCCCGACATGCTCGCCTTGTGGAACGCTTCAGTGACATTTATGCTCAGGAACGTTTGGATGCTCAAAGCCTCCTGAGAAGTTATGTCGACGATCTGGAGATGGTTCAGAGAATAATCTATACTGCAGTTGTGGTAGGAAGTGTAACAATATTTCTTTTCAGAATCACTCACTCACATAACCTAGCGGTAGACAAACCTTATTCTTACATGGAGTCGACAACAATCAGTTGGCAGTCCTAAACACACTTACCTGGGAGTGAGCTCTGTTTAACTCGCTGCGGTCTAAGCAGACATATACAGGGTTGCACTGTCAGTTCATTAGCTTTTCTTTCATTGCTGGAGTTTCTGGCGCCTGGTCTCACTGCTGAAATGGAAAGTTATTGTAAACCTCTGATATGGCAAGCAGTCTCATTTTAAAAACTTGTACTGGTGTAGAGGAGCTTAGGACTGAATGGGATCACATTTGAAGATAAAACAGAGTGGAATTGTGGCTCAAGGCTAGTAGAATGCTTCCTCATATACTCTTACAAACTGGTTTTAAAGAGCTTTCTTTATAGCCATATCAGAGAGATTGATCAACCAACTCTGGGTTCTCAGAGGGGAAGCAGACCCAACTCACTTTGTGACTGTCTGGTTTTTTTTGTTATTTATTTAAGAACCCAACAGTCACATGGATGGCAAATTCTATCCAAATATGATTCTGTCTAGTGCTGGTTTTGATTATAGGTGTTTTTGATCTGCTGTTTATGCCTTGCCTTGGAATATTGCTGAATTGCCTCTTTTGTACTAGTTTCTTTCATCTTTTTTATATATTTCATCTCCTTACCTGACCATGTTCAGTCTTTCTTTCTTTCTTTCTTTCTTTCTTTCTTTCTTTCTTTCTTTCTTTCTTTCTTTCTTTCTTTCTTCGAAGTGGTAGAATACTTTTTTAGTTTTGCTATAGATTTAATTTTTTTAAAGACCCCTGGAGCAGAGGTGATGATAAGTCATCATCACAGAAAGATATGGTGGTATAACTTTTTGTGTTGCAAGGTCTCAAAGGCTATTATTGGATGTCCAGATTCAATCTGGAGCTGGAGCTGGAGCAGGGTTACTACATAAGAATTATCGCATTGAAGAGCACTTACTCTACCTGTGAAGTTAGGATTCAGAAAATTTACCGTATTGGCCCGAATATAAGCCTCACTTTTTTTTTCAAATTCCAACCGTGAAAAGGTAAAATGTGGCTTATATTCGCAACCTTACGCCACCAGCAAAGCAGCGCTGCTCCCCCCCCGCCCCCAGGAAGCAGCCCAGGTTTTGTCTTTTTTCCCTCTTTGAACCCCCTTCAATTTTAAAGGTGCGGCTTATTTGCGGGTGCAGCTTATATTCGGGCCAATACGGCAAATGGCCTCTGTTTTCTTGGGCTTTTAGATGTAACTGTTTTATCATTTGCAGGAGTCTTTCCGTGCCGCAAAGATGGCCTTCAGACAGTTCAAAATGCGTGTTCGGAAGACCCTGTCCCTAAGTTACTCAGGGCCTGAATCGCTTGAGGACATGGTCATGGACTACATTGTTCGCCAGGAAGATCTGTATGATGTTCAAGCCAGCGTCTGCGTAAGTCTGTGAGAACATTCTATCCCTTTCCCCATGGTATGACTATTAGCCACCTTCCCATTTCGACTCTCTGGCACCCTATCTGCATAACCTAGCAATTCTAAAATATAGACACACTTTTACTCTCGCAAGATTGAATGTATTGGCCTCGGCTGTACTTGAGGGACTATTCCAACAGATTCCACACAAAAAACGCTTATGTCCCTGTGGAGATGGCAGTACCGAATCGGTGGCGCATGTCCTTCTGGCTTGCACTCTTTACAAAGACTTGAGGAATGAGGTTATCACCTCTTTTATTTTCCATTCTGGGTCACCCAGCCACTGCCACAGTGTCCTTTCTCCTGGCAGATCAAGATGAGCAGATGTCAGCAAAGGGTGCAAGGTTTTTAGCTGGGGCAATCAGTATAAGATCCACTATTTGACTATTGATTCAAAACCCTAAAATGTATTTTATATAATTGACTTTGTATATCGTATTGTTGTTTTATTGCTATGGCCAATGGCTGGTGCAAATAAAGATTCATTCATTCATTCATTCAAAACATTGTATCCTCCCAACGCTCTGCTTAGGTTAATGAAACTTGAGAAATGTGTAGATGATACCTTCCTGCCACCCTACTCCCAAGAAACCACCAGTAAACACCATGTACATATGACAACTTGCATGAGTAGGGCAATTGACACTTTGGATATATTAATTGTATTCTCTCTCGCTTACAAAAAATTCCATAAGTTCAGTTTTGTGCATTATCTAGAAAATGAACCGTTTCTGTCCCTTTCCTTTCAGGAGGTCATTCGTGCAATGAATATCAACCCTAAGATTTCCTTCCCACCGGAAACCGATTTTATCATGATTAGCGGCTTAATACGCGAGTTGTGTCGCGTCGCCTTTTCAATGCAGACTTTGGATCCTCCACTTGACATTTCTTTTGGTACGGATGGAGAACTTTTCAGCGAGTACAAGTGAGTGGAATGAAAGTATGCGGTCTTGTGTTTCCAGTGGGGGAAATAAAGTGGGCCAAAGTCATGGCAGCGCATAAGGATAGAAGAAGAGCCTGCTGGATCTACTTGCACATCCTGTTCTCACAGTGGCCAGCAAGATTGCCTATGGAAAACCCCCAAACATGATTTGAGCATAGGAACAACCTTTCCCCTCTTGTGGTTTCCAAAAGCATATTCAAAAGCATTACTGCCTCCAATCGTATGTCAGTTCTGTTTGCACATGCTGAATTAGAGCTAATTTTAATAATAATAATAATAATAATAGTAATAATAATAATAATATATTTTATTATTTATACTCTACCCATCCAGTTGGGTTTCTCTAACTACTCTGGGCGGCTTACAGCATATATAAAAACATAGTAAAACATCAGACATTAAAAACTTCCCACGACAGGCCTGTCTTCAGGTGTCTTCTAAAAGTTGTGCAGCTCTTTATCTCCTTGAGATCTGAAGGGAAGGCGGTCCACAGGGAGGGCACCACTACTAAGAAGGCCATTTCCCTGGTTATTGTGAATGTTATTTAATACAGTCATACCTTGGAAGTCAAACAGCTTAGTTCCTGAACATTTTGGCTCCTGAACGTTGCAAACCCAGAAGTGAGTGTTCCTGTTTATGAACTATTTTTGGAAGTCAAATGTCCAACGGAGCTTCCAATTGGCTGCAGGAGCTTCCTGCAGCCAATCAGAAGCCGTTCTTTGGTTTCCAAACGCTTTGGAAGTCAAACGGGCTTCCAGAATGGATTCTGTTTGACTTCCAAGGTACGGCTGTAGTTATAATAAGTAATTAGAAACTTGGCAAGGTGCATTCTATTGTTAGTCACTTTGTACACATATGATCAGAAGTGGCCTGTGCCACATTGTGTACGTACATTGCCGCTCAGGACCACAGTGCCCCAAGGACCACCTCTCTCCATACAAACTGACCCAGACCCTGTGATCATCATCTGAGGCCCTTTTTCATGTGTCTCCTCTGCAAGAGGTCTGGAGGGTGGCAACATGAGAATGGGACAGGCGTTTTCTGCAGTGGCTCCCTGTTTGTGGAATGTCAGCTCTTTTCTGTGAACTGCCCTGAGACCTCCGGGTATAGGGCAGTATATAAATTCAATAAATAGTAATAATAAAATTACATATTCTTAGGTACCAGGCAAAAAACCGTTTCTTTATAACCAGGCCTTTGGCTGATTTAACATTCTGTGGCCTTTTAAATGTGTTTGTGGGAGGGGGTGTTATTGTTTTAGTTTTATTGTGTATTCACATGATTTTTTAAAGAGTTAATTGGGATAGCTCCATGTGCCCTTGTTCTGAATTACTTGAAAGAAGATGGAATAAAGTAACTGCAAGAAGAGCATGTGGACTGCTAACTCTGTTGTAAGCTAAACCTCTTTGCACCCCACCAGATACCGTCGCAGCTACGACTCTGAATTTACAGCTCCCTTGGTGGCCTATCATGTATGGCCTGCTCTTATGGAAGAAGATACTGTCCTGGTGAAAGGAGAGGCAGTCACAAGAAGAGGCGCTGTGGTAAGCATTCTTCATTACTCTTGTTAAGATTTAAATTGATAGACTTGGATGCTAAGTTGCTTCCCAGTAATGGGGTGGTGATTACTGCCAACTCCTCTGTGAACATGAGCTTTGCTTCATTTACAGAAGCAAAGTTTGGGTCCAGGTCATAGATTCCATCCCAGAAATGTCTGAATGAAGCAATTCACAAACTGGCTGGTATTCTGGAGCACCAGCTCCTTCCCATGAGTAGTATTCTTACCCCTATGCAACACCCTTCTGTGTGGTGGACAGAAGGCAAATCCATGAGCAGAGATCTGTTTCTGTTTGCTGATCTGTCCCACCAAGTTTGGCTGATTTTTGTTGGAGATGTCTTTATTTATTTAAGGCATTTGAGGCATTTATATACCACCTAGTTACAGTCGTACCTTGGAAGTCGAACAGAATCCGTTCCAGAAGTCCATTTGACTTTCAAAGCATTCGGAAACCAAAGCACGGCTTCTGATTGGCTGCAGGAAGCTCCTTCAGCCTATCGGAAGCTCCGTTGGACGTTCGGGTTCCAAAGAATGTTTGCAAACTGGAACACTCACTTCCGGGTTTGTGGTGTTCGGGAGCCAAAATGTCCGAGTACCAAGGCATTCGGGATCCAAGGTATGACTATATTTGCATTTCTAAAAGGTAAGGGTAAAGGGACCCCTGACCATTAGGTCCAGTCATGACCGACTCTGGGGTTGCAGTGCTCATCTCGCTTTATTGGCCAAGGGAGCCGCCGTACAGCTTCCAGGTCATGTGGCCAGCATGACTAAGCCACTTCTGGCGAACCAGAGCAGCACACAGAAACGCCGATTACCTTCCCACCGGAGCAGTACCTGTTTATCTACTTGCACTTTGACATGCTTTCGAACTGCTAGGTTGGCAGGAGCAGGGACCGAGCAACGGGAGTTCACCCCGTCGCGGGGATTCGAACTGCCAACCTTCTGATCGGCAAGTCCTAGGCTCTGTGGTTTAACCCACCACACCACCCACGGCCCTTCATTTGCATTTCTAGTTGTGTACATAAGAAACATCTACAGAAAGCAAGGAGAGGGCCTGATTGATGTCAGTTGGGATAGAGTTCCACAGGCTTGGAGCCTCTACACCAAACACATTGTTTCTAGTAGTTACAAGCCATGCATCCAAGCTGTGGGGGACCATCAGCAGAGTTTCCCTCAAAGATCTGAGTGATTGGGCTGGGATATAAGGTAGTCTCTAAGATATCCTGCAACTTGTAAGTTAATACAAGAACCGTGAACCTTACCCAGTAACATATGGGCAACCTATCGCCCTCCAGCTGTTAATTGAACTCCCAGCACCCAACAACCCAGCATGTTGTGGATTACACCAACAGTGGTTTAGATTAGGACACTGACATTGATATGTTTCTTATTAGTCAGTCCCTTTCATGACTGAGCTGAGAATATGCTTGGAGCAGTTATCAAGAAGTACGGTAGTCCCTTCCACCAATGTAGGCTGTTATACTGCTTTGCACAACTTGTAGTTCCAGTGGCGTTTCCAGAAGGAGCTGAGATTGCAAAGGGGCTTGTGTATGGGACAACTCCCAAGAATATAATAATAATAATAATTTATTTATACCACACCCATCTGGCTGGGTTTCCCCAGCCTCTCTGGGCAGCTCCCAACAAAATATTAAAAATACAATAAAGCATCAAACATTAAAAACTTCCCTAAACAGGGTTGCCTTCAGATGTCTTCTAAAAGTCAGATAGTTGTTTATTTCCTTGACATCTGAGGGGAGGACATTCCACAGGGTGGGTGCCACTACCGAGAAGGCCCTCTGCCTCCACATGAGGCCTTAACTGAGAAGCACATTAGAGTCATGCGAATCTTTTAGAGAGCAGCCTTCCTCTCACATAATGTAACCATAGTGACTGCTGCTTGTTCAATATACCTTTTCTCATATTCTATATTTTGTTTCAGTGGTCTCAAAGGGGTAGAAGCAGAAGCCGCAGCCGAAGCCGCAGCCGCAGCTGTAGCTTGAGGCCCCTCTCTCCTAGTGCAGGCCACTCCCGACATTTGGTAAAGTAGAATAGCCTGATCAACGTAATAAGATAAAAACAAAGCCAGTGGTAAATGAGAGGTATTGCAGAAAGGAAAGGGGATGGGGGGGCGCTTATGCCCCTTTGTAATTGGAGCATTGAATGATGAGGGCAGGATCAACAGGGTAAAAGATTGGGGATTTACTTGTGAAGGAGGGAAGTATAGACAGATGTGTTTACAGGATGGGCACAAGCCTATCCCTCAGCATCTGTCTGTGAATGCATAAGAATATCTTTTTGGACTCAGTGGTGACTCAGTTTCGAGTATATTTGGAAGAAACTAGACCAATTTCAATCCAATTTCAGGCACGGTCATAGTACCAAATCTGCCTTGTTTATTCTGGCTGATGACATGTGTCTGGAAAGAGAGAGGGGAGTACAGCCCTTCATGTTCTCCTTTATCTTTCTGTGGCTTTTGATATCATTGGCCCAGTATCCTTCTGCAGCACCTCTGGGAGGTGTGGTATGTGGGAGGTACTGTATTACAGTGGTCCCACTCCTTCTTTTTGGGGCTGTTTCCATAAATGGGGCCCCATTTTTTGCCATGGGAGTAGTCCTGTGGAGTTCCATCTTGATCTCCACATCATTTAACATCTGTTTGAAACAGATGGGGGTTGTCATCGCGAGTGAGGTTTCCTCATATGTGAGTGATGCCCATCTCTATCTCTCCATTCCACCTGAAATCAGGAAATGTGGTTCAGTTGCTAGACTGGTCCTTGGAGGCTTGCATGGGCTGGATGTGGGCCAATGAAACTGAATCCTGATAAGAAAGTTCTGAGTTCTTGGGTCCAAGGGATGGGGAGATTTCTTGTTCCAAGCAGCGTTTCACTCTTCTGGAAGAAGCAGATAACATAGCTTGGGATTCCTACTGGATTCAACATTGCACAGGTGTCCTCAGTGGTTAGGAGTGCTTATTTCCAACTATGGCTGGTTCACCAGCTATGGCCCTTTGGGATACAGATTAATTGGTCACTGTACTCCATGCTCTGGTAACCTCCAGACTGGATGTTTTAAAAGGTAAAGGTAAAGGTACCCCTGCCCGTACGGGCCAGTCTTGACAGACTCTGGGGTTGTGCGCCCATCTCACTTAAGAGGCCAGGGGCCAGCGCTGTCCGAAGACACTTCCGGGTCACATGGCCAGCGTGACATCGCTGCTCTGGCGAGCCTGAACTGCACACGGAAACGCCGTTTACCTTCCCGCTGGTAAGCGGTCCCTATTTATCTACTTGCACCCGGAGGTGCTTTCGAACTGCTAGGTTGGCAGGCGCTGGGACCGAGCAGCGGGAGCGCACCCCGCCGCAGGGATTTGAACCGCCGACCTTTCGATCGGCAAGTCCTAGGCGCTGAGGCTTTAACCCACAGCGCCACCTGTACAGAGCTGCAATAGTTACCTGTTTGTTTCCAGGCCCAATTCAAGCTGCTCTCATTAAGACTAAAATATCTGAAAGGCTGCCCCCTTTCCTACAGATCCTCTCAGGTGTTAGTTTGGAAGAGGGGTAGTTCTAACCCCAAAGGTTCAGGTGGTGGTGGGCTGGGTGAGGGCATTCTCTGTGGCAGCCCCTATGCTGTGGAATTCCCTCCCCACAGAAGGGTATCTGAAACCATCATTGTATAGCTTTTGTCATATGCTGAAGATGCTGTGGTTTTTGGCCCATGAGAGAGATATTTTTAGGACCCACCCTATTCTTCTAGTTGCAAATTGTTTTAACTGATTTTAATATTGTGTTGTAATAGTGTTGTAACTTGTTCCGGGACTATATGGTCAAGGGTGGGTAAGAAAAGTAATAAAATAAGTAAAAGATCAGCATTCGTGAATTAATCCATGAATAAAAACACTGGGTGTGCTCACTGCATGTGTTTAGACCTCACGGCTGTTTAGGCTAATGGATTTGCCATTCTGTAATTTACCATTGATGTTGTGCATACTATACGCACATATGAAATAGGGAGCCCTCTGCTCCTTCAAAAGCTTCTCAGCACTCTCTGAATTTAATTTTAACAGTATGTGTATAAATAGCACACTGCTAAATCCTTGTGACTCAAGCACCGCTATTAACAGGCTGAATGTTCTTGTCTGTGGCGATGAAGGCACGATGTGAGGGAATAAAAAATGGATATTCTTCAGAAATGTTAATCTATGGTCTGGTTTAACCAGTTATAACCTGGATTAATAAACCAGAATATGTATTATCTCTGTGCACATGCCCACAACCGCTTTACCCCTCTGTTCCCACAAGCCCACAAGCGGGGGAATTAACTGGGAAGCTGCAATTAGCCATCATTTTTTTCTTATGCGTGAACTGGGATCTATGGAGGAGGAGGAGTGGAGGAGTTTGGATTTGATATCCCGCTTTATCACTGCCCGAAGGAGTCTCAAAGCGGCTAACATTCTCCTTTCCCTTCCTCCCCCACAACAAACACTCTGTGAGGTGAGTGGGGCTGAGAGACTTCAGAGAAGTGTGACTGGCCCAAGGTCACCCAGCAGCTGCATGTGGAGGAGTGGGGAATCGAACCCAGTTCCCCAGATTACGAGACTACTGCTCTTAACCACTACACCACACTGGCTCTCAAGCCAGTTATTGACTTCCAAACAATGCAGAATCCACATACCATCTTCTTTAAATCATGGCTTCATATCCTGGTTTGTTTGGAAGCCATTATCCATAGTTCCTAATCTATACATAACAGGAAGTTATGCTTATCTTCCTGGGTTGTTTTCCTGCTTCAGTAAAGGGAGGAGCAAATGAGTTATATATATACAGGTTTGTGGAGCTTGTAGATATCCCATCTTCTTAAGTAATAAAGCCACATTAGCATGGAACCCAAAAGCAAACCAGTTAAACATGGTTTAAGCCGATTTGTTGTTCTCCTTAATTTGTAAATTGGAATACCTCTCATTTTAAGTAATGTTAACCTGGTCCATTTCTCGCACATATATATGAGTTGTTATTTATTTAATCTGTGTTCCTCCCTCCACTTTTTCCATGGCAGGCTTGGCAGGAAAGTGAACACAGCTAAGCCTCTCTTCCCCACCCCTTTTGTCTCCTTTTGTGAGGAGGCAAGGAAAACAGGAAAAACTAGCATGTTTACTTACAGTTCAGGTTTCCCCCGTGAGACCCACGATCACCATTCTAGTTTTTGGCCTGCAAGCTTGTACCATATAAAGGGAATATTGGCTGTTACACGTATCATAAAGTGAAGGAGAATTGCACAAGATTTTAAGTAAGTGGAGGCCATTTTTGAGTCTTGCCCAATTCAAAAATGGCCTCCATGCAATGTTGGCCATGTGACAGTCAGGACAGGGCCTTTTCTAGTGGCACAAGGGTAGAGAGATCCTAGGTTGTTTGGGAAGATCATATGCTGTTCCTCCTTCCCATGTTGACACCGCTCCTCCTGCAAACTGGAGTAATGTTGATCTGGGAAAGAACTGCAGTATGTAAAGAGATTTTCTCCTCCTTCAATGTGACCAAACAGGTCCCAGATTACCCTTCAAATGTGGGAAGCAGCCTCACTGCAGTGTAAGAAAAGAGTCTAAGTTCCCCAGTGGTATTAGCTGTATTTAGCTTCTACAACATAATGCCTTTTTAGAATGAGTTGGGAGGAATCAGACTATGTTAATTTTCCCTGTTTTGTGTGTCTTTTAGCGATCCCGAAGCCGCAGCTCTTCCCCATTAAGGAGCGGAAGCCCAAGTAAGTGGGCCTGTGCAGAACTTAGACGATCATGGCTTTGAAATGCTTGAGCAATCAAGTAAAGAGATAATGTAACAATCTGCAGGGTGTTCTTTTACATATATACATATATAAAAAAAAACAGAACACATTGGTCTTCATTTATGGGAATTTCATTTTTTTTTATGTTGTAGAGACTTCTGGTCTTTGTTTATAGAATTATTTCATCCAAATTGTCCCAAACCATGACGCCTTCTTCATATTTGTTGTAATTATACAAAATCTTTGGTGGTATCTTTTAGAGCTGCCTTTCTGGAGACTAATGATCTCTCAAAGCTGCAATCCAGCACAGATCTAAACACAGAACTGAACAACACTTACTATAATAATTAATATAATTGGCTCAACCTCTAGGATAAAAGCCACTTCCATTGCCATTACTACTGCTGCTAGCCCTTTGATTGACCGCAGATTAACCCAAAGTGCTTGTGTTCTTGCACACACATGTGTACCTAGATGTAGAGAAGAGCCAACTCCACATTCATAGGCCTGCTAAGGTTGGGTAACTTTCTCCACCCTGAAATAGTTTTTCTTTACTGTTTTCTGCCAGATTGACACCAATGGGGTGGAGGGAGAGGGAAATATGTATGCTTGGGGTCCAATCACACTCCATAGATGTGTTGGGGAAGCAAGGGAGCTTTTAATCCAGCAGATACAAGGCTCTTCCAACACAATCTGTTTGAGCCCCTAAAGGTAAAGGGACCCCTGACCATTAGGTCCAGTCGTGACCGACTCTGGGGTTGTGGCGCTCATCTCGCTTTATTGGCCGAGGGAGTTGGCGTACAGCTTCCAGGTCATGTGGCCTGCTTGACTAAGCTGCTTCTGGCGAAACAGAGCAGCGCACGGAAAGCCGTTTACCTTCCTGCCGGAGTGGTACCTATTTATCTACTTGCACTTTGACATGCTTTTGAACTGCTAGGTTGGCAGGAGCAGGGACTGAGCAACAGGAGCTCACCCTGTCGTGGGGATTCAAACAGCCGACCTTCTGATCGGCAAGTCCTAGGCTCTGTGGTTTAACCCACAGCGCCACCCGTGTCCCTCTGTTTGCGCCCCTACACTGCTGCTAATCACTCTAGGTCTGCAGGGCTTTTTGTGTGCGCATCAGGATTTCTGGGGTGGACATGCTTGCCCTGTTGGCTGAGCTGCCACCCTCAAAGAGAGGATGTTATTGGACACAACTTACACAAAGAATGTCTGGATTGCCGATACAGTCCTATCTTGAAGCCCTTCGATTGCAGACATTTACCCCCAAAAAAGTTACATACTGAAATATGTATTTTTCTCCAATAGGAATTTAGGATATGCTTTTTTGATTCTGTACATCTGGATCAATCTGCTTCTGTGGTGCCGCTTCCAGTTCCGAGAGTACCTCAAACCTCACTTAAAATAATGTGAACAGCAGCTTTGAATCACTCCAAAAGGGGAGTGAATGGGGATTGGTGATTATTAGTATGGGTGGTTTTGTTTTGTGGTTTTGTTTTGTTTTTCTTCAAGGGTATGAATGCAACAAATCTGATTAAAACTTGCATAGGCATTTTAAAAAAATTGTTTGATTTTTAAAACTTGTTTGCACCACTCTTCTAGCAACGCTTTCAGGAAAATAGTTACTGTCACAAGGAGTGCAGTGCCAAGATCATCTTTATCTCACAATGATACACTTAACAAGACTGTTAAGTATTCAGCACTATGATACATTGAGGCTACCACTTGAGATTTACTTGGTGCTTATTTAGGGCTCAGCTGATGTGAAGTTAAGGTCATTAAAGTCCCAGAAAAATCAGTGGGATGTAGACCTGCTGGGTCATGCCAATAAAAGCTGTTGGGACAAAGCACAGTCATAAAAGCATAAAATGTGATTAAAGTGTTTGCTTTTGAAATTACAGAAAAATAACATTTGTATTTTGAAGATTATATTCCAGCTGGTCTGTTGTCCAGTTGTAACATTTGGTGCTGATAAGTGTTTTTCTTCCAAGAGATTGGGTGTTTCTCTTCTGTACCCCAAGTGGAACACAATTACTGTTTGAGTCCTTGTCCTTTTACATGTAGCTAAGGTCTGCATGGATCAGAGCATTATTCTAATGAGGCCAGTCTCTTATTTCTGATTCCAGACATGGTGCTTGAGCAAAATTGTGGAATTTCCTTTTGTTACTACAAAACAGAATGAGTTTTGCATGGTTTTCTTGACTGAAATTATTTTGCCCTCTGGAAGAAAAATCTAGTCGCATTTATTAGTCCTCTGGTTTCCATAGGGAGTGTAGTCAACTTTACCTTCTTCCCAATTTAATGTACTTTGTAATTTTGCTGAATACTGCAAAGCTTACAGCAATGTTGCAAATTCCCCATTGCCTCCTTCAAATAAGGGATAGTCATTTAGACTAACTGAAATTGCTGTTCCACCACTGGTTTACATGACCTGGGCAGACCTTTGAAGCTCTTCGTCCAATAAAGCTCATTGAAGAAATTGAACCAGTTTAAGCATAAGAAACACTCGCCCTTGATTATGGCAATGTAAACATTGACATTTTACACCAAGATAATTTTAATAGAGAGTTGCAATCATGTTGTATGATATATGTCAGGCATAGGCAAACTCGGCCCTCCAGATGTTTTGAGACTACAATTCCCATCATCCCTGGCCACTGGTCCTGTTAGCTGGGGATGATGGGAGTTGTAGTCCCCAAACATCTGGAGGGCTTAGTTTGCCTATGCCTGAGATGTGTTTCAAAGCACTTGTTTGCTTATTCACATATTTTTGACACTTAAATTAGAACAGCTGGGGGGCTAACCCTCCCAAAAAAACCCACTTTAAAAAGTATACTGGATTGGTTCAGACCTCTTTCATTACCATAAGGAGGGAATCAAAATCTCCCACTCCTAGCTGTAAGCTCACCATTGTTCTACACCTGAATGTGGAAAACTGTGGTTTAGTTTAAGCAGGCATCCCCAAACTCAGCCCTCCAGCTGTTTTGACTACAACTCCCATCATCCCTAGCTAACAGGACCAGTGGTCAGGGA